>NC_139147.1:111070917-111670917 GCF_964270905.1 Leucopleurus acutus
GTCAACAGCTGGCATCCAGGGGCTGGCATCAAGTGAACAGGCAAGAAGAGTTACTGACTGGAGGAGGGCGACAAGGTGGGAGATGGTAGAGCTGAAGGATCGTCAGCAATAGGAGATGGAGGGCAAGCTGCAATTTCACTCATGCCTGACGTTGATGGAACACACGTTCACATCTGAAAGTTCACAACCTGAAGGTTTGTATGTAGGGGACTTACTGTATGGTGAAATGATTACCACAGTGAGTTTAGTTAATATCCATTACCTTGCATAGTTACAAGTTTTTATTCTTGTGATGAGAACTTTTATGATCTGCTTTCTTAGCAACTTTCAAATATACAATACAGTATTGTTAACTGTAATCACCATGCTGTACATTACATCCCAGAACTTAGTTTTCTTATAACTAGAGGTTTGCACCTTTTGACCACCCTCACCCATTTCCCCCCAATGACATATTGAACTATTAAAATATTCAGTGGTATAATACAGGGTCTTAGAGGCTGAGATACCAATTATTGCTACATTTACTAAACAAATTTGCACTTATCACCAATTATGTGTCTGGAATAATAATTAGGCTAATTTTAAAGTGTAATTTGCTAACTAGTGTTATTACCTTGAAGTTAAATCGCATGCATTCTTTTTTTTTTTTTGGCCACACCATGAGGCTTGCAGGATCTTAGTTCCCAGACCAGGGATCGAACCCAGGTCCCAGCAGTGAAAGCAAGGAGTTCTAACCACTAATACTTATTGGGTGCATTTAAGTGCCAAGCACTGGGCCAAGCCTTCCTGAAGTTTATAACTTGCTGATTAACAACATCTGAAACATTAAAATAAAAAATTAAGGCACCTAAGCTGAGTAAGGTGTATGATAAGCTCTCTGTTCTCTGAAAGCCTCTGTGAAGGAGTCTGGGTAGAAGTGGACCAGAAGAATAGGTAGAATATCACGAGATGGAGAAGAAGAGAAGGGCATCTGAGAGACATGTCCCAGCATGAGCAAAAACATGGGGGCATGGCTTGGGAACTAATATTTATTAAGTGCCAACTATATTGCAGGAACTAATTTAATCTCAAATTAATCCTGTCTCCACTTAAATAATGAAGAAGCTGAGGCTCTTCTCATACTGCTGGAAAGGGGTTGAGTCATAATCCTAACTCAGATCTGTCAGGCTCCAGAGCCCGTGAGCTCCACATACCAGAAACTAAAATCACAAGAACAGGGAATTGGCATTTAGAAGTTGTGGGAGATAGATTTGGCTAAATGTGGGGAGAATAGAATGTGGTGTGTTACATAAACTGAGGGGGTCTGGATTTTACTTAGATAACATCTGACACTCTCTGAAAGTATTATATTTAAACTTTGCTATCTTTTAAAACAATAAATCTGATAACACCAGTCTCAGAGATAAAATAAATAAATAAAAATAAACAGATTTGTTTGTGCATTAAAAAAAAAATCCACCTAAGCCCATAAAATCTGAGGGAAATCTTCTCTTGGAAGAAAATTACAGAAAAATATTTAAATATATACATAACAGACAAAGCGTTATATCAACATCACTCACAAACCTATAAGGAAAAGATAACAGTGGAAAAATGAGCAGAGTGAGAATACAAATTTTAGAGAAGACACAAGTGCCTTCTATACATTAAAACACACTCAGGCCCAATAGTAATAACACAATTAAAACAGTAATGAGATCATAGTTTTTCATCCATTAGATCAACAAAGATTAAAAACAAAACACTGTTGGTAAAAGTGCAGGCTAAAGAGGGTTCTGACTCATTCATGGTAACAATGTAAACAACCTTTCTGAAGAGCAATTAGATGATACTTAATCAAAACCTTGAAAACAGGAAAATCTTCAACCTAGTAATTCCATACACAGGGAATAATCCTGAGGAAGTAATCTTTGATGTGTAAAAAGAAGTATATTGTTCAAAGATGTCCGTCAAAGCATTTCTTATGGTGGCAAAAGATTAGAAGCAGACTTTAACATTAGAAGACTCACTAGTAGGGCTTCCCTGGTGGTGCAGTGGTTGAGAGTCCGCCTGCCGGTGCAGGGGACACGGGTTCGTGCCCCGGTCCGGGAAGATCCCACATGCCGCGGAGCGGCTGGGCCCGTGAGCCACGGCTGCTGAGCCTGCGCGTCCGGAGCCTATGCTCCGCAACGGGAGAGGCCACAACAGTGAGAGGCCCGCGTACCGCTAAAAAAAAAAAAAAAGAAGACGACGACTCACTAGTAAATCATGATATAAAATGCAACCACCAAAAATAATAGTGTAGATATATAATTACTCATACAGAAATTGAAAACATGATAAGTGGGGGAGAAGAGCTACTTTTAAACACATTATGCAGAATGTCCTACTTTGAGGTTTTTTTAAAAATTTATTTATTTATTGATTGGCTGTGTTGGGTCTTCATTGCCGCACCCAGGCTTTTCTCTAGCTGTGGAGAGCGGGGGCTACTCTTCGCTGCAGTGTGCGAGCTTCTCATTGCGGTGGCTTCTCTTGTTGCGGAGCATGGGCTCTAGGCTCACGGGCTTCAGTAGTGTGGCTTGCGGGCTCTAGAGCGCAGGCTCAGTAGTTGTGGCGCACAGGCTTAGCTGCTCCACGGCATGTGGGATCTTCCCGGACCAGGGATCAAACCCGTGTCCCCTGCATTGGCAGGTGGATTCTTAACCACTGCGCCACCAGGGAAGTCCCGAGTTTTTTAAAAATGCAAATAGCTATGTGTAAATACTTAATACTGAGATTTGTAATATTCAAAACGTTAGCATGTCCACCTCTGGTACCAAAATTAAAGGTGGTATTTCAGTTATACTTTGCTGTGAAACAAACCACCTTACCACTTAGAGGCTTAACATAGCAAATTTTATTATTTACTGTTCCTCACCATTCTGTGGGCTGGTGTGGTGTGTCCTTCTGCTTCTCCTGCAGGTCTCCTGGGGCTCTCGCACGCTGCTGCTGCCAACTGTGGGGTAGGCTGGATTGGAAGGGCACACAGCCTCACTCACTCGTCGGACGGTTGGTTGGTGCTGGCTGTTAGGTGGGGCTCCTCAATTCTCCCTTTCTCAGATCTTAAATATCCTGGACAGGCTTAGTATCCCTGGTACAATGAAGTGATGAGTCAAAATGACAAAGAAAAAATCTGGAAAGGATACTTGAAAAAGAGGTTTTGAGAATTGATTAGTTCTCACTGGGAAAAAAAGTTCTTAAAAAAAGACTTTCTAAATAAATGGTTCTGAAGAACCTAGGGGCAGGACAGGAATAAAGACACAGACGTAGAAAATGGACTTGAGGACACAGGAAGGGGGAAGGGTAAGCTGGGACAAAGTGAGAGAGTAGCATTGACATATATACACTACCAAATGTAAAATAGATAGCTAGTGGGAAGCAGCCGCATAGCACAGGGAGATCAGCTCAGTGCTTTGTGACCACCTAGAGGGGTGGGATAGGGAGGGTGGGAGGGAGACACAAGAGGGAGGAGATATGGGAACATATGTATATGTATAGCTGATTCACTTTGTTATACAGCAGAAACTAACACACCATTGTAAAGCAATTATACTCCAATAAAGATGTTAAAAAAAAAGAGAGACTTTCTTACAGCTCTTATAATAATGATTTATATATTACCCTGTGTTTTTTAAAACGTTTTTTTGAGCACTTACAATATACCAGACCCTCGGTGAACTGCTTCAAGTGTGTTAAATGACTTAACCATCACAACAACCTTATGAGGTAGAAACTACCACTGTCTCCAGTTTATGGATGAGGAAACTAAAACACAGAGAGGTTAAGTACCCATGCAGTCTTGCTCCAATCTGCCTCATAACTATTACACCATTATATTGATTTTATTTGTGATTCCATTATTCATTTATATTCATCTTTTTCACAAATAAAATGTAAGCGCCCCATTGTCAGTTTTTGCTCTATCTCCTATAGGTCTTCAGTAATGAACAGATTGATCAATCGATGATAATGTCCCAAGGAACAGCAGGCAAACCAGGGGAGGTCATCCAATCAGGAAGAGACACGCTAAAGCCTTAGAAAGGAAGAGTTTCTGAGAGGAAAGTCAGATCAGTAGTCCTGTTTGTCAGCTAGTATTTATTTGGCTCCTGGATGGTAGCAGGCTCTGGGCTCACCGCAGATACAGTAGTAAAGAAAGTAGGTATGATCCTGCTAACCGTCCCTGCCATGGTCTTGCTAACAGTCTGTCAGTAAAGACCAATGCCAGATGGCATCTAACGCTAGCCATGTTGCTCATTTAGTGCCCTTTCAACCAGCCCCTCCCGTCTTGGTGGGCATAAAAGCCAACATGCAGGGCTTCCGGAGAAAGCAGTCAGCGTGAACACTTAATACAGGCACCTAACTGCAAGTGTGGGAATTTTGACAGGAAAAGGGAGGAGAGAAATAGGACAGTTGCTGGAGGGAAAGGGAGAAATAAGTGGTTTTATTTCAAGACCAGGGACACTTGGCTGAAAGTCAGGCAGCTGGGTTTTCAGTTTGTGTCTGCCACTTTCCAACTGTGGGAATGAGGACGCTTCATCTTGAAGACCGTAGTTTCTTCAACTGCAAAATGAAATTGTTCCCCCTCCTCAGCACAGCTTGAGAAACAGTGGTTCAGTGAGAATAATTTGGATGAGGCCAGTCCAATGGCTGGGGAAAATGGGACACAGAAGTGGGGCGGGGAGCGGAGGAGATCTGACAGATGACTGTACAAAAATGAATTCCTAATTAACTCTTCCCCTATCTTGAACAGCAAATAATTAGAATAAAGTTGTCCTCTAGGCTACTGTCTCCTACTCTAGCCTAAAGAAAAAAGATCGTAATGAGAAAAGGATTAGATCTTGTTGAAAATGGCTCAGAGGACTCTTCTCGACAGGACCTAAGGGAACGGTGACATTTGTTCAAGAGGAAGGGCTTCCTTCTTGCTGCCAGTTTTTTCCAGCAGCATCCAATCTGCTAATTCACAACTGCAGGAAGAATGATTTACATCTGATCTCTTGACCCTCCAGTGATACTGTGTTTTGAGGGGGAAGCTCTCCATTGAACTAGAGTGATTAAATCCCAAGTAAAGCACAAGGTCAGGTGGAGAGGGACTCCCTGAACTGGTCAGGCCCCAGAAGCTCCTGTTCACTGTTGTTCTTTGAATTGTAGGGATGACATAAGCAACTGAGCAGCCAGTTTCTTCAATGGGTTCTAGTCTGAGGTCACTGCATGGCTTGGACAGACCCTTCACCTCTTTAAACAGTAGCTTCCTTGCTGGTTTGGTATTTTATTTATTTATTTATTTGAATTTTATTTTATTTTTTTATACAGCAGGTTCTTATTAGTTATCCATTTTATACATATTAGTGTATCTATGTTAATTCCAATCTGGTATTTTTTTTTTCTTTTAAACTTTTAATACATTTATGTGGTATTAAAATTGGGGTTGTACAAAAGTAAAAAATACCCCCTGCTCTTGTCTCTAGTTTCCCACTTGGCCCTCTAGAGGCATTCACTGTTAACAGTTTGTGTATTTTATAAATTTTCAGATTTATGGTGGGACATAAACAAGCACATATATCCCCACATACACTAGACACCCATACACACACTAGTATCCTATAACGGGGTTCTTATCATTTACGTGGGATACCATTCTATACCAGTACTTATAGAGCCACCATATATTTTTCTAACATCTGCATAGCATTAGGTAGAATCAAATGGAATTGCCATTTTTATAAGTCAAAAAGAGTCAAATACCAGCAATTTCATATGGTTCCACCTAATTGTACATCATTGATTAGCAAATTTAAACATTTACATTACTTCTTCACAAAATCTGAGCACCAATTAAGAAAAAAGGTTCCTTTTAGTTCTAAATTTCCATAATTCTTTGCTTTGTTCCCATTCCTCGATGCCTGGGACAGGTAAGATAGTAAAAGAGAATACTGTATTGAACAAAGATACAGGTATGGTTTAATTCTGCTTTGTATAATTAGAAGTCTGCTCTTAATACAATCTTAATGGTGAAATACGGTGAACATGCTCTAAGGAGAGTTGTGTTCTTTTTTGGGGACACTGAGTTAGGGGTGATATCATCACTAATTTCCCTTGGTGATAATTTCCCAGTGTCTATGCCCCCTTCTTTTCTGTCCTGTTCTGGACCCTGTCCTTTCTCTGAATTATCAAAACGGTATGTAGAATCATAACTCTTGTTTCATGAAGTTTGTCAAGTAATTTGAACAAAGAGTTATCTGAATAGGCCACACTGTTCCTTTTGTATGAAGTATTTGGTGTTTGCAAGAGAAGTCAAGATAAAAAAAAGTTCTGCTGTGTGCCCTCCATTTTCCAGGTAAAACTGTATCAGGAATCATGTGGGGATACTTAAAACTGGCCGATATTTTCAAGTTTTCTCCTGCCCAGATTTGTTTGGAAGAAATCCAGTCTTACCTATCTCAAAACTTCAGCAGGGACAAGCAGCTGAACTAAATTAAACCCGTGATTATTAAATTCTGTGTTTACCTAGACATTCTGGCATTTGGTTTAAAAGACAAAGCTTTTTAGAAGGGTTATTTAAATTCAGTTTTGCTACAGATTTTAAATTGGAAGAAAAATGGTAACAGAGTACAGCTCTATAAAACATACCCGTTTGGGCTCATTACCAAGCTACTCTCACCAAGCAGTACTGACAGAGTTTGAAAAATGTTTTCCAGAGTTGAGATCCGCCACCTAGCAACCACTTTGAAAAGCTTCCTGTGCTGGCCCAAGACTACTCAAAATGCCCAGTTTTAAAATTGGTGGGTGTTTTGCTGTGCGTGGGCCACAGTCATTGAAGGGAGGATTAGAACTTTGTTTTTAGGGCAAAGACATGCAGATGAGAAGAATTGTTTAATTTAACTGCTCAACTGGGTTTTGGAATAGAGTTGGCAGGTTAAATACAAATTAATGATTGCCCCAGACATGCTGTACTAAAAATTATTTGTTGTTTCTCGGAAATTCAAATTTGACTGTGCAGTCTGTATTTTTATTTGTTCAATCTGTCAACTCAGTTTTGGAGAGAATTTTGTAGTACAAGTGGGGGGATATTCATAGAATATACATCACATATATTCACTTGATCCCCCAAGGCTACTGATGTTATGGATCTAAAGTACCTTTCCCAGAGCACTGGCTATTGGACCTAGCAGGGGGCCTGAAGCGTAAGAGGCCACAGGTAGGGCGGGAGCTAACAGAAGGGGACAAGGAATCAACCCGATGTTACACCCTGGGAAGCTAAACTGAGGGGAGGACAGGCAAAGGAAGGGGCTAGCTGTGCAGAAGCAGGTCTCACAGGGTGGAATGGTGCCAGGTGAGGAGGGGGCACTGCCTAGACATCTGGAGGAAGGGGGAGTGGTGTGATGTCAGCATTCATTTCATTTTTAAGGAACAGAGGAGGGGAAGTAAAGCCCTCTACGCAAATGTGCCCTCTGAAGCTTGGGCTGAGATGGAAGAGGTGCAACCTGGCATCCCATAGAGGTCACTGCCACCTCCACGCAGTGTCCAAACAATCCTTAGGTCGCTTAAAGCAGCCTGGAGAGCCAGCCTGGGGCTGCGAGGCTTTGTCAAGGCCTTGCCCTTCCAGCTTCACCTGGCCCAGTTCTGAGCTTGGGAGAGGCTGTCACTTTGTCTTCAATCCAGATCACAGCCCCCATCCCCACCCCAGAAATCTTCAGCCTCTGCTTGTTAACCCAGTGGCACAAAATAGTTAAAACAGAATGCATTTGTATTTCCTATGTGTTTGCACATTATTGAACATCTCCTGAAGGACACATGAGAAACTGCTAAATGGGGTGTGGAGAAAAGGGAACCCTCCTACAGTGTTGGTGGGAATGTAAATCAGTGGAGTCACTATGGAGAATAGTAGGGAGGTTCCTTAAAAAACTAAAAATAGGGCTTCCCTGGTGGCGCAGTGGTTGAGAGTCCGCCTGCTGATGCAGGGGACACGGGTTCGTGCCCCGGTCCAGGAAGATCCCACGTGCCGCGGAGCGGCTGGGCCCGTGAGCCATGGCCGCTGAGCCTGTGCGTCCGGAGCCTGTGCTCCAAAACTGGAGAGGCTACAGCAGTGAGAGGCCCGCGTACCGAAAAAAAAAAAAAAAACAACAAACTAAAAATAGAACTACCATATGATGCAGCAATCCCACTCCTGAGCATACATTAGAGAAAACTCTAATTCAAAAAGATACATGCACCCCATTGTTCATAGCAGCACTATTTACAGTAACCAAGACATGGAAGCAACCTAAGTGTCGTGGACAGATGATGGATAAAGAAGATGTGGTATGTTTATACAATGGAATATTTTACTCAGCCATAAAAAGAATGAAATAATACCATTTGCAGCAACATGGCTGGACCTGGAGATTATCATACTAAGTGAAGTAAGTCAGAGAAAGACAAATATCATATGATATCACTTATATGTGGAATCTAAAAAAAGTGATACAAATGAACTTATTTACAAAACAGAAACAGACTCACTGATGGACGTAGGAAACAAACTTATGGTTACCAAAGGGGAAAGGGGTGGAGGGATAAATTAGGAGTTTGGGATTAACAGATACACAGTACTATATATAAAATAGATAACCAACAACGTCCTACTGTGTATCACATGGAACTATATTCAATATCTTGTAATAAACTATAATGGAAAAGAATCTGAAAAAGAATATATATATATATATATATATAGAATCATTTTGCTGTACACTAGAAATTAACACAAGATTATAAATCAACTATACTTTAATTAAAAAAAAAGAAAGAAACTGATAACTGTGGCTACCTGCGGGGAGAGGACTGGAGTATGGCAGTGGTTGGGCGGGGTTTTGAATGGAGGTATATTTGCTCCCATTCCTTGCATACTCACTGATTTTATTTTCCTATGTGTATATATTACTGACTCAAAATAAAAATTTAAATGTGATGACTATGATAAATTCAGTCCAGAATCTGACTCATGTTTCAACTTGCATCTTTGATTTAAGATGACTCATGACAATAAGGTGTTTTAAAATAAATGCCTTTATATACTGTCTCTGTTGAAGAGGCCTGGGATCTGACATTTCAGCACACTTTCTGGAAAATTTGCTCCTGAAATCAATGACAAATTAACCCTTGACAGAAAGGTTTGCTTATCTTTTTAAATGTTTACTCTGAGTTCGGTGCCATGTTGTTTTTACATATAGGTATGTAAAGCTCAAAATGAAAATTTGATGGAAACTACATCAGTCTTTTATATCTTTTTTAAAAAAATAAAAGCAATACTGAATCCCACCTTGTAAGTTCTGTTAGGCCAGGTGTCTGTCTCTTTTGTTCAGTACTGGATCCCTAGGACCTAGAGCCGTTCATGGCACATATCACATGCTCAATAAACAGTTGTTGAATGAAGCAATACATGATCAATATAAAAATTCAAGCATCACAGAAAAATATGGTACAGAATGTCAATTTCCTCTAATCTCTTTCCTTCCAATTATCAGTTATTCTAGTCGCTTAAAATAAAAGAACATATTATTTACTTCTTAAGGAGTAAAAATGTCATCATAAGTATGTTTTTAAAAAAGTTAATTGAATGATATCATAGAGAATGAAAAGACAAGCAACAGAAGGCAAGAAAATGTTTGTAACAGATAGTAACTGGCAAAGGACTAGTACCTAAAATATGTAAAGAACTCGTTCCAATCAATTAGAAAAACTGGCAAAATACTTGAACACACATCTCATATTAGAGGAACTCCTAATGGCCAAAATCATATGAAAAGTACTCTCATTTAATCATGAGAGAAATGAAAATTAAAACCACACAGTCAACAGATGGACAAAAATGTTGAAGTCTCACAGTACTAAACGGCAACGAGTATCCTGAGCAACCGGAATGCTCATATATGGTCTGTGAGTGTGGAAATTGCTTAACTCTGTGTAGATAACTCCAGGACATTATCTTCCAAAGCTGAATATACAGCAATTCCACCCCTAGGTACGCAAGAGAAATTCATTAACACAGCAAAATTGAAACGGGCCAAAATTGAAAACTACCCAATGATCTGCCAGCAGAAGATGGATCTGAAAACATGGCAGAGTCCTACCACGGACTTCTACACAGCAGTGAAAACGAACAAAGGGCATCTTCAGGCAACAATATGGATAAAGCTCACCGACATGCAGTCATCATAAAGTTTTATTATGATTTCCCTAGGGGATCAGCAGGTGGCTTCAGCGGACAGACTCCTCTAGCAATTCAGAAATGCCCCAGGGCTGGAATAGCTCCATGTAGACAGCCAGCTCCACCCGAGGGCTGAAGGGTCATGGGGGCTCGGTGAGGGGAGGAGAGGAGAGGTTCATATAACGTCACTAAAGGGGTTTGTGGGTAAAGGGTAGACTATGAAGCCAGGAAAACCTTCTGACAGTGACATGAAGTCCCTGACATAGAGATCAGAGGGCAAGTCTGGGGCTGAGGTTGCCAGAGCCTCTACTGGGGTCTGTGCCCTGGGGCTCTCAGGCCTGGCTGTGGGTTGAGAGAGTGAGTTTTGCTGAGATGGGGATTCTCAAGCACCTTGGTAAACACAGGCTGCAGAAACCTCAGACTAAGGAATCCACAGCGGCAGTAGCTCTGGGTCAGTTGTCTGTGGCCTGGGGTCATTGTTGCTGTTCTTATGACTGCTGCTGCCTCTGCCGCTGAAGGTCTTAGGCCCAGTTGTTCTTGAAACACATATGAATTTGTGCTCAACTCAGGTTGTGTCTCAGACATACCTCCCTTCTTTATAAGTTGGCTCTCTCATCTTCTCTGACTATTTCCTTAACTCCTGTTGCTGTCTCCTGCTGTAGTGGTGTGTTCCTGGCCCTGCCTTCTTTTCCTAACTACTGTGTGATCACATACCTCTCTGTCATCTGTGACATCGGCTCCTTCCTCCTAGACCCATGAGTTCCAGAGGTGCTCTCATCCTTCCCTACTGCCACTTATGCCTGTTGTCATCAGTTTGTTCTGAAGAATCACCCTGAGTTTGCTCTACAAACTGAAGAACTGTGAATTTTAGGGGGTTTCTATGAAGGGGTGGAGGTGGAGTTTGTACTTGTGAAAAGATAATCAAAATCTGAGCTCCACCATTTTCTAGCTGAGTCTCTGAGGAAGTCCCTAAATCTCTCTGAACTTTATTTCCTTATCTTTAAGTGGCGCTAATAATACCAGCTGGGACAATCCCCAGATCAAATGCAAATATGGAATTAGAAAATGCTTGTGGGAAAGACTCTGTAAACGCTATACAAAATAAAGACAGACATTTTATTACTGATTCACAGGGGCAGAATTCTCAAAGGCTAGTGCACATATGAATCACCTGAGAAGAACTTTCAAAACACTCAAGGTCAGCTCCTGCCTAGGCCACCATGGTCTTCTGGTCTCCAGAGGATTTTCATTTTGTTGTCTGGGTCAGTGCCCATGAATCTGTATTTTATAAAGTACTCAGGTGAGTTTAATGCAGGTCATCCTTTGACCTCACTCTGAGAAAACACTGGTTTCACTTTAGGTAATAATAACTATTTCATATACATATATGATTTGTTCAAAGAAATTCCTAGCATTTCCAGATGAACAGAGGGGACATTAATATTGAGTATCAAGTTAGGGATGCTATAGGAGTTCTCTGGGAAAACTGGAAAACTTTCTTGATGGCATGATAAATAGAATTTGAATAAGCAAAAAGAGGAGGTTTTTCCTGGCCAAAGGTCTAACGTGTGTATACATTTATACAATATATGTGTGTGTGTGTGTGTGTGTATATATATATATATATATATATATACACACCATGAGCTAATTGTTTATATTCTTTTTGCATTTTAATGTTGGCTGGTTAATCCTTTCCTTATTGAACATGAGCTACTTGCATATCTAGAAAAATAGTCCTTTGCTGATTATATATTTTATAATATTTTTCCAGTTTGTTGTCTTTTCACTGTCTATGTACTCATTGCTTTACTGATCCAAATAAAAGGTTTCAGTATTTTCTTTTCTGTCATAATTTAAAAGGTCTATCCCATTCTATGATTATTTTAAAAATTACCCACGTTTTCTTCTGGGCAGTTATGGCCAGAGGGCATATCTTATAGTGGGTGTTTTGGCACTAGTCATAGGGACCTCAGCAAATATGGTTTCTTTCCCTTCTTTCCACTTAAGTTCTATAAATCACTGAATCAGTTGCTTTATTTATAGTAACTCTTAATATTACCACCTCATCAGATGTTACTGTCTGAACTTTACTATGAGACCTAGAGAAGTCTTAAAATGAATAGGAGTCTCCTTCTTTCCCTATCCTCTGAGTTTCAATAGCAGAAGACTTGCCTGTTTTTCGAAAGCTGGAAAAGTTAATGATGAAACTGCTTGAACCACACTTTTTGAAGGGTAGTTTTTTTTTTTTTTACATCTTTATTGGGGTATAATTGCTTTACAATGGTGTGTTAGTTTCTGCTTTATAACAAAGTGAATCAGTTATACATATACATATGTTCCCATATCTCTTCCCTCTTGCGTCTCCCTCCCTCCCATCCTCCCTATCCCACCCCTTGGAGGGTAGTTTTTTATATTCCTTTCAGTATTACTCAACTAC
The DNA here is from genome assembly GCF_964270905.1 of Leucopleurus acutus. NCBI lineage: Eukaryota > Metazoa > Chordata > Mammalia > Artiodactyla > Delphinidae > Leucopleurus > Leucopleurus acutus. The sequence continues at coordinate 111,083,565 of NC_139147.1, forward strand.
TTGGATTTTATAGCTTTTCTTGAGTCAGTCTTTGTTTCTGTATTTTCCTAGATTCGCTTTTTCCTTAATTGTCTTAACTGCCTCTGTTTCTAAGATCAGTTATATTTTCTGTCTCATCATTAACATTCTGTACTTTTTGCATTATTATTTACTTAACATTGCCATACAAGTTTGTCTGTTTAAATTTGGCATTGTTTTCCAAATGCTTCTCAAGTTTATTTATCAATCCTACTGACCTTTTCTAATTTGTTAATTTCTGCTTTTATCTTTAATAATGTCTATGTTTTTCTTTTGTTTATTTGTTTTGTTCTTTTTCTAATTTCTTGAATAGTTTGCTCACACATTGTATCAGCCTGGATTCAGTCAGGAGAGAGAAACCATATAATTTACACAGGGAAAGTTTAGTATGAAGAATTATTAACCACAACAAAGGATTAAAGTAATTCTGCATTGTCCAGTAAGAAGGAAAGAGCGCTCTAAAGATTACAGAAACAGCAAATGTAAGGCGCAGCCACTACCCGTGGGGCTGAGATGGAGCCCCCAGGGCGTGGGATGGCGCTGAGATGCAGATCTTGTTGAAGGGGTTGCTGCCCTGGCTCACCGGGTAGCAGAAAAGTCATTGTATTGCTGTGCCGGTGAAACTTGCTAGAAATCTGTCCTCTTGGAGTTTGCTAAAAATCTGCCCTTGAGGGTGCCAGGGAAAGCTATTCATAGGGAGGTGTCTTAATGGAGGCACGTAGCTGAGGAGCTGCCCAAGGTGGGTGCTAGGGCAGGCTTCTGGCCATGGGGTGCTGCGGTCAGTTGCACACACCAGGAGCAGAGCTCTGGATGGAGAAGCTGAGAGTACTGCAGGAGCCTGCCCTGGAGAAGTTACCAGCTCTGCAGCAGGCAGAAGAGCTCCTCTACAAAACCTACAAGGGAGGGTGCATGGCAGTGGGGGGCGGGGGTAGCTGCTGACCTCTGGGTGCTGCTGGCTGCCATGCACTACAGAACCTGAGGCCTCTGCAGGAGGTAAGCCACCCACTTACAGTGCAGGAGCCCGCCTCACAAGTGCCACAGAACAAGGAAGCAAGCCCCTTTCCTTCTGCAGTGTTTCTGCAGCACTCTATACTCATACAACTTCAGTGTCAGCTAGCAAAGAAAATATATTTAAAGGGCCCAGGTCCATTTTCACTGAGCTGTCTAAAAGGGTGAATTTGGAGAAAAGAGGCAATCAATAGGTAACTAGCACACGTGTTTTCATTAATTCTTACTGAATAATAAAAGCATTGAAAGAGATGCATTTTGTCCCAAGTACACTTCTCATAAATTTAAATTTTGTGTTGTCATATTTATATGTTACTACTGTTTTCTAATTAGTCTGTTATTGAAACCGTTTACAAGCCCCTGTGACCCTGTTTTTGAAGTAAAAGGCTTTTGCTTTGGTCTTCCAGGCCTCCCCTGAGTTGCAAAGGGCTGGCTCAGAGAGGTAATGATCAGGAAATGTGAAGATGTAGAAACAAAGAATAACTGTTGGGCTGGAAAACTGGTAACAATTTAGATTATAAATCAGCCACATAGCAGAGTCTCTGCACTCCCAGGTCTCTGAAAGCTATAAAGGTCTGGCCCACATTCCTAAATTGTTTTTATAGGAAGCAGACCCTCACCAGATGAACACTGCTGACTGCAAGCCTGTAGACCCCAGACCAGTTGAAACTAGAAGATTGACGATGCTCTAAACTTCACCTTGATGCCAACTAATCTGAGAACTGAGCACAAGTTGATCACATTCCCCACAGCCCCCTCCCTCACACTGCCTTTAAGAAACCCTTCCCGGAAAGCCGTCAGGGAGTTCAGGTCTTTTAAGCACTAGCTGCACATTCTCCTTGCTTGGTGACCTGCAATAAACACTGTACTTTTCTATACCATGACCAGCTGTCATTAGATTGGCTTTGCTGCACATTAGGCAAGCTCCAGGCTCAATAACATTATTAATTCTTTCACTTTCTATGACTCAATAGTTATAGATATACACTCTACTTTTAGTTTATAGGTGGACTTTCATTTCTTATTTACTTATGTATTTTTTTGCTTTACAAATATTTACTTGTATTATACTGCAGTCAAAGAATGTGCCCTTACTAGTTATACTATTTGAGATTTATTAAGGTTTCCTTTACAACATTTGGTGAATGCTCCATGGATTTTTGAAAAGAATATATACTGCCTATGTGGCAAAAAGCTCAATACATATACTAATTAAGGTTTAATTAAATAATGTTTATTATATTTGTTAACTTGGTCTATAGAGAACTGACAGAGAGATTAATGCCTCTGTGATTGTTTTCAATTTGTTACTATAATTTCCCACAAATTTTATTTTGTTTATTTTTATGTTGAGCCTTTTGACACATAAACACTCATTAATGGAGTTTGGAAGAGCATATCCAATTTTTATCATAGTATATTTGCCTAGATGCCTGGCACAGGGTAGATATTTAATAAATACATATTTAATAGTGGTCTTAAATTTTTTAAAAAATCATTTTTGGATGTATTTATTTATTAGCATCAATATCATATCACTTATATTGTTTGAAATATATTCAATATCCTGTGATAAAGCATAATGGAAAAGAATATGAAAAAGAATATATATAAATGAACCACTTTGCTGTATAGCAGAAATTAATACACATGGTAAATCAACTATACTTCAATAAAATTTTTATATATATATATATATATATATAAATTTATGATTCCTCAGATTAATCCCTTCCCTTTGTACTTTTGATCCTTTTATTTGACTATTGATTTTTTTCTACTCCTACTTAAAGAGTCCAGGATTAGAATTTGCCAATTAAGAGAAAAAAAAAACTTTGTCTTATTAAAACTTTTAGCCCATAATAATAATAAAGGGGAAAGAAGAATTTTCCATTTTCTGTAGTTCTACGTTCTAGATTGGGTATTCAATTGACTGCAGATAGAGCCTGTGGGAAGTAGCTCTTGATTAAGTTGTTACTTCTTAGCCACAACTTACAGCATTTCTGCCATCTGGAGTCCAGGGTCAGTACTGGGGACGCTCTATTGTTCCCATCCAGTGGGTGGGAAAGTTCATATCCAGACCTTAAGACTGATCAGAGACTAATGAGTCTACAGAGGCCAAAAGGCAACTCACCTGTACAAAATAGCCCAGGGAGACCTGTGGGAGCCTGGAAAATGCACCCCTTGTCTAAAAGGAGCAGCTGCTACTCAGCTTCAGTCTATTGTTGGCACGTGGGAATGTGGGCTCAGCACAACCAGAGAGAGCTTTTGATTCAAGAGAAGCCAGAAACCCAGATTTTTTTTTTTAATGCAAAATCTCCCACTTTTTTAAACCTTGGCAACAGTTTGAAGTTTTAAAAATATTCTGTGGACCAACAATGTGTGGTCCTTACAAAACCCATCTGTGGCCTACCAGTTTGTGACCTCTGCAGTAAGAGTTGTTTCAGAGGAGGCCAGGTTTATTTAGAGAGGGTGGCAGTAAATCTCGAGGTCCAATCACTAAGAGCCTCGATTAATTTTATGAAATGCTGAACAGCTTCATTGTCCCTCACAGTTCCTGAGAGGCTAATCAGTCGAGAGAAGAGTTGCTGGGGCAAGGAATAGCAACTTTATTCGGAAAGCCAGCAGACCGAAAAGATGGTGGACTCGTGTCCCCAAGAACCATCTTCCCCAAGTTAGAATTCAGACTTTTTTATACTAACAGGGGAGGGGGTAGAGTCCTGGTTCCAGCCAGACTTTAGAGGGGATGTGTTCATTTCTTCCTTCCTGCACAGGTGGGCCTGGTCAGAATGTTTCCTGTGAGCTAAACAAAGGTGTTTTAGCTTAACATTCATTACCTGGGAGGCAGGGTTCCCAGAGATGGGCCAGTGTATAATTTAAGCTTAGAGGCAACATCCCTTTAGCGATTAACTTGTAACAGAACACGAAGTTTCTTCCCTATAACCCATTGGGGGAGATTGATTTTTTTTTCTCCACTTCTGATACACCATCCCCCTTGCCCACATCAATAGTAACCCAGGCCTGAGCCAACCAGCAAACAACATTTCCGAGGCACAGATCGGCCACGGAGACTTTACTGGATGAGGTTTACAGATTTTAGAGCTAGAAGAGACCCTGGAGCCTAACCAGTTCAGTCCACTTATTTTCAGATGAGGAAATGAAGCTCTAAACAGGTGATACAACTTGGCCAGGGCTATGTAGCTGTCTAGAGGTAGAAAGGAGACCATAACCAGTCTCTGCACTCTACCCGCCTTATTTAAATTCATTATGTTACCTTTAAAAACAAACAACTTGCTTAGAGGCATTTTGCATTGATAATTTACATACTTTTAAAACTTGACCTAATTCCCACCCTATTACCATATAATACACCTCCCCCCTCTGAACTCAAAATAATATGTTAATACCACTCATTTTACAAATGTATCAATCAAGACTCTTAGCTACTAGAGACAAAAAGCCAAAGTACACTTGCCTTAGGCAAAAACTTCTTTTTTTCAACTTAGAAGTCCATTGGTGGCACTGCTGGATGCAAGGGTTCAATGATGTCACCTGGTCCTCTCTGCTTCTCCTGGTGCACTGGCTTCTTTCTCTTCTGGAGCCGAAAGCTTCCTCTATGCAGCTGGGAAGATGGCTGCCAGCAGCACCAGGCTTACATAATCAAATTTAGTAACCAAGTGGAGAGAAGTTCCTTCTCTCAAAATTTGTATGTCACTCTCAGAGGGAGGCTCTGATTCTTGTGTTTTGTGTCTGGTCCTTGGACCAATTTCTGTGTCCAGAAGAATATGCTACTGTTTTATAGGGTCCAGATTGCATCCTGTTTCCGACCCTGCCAGGGAGAAAGATGAGGTACTGAGATGGAAGCCTTCACTAGGAAAATGAGGATGGGCAAGAGTATTGGATCTTTATAAATAATAGCTATCAGAGACCACTAAAGCAATTACACAACCAATACTGTGGCAGCCCAGTATGATTATGTTTGGGAATTAGAATAGGAACCTGCTCAGTTCCTGTGCATTCAGGAGATAGGCTTGGTTGAGGTCCAGGAGAGTGTATCCAGCGATGGCAAGATTGGTTATTTATGAGGAAACAGAATACTCTAAGGAGAGACATAAAGCGGTGTCAAGGACAGGAGAGAGATGGGGGTGAGGAGAGGTGGAGATGAGGTAGGGAATGCTTTGATGAGTTTTTGCACAAAGCCAACTTGGTTGGTCTTACCATGACAGCAGTAACTTGTCCTACAAATGGGTTTTTAAGTTAATAGAAAACTCCTGACAAATAACACTTTTTAACGATGCCAGACTTAGAGCAATTGCTGAGGGAAAGTATAAATCGGTTTAAACTTTTTGAAGTTTACAGTGAGTATGCCCTTTGACTCAGCCATTCCTCTTCTCAGAATTAATCCTAAGGAAATATTTATATATGGAGATTGTGCTGTAAGCATTTAATTGCTGTTATGAGTTGCAAAAAGATGGAAACAACCCAAACGTCTCACAGTGTAAGATTGGGTAAGCAAAGAAATCATTACAAATACAAACAAAGGAATGTATTGCAGCCATTTAAAATGCTGCTGCAAAAGAGTATTTAAAGAAATGAAAATCTGTTCATAATATTATGTTGCATGAAAAACCAACTTCCAAAATGGTTCAAGATTAATTAACTTTTATTATACTCTACTATACACCAGACAGTTGTATTATCCGATTTAATCTTTACAATTCTTTTTTTCTCGGTTTTTTTTTTTTTGCTGTACGCGGGCCTCTCACTGTTGTGGCCTCTCCCGTTGCAGAGCACAGGCTCCGGATGTGCAGGCCCAGCAGCCATGGCCCACAGGCGCAGCCGCTCCGTGGCATGTGGGACCCTCCCGGACCGGGGCACGAACCCGCGTCCCCTGCATCGCCAGGCGGACCCTCAACCACTGCGCCACCAGGGAAGCCCAATCTTTACAATTCTATGTAGTGGTTATTATCATTTTCCCCATATTACTTAACTCCTCCTAACTTCATTTCCTTCTCTATAAATGGGATACTGTTGAGACGGTCAGCTGGAAGCCACATGCCTGGATTTAGAGCGGCTCTGTTATTACTATCTATGTGACTTTGGACAAGTTACTTTTTTCATCACAACCACTGTTAAAAATGTGCTTTATATTGCCAATCAGTAATCATATGCACACACAGACACAGTATTAATGGAAAGAAAAATTTTCAAAACAATACTTATTCTTACTACTTCGGATGCATTCCAGTATTTTCTTTTCTATAAAATTCCATTCCATTCCATTCTTATCTACTTTATTCTATTCCATTTTATTTTTTTTTAATGATGGTTACAGCCCACCAAACACAACCCACCAATGGTGTCGTGCCTTACACTCAATAGATGCTCGGTAAATGGTAGCTATTATTTTTGCTATTCTACTTCTTCTTTCTCCTCTGCTCCCTCCCCCTTCTCCTTCCTCTTCCTGTTATTATTATTGGTATTAGTAGTAGCACTGAGATTGTGAGCGAAGGTGGTTAAAGGCAGTGCCCTTTAAAAACAGTAGGGAGGTGGGTAGATTCCCTGCTTCAGAGCGTGGAAGTAGTCCATAAACACAAGGCAAATTGCCACGATGATTATAAATGTACCAGTTCTAAGAGAACAGGTGGGTTTATCCTGTACTTAAATTCAATTGTCAATGATGGCAGTAAAGCTGAAAATTTGTTTTAGGGAGTCAGCCAATACTAAAAGAAGGAGACAGAAGACTAGATTGGCTGTCAAACTTCAGCAGTATTAAGACTCAGTTACAGGTGACAGAAAATCAAAACCAGGATTTTTGGAAAAAATAATTTATTGGTTTACGTATGGAAAGATGCAGCAGTAAACCTACTGGCTTCAGTACTGTTAGATCCAGGTGCTCAACAAAGTCCTCAGAAAACTGTTCTTTTCTATCTTTTGGTTATACTTTACTACACTGGCTCCCCTCTAGCCAGGATTTCTTTAATGGTGGCCTCTGGCAACTGAATCTCTAAGTCTGGAAGAAAGAGAAAGTCTCTCTTGCCAAGTTCCAGTAAGTCTTGGGCCTGGCTCTCATGGACTCACATTGCGTTCCATCTTGGACCCAACTGCTGCAACCAGGGGTTAAGTTGTTGTGACTGGCCAGGATCACCAGAACCATGTGGACTGAATGAGAAATAGGTGGGTGGTCAAAGGAAACCAGGGTGCTGCTACCAGTAGTGGGGAGAAAAAATGTGGGTGCACAAAAAAATGTCCACTATAGTTAGTAACAGTACAGAGAAAGACAGAGGGTCTCAGAAACCCACATAAAGTGAGTGCTCAGAAGAGGTTAAAAATCCAGGCACGAATCACAGACAAGTGTCTGAGCAGCAATAACGAAAGAATTCAGAACTCCAGAAATCCTTATGTGCTTCGCCCATCTAGTATGTGCAGAGATCTGGCCAGGAGTATCCTTCTGAGATAAGGAGGAAAGAAGAGACCTAGGGCAAGGAAACTGCATCGAACGAATGAATATTACCTCATTTAATTAACCAAAAGTTGGTCCCTAGGCGACCCTGGGGTGGGTGGTGGCATTTCCATATACACACAGGAGAAAACTGAGGTCATACAGCTAGAAAGTGATGGAGTTGGTATTTCAACACAGCTGTGTCTTACCTAAAGCCCACGCTCATTACCTCTGCCTGAAATTGTCTTCCCGTATTTTCCTGACTGTGAATTCCCAATTACACTTAAGCCTGTCAAGATTTATCATGCATCTTGGGGCTCCCATTACACTTCACTCACACCCCTGCAGAATCTTTTAACATGATACTGTAATTAGTTGTTAAATCTGTCAATGGTCTCTAAACTTCATTGATCATGCACTCTTATTGGTCAAAACTTTGGGGGCAGCCTCCTCTATATGTATTTTTATTTATTTATACTTACATGTATTTATAATAGAAATATACTTATTACATATTTATAATACTTATGTTACTATTAACATTAGATGGCGAGGCCCTTGAGGACAGTGGCTATTGGGTCATCTTTAGCCAGTGCCTAGCCCAGTACCTGATCTATGCTATGGTGACAGGATTCTCAAATAAAAGATTTTGAACATACACTTTCAAACGTGATGATGATATAATTGCCCATTATAGCTAGACGTTTGCCGTATGTTGTCTCAGAAAAAGTAATCCTCATATTAATTCTAAAAGATAGGCACTATGCTTCCCATTTTACACATGAGGAATCTGAAGTTCAGAGCAATGAAGAGTTCCTACAGTCACCCTGTAGGTGGCAAAAATCATACTCCACTCCAGGTTTTCAGATGCCTCAGTGATGTTACTGCTAAACACTATGTTAAGATCTATTTTAATACATAAAGTGACAATGAGTCAGAATATTTTAAATTGAGGCTGTTCTGGAGGATCTAGAATATCTGGCTGTTAAATAATTAGTTACTCATTAAAGAGCCTTATGTTATTGACATTTCCCCTAGCTTTTGCTTTGTCTTTCTAGCTGGATTATAAGGTCCTTACGTGTGTGTGCTTCTTTACATTTTTCTACCTCTCCTTGCATTGCTCAGATGCTTCACAGATGCTTTTGGCTGGATTATTTTTGAGAAGGACCAGGGAAAGATGTGCCCAGGAGTGTGGGGATATAGGATATGGGGGTGGAAAGGGGTCGGGCAGGTGGAAGCTGGGTACCTTGACAGTGGGCCTGCCCTCAGCCCACTTCCCACACACCACACACCACACACCACAGGCTGCTGAGCCTGGTAGTGACTGTGGAGAAAACTCTTGTTTCCAACTGCTTGATTAATAGGAGCATCTAGGTGAGGATGCCCCTGGTGGCGCAGTGGTTAAGAATCCGCCTGGCAATACAGGGAAGCCAGGTTCAAGCCCTGGTCTAGGAAGATCTCACACGCCGCAGAGCAGCTAAGCCCGTGCACCACAAGTACTGAGCCTGTGCTCTAGAGCCCGCGAGTCACAACTACTGAAGCCCGGACGCCAAGAGCCCGTGCTCCGCAACAAAGAGAAGCCACAGCAATGAGAAGCCCGTGCACCGCAACGGAGATAGCCCCTGCTCACCGCAACTAGAGGAAGCCTGTGCGCAGCAACGAAGACCCAACGCAGCCAGAAATAAATAAATAAATTAATTAATTTAAAGAAATAGGAGCATCTAGTTGAAAAGAGACACTTCTACAGAATATTAGGTACTAAGATTTCAAAACTCAGGAGTGAGAGCGACATAGAAATGATCACTCTGAGTTACCAAGAATGTCTTTTTAAAAACTTCTTCGAGATTAGTTGTCAGTAAAAAGTTGAATGTAAAATAAATGGGAAAATGTCAGCAAGGAAATGGTGTCTATGGTGCTGACTAGAAGTTGTGAAAAGCAAAGGGGTTGCTTAACAATGAAATAGAAATCAAAAGTGGGTAGACATACTGTCCTATTTTAAATGCTACAACATAATAGATATGAGAACCAGGAAAACTGAAATGACACTGGAATCCAGAAATGGGAGAGTGCTTTAATTTTTTGATAGCATTTTTTTTTTCCTGCCACTAAATCATCTGTATCAGGCAAGACACCTACCTGGAAATGAACTCACTTATCTATTGTGTTTCAATGGTGAAGTGATGGTATAAACTTTTAGATATAAAATTGGATAAATTCCCTTATATGTACATGCCTGAGAACAGCCCAGCTGTGCCCCCTAGTGATCATGCTGTCCTGTTGCTTTATTAGGAGACCAGAAAAATACTGAAGCAAATGTATTCTGAGTGCCTCTTCTATCTTAGAAATTAGCTTTCTGTGGGGGATGATTGCTACTCTGGAAAATAAATGCTTCTAGGAAATAGATATAGTGAATGTGAAACAAGAAGCTCTTTATTTTCTGTTCTCTGGAGCTCCCTTTTTCTTCACTTATAAATTCCTTTATAAATTTGGGCTGTTGGTGAAACTGATATCTTCAACTCCACACTAGTCTATTACCAGGGGATTGGATTTAGGCATAAAGAATTCTTCACAGATCCAGTATTGCAAGTAAGTTGGACCGAGTTAGGGCAATCATTTTTGAAAGGGGTATTACCTTACTTAACACATGTTGTGATATATGGTATGGCAAGAGCGCTGCCAGGGTAGAGGAATTTTCAGTCAAATTTGACTGTTGGCTTGATTTAATTTTGCCAGGAATATATGTGCACCTGTCTTAATTTCTTTGCTTGGTTTTAACTTCCATGTATACAGGTCTTGTATCTTCTAGAACTTGGTATTTTGTACCGTATCTCAAAATGTGCCTTGCATACAGAAGATTTAAAACAATTTTTCAAACAATGACAAACTTTAAGAAAAGTTGCAAGTACCTTTTTTTTTCTGGCCCACTTAGGAGACAGTTGCACATATAATGCCCCGTCTCCTGTGAAGATTTTACTATGTATTTCCTACAAATAAAGATTTCTCCTACATAACCACAATACAATCAAAATCAGAAAATTAATGTTGATATGTTACTAAACCTCAGACCTCATTCAAGTTTTGCCCTTTGTCCCATTAAAGTCCTTTATAGCACGAAGATTAATTTCGGCATAATGTGTTGCATTTAGTTATTTCTCTGTAGTCTCCTTCACTCTGGAGCAGTTTTTCACGTTCATGACCTTGATAACTTTTGAAAACTATTTGCTGGTTATTTTGTAGAATGGTCCTTAATTTGGGTTTGTCTGATGTTTCCTCACAATTAGATTCAGGTTGTACAGCATCGGCAGGAGTAACGCAGAAGTGATGCTGTGTTCACCTATCAGGTGACACATGATTTCAGTTTGCCCCATTATCAATGATTTTCACTTTCATCATTTGATTAAAGTGGTGTCTGCCAGGTTCTTCCACCGTAAAGTTACTCTTTTCACTTGGTAATTTATACGTGTTTTGTTTGGAGTTTTTTTAATATATACAAATATTCTGTTTTTCATCAAACTTCCAGTTTATTCATTTACTTATATCTCTTTAGATTCATGGTTTTGATTTTATTCAACTGAATTCATTTTATTCAAGGATCCATTAATAACAGTATTTATTTTGCTCAAAGTTTCCCAGTTTGGTCAACAGGAGCTCCTGCAAGTTGACTTCTGTGTCCTTCTGACATTTCCATTGTCTTTTGAGGTTTTAAAATAATTTGTTTATTTTTTATTGAAGTATAGTTGATTTACAATGTGGTAGTTTGGGGTGTACAGCAAAGTGATTCAGCTATACACATATTCTTTTTCAGATTCTTTTCCCATGTAGGTTATTACAGAATATTGAGTATCGTTCGTTGTGCTATGCAGCAGGTCCTTGTTGTTTATCTATTTTATTTATGATTTTTTAATAAGTTTAATTATTTATTTATTTTTGGCTGCATTGGGTCTTCGTTGTTGCGCGCGGGCTTTTTCTAGTTGTAGCGAGCAGGGGCTACTCTTTGTTGTGGTGCGCAGGCTTCTCACTGTGGTGGCTTCTCTTGTTGCACAGCATGGGCTCTAGGCGCGCGGGCTTCAGTAGTTGTGGTGCGCAGGCTTAGCAGTTGTGGCGCGCAGGCTTAGCAGTTGTGGCGCACGGCCTTAGTTGCTCCATGGCATGTGGGATCTTCCCAGACCAGGGCTCGAACCCGTGTCTCCTGCATTGGCAGGCGGGTTCTCAACCACTGTGCCACCAGGGATGTCCCTATCTATTTTATATATAGTAGTGTGTATATGTCACTCCCAAATTCCTAATTTATCCTTCCCCACCACCTTTGCCCTTTGATAACCATAAGTTTGTTTTCTATGTCAGTGAGTCTGTTTCTGTTTTGTAAATAAGTTAATTTGTATCATCTTTTTAGATTCCACATATGTGATATTAATGATATTTGTCTTTCTCTGATTTACTTCACTTAGTATGATCATCTCTAGGTCCATCCATGTTGCTGCAAATGGCATTATTTCATTCTTTTTAATGGCTGAGTAATATTCCATTGTATATATGTACCACATCATCTTTATCCATTCATCTGTCGATGGACATTTAGGTTGCTTCCATGTCTTGGCTATTGTAAATAGTGCTGCAATGAACATTGGGGTGCATGTATCTTTTCGAATTATGGTTTTCTCCAGACATATGCCCAGGAGTGGGATTGCTGGGTCATATGGTAGTTCTATTTGTAGTTTTTTAAGAAACCTTCATACTGTTCTGCATAGTGCCTGTACCAATTTACATTCCCACCAACTGTATAGGAGGGTTCCCTTTTCTCCACACCCTCTCCAGCATTCATTATTTGTAGATTTTTTGATGATGGTCATTCTGACTGGTATGAGATGATACCTCATTGTAGTTTTGATTTGTATTTCTCTAATAATTAGCGCTGTTGAGCATCTTTTCATGTGCCTTTTGGCCATCTGTATATCTTTGGAGAAACACCTATTTAGATCTGCCCATGTTTTGATTAGGTTGTTTGTTGTTTTGATATTGAGCTATATAAGCTGTGTAATCTGTTCGTATATTTTGGAGATTAAGCCCTTGTCAGTTGCATCATCTGCAAATATTTTTTTCCCATTCTGTAGGTTGTCATTTCATTTTGTTTATGGTTTCCTCTGCTGTGCACAAGCTTTTAATTAAGTCCCATTTTTTAATTTTTGTTTTTGCTTTTGTTTTCTTTTGGTATTGATCATCTTATACTGATACTTTCCCAGTTCCAGCTCTGGAATCAGTCATTTTTCCAAGGAGTTCCTGAATCCTTTAAGTAGAGAATGGTATTTAGAAACCAAGATCTGGGCAAGGTGCTCTTGTTGCCCTCTCAGAAAACTGAGCTACGGACTAGATGTACGTACATATGTACATACACGCACGCACACACACACACACACACACACACACACACACACTTACATCAGTATTTATTTCTATATCTATCTATATTTATTCAAAACCATAAGTTCATACTGATTCCAGTTCAACATGGAGTTAATTCTAGTGTGTTTTTTCCTTTGCTGTAATTCCCCTCTCTGAGTGAGGAACTTGGCCCTTGTTTTCCTTGATAGATTTACTTAATCAATTTACCTAGATGTTGCTCCTATGCATGTTTGCTCTCCTTACCCCAGCTCTGACATCCCTGCAGGGTTACTGCTATATGGATATCCTCTGTGCCCAGGTGGCTGACTCCCCAGCCCTGCTCACCTTCATCAGGCTCTGTCACCCTGTCCCAATTTCCCCCCATGCAAGGATGTCTTCCTCACTTGGGCTTCTATAGACCCTGTGGTTGGTAGGGGGAACAGTAATGATCCCTAGAGCCTTAAGACTAAAATTTCAGGAAAGTAAGGAGGAAGGGAGAGAACTTTTTGTTTGTTTGTTTGTTCCTTTATATGTGTTTGTTTGTTTGTTCCTTTATATGTGTTTGAATGAATGGTGTATTAGTTTCCTAGGGAGGCCATAACAAATTACCACAAAGTGGCTGTCTTAAAACAACAGAAATTTGTAGTCTTATAGCCCTGGAGACTGAAAGTCTGAAATTAAGGTGTAAGTAGGGCCATGTTCTTTCTGAAGCCTCTAAGGGAACATCCTTCCTTGATTCTTCCTAGCTTCTGGTGGTTGCCAGCAGTCCTTGGTGTTACTGGGCTTTCAGCTGCATAACTCCAGCCTCTGCCTCTGTCACATGGCGTGCTTTCTGGATGTCTGTGTCTCTTCTTTGTTTTTAAAAAACTACTATGTATAAAATAAACAAGCCACAAGGATATATTGCACAGCACAGAGAATACAGCCAACATTCTACAATAACCCTGAATGGAGTATAGTCTACAAAAATATTGAATCACTATGTTGTACACCTGAAGCCAAGAAAGTACTGCAAATCAACTACACTTCAATAAAAATAAAATAAAAGACATAGCTTTTGAATTAAAAAGAAAAAGAACTCCACATGTCAGATTTTTCCAGGGCACAAGACAAAAATAAAACTGGATTATTTAAACCATGATTTGTCTTTCCATGCCGCTCATCTCTTCTCTTTTTATAAGGACACCGGTCATATTGGATTAAGGGCCCACCTACTCATTAACTTAACTAATTACATCTAATCAACCAACTAACTAAAGAATGATTGAATGAATGGTATTTAGAAACCAAGATCTGGGTGCTAGGGACTCCTGTTGCATGGTCACTTTTAAAAGTCACTTCCACCTGACCTGTAGATGCTAATATTCCTTAGGGCTCCGTGCTGAGCCCCTTTTCTCTTTACCATCAACTCTCTCAACCATCCCCATGCTTTCGTATATCATCCCTATAACAACTTCCAATGCTGTACCACTTTCAACATAGACCTCGCTCCTAAGCTTCAGATTTTATATCACGCGCTACCTATATACCCCTACTTGACTATTTTGCATATTCAAAACCAAATTTTTATTTTCCCCTACACCTTCTCCCATTTTTTCCAGCATAGGTAGGTCAAGCCATACCTGCTTGTCATACTTGATACTTACCTTCCCTCTAATATCTTTTCGAAGCCATTGCCACAAATTCTCACATCTTCTGCTTACTCTTTCTGTCTCCTTTCCATCTCAGTGGCCATCATCCTAGTCAAATCCATCATTATTTCTCATCTGATTGACTACATTTGTCCCTAACTCATAGCTTCAATTCTGAGATTTCCCCCTTCAATCTATTGTCCTCAATATAGCCAGGGTGATTCTTTAAATATACAATTTTTTTTTTTTCGCGGTACGCGGGCCTCTCACTGCTGTGGTCTCTCCCGTTGCGGAGCACAGGCTCCGGATGCGCAGTCTCAGCGGCCATGGCTCACGGGCCCAGCCGCTCCGCGGCATGTGGGATCTTCCCGGACCGGGGCACGAACCTGTGTCCCCTGCATCGGCAGGCGGACTCCCAACCACTGCACCACCAGGGAAGCCCTATACAAATTTTTAAAATAAAATTTTTAGCCATACCCCAAAGTAGAAAAAAAATAGTATAATGACCTCATATAACACATCTGCCAGAATCCACAATTACCAGCATCTTGCTTACTCACTTAATCTATGCCTGTTTTCCCTTTCTTCCATCCTCCTCCCCTTCTTTCTTTCCTTCTCCTCTCCTTCCCCCCTTTCCTTCCTTCTTCCCTACCTCCCTCACTTATCTCTCTCTCTCTTTCTATCTTTTCCTTTTACTTATTTATTTTTGTAGGTATATTTTACAGGAAATTCTTGACATCATAAAATTTCCCCTCTACTTGAGAAACATCTCTAAAGAATAAAGAATAGGGATATTTTCTTATGTAGCCATAACATTAATTAATACAACACACCAAATTAAAGATAATTCCTCAATATCATCTACTTCTCAGTCCATATCCAAATTTCTCTAATTGTCTCAAAAATCTCTTTCACATTTTGCTTGTTAGTTACAATACTCATTGAAAAACACGGATCACAGCCAAGATGCGGTAGCCCCATTCTTTCCAGGCCCTCCCCTTACAACTAAAAAAAAAACCTGGAGATAATACAACAATAAAGCATAGGACGATTCTGAAAAGTGGAAAGAAGGCAGATGTCCTAGGGACCTCGGGACTTGAGGAACGACATGGCAGTGAGTCCCTGAGATTCTTTATTGCCGCTCATGTGTTCCAGACAGGTCGTTTCCTCCAAACTGGAACTGTCAACAGGCACAGACAGAAAAGCTCCAAGAAAAAGCCTTTTCTAGAGCCAAAGGATCAGGAAAAGGATGGCTTAACAACAGAAAATCTTTTTTGGCAATACCTGCCCTACTCCAACCAACACCAACAGAAAAACTGCCTGGCTTCCTGTGCTTTCAGTGGAATCAAACAGGAAGCTGATTTTCCATCCATCGTCTGTCCCCAACCCCATGGAAGCAGACAGTGGTGCTCTGCTTCTCTTGCCTGTTGGGGTGAAGTCGGTGAGACTGAGTGGGAGCTGGTCTTTCATCTACAGCTCAGTGGAAGCAGTTGATGCTCTGATGCCCCTGCCTGGGTAGTGTTGGCTGGGCTGAATGAGGAGCTGATCTTTCCAATGGAAGCAGACATTGCTCCCATTCTCCTGCCAGGGTAGCATCAGGGAGGTCCAGTGGCAAGCCGAGCCTCCACTCCCGTCTGGCAATGAGACTGAATGGATCAGTACTTCATGATCCCCCACCCAGGTATCCGCAGGCTCAGTGGGAAGCAGAGCTTCTGCCCAGATTCTGCAGCAACAAAGTATGTGACTTTGCACCATGATTTCCCCTTCTCTGAGGTCAGCAGAGCCTAGGAGGGAGCTGAGCTTATGCCACCCGCTCAGATACAATGAGACAGAATAGTTGGTCCTCCAGTTTCAAGAGGAAGGTGTCAACAGGTTTGAGGAGAAGCTGAACTCCCCGCCAGCCCATCTACAATAAAGCAGTGTGAGTCGGCATGCTACTTTTCTGGGGGTGTTTTCGGCAGGGCCCAGAGGAAAGGTAAGCATGTGGAACCACTCAGCCCTTGTGCTACATCTCAACAGGGAGACTTTTTGCTAAAAAAGAAGATTAAAAAGGATCCGGAGTCTCATAATATCCAAAATGTCCAGGATGCAATGGAAAATGAAAATCACGTGTCATAACAACAAATCATAACTTGAATGAGAATAGGAGATCAACAGATGTGAACACCAACATGAATTCGACGTTGGGATGATCTGACACAGATTTTAAAAGAGCCGTCACAAAATGTCTCAACAAACAATAACAAATTCTTTTGAAACAAGTGAAAAATAGAAATTAACAGCAAAGAAACAGAAGTCACAAAAAAAGAACCAGATGGAAATTATAGATGGAAGAATACAATAACTGAAATATAAAACCCTATAGATTGGCTCAATAGTAGACTGGAGATGGCAGAGGATAAAAACCAGTAAACTGAGGACAGATTAGTAGAACTTATCCAATCTGTACATCAGAGAGGAAATAGAATGAAAAGATAAATGAACAGTCTCAGAGACCTGTGAGATAATAACAAAAAAACTAATATTTATATCACTGGTGTCCCAGAAGGAGAGGAGAGAGAGAGCAGGACTGAAAAGTATCAGAAGAAATAATGGTTAAAAACTTCCCAAAGTTGGCAAAAGATATGAACTTAAAGATTCAAGATGAGTCAAATGGATAAATGCAAAAAAATCCACTCTAAGACACATCATAATTAAACTTTTGAAAACAAAAGACAAAGGAAAAAAAATCTTCAAATATGGGTCAGAGGATGGCATTCTGCTGTTTAAAACCTCCAGTGGTGGGGTTCCCTGGTGGCGCAGTGGTTGAGAGTCCGCCTGCCGATGCAGGGCACACAGGTTCGTGCCCCGGTCTGGGAAGATCCCACGTGCAGCAGAGCGGTTGGGCCCGTGAGCCATGGCCGCTGAGCCTGCGCGTCCGGAGCCTGTGCTCCGCAACGGGAGAGGCCACAACGGTGAGAGGCCCGCGTACCGCAAAAAAAAATAAAAATAAAATAAAATAAAACCTCCAGTGGCTTCCCCTGTGCCCATGATCCAGAACTATGTTTAATAATGGTGATTTGGGACTCCTACCCTTCAGCGCCATTGAGGATACCAAAGGTCCAGTCACACGAATAGCCACTGGCTTGTTCACTTCCCAGCCACGAGGCTGTGACTGGGTTCTCACGTCTCTGGTCCAAGCTAAGTTGTAATCTTAGGCACAGGGACAAATATTAAGGCCTCCTTTTACAAATAAGGGGACCCCATCCATGGCACTTATTCAAGCAGTAAACCTGGTTCTGGTTGCTGCCTCCCCAACACGTCACTTACATGAAACTTCTAAAATTGCCTTTACCTGGAAGGAGACAAAATCCTATAGTGTCTGTCTGCTTCTGTCCCTGGAACCCAAGCGACCTCGAGTCCACTCACTACTGTTCATTTCTGCTCCACTTCTGGTTCATGTTTATGTTTATTTGATTATACAGATTCTTAAATTACTTGTGTATTCAGTTTCTCTTTTTGTGAACAAATATTTAATGAGTATATAACATGTGCTTAATATTTGGGTGGGAAGAGCATATACCAGTTAGACTTAGGTTCTGTTCTAAAGACACTTAGACTCTAGTGGGTAGGAGAGAGAACACGGGTACACTCATAAAAAGCCAGCATTTTACAGCGCTTGCTATACATGAAGCACTTTACATGGGTTAACTGATTCAATATCCATTAGCAACACTGAGGTGAGTGCTATTATTATACTCTCCCATTATTTTTATCTTACTTTGAGGAATGCTGATGTAGAGTGACTCACTCACCCACGGTGACACATCTTGTTCATGGAGGAACCAGGATGCAGGTCAGCAAAAGGAAATCAGTTTGAGACTGCATGACTGAAAGACCAGTGCACTTGGCTCTGATGCAGAATTTTTGAAGGACTTAGAGCAGGGGTGTGATCAAATATAAAGGTCATTTAGATTTTAGCAAACAGACAGGGTACATCAGATCAGATGAGCCTCTAGTGAGGAGATTATGAGACAATGGGGGCCCAGGACGCATGGTGGCCACGAGAATGGACCAGAAAGTACAGAATAACAGCATCTAGTGACAGATTATACATAGATATAAGGAGGATAAAAAGTGTCTCCTTTATGTCAAGAATCAAAGGCTGTTAAAGATCCCTGGACTACGGCATGAGAGATGTGAGGTCCATCAGGGTTTTGCCACTTATTAGTTGTGTGTGCCTTTTGGTATGACACTCCAACTCTTAATCCAGTCTTCTCAGTTTTCAAATGAAATTTGATTAGATTAGAGGCTCTAAAGTAGAAGCTACTATGCTTTATTGTTTTTTAAAATTAAAACAATAACGCATTTTATAAAATATTGAATTCTATCAACGTTTGCACATTGGGATTACACACAAATCTGGATTTCTGGCTTTTCGTGAAAAACTGGAAGATCTGGTAACACTAGGCTCCTGCTCTCATGTGACAGCAATGTGCTTCACCTTGAGAAGTGCTGTCCCTCTAGCTAGGTCACCTCCTTTCTGTCCTTCCATCCCTCAAGTTTGCTTCCACCACAGCAATCATATTGCCTATCTGGGCTCTGTAGGTATTCGAATATTTTTAGCCCTGAACTAGTTGATTTTCCAGTTTCTTCCATTTGTGAATCTTCTGAATCTATAACTGTCATATGTTTCCTAAAGGGGGGGGGGATGGTAACAGGAATAGGTTTAAGGGCTTATCTTGTACACTGTATTTTAAGTGCTTTACATATATTATTTCATTCAATCCTCAAAACAGCCCTTTGGTGTCAATATTAGTTTTCATTATCCTCATGATACAAGTGAGGAACAAATGTTAGGAGAGGCTAACTTGCCCAAGGTCGTATGGCAACTATGTTGTAGGTCAGGATTTGAACCCAACTGTCTGACTCCAGATCTAATGCTTCTAAATCATAAAGCTCTGAAAATTCGAAGGTCAGCGAATTTTGGAGAAAGGCTAGTTGGTTCCTGGTGTATGAGAGGATGATGGTCAGTGTACCATGATGGCTGTGAAGGGATGAAGATGATCCAGGTACTAGCTACCCTAGGTGGAGGAGTGAGAACCCTCAGCCCTTGTAATTCTTCACACCACCTGTTAAATAACCGGAAAAGGAGACTCAGTGGAGTCCTAGTGGTAATGAAGCGTTAAGAGCTGAGATGAGAAAGGCTTTGAAAGGATTTAAGAATTAAAGGGGAACGGGAGCCAGAGGGACAGCTCGGGGTGCGGGGAACTGACATTAAAGCTAGACATGTGCTAGCCCTTTTCTTCTGCCAAGAAGCTGTAAGTGCAAACTTGAGATCTGGACTGGAGGCCAAAGAGATGAGATATTGCTGTGCATCCATCAAATCAAGTTTACAAACTATGGTGAGAGAGATGTTTTTTCAAAACTCTCCAGAGTGCTGCTGGGCAATGGAGCTACAGGGAGGGCTTAATGGCTATTTTAAATTGCTGGTTTATCAACTACGGATATCTAAAATATATAATACAATTTAATAAAATGTGGGAAAACGTGCATGAGTCTTCAGGAACTTATAAACTATGTAAAAGCTTAAAAATGGGGCTTCCCTGGTGGTTGAGAGGCCGCCGGCCGATGCAGGGGACACCGGTTCGTGCCCCGGTCTGGGAAGATCCCACATGCCGCGGAGCGGCTGGGCCCGTGAGCCATGGCCGCTGAGCCTGCGCGTCCGGAGCCTGTGCTCCGCAACGGGAGAGGCCACAACAGTGAGAGGCCCGCGTACTGCAAAAAAAAAAAAAAAAAAAAAAAAAGTATATAGAGTGTTTTAGGCCAGTCCTCATGGCTTATGCTGACTGTTTTTTACCTCAGGAAAAGGTTAAGACAACCACAAGTGGGATTGGGAAGCCAGGAATTTGTGAGAAAAGTGAGATAAGATTTTGGATCAGCTCCTATGACTAAATACTACCAGTTTTGAAAAGTACTATAATCAGTTGATGCGTCCAAGGGGTGGCTTGGCTTCAGTCACTGTCCCCAAAGCCACTCCAAGTAAATTTCCTGTAAAATCTATGTAAAAACCGGCTTTGCTAGGAAAAGCCCCACAGAACCCCCTTTCAACCAGAATGGCTCCTCTGAATGCCTCTTACGTAAACCTTCTGGACCAACCCCCAGCTAAAATTCATTTTACAGAAGGTGTACAGCTGCTGCCAAGGCCTGACCCTGATCTTGTCCCGGTGCTATCATCAGATTCCTTCCTCAGGGCTAACAGCAGGCAAACCCTCCTGCAAGGGTGAAATCAATGATGTGCAGTGAAGGAAGGGTTGCTTTGACCAATGCGGCTGGGAAGACTAGAGAAGGAAGGTGTTTTGATATTGGAAAAGAATGTGAATCTTGGTCACTACCTGGAAAAGCTGGCCTGCTTGGGTGTGGAGCTGCGTGAAAACCCTCAGAGAAGAGCGGGACCAAGACCCCGAGATATTTTCCCTTCCTTTCAGAATCTTGTCTTGCGTGGGGAGTAACAGTGAACCAAAGAGGGCTGGCCCTTAGAGGGTAGTAAGTCCTCTTCCTAAAACAGGTCATGTGGTCTTTCATCCAGGCTCCTTCACTGATTTGTATGTGCATTCGGGCAGGTCACTCAATTCATTTCAATGTTCATCTTACCAGAGCTTTGTCCTCATCTGCAAAGTGAAGGCTCTGGATCTCTTAATCTCCATGGCTTCTTCCAGCTCTAGGTACACGTTTCTAGGTGGGATCCTTTGCAGTTAACAGGTCCAGGGGATGCCAGTGATGTGCAGACCAGATGTTTGGAATGGTTCTGTTTATCACAAATGATAAAGGGCCGTCCTGATGTAAGAAAGGAGAAACAAAAAAGAGAGTGGCTTGGTGTTCCCAGCTTCAAGCAGAATCTACATCTTGGTGAGTGAAGTGAGGGTCATTTGGCTTAAGGTGTTCAGAGTGGATGAGGTTCTTTATCTCATCCAGTGCCTCCAATTACGCAGAACTGGCTAAATTGCAGTGAATCCATTGCAATAGTCAAAGAAAACTGATTTAAGCCTTAAGGAGTGAAATTGCCTATAACAGAATAACCTGTTTCTTTTAGTTTGACTGAAAGACTTAACTTTGCCATTCTTCACTTAAAATGAGTTCTCTGCATTGTCCATGAGAACAAATCTTCTTAAAATTTTGAGAAATAAGTTTAATACATAAAACCCTAAAAATTAATGTGACTGAACCCGCATATTTATACCACATAATATTTATAAATATTATCTCCAATATTTCTGTGCTATGTTAAAGCAAGGATGTGTAACTAATATTGTGAGAATATGGCAAATGGGGTGGAGAAGGAAATAGTTTATAAATTTTAGAGTCACTGTAATTAATAGAAGGAAATACATATTTTCACATAATCAAATACACATGAACAGTTTCCACTTGTATCATGGGCGTGGATTTGAAGGCAACATAGAATAAGGAAGGAGCCAACTTTAAAGATGTTTATTTTTTCAGCTTATGAGGAACACGTGGAGTTAAGTATATAGAAATATACATCTGAAAATTAAATAACTACACCAGTGAGTTAATACTCAACTCTTCAAGGGCAGAAATGGTCTCCTTCACTTTTCAATCCTTAGTACGTCCAACAGTACTTGCTACACAAAAGGTATTTGGTACATTTTGAGAGAGGTAGGAAAAGCTTTCCCCCATAAAACAGTTGGGAAAAAGCTCACTTTTGCTTGACGCTGAGGAAGAACTAATCATTTTCTAAAGTGGTAAAAATCCACAAATAAAAACCAGATCATCTTATTGAATGCAGTTGAAGTTACCCTTTTGCCAAATGTTTATTCTTTGACTCCAATGTGCTGGATAATGTACAAGGGCTAAGATAGCTCAGAAGAGGAATGAGACACTCCTTGCCCTCAGGGAAGAGTGGATCAAACAGGGGAGATTAAACATGCAGAAGCAAGTGGTGACAAAGCTATAGTGATATAAAGGTGTGTTATGTTGTGTACACGTTCAAGGGAGATATTACTTTGGGCTGATGGAATTTGTTGAATGCCTATTGCATGCTAGGCACTTTGAAATTTATTTCTCTCACAAAGATGGACATTATTATACCTACCTCACAGATGATGAAACTGAGGCTCAGAAAGGCAGGCATGTGAACAATTCATAGCTGTCACTTTGTGCTGGATGCATGCAGCTCTTTTAATGATCACATGATGCCTTCCAGAAGCAGAGGACGTTCATGCAGGAAGTAACATTGGGGTTGGGCCTTACAGACCTTGTCCATAGTAGAATCCTGTCCTGTAAGGTTTCCCCTTCTGATCAGTGCTCTGTGAGCTTCTCTCCTTCCCTTCCTCGCTGACCCATTGCAAGCCAGGTCAGTTAGAGTCTTCTCTTGAAAATTATCAGACTGAATTTTAAGGAACAGAAGCAATCACACTTGGTGGGTAGGAGCTGTGGAGAACGTGTACTGAGAACTCTTATCTACCATGTCTGCCATGATGTGGAAGAAACTAGACCATACTAGAGAAGATGAAGCTGATATGCCAATGAGAGCAGAGGTGAGAATGAGAATGAGAGAGAGAAATAGAGAAAAAGAGAGAGAGAGTTATTTCCAGTTTTCATGAGGCCCAATTCTAGCTTTTTCCTCCCTCCTGCTATGGGAAATACTCCAAAATCCTTTCATCCTTCCAATTTCTTTGGTAACTTAGTTCAAGTGTGTTTTTCTATCACTTGCAACCAAAAAATGAGTAGTATGATAAGGTAGTCTTTGAAGGCAATATAAATAATTTAAGTAAAAAAAAAAAAAAAGAGGCAGGGGGAAGTACAAAAGAATGTCTCAGTCTGGGTTTCCCAGAAAGCAGAGCTTGAGACAGAGGAGACTGTACTACTACCCTATGAGAGAGTGCAGTCCTAGGGTTGGGTATGAGGGAAAGCGGAGAGAGACAGCAAAGGCAGGATGGACACAATGAGATGTGTCCTAATGGTCAAGGGTTTGCCTGGTTGGACATTGATTCTCTGCTCTTCCAAGTTGCACCATATGGCTGCCTAGGGTCCACAGCATCAGCAAGCAGAGGGAAGCCTTGGGCAGGACAGGAGAGGTATGTGGTGCAGGCGTAAAGCAAGGCACTATTGAGTTGTGTCTGCTGGAATGAGTCAGAATCCATGAAGAGTCGGTAATAATAACACCTACTTCACATGGTTGACATAAGAATTCAATGTTAATAAAAGCAAAGTACATAGAACAGTGGGGGACACCTAGTTGGCACTAGCATTCAATAGATAATAACTATTATCATTGTTACTACTACTTCTACTAATTGTACTACTACTATTGAAGATCTTAGCAAAGAGTAGTATCACCGTAAGGGCACATAGGATGGGTTAGAATGGGGGAGAGAGTGGAGATGGAGAACCAGTTAGATCCAGGAGCACGTATTTAAGTGTATTAAATGAATTAATCAGAAGATTATTGAAATGAATTAATCAGAAGATTATAGTTCAGATGAGCAGGTAAATAAAGCTGGTTAGTGTAGTTTGTAAAATCCTATGGTTCTCTAGATGTCTTTGGTTTTCTTCTTTTGATTAAAAAAAAAAAACCCATGGGTATAGAAAAATATTTCTATACCAAAAGAACATCAGTGCAAATATAAATGGCAACTGAATCTTGGTCTTGGTGTTAGGCAGATGAAAGGGAGCAGTAGGGACTGAGGTAAATTGGAGAGTACACACAGGGTATAAAGGAAT
Source organism: Leucopleurus acutus (assembly GCF_964270905.1). Lineage (NCBI taxonomy): Eukaryota > Metazoa > Chordata > Mammalia > Artiodactyla > Delphinidae > Leucopleurus > Leucopleurus acutus. The sequence goes on from NC_139147.1 coordinate 111,107,769, forward strand.
TACTACTGCTCAGGAGCACTTGAGTAATTCCACATGAGAAATCGGGCCAAGTGCTTCCAGACATTTAGATTTCTGAAGAGTGGCTGAAATCCTGAGAACTGCATGAAATCACTCAGCTTTTAATGTTGGTTCAGATTTTTCTAAAATATCATGTGAGTCAAAGAATACATACCTAAAGTCCTCATGTAAGCCATGGTTGTTAATTTGCTATTTTCGTGAGTAGCAGGGAGGGCACAGAAGCCAGATTATAAGGATGTGACTTCCCAGGGTGCAGCTACCATATCGTATTGATATCTGTATATTCAGTATTAACAGTACCTCATTGGCACAGATATAAGTAAAATGATCCTTCCCTTAAAAGTTGGTTGGAGATAGACACATAAGCATCTAGTTATAACACAATGGGATAAATATGATGACAGAGATGAGTCCAAGATATTAGGAGAGCACAGAGGTAAGGCAACAAATTAAGGGAGCCTATATCCAGTAAGACTTCTCAGAGGAGGTGACATGGCATTGCTAGGTAGTAATGAAAAAAACCTAAGAGGTCAGATAAACAGTTTTTTCAATATTTACTTTATCATTTAGAGTGGTTAAAGCAAATATTGAAATTTAAAGAAACATATAGTAATTCTATACCTTATTCTGCTTCATGCTGTGGAAAACAATAAATGCATTAATATTTCCACTTAGGAATGAAAATGTTTGGGGAAGCAAAAAAAGATTGTTTGCCAAATAATGAAAAATTTTATTTCCTTAGAAAATATCACGTCATCTGACAGAAAAAATTACTGCAAAACTACAAAAGTACCTGTCCAGCCAACAATAAAGGAGGTCGACATTATAGTCATTGTTTTATTTACTTCTCAGACTGGGAAAATATATCAGGCCTTTATCTGATCATCAGATAAGACTACCTTTTCCTTAGTAAGAGAAACAGATTTTATCATCAGGAGATAATAGAGAACGTTTATATGCACATTTCAGTGGTGAAATAATTAAACTTTTTAGAAATACCCTTGAAAATCATTCAGATATATGGTTACTTTTGAAGACCTTCACGATCTTTCTGAGATCTGAAATTCCACTTCTGTAAGGCAACATTTTCTTCTTGATACAGATATATCCCATTAAAAAGAAACCAGAATAAATGTGCAATCACAAACTTGCTAAACTAGTTTAATTAGCGTTTTAACAATCATTAATGTGAGCAACACAGAGGTCCTGAAATGAAAGGATCACATTGTTTTGAGTCACTCACTATAGTGCATTATTTTAAATTCTTTTTTCTTTTCTTTTCTTTTTTTTTGATGAAAGATGTAAGAGAGACATTTCAGAAGGGAATATGTACCTTGATGGGAGACACGATCTTCAGGACCGGGAAACTGCATAACGTGCCTTAGCTACTTGCAATTCTGGTTCCAAGAGCTAGTTCCCGGTTCTGTAAAATGTTAGTAATTCTGGCTTTGGCTAATTCATTATTTATAATAAACCATATGGGACACAGGGTAAAATTTGTTTTTGAACCATCTAAGACAGGGTAAAAGAATTTTAAAGCAGCTTAATGTTATAAATGAGTCTGCAGATGAGATATTTAAGATGAATTAAAAAAAAGAAGAACAAGTTGTTCTCAAACACTTTGGAAGTATGGACTTAAATAAACAGATGAGCCATGTGCAAATTATTTAAACCTATTCTTAGCCCTGTCATATTTGGAGGGAAACTTGAAAGGTCATTCAGTAGCATTTCATGACCATAAATACCTTTATTTGAGAATACTTTGCTTAAAATGTCACTAGTTAATAACGTAATTACTTTTCTTAAAGCACTCTATAATGACCACTGTGCTTTTTAGAAAAGAGTCTAAATCAGTGTTTTTCAAAATAATATCTGTAAATTATTTTGAATACCTTATTTGTGTTTTATTAGATTTTCCTTCTTTCTAAATATATAATTTCAAGGGTTAAAAAAATTCATTCATTTATTTATTTTAAAATAACATATCTTGGGTCTGGCCCAGCAGCACCTTGACAAACTACGGCAGGTGGATTAGAGTGAGGGTGGAGGTAGCTCTGACACTTGGCCTATGAAAGAGACCTGGTGACAGATGCTGAGTGGATCCATCTGTCGAGCAAGTTAGGGTAGTCAAAATGGTATGGCATAAGAAAAATGAAGTGTTGGGGTTTCATGAAGGTATCCTCAGAGATTCATGGGGTAGAGTAAGAAGAAATCAAGTGATGCTCTATCGTCAGAAGCCCAGACATTCAACCTCAGTGAAGTTAGTAGATCTCAGTACCCAGATTTCTAGCAGAGGTGTTGGAAAGAACAAGGCAAGACCCAGTGCTAAATAGCATGGGTAAGAAGGCAGGTAACTAAGATAAAAAGACTAAAGTCCAGAATCAAGGCAGAAAACACTGAGCCACAGAACTATGAGGTAGGTGGAGTGGACAACTGTCCACGGCGCCCAGCCTTCATTCTCTTTCTTCTTATCATAGGTCTCCTCTGGGAAGCCAGCCAGATAATGAGCATGGAGTTGACCTCATCCAGCTCCTGGGGTGAGCCCCGGATGGCTTAAGTCAAGCAGCATAGTGTCTATGACCTAAGCTGGATCAATGACAGTGAACCGTTGGGACTTTAACTAAGACTGCTAGCATTGCAGTCTCCTCTTCTTGGAACTACTGTCAGTTCTAGTGTCATGAGGGGAGCCATATTGAGGAAAAAGCTGACATGACTTGTGAACATGGAAGACTGGAAATTGGCTGGGAAATGAAGACAAAGCACTAAGGATACAGTAAACCATGGATCTTGTGATGACTAAAGACAGCACTATCTCTCTGGACATTTTAGTTGTCTGGACCAATGAATTCCTTTTTCCTTGCAGCCATTTGCGTTGGGATTTCTGTCACTTGTGATTGAAAGCACTTGATACATTAGATGCTGGCCAGGAATAATGAAGAAACACAGCTGTTAGATGATTCATGGTGGGCACCGAGTCTCGGGGATAAGACCAGTCTCGTTATGATTAGGGTGACTTAAGGTTAGAGATGTCTTGATGTTGAATCCCAAAGTACTGGGCAAGAACTATTTAAATTTCTTTTGCTGAAGATTAGGATTGGTTGCATCTTAATTGGTTGAATTTAAGGTGAAAATTGAGCCTGCAGATGACAACAAATTTACAGGAGGAAGATGGGCTAAGAAGCAGGCTGGGTCTGAGTCCATTTACAACACTCCTAAACTTGATTTATTCTTGGAATTGGGAAAGGAGAGTTTGAGAGGGACTTAAGGTCTAATTTTATAATGTAGGACAAAGGAAGACATAAATGTACATAAATAATTACTTAAATATTTTGAAATAAGAATTTTAATATATCTAAATAAATAGCTATATACCAATATATCAATAAGTGAGGCAAACCTATGTAATCAATCTCTTTATTTTAATTGGCATGAAGAATGCACATGAGACTAATATGGTGACAATTATAATTAGAAGTTATATTTCCTTGCTATCCTCTCTCACGAAGACCCTACCTATCTTTGTTTATTGTTATATTCCCAGTATCTAGAGCAATTGCTGTTTGGCAAATTGAATAGATAACTTGGTTGTCTTCCTATAGGTTCTCTCCAAAGCTGACCTTGACATAAGGACTTGGGCAGAGATGGTTTATTTCAGATGTGAACCCAGGCAGCCAAGCAAGGAAGTAGAGAAATTAAACAGGGGAAGGAAAGGAACCAATAAAAGGCATGTTAACAAGCCAGCTACCATTGTAGGCAACAGGACTTCAATCTCACGGGGGACGTCTAAGAAACCATGTGGAACATGCCTCAGAACTGTCCCCTTGTACAGTGGGAAAGCTAGGACTTTACCTTCCACATCTCATTCTCCATTAGGTGAGGGCTCACTCCATCCCTAGAGGTGAACTCCCCAACACTTGTGTTGGATCTGTCTGCGATGGCCTACGGTATCACAATGTGGAGAAAGCCCTCAGGCAGAGGAATGGGGAGAGCCAGAAACTTGAGATGGGGAGTTTGTGAGAGAAACAATCTATCACAGCGACAGGTGAAATTTGAGGCAGAACAAGAGGATATGGGGTGGACATCTATAGCATCTGCCACACTGATAACCAGGACACCTGTTTTCATCTGGTCAATATCTCTTACCCACTACTTTAGGTCATGGCATCTCCCCTTCACCTGGTGAACTGATACTCCTCCAGTCCATGCATTTCTGGTGTCTGCCAGTCAAGAACTGCTGGGTTCCATCTTACTGCCCTAGAATGTTATATGTGGACACTGAGAGGATGAGAAGATCTCTCTTTCCTCTGAGTTCACTAACTTAAATGATTTATACCTGGACTCATCTGCAGCCATGCTTCTCCTTCCCCTGCTTCAAGGAGGAAGCCATCTATAGCAGCAGAGAATAGAACCAATATTTACAGAGAGAAGCAAAACCAAAGAATGCAGAGAACCAAAAAGACAAAGTTGAGTTCTAAAGTGAAGTCGTTTCTTCCTTTTTTTTAAATAAATTTATTTATTTATTTATTATTTATTTTTGGCTGTGTTGGGTCTTCTCGTTGCTGTGTGCAGGCTTTCTCTAGTTGCAGCAAGCGGGGGCTACTCTTCGTTGTGGTGCACTGGCTTCTCATTGCAGTGGCTTCTCTTGTTGTGGAGCACGGGCTCTAGGTGCATGGGCTTCAGTAGTTGTGCCATGTGGGCTCAGTAGTTGTGGCTCACGGGCTTAGTTGCTCCTCAGCATGTGGGATCTTCCCAGACTAGGGCTTGAACCCTGCGTTGGCAGGCGGATTCTTAACCACTGCGCCACCAGGGAAGTCCCTGAAGTCATTTCTTAAGGTTGATCTACTCCAGTCAGGAAAGTTCCCCTGACTTACCCAGTCTCATGAGGATATCGGTTTTCTATTCTACTCCACCTCCACTTTTTTCTTTACACGTTCTAGATTGAATTAGCTTTCTCTCATTAACAGCCGTAATAGTATTACCCAATATACTTGCTTTAAAAAAAAAAAAAAGCCACATAGTTGGTTGAAATAGAGCAACCATTAGTTTCTAGGAGGCAGAGAATCCTACAATGAACAACACATACCTCATCTACACTATGGAAATGTAGTAGCTGGGAAGAAAATACTTATCTCTGCTCTAGGAAGAGAGGAAAAATGACACAAATCTTGTGTGGTCTACGGAAGAACAAATCTCTTTAGATCCTGAGTCTAGTACATATAAAGGTGGGTTTTATACACAAGTTTTTTGTTTGTTTGTTTGTTTTTAGGACACCAAAACACTGAGGGATCATGGGAGGAGGAGTCCTTCAAAAAAGCTTTGTATCACTAATTGTCCTTGTCTTTTGTATGTTCTTCTAAAGATCTTTTTAAAAGTTGTTTTACTATGTATTTATTATCTTAATTATAAATTAGTACTTCACAATGACATCTTAAACACTCATGCTTTTGCCTCTTCTTTTTTCTTCAACTAGTAGAAACAAGTTAAGAAGTAAACAGCTTGACAACATTGTTACCTTCCTTATAAGACTTTTTAAAAATTATTTTTCTTTTGTTAAATAGAAAATTCCTATACTTCTCTCAATCTGCTGCTATAAAATCCTGCTGCTTGATTTTCTATTTGATACTTTTGTGACATTTATTCAAATTGAAAAAACAGCTTCAAATTATTTGTATTTATAGACACAACCCAGGAAATTTCATGTAAATACAGAAAATCAGTTTTTGACAAAACATAGAAAAATGATGTACACATGATTCTGATGAAAAACCATGATGTTTAATACAATTTAACAAATTTTTGAGTCGCTGATGTTGGTCAGGGATTGCACTAGACTCAGAATAATAGGCTGCATATCCAGGTCTTATATAAAACCTGACAGATGATTTTTGTTATTGGAGAACTAATACCAAGAGATACTGTGAGGCTTTGCTGTCTTCCTTGCAATGGCGTTCTGAGAAGGCAGATCTGGAACCATGGGGTTGATAACCTGGTATTTCTGTCCCACGGCCAGGGGTACATTGACCCCTCCCCACGGATAGGTTATGTTACTCTGAACAACTGAAGCCAGTGAGCTGGGTGGAGAGCACGAGGGATAGTAAAGAAGGAAAGGGAGGGTCAGAGTGGGACTGAGTATCAGGTCTGGAGGAGCTTCGGGCAGTAAACAGGAAACGAGTTTTAAGATGACAAGAGGGAGTATTGAGAAGAAACTGGATCAAGAGAGTGAGTATTAAGTGTGTAAACAGTAAAAGGATTGAAGACCCACTTTTCTGGGATGCCAGCAGGAGTGAGTCTGGTAGCCCAAAGGAGCCATTTACAACTAGACATCATCCACAAATCAAATAGCTGAAAATCAAAACAATGGAAGCAATCTATCAGTTTACTTAGAACACACCAAATAACTTGCTGGATTAAATTGTTTTTCTCAAAGTCACTGTACCAATTGACATTCCCACCTGCACTGTATGGGAATTTCAGTTGCTCCACATCCACACCAACAGTTGGTATCATCAGTCTTTTTTATTTTAAGATCATTGGTATTAAAAAAAAAGATCTCATGTATCTCATGAGGAGCAAAGTTGAGAACCAATTTTCTATAATCTGAGAGAATCATACTAGATAGATAAGAATGGAAACTGACCTTTAGAATAGCCACCTGGGAAAATTACTTAATCTCTTTGTGTTTAGTAATCCTCATTTATAAAATTAGGATAATAATTCATAAGGCTGTTGTGAAAATTTGTATATGTTAAGACATGCAAAGCACATTGTGTTTGCAGTTCTAACTATTGCTATTGTTATCTGCCATAGAGTCAACCAAACAGTGAACAAACATTCCTGGGTACATTCTTCCATGGGTTGTGTGAGACCTCCCCAAACACTCCTGCATTCTACAGGTTATCCAGTTACTCACTCATTTATCAGGAACGAAGGTTATAAAAGGCATGTTTCTAGTCATTATCTGACAATGCCAAACCAAAAAAAAAAAAAAAAAAAAAAGATAAAAAAAATGATTGAATAGGAGCAAGAGAAAATGAGGATAGATTATCTTCTTTATAATTTCCATTACTGTAAATAAATTCACAAAAATTATGAACAGCCAAAAATAATCATTTTCCTCTCAAATTTGAACAATTGGTTTAAGAAATATGTGTGTTAAATTTTAAAGTCTTCAAAATAAAATGGAGAAAATAACATTTAAAAATCTCTTATTATACACACACACATAAAATAATTTCTACCAATATATACAACTTCAGAAATAGCAGATGCTGTCAGTGGGGCCAATGTAGCTTAAATTTTAGCCTTAGGAAAACAAAGTATTTTTATATCAAATCAAATGTTGAAAAAATATAACCTGACATATGAATATTTAGAATGAGAAGCAACAACTAGGATACACACCAAGTATGCCATTATATCAATTGTACTTGAAAGCAAAAAATAGCATATTGTGTATCTTTTTTTTTTTTTTAAGATTCCACATATAAGTGATATCATGATATTTGTCTTTCTCCATCTGGCTTCACTTACTATGATAATCTCCAGGTCCATCCATGTTGCTGTAAATGGCATTATTTCATTCTTTTTTTATGGCTGATTAATATTCCACTGTATATATGTAATACATATATATGCCCAGGAGTGGGATTGTAGGACCATATGGTAACTCTATTTTTAGTTTTTTAAGGAACATGCATACTGTTCTTCATAGTAGCTGCCCCAATTTACATTCCCACCAACAGCATTTGTTATTTGTAGACTTTTTAATGATGACCATTCTGACTAGTGTGAGGCGATACCTCCTGGTAGTTTCAGTTGCGTTTCTCTAATAATTAGCAATGTTGAGCATCTTTTCATGTGCCTATTGGCCATCTGTATGTCTTCTTTGGAGAAATGTTTAGTTAGATCTTCTGCCCATTTTTTAATTTGTTTGATTTTATAATATTGAGCTGTATTAATTTTGGAAATTAATCTCTTGTCGGTTGCATTATTTGCAAATACTTTCTCCCATTCGTGGGTTGTCTTTTCATTTTGTTTACGGTTTCCTTTGCTGTGTACAAGCTTTTAACTTTAATTAGGCCTCATTTGTTTCTTTTTGTTTTTATTTTCATCACTCTAGGAGATGGATCGAAAAAGATATTGCTGCAATTTACGTCAAAGAGTGTTCTGCCTATGTTTTCCTCCAGGAGTTTTATAGTATCCGGTCTTACATTTAGGTCTTTAATCCATTTTGAGCTTAGTTTTGTATGTGGTGCTAGAGAATGTTCTAATTTTTTTTTTACATGTGGCTGTCCAGTTTTCCCAGCACCACTTATTGAAGAGACTGTCTTTTCTCTGTTGTATATTCTTGCCTCCTTTGTTATAGATTAATTGACCATAGGTGCGTGGATTTATTTCTGTGCTTTCTTTCCTGTTCCATTGATCTTTATTTCTGTTTTTGTGCCAATACCATACTGTTTTGATTATTGTACATTTGTAGTATAGTCTGAAGTAAGGGAGCGTGATTCCTCCAGCTCCATTTTTTTCCCTCAAGATTGCTTTGGCTATTTGGAGTCTTTTTGAGTTTCCATACAAATTAAAAAAAAAATTTGTTCTAGTTCTGTGAAAACTGGCATTGGTAATTTGATAGGGAATGCATTGAACCTGTAGATTGCCTTTGATAGTATAATTTTGATAATATTCATTCTTCCAATCCAAGAACACAGTAAATCTTTCCATCTGTTTGTGTTGTCTTCAATTTCTTTCATCAGCGTCTTATAGTTTTGGGAGTACAGGTCTTTTGCCTCCTTAGGTAGGTTTATTCCTAGGTATTTTATTCTTTTTGATGTGATGGTAAATGGGATTGTTTCTTTAATTTCTGTTTCAGATATTTTGTTGTTAGTGTATAGAAATACAACAGATTTCTGTGTATTAATTTTGTATCCTGTGACTTTATCAAATTTATTGATGAGCTCTAGTAGTTTTCTGGTAGCATCTTTAGGATTTTCTATGTATAGTATCATGTCATCTGCACACAGTGACAGTTTTACTTCTTCTTTTCCTATTTGGGGTTCCTTTTATTTCTTTTTATTCTCTGATTTCTATGGCTAGGACTTCCAATACTGTGTTGAATAAAAGTGGTGAGAGTGGGCATCATTGTCTTGCTCCTGATCTTAGAGGAAATGCTGTCAGCTTTTCACTGTTGAGAATGATGTTAGCTGTCGGTTTGTCATAAATCGCCTTTATTATGCTGAGGTATGTTCCCTCTATGCCCACTTTCTGGAGAGGTTTTATCATAAATGGATGTTAAATTTTAACAAAAGCCTTTCTGCATCTATTGAGATGATCATATGGTCTTTATTTTTCAAGTTGTTAATGTGGTGTATCACACTGAACTTATTTACACACACAGATGAACTTATTTACAAAACAGAAACAGACCTACAGACATAGAAAACAAATTTATGGTTACCAAAGGGGAAAGAGGTGGGAGAGGGATAAATTAGGAAGTTGGGATTAACATATACAGACTACTACATTTAAAATAGATAACCAACAAGGACCTACTATATAGCACAGGGAACTATACTCAATATTCTGTAATAACCTATAGGGGAAAAGAATACATATTTTATATCTCAATCACTGTGCTGTACACCTGAAACTAACACACCCTTGTAAATCAACTATATTCAATAAAAAATAGCGTATTTTGCTTGTGGCTATTCAGCAAGCAAGAGAGAATAGATCAAGTTTTACTCTTGGGCTTCCCTGGTGGTGCAGTGCTTAAGAATCCGCCTGCCAATGCAGGGTACACGGGTTCGAGACCTGGTCCGGGAAGATCCCACATGCCGCGGAGCGGCTGGGCCCGTGAGCCATGGCCGCTGAGCCTGCGCGTCCGGAGCCTGTGCTCCGCAACAGGAGAGGCCACGACAGTGAGAGGCCCGCGTACTGCAAAAAAGAAAAAAAAAAAAAAGTGAGTGAATGTAGTTGTCACCCCTCATTCCTCAGCAATATTTCTTTAGTGGTTTCCCCATTCTCAAAAGACATTCTTCTTGGCATTTCAAGAAGGTTTCCAGGCCACATGTTTCCGACAGAAAAGGGAAAGTCTGCTTCCCACAATTGGAATCCCAGAACTTAGTCTTATTTGTCCTTCTGGATGACATAGCTTATCAGTATCCACTTGGGCTGTTATGCTGACTGGCTTAAGAAGGACAAGGACCACCACAATCCACCCATGGATGGGAATTTTGAAATATTTTTAGAAAAGAGGAAGCGGGAGTGGAGGGAACCAGGCAACAACAAGTGAACATATTATACTGGCTATTCGAAGGTATAGTATCTGAATCTAACTGAGTAACCCAGTAAGCGTGAATGCAAATGGGAGATGTTGATTTTTAGAGTTTATTAAACATTCTAATATGAACACCGAAACGTTAATGGTGGTAGGGTTTCAGGTTATGTCTATTTTTGTTATAGTGTTATATATAGTTCAGATTATATAAACAGTGAAAAATGTGACAAAGCACATTTGACTCTTGTACATCCAAAGGTATTTTGTTCTGGTTGTGACGTAGGTGGCAAATTAAAGTTGTTGACTTATTCACAACGTTGCCTCAAGAGTAAAAGTTTTTTTTTTTAATTAGTTAATTTATTTATTTTTATTTTTGACTGAGTTGGGTCTTTGTTGCTGCGTGCAGGCTGCACACGGGCTTTCTCTTGTTGCGGCGAGCGGGGGCTACTCTTCGTTGTGGTGCGTGGGCTTCTCATTGTGGTGGCTTCTCTTGTTGCAGAGCATGAGCTCTAGGCCCGTGGGCTCAGTAGTTGTGGCTCCCAGGCTCTAGAGCACAGGCTCAGTAGTTGTGGCACACGGGCTTAGTAGCTTAGTTGCTTAGTTGCTTAGTCCGGCAGGCGGACTCTCAACCACTGCACCACCAGGGAAGCCCCACTCACATTGTTTTAATCACTGGATCAAACTTCTGAAACAAAACCTACTCTAGACTTTTCAGTTATGTAAGACAATAAATTCCCTGTATTGTTTAATCCAGTTTGAGCTGGATTTCCAGTAACTGAAATCTGGTTACTTGCAACCAGAAAGGAAGGAAGGAAGGAAGGAAGAAAGAAAGACAGTCAGACCTTGTTGGAGGTAAACCTGAGAGTTTAAACACTCAGAAAAGCTGCTTGCCATTTTCAGAATGGGTACTTTGATCATCGTTTCAGTGGACTTCTAGCCAAGGGCGCATACTGCATGGCATTTTGTGCTTCTTGCTTCCATGCATTTGCTCATTTATCTTAAGGCTCCGTTCAACTGACATTTTCTCCCAAGAAGTCTTCTCTGAACCTGTCAGCACAGAGGGATTTGACAATCTTAAGACACACAAAATAGTCACTGTTAATGTTATTTATTATTTTTAACAGCCAAATTCTTCTTAATTGGTTGAAAACTCACAGAGGCAGGATTTGTCTGGTTCATATCTGCCCCACCAGGCCAAACACGATGCCTTGGCATCACAGGTCCTCAGAAAGGTTTGTTGAATGGGACAACGTTGTTTTCTTTCCCTAACCCTATAATGAAAGATATTATGATGCAATCCCCCCTTTTTTTCTTCTGGCTCTGATTTTAAGAAGCAACCACAACAAATTTTTCTATAAACCTCACCATTTAAAGGCAGTAGTTCCAGTCTGCAACCTCTGAAACCAAAACAGGAAAGGACGCTATGTATTGATGTTAGAAATCCACAAATGCTTCAGTTTCAAATATTTTCCACTGTTTTTTTTTTTTTTTTCCTTTCATCAAATGAAATCTTTCCATGTTTTAGCTCTCAGAGAGATTAAGCACATTTAATCTAATTATGCAACTCACTGACAAAAGCAATCTAAATGTGAAACACTCTGCTGGCTGTATTTCGCAGTTGCCATTGGAAACAGACAAGTTTGGAAAACTGCAAGTCAAGTCTGAGCCCCGGCATTATCATGCCTCTGAGGGAAGGCACTACCTGGCTCTGTTCTTTCTTTCCTTTGTACGCGTGCTGCATGGGACTCCACAAATAACCGAAAACGACTGCACCAAGATGGGACTATCACATACATTGAAAAAATGGAGAAAAGCTCTAGAAGTTAAACAAACAAGCAAACAAACCACAAGCAAGTAATGCCCAACTTGCCAGGGTGTCTCAGACTTGATATCTTCTGAAGATAGGTAACACACAATTCATCTGATGTTGGATAATAACAGTCTTCCTGGCATTAAAAAAAATTCCCAATTCCATATATCCTTGGTAGGTCCTCAGGCTCACAGTTCAACTTTATGTATTATAGTTGGAGCTGCAGGTTTTGTCTTTCACCCTGGTAGTATGTTATATTCAGATACGGAAGAGATGAACTATAATACTTCCAAAACGTATTTCTTAATTATTTTTATTCACTTTGGGTTATCAAATGATGAACAGTAGGTTTTCTTACCCAAAATAATTTTGCAGATTATTTTGAATTCTAGGCTGGGTTTATAGGACAGCTCCAAAACATGTTGGAAGTGGAAAACAGAATGCTGGCATCCAGGTGGGAACATTAAGATGCACAAAATGGATTCCTTGAAACGAGAGCGCTCAGCCATGTAAAGACGGCCGGTTTGACCAGTTTCTTCGCCCTCAACTTGCCAGCTTCTCCTGTGTGTTATCTGATTGGAAAGTCTTTGTAACTGAGTGACAGGTATGGCAAACTCCTGCAAGACAGCTTTTTGTAACAGAAACTGAGCTCTGTGTTAATCTCTCCGTTAACTCTGAGCACCCAAGTGTTCATCTCAGCAGCTTGGACTGTTTTCCTGAGCTCTTCACCTCACAGCAGGCCCTACACTAATGTGTGCTACAGAGGAGGTGAGATTCTCTCTGGCCCTGGCTTCCTCCCCTTTTCTTCTGGCCTGGGATGTTGAGGTCCCAGAATGCCTTGAGGCAGGACCCACCCAAGGGATGGCTTGAATAGACTTTCTAATTTACACAAATCTTGAAATCATTAAGAATTCTGTTTCTACATTCTATTTCATGTCTCAGTCTTGTACTATTAGCCTCCACCCAAGACCTCCCAGCTGGAATCACAGTGCTTTTTAGCTGTAGGATTAGCATTGACAATTTCCATTCATTCATTTATTTATTCACTCATCCAGTTCTCTCTCCATGTTGTCACTGAACAAATATGTCTGTTGATCGCTGCTATAGATTGAATGTATATGCCCCACCCCCCAAATCCATATGTTGAAACCCAATCCCCAAATTGATGGTATTTGGAAGTGGGACCTTTGGGAGGGCTCCTCAAAACAGAGACTCCAGGGATCATCTTCCACCATGTGAGGACACAGCGAGAAGACTGCAGGCTATAAACCAAGAAGAGGGCTCTCACCAGACACCAAATCAGCCAGCACGTTAACCTTGCACTTCCCGTGCTCTAGGCTGTCAGAAATGAATGTTTGTGCTTATAACCCACCCAGTCTCTTTGGTATTCTGTTAGAGCATCTTGCACTAAGACAATCTCCTACCATACACAGTACTGCGATACAGTGATAAGCACAGTACTGTGAATGCAGCGATAAGCAAAAGCAGACACAGTCCTGTCCACAGGGATCTTACGGTCCACTGAGGGTAGGAGATAAGCACCTCCCCCCCCCTTGTAATAAATTTAAAATTAGAAACGAGGTAGGTTCTATGAAGACAAGGTACATGGGGCTATGAAAGAGCTTATCAGGTTGAAGCAGGGAGGGGTGGGGGGAGCAGGGAGGGGTGGGGGGAGCAGGGAGGGGTGGGGGGAGCAGGAAGGCTTTATCCCAGAAAAATTCCCGCTTGTGTGAGGTGAGTTGGAATTATGCTGACAAAAGAGTGAGTAGGAGTGAGTTTTGGATGGGGAGAGCATTTCACGCAGAGGGAGCTCTCCACAAAGCTCCGCTGGTAGGAAGAGGCTGGGAAAGGGAACTGAAGTAAGAGCAGTCTGACAAGAGCACAGACAGTGAGAAGAAATAGGATGGGAGAGGATTTGGAGGAGGCCTTGTAGATCAGGATAAAGATTCTGATGAGTAGGCTAAGAGAAATGACTGAAGGCTTTAAATTGTGACAGTGGAATGGCCAGACTTACGCTTAAAGATCACCTCGGCTACTATGTTGAAAACAGGTTAGAGTAGAAGTGGGAGTGAGATGGGCAATGACAGTCCTGGTGCAGATGAAGATCCCAGGATCGTGGTGGTGGATATAAACAGTAGTGGAGGGGTGTCAGAGATTTCCCAAGGCCTATTCATTGGCATAGTAATGGACTGTGTATGAAGTGTAAAGGACAGGATTCTGGAACTGAACTTTCTGACTAGTTCAGTCACTCACAGAGAGGGGAAACTGGAAGAGAGTCCATCTGGAGGAGAAAATCATAAAGGCAGTTGTGGACAACTTGAGTTGAGACATTTAACCGGCTACGTCCAGTAGGCATTTGGACGTGCGGGTCTCAGGTTCAGGAGAGCGATCTGGGCTGCTGCAATTACACTGTAATTGTAATCACTGCTGGATCTGTGGATCACTGCTGTATATATAGGTGCTAATTGTATTCACAAGTATGGATGAGCTCCCCTGAGGAGACGCTGTGGAGTGAGAAGACAAGACGACCTAGGGCTGAGAACGTTCCAACGTTTAATGGCCAGACAGGAGAAAGGGAAATTATTAAAGAGATTGAGAAAGGCTGTCAGACAAATTAGGAGAAAACCAGGAAAACCAGGAGAGAATAGTGGCTGATATTCTCCATTCGTCTTTCCACCCTCCTTCATGCTGTCCTGTGCCCTGGGGAGCTCATTTCTATGGGTTGCCTCAGCTTGATGCTGGGCTCAGCCAATGAGAGAAGAGAGAGATGAGATCGATTTCCCTGGTGTCTTCCTGTTCTGCTGTGGTATTACAGTGGTTTCATTCTTCTAACATCAACAGTTTGTATCTTAGAGTGAGTTAAAGAGTACATTGAAGGAAAAAAGAGAGAGAGAGGAAGAGAATATGTATTGATGAGTCTTCGGAGGCACTCTGTGTGGCCTTAAGCAGAAGAATGCAGCCATGTCAAATCACAGCACGGCAGACTGGGTTTGAGGCTCCCCACGTACAAAACGTCTGTTGAGATCTGCCTGTCTTCTGTCTTGATCCCTTTCTGCATCTCTCATATTACTCTTTAGCTTACTCCAATATGTCAACTTATCAACATCTTGCATAAAGGAGAAGAGTCATAGGAGAGTAGCTGGAGGTGAATATGGGCTCAGAGGAGAGTTCAACAACAACAACAATCCTTAATCAGGTCAAGAAGTATAGTTAAAGCTTCAGGATCAGCATTTGGTGGAGATTTGAACTAGCTTAGTTGCTATAGGTCTGGTGTCTGGTGGGCAATGGAAGAGCCTTGCACGCACACCCAAACAACCTGAAATGTGTTGCTGTTCTCCATTCCTCCCCCTGGTGTCCCAACGTGTATGATCAGGTCCCTGCTTGCTTACCTTGTTTGCTTCTCTGGGCAGCAGTGTCTTGACCAAAATAAAGAAGTGGGGCTATTTAGTCCTAATAACCCTGATGGCTGGAGGGTTCTTAATTTGAAAAGTTTCAGCAGCAAAAAGAGAAATTAATTAATAATGGCTAAGCCTACATTTTTGGAGAACTATATAAAGTGTTCTGTAGAGTTAATAATTAATAATGAATAATGAATTGTGAAATGAATATTCATATCTTCCTTTTTAAGTCACTGCTAAAGCTTTGAGCCAAGTGAAGTTATGTATTTACCTCTGATCTTGGTTTCTTTTCTTGGGTTATCTGTGCTGTTCTGACATATGCCTCCTGCCTTGTGCCTATCTGTGCTAGGAAAGGGATATCCTTGAGTCTGTGCCTTAATTACCAATTACAGAGGGTTAACAAAATTTTTTTTATTATTGTTCTGAGTTCACTAAGTATAGAAACACTTTAACTATTTTTAAAGGAGGTGGCTTCTATCCAGGCTTTCTGCTAAATGCCTTCTGATAATTCTAATTATTCCCTGGAAATGGCTTCCATTTTCATTTGCTGGAATGCAACTTTTGGCTTTTTAAAAAATACTCTCTATTGCCTCTGTATTCTACCTGCGCGTTGCAATGTGAGGGGATTTATTTCACTTATTTTGTGAGGGAAAGAAAGTAATTTGCAGTTTGAGCTTGAACTGCAAAAGATCTCCCACTGCGCAAGAAGAGTAATGCCATGGTAATTCCTGCCGGAGTCTGTTAAACATCCTTCCTGGAGGCAGAAGCTCAGGAGTTTGCTTTAGAGCCAATATCATGTGGGTTATTTAGATACCAAAATGTGAATATAAACAAAGGAGTTTTAACACGTAAGGGTAGAGAAATGGAGTTTAAGACTCAATTGGATTTCAAATCTGAAATATTCCAATTCCAAATTCTTCAGTTCCCTAGGTATTTGATACTCGGGGAATAAAACAGTCCTCATAAATTTTACGCTGTCAGGGCTTCTTATGATGTTGAAAGCCAGTGGGCCCATGGCCACCTACACAGAGTGGGAACAAAATAGTCTGTTAAAAAAAAAATAGTCTGTGGATTTGGATCAGAAATTGCCCTCCTGGCTTAGCACTTCTATTCTTACTCACCCATGGCCTGAACTCCAGACCCTGCCCAGGTGTCTGCTTCCTGACTGCTTTTCATTAGCTGAAATTTCCTGGATTCTACTAAATTAACATATGCCATTATCTGAAGATGTTCGGCCAAGACTTAAATGTCAAGTAGGAGACTCAAGATATGCTTTCTTTCAGTTCATGAGGACGGCCTCACTCTAAACATCATGGGCTACAAACATATGTTTGTTCTTAAAATTAAGAAGAAAGAGTATATATGCCTTGAAGAGTGTTGTTGTAATTAAGTAAATACGATTTTTGCAGCCATTTGGAGATTTTAACAAAGTGTGAATTTTTTTTTTTCTGCCAAGTCACCCGTGTAATGGGACTGTATTGCAATATAATTACAAATTTAATTTGCAAAATCTTGAAGTTGGCTTTCGTCTTTTTTATAGTTTAAATGAGATCTTTTCATTAGTTTATGGTTACTAAAGTAATAAAATGTAGAAAGTATTAATTTTTGACCAATATTAACAAACTGAATTTTCTCAAAACTTTTGTTGTTTAAGGATTTTTTATATTTTGAGACCTTTTTTAGGTGCATACAAATTAGAATCATTACCTTTTCTTGGTTAATTGGCACTTTAAAAATTATCAGTCTCTTGTAAAGAAAAAGCAGCCTCAAATGGGGGTTTCTTCCAATCACAGATCTTAGCCTTTCAATTTCTCTCTGTACCATTAGTTACTTGATGCCTCAAACATATATTTTATGTTTAATTTATCTTTTCTAACTGTTCTCAGTGAGTATATTTGTACAAAACAACTTAGTTAGTCATTGCCTGATGAGGAATTAAACAAAATACATTTTATTAAACTGCACAGACATTGAATCTGCAATAAACACACACATCATTCCAAACTAAATACTGTAATTCAAGAGGAATATTTAATATCAATTATTTGGTTACTTGTTTTTATTGAAACAAAAGTGGCTAGTTCAGTGCCAACTGGATTTGTTATTTTCCAAACATTTTTCCAAAGCATATATGCAGATGATGATGAATAGAGTAATTTAGAGGAAAAGCACTATGAAAAAAGTATTTTCAGATGTTAATGTATTTTCAGGGAGGGATTATGTAAAATTGCTGAAATACTTTATGTTGTTGTGACTGTCTAGTGATATTAAAAAAGAAGAAATATGCATTAAAAAATTTTCATTTCTACTTAATTTTTTTCTACTGTAAAAGCAAAATAAAATTTTTGTCAAGTATACTACACAGGTCATGCTTTATACTTCTGTTTGATCATATCTAGAGGTAAATGTCAAGTGTCCTATTATTGGTGAAGCAAGTTTGATTACCTGTTTAAAGTGATGTCTTCCCCATCTCTCCACTGTAAAAATATATTCTTCTTTCTTTGTTATTAAGAAATTTGTGGGAGTGACATGAGATTTATGGATATAGTCTTCTCCAACAGGATTATAAGCAATATAACTGGTTAGTGATAACTGGTGATCTTTGCTGAATGAATTTATAAATTGTGGGTTATAAAATGATGATTTTCTAATTCTATCATTCTTTCTCTTAGCTGGCATTTGTTAAAGAAGATTCTTTTTTGAGAATCACAGAAGAGCTCTTTCTCCCCGGCCACTGTCTGTAAGCAGCACTGGCTCCAGGTGACCCTGGCATACATGCTCAGTCCTGTATTCCACACAGAATAGCCCTTTGGTAGTTCAGCTACCCCTTCAACAATAATCCCTTCAATCTTGCTTTTTACTTAAGTTGATCGGTCAGTTTTTAAAATTGGCACCATGGGCTTCCCTGGTGACGCAGTGGTTGAGAGTCCGCCTGCCGATGCAGGGGACGCGGGTTCGTGCCTCGGTCCGGGAAGAACCAACATGCCGCGGAGCGGCTGGGCCTGTGAGCCATGGCCGCTGAGCCTGCGCGTCCGGAGCCTGCGCTCCGCAACGGGAGAGGCCGCAACAGTGAGAGGCCCGCGTACCGCAAAAAATAAATAAATAAATAAAGTTGGCACCAATTTACAAAACCACTAGCAGTGTTTGAAGATACCAGTTTCTCTGTACAATATTGCATTTTTCTCTGTCAAATACTAAACGAGCCTTAAAGTAATTATATCTAATCTATAAAAAAGATTTTCACTGACTGGAAATACGAGCCTAAATTGTAAAAAGATTAAGATGTTACTGTTGTTTCTATTTAAACATTTTATCAATTTCTTAATTCTTAGAACAAGAAGTAAAATCTACTTGGACAATTCCACAAATATTCGCTGAGCAGGTAGTTAGGGATTTGAAATTTAATAAACTAATAAGAACCTGCTGTATAAAAATAAATAAAATAAAATTCAAAAAAATATTGATGCTAAGACATGAAAAATAAAAAATGAGTGCGGAAGAAAGACTTGTATCTTTGTAGCTTCCAACCCAGTAGAAGAGACAAGCTAAATATGCAATTACATTACAAAGAGCTTGCATTTCAAAGAATCTCAGGTACTTTTTTTTTTTTTTTTTTTGCAGTACGCGGGCCTCTCACTGTCGTGGCCTCTCCCGTTGCGGAGCACAGGCTTCGGACGCGCAGGCTCAGCGGCCATGGCTCACGGGCCCAGCCGTTCCGCGGCATGTGGGATCTTCCCGGACCGGGGCACGAACCCGCGTCCCCTGCATCGGCAGGCGGACTCTCAACCACTGTACCACCAGGGAAGCCCTCTCAGGTACTTTGATGCTTTTTCAATTACCTTATACCAGAAGCTCCCAGCAGAAAGTTTTCACACAACTGTGTCATAACTGCCACCTGGCTGGCAATAACTGTAAGATGTTATCAATTATACGATACCTCCTCATTTCAGAAATGTAAAAATATGAGAAAATGTACATCTTGGAATTCATGGAAAATAGCAGCAGGCACTTTGATAAAGAAGTTGGGAAAAACACAGAAACAGCCATGGACATGGACGTCCACAGTAGAAGAAGTCTTTCTGAAGGAAGTAAGGTCTAGTCTGAGACGTGAAGGCTGAGCAGGGGGATGTGAAGGGAGTAGACAAGAGGGTTCCAGGCAGAAGTCAATTTCCATGACATTTTCCTCATCTTTGAATTTGGGGGTTTTGAGATCAGATTAGAATACATGCATGTATTTTAGTACTTTATTTTGTTTTAGTAGCAATTTTTGAACGGAAATTCTATCTGGAAGCCAAATACATACATAACACACATAAAGGGGTAGTTGCTTTTATCAAAAGAGTGTGGGTGAGGTTGAGCTCTATCCATTTCCCTCCACTCTTTCCCTTAAGGGGGTTCCTAGGAGTGTGGTTTGAAAGCCACTGGACTAAATGATCCCAGGATCCCTTCTACTTTTAATGGTCTATAATTCAATGTGACCAGCTCATTTAGACACTACCTGAAGCTCAACTCAGCTTCAGAAGTTTACACAACTGGTAAGTGACAAAGGTGGGCTTCAATACCAGATAACCTGATTCTAACATTCACACTTAAAAAAATTTTTTTTTTATTGCAGTATAGTTGATTTACAATGTTGTGTTGGTTTCAGGTGCACAGCAAAGAGAATCAGTTATACATATAGATATATCCACTCTTTTTTTTTTTTTTTTAATTCTTTTCCATATAGGGCATTACAGCGTATTGAGTAGAGTTCCCTGTGCTATACAACAGATTCTTATTAGTTACCTGTTTTATATGTAGTAGTGTGTATATGTCAATCCCAATCTCCCAATTTATATTTTCCCCCATTTCTCCCCTGGTAACCATAAGTTTGTTTTCTACATCCATGACTCTACTTTGTTTTGTAAATAAGTTCATTTGAACACTTTTTTTAAGATTCCACATATAAGCGATATCACATATGTCTTTCTGTGTCTGACTTACTTCATTCAGTATGACAATATCTAGGTCCACCCATATTGCTGTAAATGGCATATTTTGTTCTTTTATATGGCTGAGTAATATTCCATTGTATATATGTACCACATCTTCTTTATCCATTCATCTGTCGATGGACACTTAGGTTGCTTCCATGTCCTGGCTATTATAAATAGTGCTGCAATGAACACTGGGGTGCATGTATCTTTTTGAATTATGGTTTTCTCTGGGTATATATGCCCAGGAGTGGGACTGCTGGGTCATATGGTCATTCTATTTTTAGTTTTTTAAGGAACCTCCATACTGTTCTCCATAGTGGCTGTATCAATTTACATTCCCACCAACAGTGCAGGAGGGTCCAACATTCACACTTTTAACCTCACATTATACTGACTCCAATAGTGTTATTGCTATATTTTTTCTATATGTAAAATGGGGATAACATTCTATTCTAAGGTCATTGAAGAACAAATGAGCTTCATCTATTTGTGTATGAGTGGTGTTTGGGTGTGCCCATATAGACATTGTTTCTTTATCACTGCATAACAAATTACCCAAATTCTGTACCTTCAGAAAATACTAATTTTAGGGGACTTCCCTGGTGGTCCAGTGGTTAAGAATCCGCCTTACAATGCAGGGGACGCGGGTTCGATCCCTGGTCGGGGAACTAAGATCCCACATGCTGCGAGGCAACTCAACCCACACGCTCTAGGCCCCACATTCTAGACCCTGTGCACCACAACTACTGAGTCCACGCTCTCTGGAGCCACGCACCACAACTAGAGAGAAGCCCGCACGTCGCAACGAAGAGACTGTGCGCCACAACGAAAGATCCTGCATGCTGCAACGAAGACCCCATGTGCTGCAACTAAGACCTGATGCAACCAAATAAATAATAATAAAAAAAGAAAATCCTAATTTTATATATTACATGACTTGGGAATTTAGACAAGATTTGGCTCCACATGGTGTAGACTGGGGTTACTCAGTGTTATGCAGAGTGCCTGGTCTACGCTAGAGGCTTTCCTAGCACACCTGGCGGCTTAGTAGGTATGGCTGGAAGGCTGAACTCTTTTGGGTCTTTCTCCTCGATATGGCCTCAGGCTTTTCCACTTGGTCTCTCCTCTTTTACCTAGTGGCTCTGGGTGTCAAGAGTGAATCTTCTAAGAGAGAGAAAGTGAAAGCTTTCAGTCTCTTAAGGCCTGGGCCCAGAGACTAACATAGCGTCACTCCCGCCATATGCTACTTGTCTACGCAGTCACAGAACCAACCACATTCAAGGAATGGGGCTATAGATCTGATCTTTTGCTGAGAGGAATATTGGAGAATTTGAAACCATCTTCAATCTGCCACAGACTCAGCTGCGGAAGAAGTCTATCAGGGCACAGCCAGCAAGCCCAGATGGACTGTAGTCTGGATTTATATTTTCCCCCTTGCTTTCAGGAGTGTGGAAATTACAGTATGCTAGAGGATTTATGAGGCAATTCACTTAGTTAACCAAGTGTGAAGATAGTTCTTTATCTTGGGAAGGGAGAGGCTGATTATAGGAGCTGCTAAGGCCTGTTTAAGGAAATCACTAGTCTCGGGAAAAGTGGGAGACCAGTTTGAATAAAATAACTGTGGCAGGGCAGAAGAAGGTAGATATTGTTTTAGATAGAAAAGGTTTAAGGTGGAATGTTCTTTCACTGTGGCTCAAGAAATTACCTAGCTGTCAAATATGGAGTTTTTTGATAGAGGAAAGGTATATTCCAGTGTCTTCTTTAAGAGACGGGACTGTGGTAACCTCTGAGGAAAGAGGACTAGTTATATCAATGCTTATGATTACCCTGGGAAGAAACGAGGAGGTAGGAAGAGCTGGCCTAGCTTTACGAATGTCAAGTGGAAGGTCAAATGGAACAAGTGAGATGGTAACAGCTGCCACGTGAATGGAGAGAAGCCACTTGGGGCTTGAAAGGAAGGGGAAAAATAGTAGATTTCACTTCAGGAATTAATATATGCAAGTTGTGGATTTTGGAAGGGATGTGAGGGAAAGTAAAGGTGGAATTGGGTGTAATGTAGCAAGAAAATAAGAAGGGAGCTCTTGCAGACAAAAAAGAAACAGTGGACGTGGCTTTGTGAATAGAGGAGAAAAGGAAGAGGGGAAAAAAGTGCAGAAGAGCTAATGGATGGAAAGACCAAATCAAATGAGGCCAACAGGCCTGAGGCAGACGAGCAAATGCCCTAGAAGTAGGAATATAGTTGGAGGAAGTAGAAGAATCTGACAGAAGCTCAGGTTAATTAGAGGGTTAAAGAGAAGACTGCAATTATTATATTACAATGCCATTATTGTTATCTTTATTGTTGTGGTTATTGTTGTTATTATTATTTCTTCGTAATTTCCCAGAGCGGTTTTCTCAAACCTTTTCAACTCCTTAAACTCTAATCTTGGGCTTCCCTGGTGGCGCAGTGGTTGAGAGTCCGCCTGCCGATGCAGGGGACACGGGTTCGTGCCCCGGTCCGGGAGGGTCCCACATGCCACGGAGCGGCTGGGCCCGTGAGCCATGGCCGCTGAGCCTGCATGTCCGGAGCCTGTGCTCCGCAACGGGAGAGGCCACAACAGTGAGAGGCCCGCGTACCACAAAAACAACAACAACAACAAAAAGACGAAAAAACCTCTAATCTATTCTCAGCCAGTGACAGTATCTCCTACTCTGTTGGCAAGAGTGAGGTGAGTGATATGAACTCCATCAACTTCCTTCAAGTTTACGTCAAATTGTCTCTGTATTTAGTGATCGTCTCTTCTTTTTTCTAATTTTAAAATGTCCCCTCTTTTTCAAGGTACCCTTGATGCCACTCCCTCTTATCTGCTGTAGGAGCTCTTTAATTATCTGTTTCTTTCTTACATATTCAATGCCTCTTACTCTTCCGACCTCTTTGCTTCTCAGGAGAAGCACTTTCCTGTCTCTCCTGGGCCAAAATTATCTTGTTCCTCTATCTGCTATTACCATGGAGTATACATTTTTATATCTTTCACTTCACTACAAAGCTTCTTGTAAAAGAAGTCTACATATGTTCAATCTACAGGTTAACTATTTAAAATTTTTAAGTGGGAAAGAAAAAGTGTTCCGTTTCAAAAGAAGGGAAAATCATGCAGAAGAGGAGATATAGCAACTCTTACTACACTTCAGCCAAAGATGAGGACAGTGGAGCCAGTTACCAATGGTTCTTGGTGGATGAAGGAGGTGAGGGGAAGGACAGAGTGGATTCATTGCATCTGCAGAGTCTATTCTGAAGAAAGAGAAAAAGGGAGACGGGAGAGTCACAATCATGGTGGTGAAGGCCACACTAAATCTGATACCATGGAAAATGAGAAATATATGAAAAGTAACACACACACTCATGAAAGAGAAACAGAATAAGGGACATGTGTGCCTGGGTGGATGTGCATATGTGTATATGTCTTTGGGGGTGTGTGTGTGTTTTATAAGAAATTGATAGACAATATTTTTGAAATTTTGTCAGTTTGAAAGATAAATTATAAATACATTCCATATATAGTAAGTATTAATCTTAAGCCACATGGCCAAATCTGTAAGAATAGCGCATTACTTTATTTCCTTCAAATCAACTTAAACCCTAACCTGGTTTCTCCATTCTGAGAACTGGCTGAGAAATGTGGTATCAATCCCGATTGTGACTCTCTCCTCTTTCTAGGATCAGGCAGGAATTCAGAGGTCTACATGGTACTTAGAAAACAAAGGCAGGGTCTCGAAACTCTAGTCCATTGTGGTTTTTACTGATACCCTCATGAGCCGAGCACCCATGGACCCTTGAAATTCATCAACTCTATTATTTGGTGCCACCTGTGGAACAAAACTGTCTGGGCTTGCCACTCTCTGGGCCTTTGCCAGGGAGCAGGATGTAGATCTTTTTGAACTCCCTCTCCTTCCAAACTGCTCCCCAGCCTGCCAAGATACATGTTCCACTCCCAACACAGACACAGATGCACACCCCCCCTCAAAGGGACTCCAGGAGAACCAGCATAGTATATCTGATGAGTACAGACCTTCACCAAAGATTACCTTCCAGCCCTACAATATCCACGTGGAGTCGGGTTCGGGCTCGAGGATAGGTAAGAGCTATAACTTGGACTCTGTTTACTCCTGACGCAGAGTAAAAGCAGAGTATAAACACACAGACAACGACACAAACGTGTAGGTGCAGCTCTCCACTGCCCCCTTGTGGCAGGCAGATGCACACCCAATCTCTGGGGTCTTGACAGCCCCTGAGAAAGGAAATGTCTGCCAGGTTGGAGATAGGTTCGCTGCCTTTTATATTTCCAGCCACATCAGCAGCCAGAAGCAACAGGTTACCATAAAAGGAATACTTCAGCCTCCCTCGCAAACCACGTGAACCGGATCAGAAATCTGGGTTCCAGGCCTTGGAACGGTTGCTTTGCCAGCACATAGACTTTCCTTGAGTTTCCCACTTAAATCTGCTTAGGGACTTCTGTGGGCAGCCCTGGCAGCGGCCACCACGCTGAGGGAAGGATATTACAGAGAGCCTGTCTACCTTCTTGGAAAGGGAGACGGGAAAATGCAGAAGAAAAAACAATAACTTCTGCCAAACATATGTAAATATCTTTTACTATGTAGGGGGAGAAAATTCAAGTGTGTATGTAAAAATGTTCTCATAAATGGATTGTTGCCCTCCTACATATTTGAATTGTTTTTCAAATTATAGCTTCCAAATATCCTGAGTAAGGTTTATGACAAAGACGTAACTTCCGTTTAGACAGTTGGATTGGTAGCAGTTTATTTTAATCGTCTATTCTAGGAATTCATTTCCGGCATAATGAATAAGATAATATCTTATTTTGAGCCTGAGTATTGCTACTGAAAGAGAAATACTGTCAAAAACCATAATTAACTGGCAGTAACTAACTAGAATTATATACTGGGATATTGGCTACAGTAATTGCTCAATTAATGTCGTGTGTTTTCTTTGAAAACAGCAGTTTGATTGATTAGATTTCCAAAGCACCTTTACTTGGAACATTTAGGGAAATAATCAATAGAGATCAGTTGCCAAAGTCTAATATTCAATCTATAGGCTAAGCAATTATTTCCAGTTCCTTTTATAAGTTACACAATTCTCTTCATTTATGATATAGCAACACAGGCTTTAATAGGAAATTAGGGCTTAATGTATCCACCATTCTCAGTAAGGCATGGGTTTTGAGTTTTCTCTCAGTGGCATGGAATGGATTTATACTGAGGAATTCGTGTCTCTCCACAGTTTCTCCGGTGACTAATTACACATATCTGTAGTTGGCAGACTGTCATCAGAGTGTTGTCCCATAAAGTCCCTGCACTATAAGAGGGACTAGAACACAGCAATCTGTTAAGCTAACCAGAAGTTAATTCCCCCCCCCCCAATGTAAATCTCCTGAAGGGCAGAGTAGGAAAAATGGAAAAGGGCAATATGTGAAAAGATAATGGCTGATCATTTCTTAAATGTGATGAAACACACAAATTTAGAGATTCAGTAATCACAACAAATTCCAATCATACTTGGATAAACCATGGTAGAGTGACAGAAGTCTAAAAGTAAAGAGAAAATTTTAAAAACAGAGAGGACAGATGCTATTAAAAAAAAAAGACAGACTAATAGCAGACTTCTTAACAATAATAACAGATCCAGAATGTGGTGGAGAAATTCATTTAAACTGTTGAGGCAAAACAAACATCAATGTAGAGCTGTAACCTATGCTAAATTTTTAAGAAAGAAAATAAAGACATTTTCAGACATAGAGAATTGAAAAAAAATGCAACCACTAGGCACTCACTAAAGGAAAACTTAGGAGATGTACTTGAGGATACAGTGTTTCTTTTAAGGAGTGAGAAAAATGTTCTAAAATTGATTGTGGTGATGGTTGCAAAACTCTGAATACCCGAAAACCTGTTGCATTGTACTCTTAATTGTGTACAAATGGGTGAACTACATGATATGTGTAGAGGGTTGAATAACGTCCCCCCGCAAATTCATGTCTACCTGGAACCTCAGAATGTGACCTAATTTAGAAATAGGGTCTTTGCAGACGTAATTAGATAAAGTTCTCAAGATGAAATTATCCTGGATTTAAGATGGGTTGCAAATCCAATGACTAGTATCCTTATAAGAAGAGGAGAAGACACACAGAGACAGAGAGAGAAGACCAGGTGAAGATGGAGTCAGAGAATGAGTTATGCCGCCACAAGCCGAAGAACACTGGAAGCCATCAGAAGCTGGAAGAGGCAACAAATGGATTTTGCCCTAAAGGCTCTGGAGGAAGTGAAGACCTGCTACCATCTTGATTTCACACTTCTGGCCTCTGCAACTGTGAGAGAATGAATTTATATTGCTTTTGCTTTAAGTGGTAATTTGTTATGGCAACCCCAGGAAACTAATACAGTATGTGAATTATATGTCACTAAAGCTGCTACATATGATGTTCTTGAAGAAGAAAGTAAAATTTCCAAGATTTATGGGAGGCAAGGAGGACTGATGAGCAAGGAAATATATAGGTAAATCTGGAAAAAAATAATTTGATGGTATAAATACTAATATTTGATTTGGATAATTAAGATATAAATATTTAGCAAAATTAACATGTAAAATGAAGGGGAGATGATAGGAATTAAAGGTAAAATATTTGTGTTTGGGAGGAGCTTTAAAATATTGAACAATTTTACCGTCAACAGATGAATGGATAAAGAAGATGTGGCACATATATACAGTGGAATATTACTCAGCCATAGAAAGAAACAAAACTGAGCTATTTGTAGTGAGGTGGATGGACCTAGAGTCTGTCATACAGAGTGAAGTAAGTCAGAAAGAGAAAAACAAATACCATATGCTAACACATATATATGGAATCTAAAAAAAAAAAAAATGTTTCTGAAGAACCTACGGACAGGACAGGAATAAAGACACAGACATAGAGAATGGACTTGGGACACGGGGAAGGGGAAGGGGAAGCTGGAACAAAGTGAGAGAGTGTCATGGACATATATACACTGCCAAACCTAAGGTAGATAGCTAGTGGGAAGCAGCCGCATAGCACAGGGAGATCAGCTCGGTGCTTTGTGACCACCTAGGTGGGTGGGATAGGGAGGGTGGGAGGGAGATGCAAGAGGGAAGAGATATGGGGATATGTATATGTATAGCTGATCCACTTTGTTATAAAACAGAAACTAACACACCATTGTAAAGCAATTATACTCCAATAAAGATGTTAAATAAATAAATAAATAACTAGCTTAGGACCTAAAAAGAAAAAAATATTGAACAATTTTAGATGTTAAAATAAGTTTGCATGTTGAAATCTTAAGGTTAACAACTAAATGAATATAGTGTATGTAATTTTTGAAACAGTTTAAAGAAAAAATGAAATTAAAAAATTAAACTCACAAAGGAAGAAAGGGAGAAAAGAGGCTAAAATCGCCACTAGAAGACAGATGTTGTCAGGTTGGATTAAAAAAAACAGGGTTTAAGATATGCTGTCACCAAGAGGTATCTCAAACGGAAAAGGACACACAAGTCAAAATGAAAAGACAGAAACAGTTCCAAGGTGACTATTTTGATTTGCACTGAACTCTCTGCCTTTGTGTATGTTTGAAAATGTCCACAATAAAAAGGAAAGTCAAAGAAAAATGATGTCGTTGGAAGCGTGACAGATATTTACAATATTGTAGGAGTTTCTTGTGAACAAATATATGCCAATGAATAAAAGGTCATAGACAAAATGAACAATTTCCAAGAAAACATAACTTCACAAAACTCAAAGTACAAGAAACCTTAGTACTCACGTGACTATTAAAGCAGCAGTTAAAACATAATGTCACAAAGAAAATAGTAGACACCTATACTTTCACTAGTGAGTTCTATCAAGTTTGCGTGGAGGACTGAATTGCAACACTTTAAAACTTTTCCAGACAATATTAAAAGAGCGAACACTCCTCAACTCATTTTATGAGGCTAGTAAACTCTGAAGCTAAAACCAGACTAGGATATTATAATGAAAGAAAACTATAGGACAGTCTCATTCAAAAACATATATTCAAAAATTCCTAAACAAAATATTAGCACAGAATCCAGCAAAATAAAGTGTGAAAATACAAAAACATGTTCAAGTTGCATATATTGTAAAACATATCCTGTGCTAAAAACTGGGCTACTGTAGTTTTTTAATCTATTGCAGGAGCTCATCAAAACCACCAAACCCTTTCTGGTTTCTCTCTCTGTTTACATTTGTACTAGTAGAGTCTCTTTGCTCAAATCAGGCTTTTGTTTTCAGTTCCTACCAGGATTTGGCAAATGCCCCAGGGAAGAAAATTACCAGTGACCAGTGATCAATATCTCACCTAGGAATGACTCTTCTGTCTTTGGAATTTTAGTTTACCTAGTCCTAATTGTTTCTACAGTTCTTCATTTTCACTGCTTTTTGGTACACTGTATTCAATTGAATGAATATAGTACAACTTCTTTATCCATTTACTTTCTATGGACATGCATTGTTTTCAGTATTTGGCTGAAATATGAATATTACTGTGGACATTTGGCACATCTCCTGAAGCACATGAGGGGACATACCTAACAGTGGAATTGCTGAGTAATAGGATATGTGTATGTTCAACGTGGTAGCTGATGCCAAATGATTTTCCAAATTGCTGACCAATTTATATTCCTATCAACGGAGTGTAAGAATTTTCATTGTTTTCATTTTAGCCATTCTGATAAGTACATCCGTCAGAACTCACTGTGCCTTTAATTTGCAATTTTCTGATTACTAATGAGGTTGAGAACCTTTTTTCTCTTTGTTAGCCATTTGGGAGTCTCTTTTCTGAATTTCCTGTTCAAGTCTCTTGTCCATTTTTCTATTGTGGTCATCTCTCTTTCTTATTGGCTTGCAGAAGTTTTTAATGTATTCTGGATATGAGCCCTTGGCTAGAATTATATATTTTTTGTCACTCAGTGACTTGCATTTTCACTCTTTAATGGTGTTTTGGATTAACAGAAGTTCTTCATTTTAATGTAGTACAGTTTATCGATTTTATCCTTTTTATTTATTCCCCTTCCCTTATTTAACTGGCTTATTCAACCGATATAATGTTGAATAGAAACAGTGACAGCAGATATCTTTGTCTTGTTCTCAATCTCAAAAGGAAAGTACACTTTCAATTCTGCACGTAAGGAGTCTAGAAGTCACCACTCTGTCCTAACAAGTAAAAAGCCAAACAAACTGAAAAATCAGCAACTCTTCTTAGCTATATAAGAAAAGTGAAGTCACAAGGCAGATGACTGCCCCCAAATTCAAGAGACAGACAGGAGGATACAGAGAATCACCATATACTGGAACAGAAATCTCTGTGGGAACCAGTGTTGTGGTCAGAAAATCTGAACTGTAAATAATGAATTGCTGGAGGCTCAGTGTAGACAAATCTGAGAGTTAAAAACTCCAGAAGGTCCCAGTAATAGGGGAGCCCCATTCTTTTGTAGTTTTACCTCCAGGAGCTCACACAGATTTTCACAGTAAATATCAGAGAAATTTCCCCTCATGTTTCTAGCAGGGGGAGGGGAAAAGGAACTTTCTCTCAATTTTGCTATGAACCTAAAACTGCTCTAAGAAAAGGAAATCTTACACTATTTCATCATTGTGTACAAACATTTTCAGAGTAAAGCCATTATCTTCTATTCTTAGTAAAGACTTTTAAAAAAATTATGATTGAATTTTGAATTTTATTAGTTTTTTTACAATGATTGAGATTTTTATATGATTTTTAACCTGCAGTTTTAAAGAAAAGCTTCACTGAACTTAAAATTGTTGGTTAACAGCATTTTTTTCTTCAGCCCTTTAAAGGTTGTCCCAATGTCTTCTGGCTTTCATAGTTTCTGAGAAGTCAGCTTTTAATCTTCTTCTTCTCACTCCATATCTGTGGTAATTTTTCTATGGTTGATTTCAAGATTTTCTCTTTGTCTTTGACTTTCAGCAGTTTCACTACAATATGTCTAGGAGTGGATTTCTTTGTGATTTTCTTGCTTGAGTTATTGAGCTTCTTAGATATGTAAATTAAAGTTTTTCATCAAATGTTAAAAGTTGTCAGCCATTATTTCTTCAAATATATTTTCTTCCCCTTTCTCTCTCTCCTATCCTGTGATTCCCACTATTGATGTGTTACACTGCTTTTTATTGTCCCATAGGACTCTATGGTCCTATTTACTTTTCTTTAGTCTTTTTTTTTTTTTTTCTATTTTTCAGATTGGGTAATTCAATTGCAGTCTTTAAGTTCTCCTTGTTTTTCTACCATCTCCAAACTGCTGTAGTGTTCATCCAGAGATTTAATTTAATATTTGTATTCTTCAACTTGAGAATTATCATTTAAAAATATTATTTTAAAAATTTATTTCCTGATTGAGATTGCCTATCCGTGTATTCATTGGTACTATATTTTCCTTTAATTCTTTGAACATATTTATAGATGTGATAACCCTTTCTGTGGTGAGGGTTCCATAAATGTCTAAATACTTGGCCCACAGCCAATTTTTTAGACCTAGGAGAAACCCACAGAGGACAGGGTTAAAGAGGAGGGCAAAGACATAAGAACAGGGCAAAAAAGCAAGGGAAGATTCTAAGGATAAAGTAAGTCACTGCTGGTTTGTTTGCTTTGGAATCTGTATTCTGAGCTTTAGATTTTCTGCTACTTCATCTTCCCCAAATTTGGAATGTACTCCTTTAAGAAGAGGATTAAATTCACATATCTAGCTCCACATCACTCTATTTTTCAAGAATAGATGACCCTCTGTTTTCTATCTGCTTCTCTGTGGTGTCCCCTGGGGCCCCATAACACATGAATAGTTTAGCTATCAGTCAGGGGTTTGGGAAGTTTAGTTTCTAAATTTGGGTCTATTGTTTTCATGCTGTGAGTTAAAAAACTCTTAGTCCTTCCAGTGCTTCTAGTTTTCTTGAGTTTATTTATGCTTTTAGATAGTTATTATTGAATTTAAATAGTTTTATTTAAAAATTTTTCCATGCTTTATATTTGTTCTCTGTTGCTTGTTCATGAGACCACTCTTTCCTCTACCATTACTAGAAGTTAATCTTGAATTAACTTTGAATAATCTCAGTTTTTTATCACCTAAAAATGTACTTTCCCACTCTATATCTGAAGAATAATACTGCTGTGCATAAAATTCTATATTGGCAGTTATTTTTCTCTCAGTATGGTAAAGATGTTTTACTCCTTAAGCTTCTACTGTTGCTCTTGTGGAGTTAGCTGTTAGCCTAAATTTCAAATACTGTTTCCCTCTCACCTGATATACTGTCTATTGCTGTATTCTGTTTTATTCCTTGCTTTAGCAAGCATTACTATCTAACCTACTGTATATTTTCATTTTTTATATTAGGTGCCTCTCTTTCACCTAAAATGTAGTCTATGGAAGCAGCATCTTTTCCTATTTTGTTCATTGCTCTACCCCCAATACAGAAAGTAGAGGCTGCCCTATGATAAATATTCAGTAAATGTTTGCTG
Organism: Leucopleurus acutus; assembly: GCF_964270905.1. Lineage (NCBI taxonomy): Eukaryota > Metazoa > Chordata > Mammalia > Artiodactyla > Delphinidae > Leucopleurus > Leucopleurus acutus. The sequence goes on from NC_139147.1 coordinate 111,139,794, forward strand.
AAGAAAGGATCGGGGAAGCTTTGTCTCTTCCTAAGGTAGGCTAGTCACGAGTTAAACTCTACTTAAGGAAAGCTTTTCTAAGTTCCTTAAGAAACTTAAGACAAGACTGATCAAGTATTGTTTTTATTAAGATTCAAATGTAAAGTGAAAAAACAATGATCTATTGGAGCTGGTGAATATTATACTAGTAATTAATAAATAGTAAAGCAATAGTTATTAAAGTTTATCTTGTTTAAGAGTTAACTAAGGTTCCTGGGAAGGTTCCTTTTAGCAGAGATTCTAAGTCAGCTAGGATGGGAGTGATGCCCAGGAATGTGCCTTTTACACTAGCATCTCAAACTGGGAAAACTTTGATACGAAGAATCACAATTTGCTCCTTAAAGCATGGGAATGAGTCGTTGGTTAGTGGCTGAGTTTGGTAAAACATTTCTTTCTCTGACCATTGTGATTGTGCTGACCAGTGCATATCCTGTTTCAGCATCCAGTTTCTAACCTCCATAATAATTGGCTGGAATTCCCAGAAAAAGGCCAACTTCTTCATGTTCTAGTTTTCTTCCCTGTGAATTAATTATGGATTCACACCTACCTAAAATTGATCAGAAAGAGAATTAACTACCTAACCTCAAGTCTCCTTTCCATTGATCTGTTTTCTTCAGGCTCCATTTCAGTAATCCACAAATTCTGATACTTGAATATAAAGCATTAAAGTGTTGATTGCAAAGTCTTTGGTTTTAGGGGTCAGGGAAGGGTTAGAACATCCTGGGACTGGATTTCATTCTTTTCTAGAATTCCTGTGTAATTTTATGCTCCTCCATCTGCACTAAGTGTTCTACTAGAATAAAAGAGAGATTTCAGTCACTTTCTTTCATTGGTTTGTAACTGCATTTCTAATAGCAACTTTCCAATAGAGGTACAGGGGCTTATGTAAAGAAAGGCCATTCTTACAACATCTTGAATTTAGAATAACGCATTTAGGAGAAGAAGGTTTACACTTTCCATCTTGCCTACCTTCTTACTTTCAATTTTAAAACAAGCAATCTTCCCCTACCCCCAAAGCTGCTGTGAGAGCTCCTCTACTAATTGATTGAAGCATCTATTTTTTGAGGGTCTATGAGGATAGTGGCAGAGATATGTGATGGATATTGTTTTTAGCCATACAGTACGCTTTCCTATGTGCTCCTCCCAACTTCATACAATGGGCTCGCTCTTTATTTACCCCAGTATTCGTGAATAGGAATGAGACTCGGCCTTGTCCAATAGGTGAACCCATTCCCTTGGCCACATACATTTGTTCAGAGTTAACTTAATGACATCATTCAACCAGTCAAATTCCTTGGGATATTTTCTGTTGGGACAAGGGTAGAAAATTGCTTCTTGCCTTTGTGATTCCCCTTGCTCTGGAAGGATATAAATCTTAGGCCACTGGCAACTACCCTCCTTATGTGGATGGAGTCTACCAACAAAAGGAGAAAATGAGGCCCACTCTCAGATGGAAGAACAGTAGATACCTGAATGAAAGGATCTTGATGACCTGGTCCCGAATATGTTTATGCTTGATGCTGGGGCTACTCTTTCCCTTCCTAGTTACATAGTCAATATTTTCTTTCCCTCTTTTTTTAACCTTAAGTTAGTTGAATTGGGTTTCTGTTACTTACAAATAAAAATGTCCAGACTAAATTAAGCAACGACATCAAAAACAACAATATAAATGGAAATTTTTTTAAAATGCAAGAATTCAGTAATCTCTTGAATTGTATAAGTGAGTTTTTTGGATATGTCACAGGCCCTGACATTTTCATTTATACCTTGATTTTGTGTCAGGATTCCTTTACTCTTCATGTGTTCAACATTAATAAATTGCTATTTCTTGACGAGGGAAATAGGAGACTCTTATAATATTAAGTTTAGGTAGATCCCAGAAAAATACTCTTCCCAAATTCTTTCATAATCTGGCTACACTGTCACCTTAAGATCAGGAAGCCAAAAATCATTATGGAGATAAAAATATCTCTCTCCTAAGGGGAGAATTCCAGAGTTGCTGAACAGGTTTCTCTTTGAGGATCATAATTCCTAGCTCTGGCTTCTTAACACTTTAAGGTGAATTTTACCTTTGCCAATGGCGATGTTATTTCAGTGCTTATAAATCAGATGGATTAAAGATGGGGTGTAGCTTTTCATACATTCTGGGACACTTCTGAGAGTGAAAGGGGCCTCTGTTAATAAATAGACCTGGGACAACAGATGCACACCAAGAACATGCTGGGAAAAGAGGAGTATATGGTCATTCTAGCCAAAGGCTCTTTTTGTAGACTAGTGGTTTTCAAACTGGTTTCATATCATATTTGCCTGGGAAACTAAAAAAAAATATAGAAGCCAGGTCTCCCTACCCAGAGATTTTGACTGAATTGTCTAGGGTGAAATCTGGGAATTTCATATTAAAAAATAATTCCTCTGCTGATTCTATTGCATAGACAAGTTTAAGAACCGTAACACCTCTGAGTGAGTTTAACTATTTTAATTTTAGTATACAGGTATGTAAACCTGAGACTCAAAAGTCTAGGACCTGGTTTCTGTTCTTCCATTAACTAGGTGTGTGATCTTGGACAAATAATTTTCTGGTGTTTAGTGGCTTCATCTGTAAAACGAAGGACTTAGACTAGAAAAACTCTAAGACCCATTGAACTCTACAATTCTGATCCTGTTAAAGAATTCTTCTTTCAAGGGATTAAACGCTCTTGAAATCAGAACCTACTTCCCCCAGTCTTGGATCATGACAGAACACTACTTGGAGGAAGGATAAATCAAGTTCATTTTTTGAAAGCCAAGAATTGGATTTGTGGTATAAATGAAGTGATAGAACATACCCGCGCATTTGTTCCAGTGCTGTTTGACAGTGCTTAGCTGTTTTTATGCCAGCTAAGAGGATGAAAGGACTGTAGCCCTCAGAGAGATTATGTAATTTTTGCAATCTAAGCCGGCACAACATTCAACAACTAAGATGTCCAAGGATGGAGTTACTTTCCCCAGAAATAATTTTTATGGTTTTATATAATGGAGAGGCGCTGCCTTGGGTGTCTTCTTAATAACCTAATTCTGTGTGTTCTTCCATCTATAAACGGAGACAAATTGAGGGATATACAGCTTGTCTAAAATAGAAGGCCTAGTTCAGGGTGTGAAATGTATTTTGTTAAGTCATTTTATGACTCAGTTTCTTATTCCCTTTAACAACAATATCCTTCGTAAAGAATGGACTTGAGGACACGGGGAGGGGAAAGGGTAAGATGGGACGAAGTGAGAGTGGCATGGACATATACACACTACCAAATGTAAAATAGATAGCTAGTGGGAAGCAGCTGCATAGCACAGGGAGATCAGCTCCGTGCTTTGTGATCACCTAGAGGGCTGGGATACGGAGGGTGGGAGGGAGACGCAGAGGGAGGGGATATGGGGATATATGTATATGTATAGCTGATTGACTTTGTTATAAAGCAGAAACTCACACACCATTGTAAAGCAATTATACTCCAATAAAGATGTTAAAAAAACAACAACAACAAGATCCTTTAAGGCCTTAATACTGGTATTGAATTACTTTAAGAAATATAACCCTATAAAAACCCTCTCACCCTGTCTGCTCCTTTTGTCCTGTCTGGGTTAATGTATCAGGTAGGACACACTAATCCTGCCCTTTTCCACATCACTCTGTTGCGCCCCTTCCTCAAACTCACTAACTAGCAATTCTCCCTTCCCTTAAATGTCCTTTTCCATTCTTCTATAGAATAATCCCTAATAAATAAAACTAAATAAATAAAACATCAATGTTAAGTATAACATTTAACTCTCAAGTTAACCATATATAGCCTATTTGTCCAAAAACATGTTTGAGTTCCTACTGGACCTTTAAGTTTTATATCATCCCAAGATTTGTTATGTATCTCTGTAACTTGGTCTATAAGACCCCCCCAAAGTAATCCATACTGCAAAATACTGTTCTTCCTCTGCCTAGGTCTAAACCCCAAAGAAAAACTCCCTTTCCTGGCAATAGTATCAGCTAAAAATTAAGGGAAAATGATCCGATTTAACTAATGTGCATTACTGTATAAATAGGACAATCATTTTTATGCATTCTATTTAGCTACTTATAATACTTTTTTCTCTTTCTGTATGTTCTATATAAAGATTCTAAGTTTTTTTTTTCCTCATATGCATCTCTCAGAAAAAGTTGAGTTTGTATTTGGGGGTACTTGTTGCATATTTCCCTACAAAGTGGAGTTTTGACGATGGTTAGCTGATCATCAGACCTCCAAAAATCCACTTAACACTTCCTGTAAAGTATAAGCATAACTATTAGTAAGTGTTGCATAAGTGAAAAACTGGATAGGCTAGGCAGGATGGAGGGCTGGTCCACAGAGAGAATCTGAGGGTGATATTCAGTGCTGGAAGGCATTTTCCCCTCTTTTCCTGGGCAAAGTACTGGTCCTAGGCAAAACTAGGACCAGCTCATGAAATGTTTTTTGTATCCTACCTCCCTATTTATACTTCTTTCCAGCCTCTTCAGGACCTCTTTCCATTATCATCCTAGGTTCACCACTATAGTCTTGCCTTGTTCACAGAAGGCCTCCTTGCCCCAATATCGCCTATTTCTTCTCTACTTGAGTGGATTCTTCATACCACTCAAAATCATCTCTTTTCTGAAACTCTTTCTAATCACGTTTTAGTATGAAAATAATCTGATTGATTGATTTTGAACTGAGTTTTTTTTTTTTATAATTTATGTATAGTGAAATGCTCAAATCGTTTTTAAAAAAAAAATATTTATTTTTGGTTGCGTTGGGTCTTCGTTGCTACACGCAGGCTTTCTCTAGTTGCTGCGAGCGGGGGCTACTCTTCATTGCAGTGCGCGGGCTTCTCACTGTGGTGGCTTCTCTTGTTGTGGAGCACAGGCTCTAGGCGTGCGGGCTTCAGTAGTTGTGGTATGTGGGCTCAGTAGTTGTGGCTCGCAGGCTCTAGAGCTCAGACTCAGTAGTTGTGGTGCACGGGCTTAGTTGCTCCGCGGCATGTGGGATCTTTCTGGACCAGGGCTCGAACCCATGTCCCCTGCATTGGCAGGCAGATTCTTAACCACTGCACTACCAGGGAAGCCCCTGAACTGAGTTTTTTTCCTTTTCCATTATGGTTTATCCAGGATATTGAATATAGTTCCCTGTGCTATACAGTAGGACCTTGCTGTTTATCTTTTCTACATATAATAGTTTGCATCTGCTAAACCCAAACTCCCAATCCAACCTATCCCTGCCCCCCTCTCCCTTGGTAACCACAAGTCTGTTCTCTATGTCTGTGAGTCTGTTTTATAGATAAGTTCATTTGTGTCTTATTTTAGATTCCACATATAAGTGATATATGTTATTTGTCTTTCCTTTTCTGACTTACTTCACTTAGCATGATAATCTCTAGGTCCATCCATGTAGCTGCAGATGGCATTACTTCACTCTTTTTATGGCTAAGTAATATTCCATTGTATATATGTACCACATCTTCTTCATCCATTCATCTATCAATGAACATTAGGCTGCTTCCATGTCTTGGCTTTTGTGAATAGTGCTGGTATGAACATAGGGGTGCATGTATCTTTTTGAATTAGAGTTTTGTCCAGATATATGACTAGGAGTGGGATTGCTGAATGATATAGCAACTCTAGTTTTAGTTTTTTGAGGAACCTCCATACTGTTCTCCATAGTGGCTGCACCATTCTCACCAACAGTGTAGGAGAGTTCCTTTTTCTCCACACCCTCTCCAGCATTTGTTATTTGTAGACTTTATAATGATGGCCATTCTGACTGTTGTGAGGTGGTACTTCACTGTAGTTTTGATTTGCATTTCTCTAATAATTAGTGATGTCAACATCTTTTCTTTGTGCCTGTTGGCCACCTGTATGTCTTCTTTGGAGAAATGTCTATTTAGGTCTTCTGCCCATTTTTTGATTGGGTCATTTGTTTTTTTGTTATTGAGCTGTATGAGCTGTTTGTATATTTTGGAAATTAAGCCCTTGTCAATTGCATCATTTGCAAATATTTTCTCCCAGTCTATAGGTTGTCTTTTCATTTTGTTTATGGTTTCCTTTGCTGTGCAAAAGCCTGTAAGTTTGGTTAGATCCCATTTGTTTATTTTTGCTTTTATTTCTATTGCTTTGGTAGACTGGCCTAAGAAAACATTGGTATGATTTATGCCAGAGAATGTTTTGCCTATGCTCTCTTCTAGGAGTTTTATGGTGTCATGTCTTATATTTAAGTCTTTAAGCCATTTTGAGTTTATTTTTGTGCATGGTGTGAGGGTGTGTTCTAACTTCATTGATTTACATGCAGCTGTCCAACTTTCTCAACACTGCTTGCTGAAGAAACTGTCTTTTCCATTGTATATTCTCGCCTCCTTGTCGAAGACTAATTGACTGTAGGTGTATGGGTTTAAGTACACAATTGAACTAAATAGCACAAATATATATTATAAAATACTACATACAATTGTTAAGGAAATGCATTTTTTAGGGAGATGGATGGAAATTTTCTACAAATAACCCTACGTAGACATGGATGAATGTTACTTATTGTTAGAATGAGACAGGGTTGAGTATCAATTCTGCTCTAATTTTCATATTTTCAGGTGGAAAGATTATGTCTATTTAAATATAAGTAAATAGGAATGGAAGTTTTGTTATAGCAATGTCATTCAGTTTTTTGAACTCTTGAGTCCTATGCAAAAAATCATATACAATCTTTGTGATGGTTAATTTCATGTGTCAACTTGTCTAGGTTATGGTGCCCAGTCATTTGATCAAATACTAGTCTAGATGTTGCTGTGAAGTCACTTGTGAAGATGATTAACATGTATAATCAGTTGACCTTAACATGATGGGCCTATGCAATCAGTTGTAGGCTTTAAGAGCGAAAGACTGAGGTTTTCTGAAGAAGCAATTCTGCTTCAAGACTGCAACGTAGAAATTCTGCCTGAATTTTCAACCTGCTGGTATGCCCTGCAGATTTTAGACTCAAGACTGCTAAAGTTAGGAATCATGTTGCCTAAGAAGAACAAATCTAGTCAAGATACTCTGGAATTCTTTCCTTAAGAAAAGGATATATCCATCTCCATAATGATTTTTGACCTCCTAAGCTTAAGGTGACAGCGTAGCCAGATTATGAAAATATGTGGAAAGACTATTTTTCTGGGATCTGCCTAAGCTTTATATATTAAAATATACATCTCCTATTGGTTCTGTTTCTCTGGAGGACCCTGTCTAATACAATCTTAAAAATATTTTTGGGCCTCCCTGGTGGCGCAGTGGTTGAGAGTCCGCCTGCCAATGCAGGGGACGCGGGTTCGTGCCTCGGAGCGGCTGGGCCCGTGAGCCATGGCCGCTGAGCCTGCGCATCCGGAGCCTGTGCTCCGCAACGGGAGAGGCCACAACAGTGAGAGGCCTGCGTACCGCAAAAAAAAAAAAAAAAAAAAAAAAAAAAAAAAAAAAAAAAATTTTAATGATCTATCATGTGACATTTGATTTAGTTCCTTTTAAAATATTTTAGGGCAAGGAACTGAATATTCCCTGATTGAAAAAAATGATTTCTTACCCAGCTGTTAACTTGCTCAGCACCTACGCCAACATGTCAAATTAGTGTCTTTGGTGCTCCAGAGGCTTTTATATCCCTAAAGCAATGTCCTTTCTCTTGTGAAGCAGAAGGACAATCATGAAAGAGAAACATTTTACATGGATTTATTTCCATAAAACTATCTTTGTCCCAATACTCCATGGAAAATCTATGGTAGTCTCAGCTCTAGTCAGAAAACAGCTGATGTCAACCATCTTGCTACCTATATTCTTAAATATTTCTTCTATTGTTATTTATTTATGAACAGCATTTTGGCTATGGTAGAAATAAAACATAATAAGAATGATTAAGCTCAGAAATAAGGAAAAATTCAATGATGATTTATTTGGAAACTGATATTTTTATAATGTTAATGATGTTATTGGTACTCAGTTAAACATATTTCAAACTAGGGCACTTTGATCAAATTCCTTTTGGTTCATTTGCAACTTAATAATAAATTTTTACATATTTCTAGTTAATATATCAAACTCAACTGAGTAATTGATGTTCATCATTTATTTTACTACTAAGAGTACACATTTAAGTTATGCTTTGGAATTATTGTTTGCTGCAATATCTAAAACTCTCCTTTAGGTCATACATCAGGAAAAGGGGTATAAACAACATTTAAGTCACCTAACCCAATTATTTTTGATGCAATAGCCCAGGGTTTCTCCCAGACTTAGCATAAGGCAGGGGCTTCAGAAACATTTGATGAATTAATTGAAAGTGCAAAAACAGATTCTCAAGTATTAAGTGTTCAAAATTATGGTTGTATTTGAAAGTGACTTCTTCACTTTCAGGATAATAACTCCTTTTATAGATTGACATGAAAGATGTTAGAACATGATGATAAACCAGTTTTTAAAAAGAGCCAACAGATAGCAAAAGATTGACACCTATTACCTGTAAGCTATTTCATTTCACTTAGATAATTAATAGTACCAATACTGTGGAGTATTCTTACTAGTGAGATGTAATCTTAACTACCTTTATAAAATACAGTCTAAAAACCCTTAAGTGGATAAATATGTGTAAGTGCTTCAATAAGTGTTATCATTACTGTGGTTATTACCTCCAGCTTGCTTTGTTCTTTTCATAGGTGGAATACCATCCTAGTTACCAAATTTCTTGGCTGTACCAGGTGAACTGGCAGTGTTGATTGATGTTTAACGTATCATCTAAATTCCTTTCATTCCTAAAATTCTTTATTTAAGAACTGCAATTTCTTGGAGAACTAATGCTGTGAATTGAAAATTTTCTAATATTTCTTAATAATTATGTGTGTTGTTTGGTATAATGCATAAAATTGAACAGAACAAATTTACCAATGTTTAGAAAATGATGTCTTGTTTCAAAAATTTGAATAGCAATTAGCTGGTACAATAACTTAGGGAAATACCAGGCTTCATGCCCTCTAGTTTCCCAATTAAAAGGAGCCGATTTCTAGGTTGGGAGAAGATATAGGTAAGATCATTCCTCTTATTTGAAAATCATACAAAGCTTTTTGGAGTCACACAGATGCGGAGTGGAGGTGAATGACATCCCCTCACATCTATAAAAGCTGTTATCTGCTTTAAAAGGAAAAGCTCTCAGTATGACTTAAATGTTACATTTCCGAAATACAGCTTGAAGCTCTTTTCAGGGCAGAACAGAGCACGAAGGTAATGATTATTATTTACCTCACATTAAAAAAAAAAAAAAAAAAACTAACTCAAAGATCTGCTTATTGCCTTTAGGCTCTGCTTTAGGGAGCCCTTAAAATATTTCTTTAAAATCTGCTCGTATTCTGTAGAGTTACAACTATAGTGTTGATTTTTCTCTTGTGCTATTATATTTAACCAACTCCCACTGAGATCTGATGGTATAAAGAGATGATACTTATGCTGCAGAATTTCTGCCTAAGTAAAAATATAATGAGTAGATTATCAAAAGTTACATTTACTATAAATCAGATACCCTAAACTACATATTCAGACTAGCGAGATACAGATACAACTATCAATTCAATTTTGATGGTGCAAGGGTATTCCCCCACTCCGCCCCCCTCACAACTGGTGTTCTGGAACTTGCTTGCACTAGCTTGTGAGAGCAGATTGTTAATTTTTCAGGACTAACGTTGGTAGCTTGAAATCTGTAATGAAGGGAGTATGAAAACCAGCAAACGTTACAAATCAGCATTTTTTCTTTTCTTTTCCAGAGGGGCCAGTTCTTAAACATTAACCAGCATACCTATGCATACACACACACACACACACACACACACACAGTGAAGTTTGTATGGTTTGGGGTAAAAAATTCAGTGATTCGTATCCAGTTGGCTATTCCTCTGTAAAGTTGTGAATCAAATATACTATATTCTTGGGAGATGAAGGCTGGACAAAAGATGTCTTACAGAAAATTTATAAATTGGTTTTAGAACATACAGTTCTAGATTCTCTCTCCACTTGAAAAACATGTTCAGTGAAAATAAGTAACTGGTTTATCATCTTAAGAAACAAGGGCTCCATTTACAACTAAGCTACTGTCTTTTTCAGGGGAAATTTCTTATAAGATTCTTCTGTCCTCAAAAAGGAGCCCAAACTTAGACTCAATTCCCATGTAATGTGAGGCAATGTTTCTTGGCAAAGCAAGAGAATTATAGAGCTATTCTGCCAATAGAGAATTAGCCTCAAGGCACACTGTCCCAAATACTGTTGCTTATATTGTTCCCAGTTACAAGGGCCTTTATTGTAACTAATGGAATACATGCACAGGGAAAGGAAAGAGTCAATATTGGTGGTGGTCTTATGAGTTGCACACATTTGCTTCCTGGGCAGCAAAACTGGGTAATGTGTGAATTAGCTGACATTAGCATCTATCGTGCCTAAATAGCCTTCAAAATGTAATACTGAAATTCCTCTCTTCCGCCCCAGAGTTCACATGTTAAAAGTTGTTGAATTTAGAGACTTGTAAGATTGATATGCAGACCAGTGCAATCCAAGATTCTCTCAAGGCTGCTTATTAAGAAAAATTCTGAGACTTAGGTCATATTTCTATTCATTCACATTATTTTTTTCACACTGATAGCCCTGAGCAATAACTAGAGCTTTATCACGGTCTTGTGTAATTCTACTCTTTAACAAACCAGATTGCAGTTATGACAGAAAAAACATGTAATTATTGTGGTAATATATTTTTCACTCATGATTGATACAATCATATGGTAATTTGGCTTCTTATCTTTAGTAAAGGGTTTTAAAATTTCATTTTTATAGGATTTGAAATAAAACTATGTAGTATGTAATTACATTTTGTAAATGTTCCATTTGTTTTTGAGCAGACTGTATATATATTTTCTGTGTGAGAGCCCATGTTAAAGTTTCTTCACATAATATGGTTTTGCCAATGTCTCTATTGATTTCTATACTTTGAAGACATACTTGGCTGTTTTTCCTTCTTGGTAAATTATTTCTTTGATAAATTTGAAATAGCTTTGTCCTTTTTAAATGTCTTAAAGTCTACTTTTTTACTATTAAATATTAATACATCAGGTTTTTTGTTAATATTTACCTGTTACAGATTTTTTCATCAACTCAAATCTTTTGTGTCATTTTGCTTAAATGGGTCTTCTATAAATCCTACAAACTAGATTTAGAACTGAATTATATCTGAGAGTTTCTGTTTTTAAGAAGTAAATATAAGCCATTCACACTTTGAAAAGAATTACTGATAAGTTTGGACTTATTTTTGCCACATCATGTTTTGTACTCTACCATGCTTCTTATTCCTTGGTGTTTCCTTTTCTATTTATTTTTGGGTTGGTCAATCATTCTATTTTTACTTTCATTCATAGTTTGGAAGTTCTACATTTTAAATAAATTCTATTTTTCAAGGGTTCTCTAAAGTTTTGAATATTTTATTGATTTCAAAGCAAGAAATCACAAACATACAACTTGATGTTTTTTAAAAAGAGTGTATCTTTAAAATTAGTTTTAGGTTTTACAACAAAATTGAGAAGAAGGTACAGAGATTTCCGCTATGCCCCCTGCCCTCACACAGGTACTCACCAGAATGGTGCATTTATAACCAAGGATGAACCTACACTGACATATCATAATCACCCAAAGTCCATAGTTGACTTCAGGCATCACTCTTGGTATTGCACATTCTACGAGTTTGGACAAAAGTATAATGATGTATATCTGTCATTATAATATCATACGAAGTATTTTCACTTCCCTAAACTCTTCTGTGCTCTGCCTGTTCACTCCCCCATCATCCCCCTTTTTCCTAGCAACCACAGATCTTTTTATTGTCCCCATAGTTCTGTCTTTTCCAGGATGTCATATGGTTGGAATCATACAGTATGTAGCCTTTTCAGATTGGCTTCTTTCTAAGATTCCTCCATTTCTTTTCTTGGCTTGATAGCTCATTTCCTTTTAGCGCTGAATATTACATTATCTGGATGTAGCACAGTTTATTTATCCATTCACCTACTGAAGTACAGCTTGTTTGCTTCCAAGTTTTGGCAAATACAAATAAAGTTGCTATAAATATCGATGTGCAGGTTTCTGTGTGGACGCAAATTTCCAACTCCTTTGGGTAAATAGGAAGAAGCGCAACTACTGAATCATATGGGAAGAATGTGCTTAGTTTTGTTAGAAACCTCCAAACTGTCTTCCAAAGTGGCTGTGGTGCAGTGTTTTGGGTTTGGCCATTCCAATAGGTGTGTAGTGGTATCTCACTGTTGTTTTAATTTGCATTTCCCTGATGACATATCATGGCCATGTACTTATTTGCCATCTGTATATCTTCTTTGGTGATGTGTCTGTTAAGGTCTTTGGCTCATTTTTTAATCATGTTGTTTGTTTTCTTCTTTTTGAGTTTTCAGAGTTCTTCAACTTGATGATTTTTCACACCCAGATCAAGACCAGAGATCTTTAATAGCATCCAGAGGTTCCCTGAGCTCTCTTCAATTCTAATCCACTTCCCAAGAATAACCACTATCCTGACATTTACCATATAGATTAGTTTGGCCTACTTTTGAACTTTATATACATGGAGTCATGCAGTATCTTTTTTTGATAACATTATATTTGTGAGATTCATCTATGTTGTTGCATGTAGTTTTAGTTCATTCTCATTGTTGTACAATACCTCATTATCTCACTATGCCAAAAATTATCTGTTCTACTGTTAATGGCCATTTGGGTGGTTTCCAGTGTTTGGCAATTATCAATACATATAATACAGTCATGAATAGTCTAGTACAAGTCTTTTTTATTTCATGTTTTATTTTGTTTGAATTTTATTTATTTTTTTATACAGCAGGTTCTTATTACTTATCTATTTTATATGTATTAGTATACATATGTCATTCCCAATCTCCCAATTCATCACACCACCACCACCATCTCCCACCCCCACTTTCTACCCTTGGTGTCCATACACTTGTTCTCTACATCTGTGTCTCTATTTCTGCCTTGCAAACCTGTTCATCTGTACCATTTTTCTAGATTCCATACATATGCATTAATATATGATATTTGTTCTTCTCTTTCTGACTTACTTCACTCTGTATGACAGTCTCTAGGTCCATCCACGTCTCTACAAATGACCCAATTTCATTCCTTTTTATGGCTGAGTAATATTCCATTGTATATATATGTACCACATCTTCTTTATCCATTTGTCTGTCAATGGGCATTTAAGTTGCTTCCATGACCTGGCTATTGCAAATAGGGCTGCAATGAACATTGGGGTGCATGCGTCTTTTTGAATTATGGTTTTCTCTGGGTATATGCCCAGTAGTAGGATTGCTGGGTCACATGCTGGAGAGGGTGTGGAGAAAAGGGAACCCTCTTGCACTGTTGGTGGGAATGTAAATTGATACAGCCACTATGTAGAACAGTATGGAGGTTCCTTAAAAAACTAAAAATAGAATTAGCATATGACCCAGCAATCCCACTACTGGGCATATACCCTGAGAAAACCATAATTCAAAAAGACACATGCACCCTAATGTTCATTGCAGCACTATTTACAATAGCCAGGTCATGGAAGCAACCTAAATGCCCATCGACAGATGAATGGATAAAGAAGATGTGGTACATATATACAATGGAATATTACTCAGCCATAAAAAGGAACAAAATTGGGTCATTTGTAGAGATGTGGATGAATCTAGAGACTGTTATACAGAGTGAAGTAAGTCAGAAAGAGAAAAACCAATATTGTATATTAACGTATATATGTGGAACCTAGAAAAATGGTACAGATGAACTGGTTTGCAGGGCAGAAACTGAGACACAGATGCAGAGGACAAACGTATGGACACCAAGGGGGTAAAGCGGCAGGGGGGTGGTGGTGGTGTGATGAACTGGGAGATTGGGATTGACATGTATACACTAATATGTATAAAATGGGTAACTAATAAGATCCTGCTGTATAAAAAAATAAAATTCAAAAAATACCCCAGAAAACAAAAGTTGATTAAAAAAAAAAAAAGACACATGCACCCCAATGTTTATTGCAGCACTATTTACAAAGCCAGGTCATGGAAGAAAACTAAATGCCCATCAATAGACGAATGGATAAAGAAGATGTGGGGACTTCCCTGGTGGCGCAGCAGTTGAGAGTCCACCTGCCGATGCAGGGGACGTGGGTTCATGCCCTGGTCCGGGAAGATCCCACGTGCCGCGGAGCGGCTGGGCCCATGAGCCATGCCCGATGAGCCTGCACGTCCAGAGTCTGTGCTCCGCAACGGGAGAGGCCACAACAGTGAGAGGCCCGCGTACCGCAAAACAAAACAAAACAAAACAAAAGAGAAGATGTGGTACATATATACAATGGAATATTACTCAGCCATAGAAAGGAGTGAAATTGGGTCATTTGTAGAGAAATGGATGGACCTAGAGACTGTCATACAGAGTGTAGTACAAATCTCTTGATGTACATTACTATTCATTTCTGTCACTGTATTTCTATAAATGAAATTATTGGGTCATACAGCTTGTGTACATTCAGCTTTTGTAGACAAGACCAGTTTCCTAAAGTGACTGTAACAAATTTGAACTCTCACCACAGTGTATGAGAGTTCTATTTGCTCCATATCTTTGCCAACACTTGATATTGTATGTCTTTTTCATTTTAGCATTTATATTTTAAATTAAAAAATTTTAAACATATTTAAATATACTTTTATAAATAACGCTGGGCTAATCCTATCCATAACACCTAATTCCTTTTTTTCCTGCTTTCCCTTTCTGCCCATGTTGCGATCATCTGGGATTTTAGTTACTTATTTTTTTATTACTCCTTACAAACAATACTTGATAATTACCGTTACACGTTTTTGTTTTATAACTGATTTTTTCTTAAGTAAATTCCCTAATTAATCTTTCAAGGAGGGTTTATGAGTATTATATTAACTGAGAATGTCTTTGCCTTTTCATGTAAATGATATGAAATTCTAGCTTCAAAATGACTTCTCTCCCTAGGGAGGGTCTGGTAAAAGGGCACAAACTTTCAGTTATAAGATGAATAAGGTTGAGGATCTAAATGTATGACATGGTGACTATAGTTGATAACACTGTATTGTATAATTGAAACTTGCTAAGAGAGTAGACTTTAAATGTTCTCACAGACACAAGGGATAAATATGTGAGATGACAGATGTGTTAACTAGATGCAGGGGATGCATTTACAATGTACAGGATAACAAATCATCAGTGTTGTACAGTTTAAATAACTTATAATTTTATTTGTCAATTATATCTCAATAAAGCTGAAAAAAACTATTTCTCTCTTAAACCACTGGAGATATTTTTCTGCTGCTGTGTATTCATTTTTACCAGAGAAGTTATATGTCAATTCTTGCTCCTTAATAGGTAATGTCTTTTTTCCTCTCTGAAGGATTTTCAGATTTTTTTGATGTCCTAAAATTTCACCAGGATGTGTCTAGGAAATGGATTTTTTTCATTTATTCTACTCAGCACTTTAAAATTTTCTGCCTTTTAAAAATTCTGAAATTAAAACAACCATTGCAAATATTTCCCCTTTCCATTTTCTTTGGTCCCTCCATTTGCATTTCCAGTGAGATTTCTGAAACCTTTCAATCTACTTCCTTGGCATTTTCATGCTGCATTTTGAGTGAAATATTAGAGCTGTGTGTGTATACGTGTGTGTGTTTTTTGCATAAGTATAATGAGACCCCACATATTCATCATCAATCTCAAGAATTATCAATATTTCCCACTTTGAGCCATTCCTACATATGTACCATATATATGCATGTGTAGATATAGGTCAAATATTATATAATATAACATTACATAAATATATAATTTTTGCTGAAGTATTTTTAAAGCAAATACAAAATATATCACTTCATTGGTAGGTACTTAAATATTTCTGATAGGGAAGGACATTTCAATTTAACTAAGTACCATTATCATTCTTAATAGAATTAACAATAATTCCTTGATATCATTTAATATGTACCTGGTTCATAAACAATTTTCTCTGAGTATCTATATCAGTTGGATTGTTCAAATAAGTCCACACTTTGCATTTGGTTAATTTGTCTCTTAAGTCTCTTTGTAATAGTCCCCAATCATTTAAAAATTGTTATTTGTTAATTGAAGGAATAAAGTTATTTGTTCTGTATAACTTCTCATATTTTGGATTTTGTTGATTGTATCTTTGTGGTATCATTTAACATGTTTTTCTGTCACCTGAATTCCCTGTAAACTAACATTTTGATTTAACTGCTTGATGAGATTCAGATTCAACTTTTGACAAGGTTAATCCACAGGTTTTGACAAGGTTAATCCATAGGTGTTACTAGGTACGTAATACAAAGATAGTTCTTTCTTTCTTAGTGTTTTTTTTTTAACATTTTAATTAATTAATTAATTTATTTATTTTTGGCTGTGTTGGGTCTTCGTTTCTGTGCGAGGGCTTTCTCTAGTTGTGGCAAGCAGGGGCCACTCTTCATCGCAGTGCGCAGGCCTCTCACTATCGCAGCCTCTCTTGTTGCAAAGCACAGGCTCCAGACGCGCAGGCTCAGTAGTTGTGGCTCACGGGCCTAGTTGCTCCGTGGCATGTGGGATCTTCCCAGACCAGGGCTCGAACCCGTATCCCCTGCATTAGCAGGCAGATTCTCAACCACTGCGCCACCAGGGAAGCCCCTTTCTTAATGTTTTTAAAATCATTCACTGGATTCAGGTATTGTCTGCCTGACCCAGCCATTATAAAGATCCTTATTGACCTTTTATCTTTAACAGTCATTAATAATCTTGTATTAACCATTATTAGCAGCAGAAAAATGCTGATTTTGCCAATAACAGAAATAATTATTCTACAAAGGAGAATATTCCCTTATCAACTTTTTAGCTACCCTGAAATAGTTTATACAGAAAATATAACTACCGATAATTTCACTTTATTTCACAGTTTTTGGAATTAAAAAAAACCTCTAAAGTTAGCCATATAAATTTTGGAGTTTTATTATGAACCCATGGATTTATATATATTTGTTGTGTTTCTATCCATTAGAGTTATGATTCTTTTTTGATGTTCAAATTTCTATTCTTTAGCCAACGGGAGTCAAAATAGGCTTTGTATTTTTTGAAATGATACTAGTACTCCTTCATAGCTTCCTTGCTTTCTAGCACAGCAAGATGTTCCAGACTTATCTAGTGCATTGTCTGCAAGGCTCGTACTGGGCATTCTTCGAGGAACCTTGGTTCTTCTTGGTGAGAAAAGATATTTGGAGACCATAATCCGGTATTAGGGGTACTCATTGCTACTGGGTTGTCAATGTTCCCATGCCCTTTAAGCAGACAGAGCTAAGAAATATGTGTCTACTGATATTTCCAATTAAAAGAGATTTTTACTGGAATTTTTAAAAAGAATATTACAGAGTTTTCACTTAATTTCTTTGATTTTTCTATTCCACTAAAATCTTATTACTGACATTAGCATAATTTCTTATTTGCTTTTCATATTATATGTATTTAATTATTCCTAAAATAGAAATATTATTAAAATATGTATGCTTTTATTGTTATTTTGGAATAATTATACTTTAAAATGACTCTGTTGTTTCTTCATGGGAGTGGTATTATCTTGTATCCACCTTAGAATGTTATACTTCGTTTGAAGTTTTCTTTCTTTTGTTCTATGAACCTTACTGCATCAGATGCTTCAGATTCTACTTTTTTTTTTGATGCCTCACTTTAACAGTGTTGGTTTTCTTTTAAAAAATTGCTTATCCTTGTACTTGATATTTCTTTTTACGCTGGTGAGTGTACATGTAGCACTGCTTACTTTAGCCCATCTTGAGTAATTATGGGATAGAGGCAGGCAGGATATGCCAGGGGCTAGAAAGATTTTCCTCTTCCTTCTGGGTCTTGGTAGCCAGCTGGGTTTCTGCCATTTCATCCTGAGCACCTTCAGGCACTGTTACTGTCTGGGTTCAGTAGCCCACTGTCCCGTGATTGTCACAAGAAGGAGGGATGAGGGTTTGGGTGGCCAGTAGCAAACTGGCTGGCTGCCACCTGAGCAGTCTCCCAATCAACTGCTCTGATGATTGTCCCAGAGCTGGCTCACAGTGGAGAAGTCTGGCCCAACTCTTAAGCTTTCCTACTTTATTTGCAACAGGGCTCTCTGGCCTGTTTTGGGTTGTGCTTTTGTCTTTCAGTTCAGTCATATCTACCTTCTGTCTTTCAGAAATGTATTATTTCTGGTCCTTCAGTGTTTCTCACTGTTTTTCCTTTGGAAATTTTAAAGGCATACTATAAGTTTACCATACAATATGTATTTAAACATATCTGTCATCTTATGGAAACATGTGCTATCATATAGAAATATATAATATGCTCTCATAAGGAAATATATCATACGTTATACAAAATTTAAACATATATTCAATAATGATTCACAATTGTGGTAATCTTGTTTCACACCCCACCCCAACTTTTTTTTCTGGATTATTTTACAGCAAATCCTATGCAATTCAGCTTCTTGTCTAAATATACCTATTTAGGGCCATGTAATAGAGTCCGCAGTTACCTTACCCAAAATATTTTCCTCAGGACTCAAACATGAGTCCAAGAGGCAGCTGGCCTATAATCCTTGACAAAGAACAAATTCAACTTAGGTCCACATTTATTTCTATTATTACGTAACAAATTATCATAAATTTGTAAATTAAAACACCACTCATTTATTGTCTCACGGTTCTGTAGATCAGAAGTCCAGGCAGTCTTCACTTGGTCCTCTGCCTAAGTCTCACAAGGCTGAAACAAAGTGTCTTCCAGACTGGACGCTTATCTGGAAGATCTGAGGAAGTTCAGAGGAAGCTTCCTAGGAAGAATCTTTTTCCAAGATTACTCAGGTTATTGGCAGAATTTAGTTCCTTGTGAGTATAGTACTGAGATCCACATTTCCTCGGTGGCTGTCAGCGAGGAGTCTCTCTCCAGACCGGGAACATGGGTTCCCCCACAGCTTCACAGCAACCAGTGGTGCTTCAGATCCTTCCTGTGCTCTGAATCCCCTGACTTCCTCTTCTACCACCAACCAGAGAAACTTCTTTGTCTATGAAGGATTTGTGTGATTAGATCAGGAACATAAAGACAACCTTGGTTTTGATTAAGTCAAAGTCAACTGATTAGCAACTTGAAATACTTCTGGAAATCCCTTTGCTGTGTAAGATAACAAATCACAGATGTGCTTGCTCGTCATATTCAAAGGTCACAGGATTAGGGCAGAATGTCTTCAGGAGCAATTTTAGAGTCATGTCTACCACAGTCCTGCTCATTTTTATTTCCCTTTTCTCCTTTAAGGATGAGTTAGCTTTCAAAAATCTCCTGAAAAGGCTTCCCTGGTGGCGCAGTGGCTGGGAGTCCGCCTGCCGATGCAGGGGACACGGGTTCGTGCCCCGGTCCGGGAAGATGCCACATGTCGCGGAGCGGCTGGGCCCGTGAGCCATGGCCGCTGAGCCTGCGCGTCCGGAGCCTGCGCTCTGCAACGGGAGAGGCCACAACAGTGAGAGGCCCGCGTACCGCAAAAAAAAAAAAAAAAATCTCCTGAAAAATAGGCTTCTGGTGGACCCTCCCCTCTGGCTTGAGAGTTTGTTCATATGTATCAGAATTTCAAATTATACTATAGTTGAGACACATACTTCATATACAAAAAGATAAGTACATACTCAGAAGAACTTTTGACTGTTAATATGAGTATCTCACTTGGAGGAATGCTTAAGTTTTCCTCCACAAAAATGTTTAGCTCTTTTTATAACATTGCTTTTGAGGAGAAGACTATCGTTAAAAAAAAATATGTTCAAGTAATTACTGACAGTCTTGAAGTATGCACAGGAAAGTATTTTCTAACTCCTTTCTTTTCAAAATGCCAACCGTTCTTGATAAATGAAAGGTCATCTTAATTCTTTTGCCATTTAAATCAGCACCTTTAACATGATTAATTGACATGACATTTAATACATGATTGTACTTGCATTCTACTGTTATTATATGGAAATACCGATTTGAATCCAGAAGAATATTGAACAATTATTAATTGATTCTGATTGTGCTAATCCCTGTAATTAATTCTCTCCTGTCATTTTAATGAAATGAAATAACTACTTCGCTTTTATAAAATGTAACTCACTTCGCTTATGCTATGAAAAATAAATGTTTAGAAAGTCTCATGATATAGATATGATCATAATACTAACCATTACAAATGTGAAAGTTAAATGACCATCTGTGTCCACAGGACAAACATTTAAAAAAATAGTATTTATTTTCAAGGAAGAACAACTGCAGAAACAACTTTTAGCCCTTTACTCTCTAGAGATGGCTTATGCTAATTTAGAAAGTGGAAACTCTCTTACCTATTTTACTTCCTATCCTTTATATTAGGAAGAATAAAGTAGATGAGTCTGTTAAATAGAATGCAAGCTCTGTTTTGACTCTCAATCTCTTTCTAACACTTAATTCCCCTTATTGGTGTCTTGTTCTTCCCAGGGAAATGGAACCTGGGACTTTGTAATTTTATCATTATGGTGAACATTTCTTTTTTTAACATCTTTATTGGAGTATAATTGCTCTACAATGTTGTGTTAGTTTCTGCTAAATAACAAAGTGAATCAGCTACGTGTATACATATATCCCCATATCCCCTCCCTCTTGCACTTCCCTCCCACCCTCCCTATCCCACTCCTCTAGGTGGTCACAAAGCACCGAGCTGATCTCCCTGTGCTGTGCGGCTGCTTCCCACTAGCTATCTATTTTACATTTGGTAGTGTATATACGTCAGTGCGCTGGTGAACATTACTTGACTTCATTCAGCATTCATGGGCTGTTCCTTTCATAAAAGTTCTTAAATTTCCTTTAGGGAATTACCTCACACCCTTTGCTGGTACCTTAGGCTTCCCCTAGGCATCAGATACTCTCCTTCTGGACAAAAACCAGTTGAGACTGATGTATTCCTGGTACTGATACTCTCAAGGAACAGCCTATTAATTACTTCTACTAGATCTCTGGAGCTTTCCAGGTTCCTGTCCTTCCTGAGATCTTGTTCTACAGCTTTTCCTTCAATTCTTTGAACTATCCCTAGAGACTTTCATTATATTTCTTGTTTTCTCCCCTTGAAGTTAGCAAGAGTTACTTTCCTTCGCCTGCAGCCAAGGAAACCTAATTGATACATTCACTTAACTGTATAGAAATTCAATTCAATTCCGTATTCATTAAAGTTATCATATATTTATTATGTTACTATCCTCTAAGGCCCCGATGTCCCAAGGCAGTAAGAATTCTGCCTTGGACTTTGCCAAGATATTTTTTCCCCTGCTGCTTTGATTTAATTGATCAGTGGCTCAAATGCTAACAAACACAGATATTCAATACATTTTCTTTTTGTGTTGCTGAAGCCCTAAACACTAAGTTTGAACAACAACAACAAAAGGACATGGAGATCAATTCTACATTTTGGAGAAACATGACCTATGTTTGGAGGGGATACTATGAAATCATCTGGCAGGTTGAGGAACTAAGGTAGCATTTGGAAGTCAGAGCTACTTGTCTAGTACCCCAGGGCAAGCCAGTTCCAGGAAGTGTGAGGACAAAGGGGACAGGCACCTGTTGGCTCCAGCCGCACTCCCCTGATGCCATCTCTGACTCTCTGCTGGGAGTTCCCCTGATCGCCATGGTACATTCTAGTCATTTCCAGTATCCCCGTTTAATTTTGACTGATATTAAGTAAATGAAAAATGTAATGGTATTTTTGTGAATGTTAAATATGGACTATCAAGATTACAACCTCATCTACTAAATGTGATAATCAAGAAATAAGATTAGATAAAAGAGTAAATGAATTAAGACTGAAGATGTAAAGCGAAAGCAGAAACGAGGATCTCAAATCAATAGCCATTACAAAAGCCTATTCTGGGCAGGGCTCCTTGGAGCAATAGTTACTGACTGAAATCAGCAGAGGAAGTGGAGTGGAAAGCACAGTGGGAGAATGTGCAAGGTTGATGTGGCCCAGGAAGGATGAGACAGGAAAAAAGGATGTGAAGTCCCAGGTGGATATTAAGAATTGGAAAGTTAGGTTTGTATCTGATGTTTTAGAGAGAATTTTTGAAGCAACTTGGAAAAATTTTTAGTGAACTAGGCTTTGATGTTGCTGTTTATGTTTTTCTTATAAAATCCAAGCTGCCTATCAAATCTTAAATAATACGCTTCAGTAATATTGACTCAGTGCTGTTCCCATTACTTTGAAGTACTTATAGAATTCAGATATAAATGTGATTATTAAAACCAAGGAGATTTTTGGCTCTCAAACAGAACATTGTGAAAACATGCCTTAAAAGCAATTTATCAAACTTACAGATCAAGTAGTTTTTTCCACAAACTCTCAAATTTAAGAAAGTTTCTTGGAATCCTGTCCTCATGTAATTGAGTATGTTTATGTTTACAGTATATATCTTGATCAGCTAAAAGAAAAGGGGCAGCTTAAGAGAAAAAAGCATGAATTAGAACATGGAAGACCTAAATTCTACCATTGGCTCTAGGACTAATTTGGCACATCAATTTGTATACGTCAATTAATATCTCTGGGCCTCAGTTTATACATCTGTAAAGTTGATTGTGGAACAATCATTCTATTACTTTATTTTTAAGAAAGGATATGTTTATAAATTAATATTAAAGTAATAGAAGCTCACAGTAAAAAGGTCAAGTAGTACCAAAATTGCAAAAGTAAAATACTTGATTCTTTGCTCAGATTCCCAATTCTTACCTTTTTTTTTTTTTTTTGTGGTACGTGGGCCCCTCACTGCCATGGCCTCTCCCGTTGCGGAGCACAGGCTACGCGGCCACGGCTCACGGGCCCAGCCGCTCTGCGGCATGTGGGATCTTCCCAGACCGGGGCACGAACCCGTAGTCCCCTGCATCAGCAGGCGGACTCTCAACCACTGCGCCACCACGGAAGCCCCCAATTCTTACTTTTTATTCACCAGTAATAATCTCTCTTACCAGAAACTTATGGACTTTCAATAATTTTACCTGCATATAAAAATATAGGAATTCTTTGGCCCAGATGGAAAAATAGAGCAGGTCCTTGTTCCCAGCCTGGCCCACAGTGGGGTCTCAGAAAAGGACTCTAGGATGACTGACTGATGCCTGAATGCCTTGATCCCTGTGCCCCAGGTCCTGCTTTACAAATTGGATGGCACTCAATTCTTCTTCTCCTGTGTCCTGGCTTTTTTCTTGTCATCTCTTTCATTTCTGGGCCTTTGAGCTCTGCCCATGAAGCTTAGTCTATGGCTGGAACTCTGCTAACTCCTGAAGGAGTTTTTTCTGAAGCCAAGAATGGCTTCCCATCTGGTAGCAGCCTGGCACCACTGGGCACACCCAGTTCTTGTCTTAACCCAAGCTGTCTCTTCTTTGCAATATGGTTAACTCTTCCAAGTGTGGTGGCTGTGTCACAAGAAAACATGTAACAGTGTTAGTATTTTTAGGTCTGTGGTATTTTTTCAACTGTCGGCTGTACAGTTGAACCGTAAATGGGCAACTCGGGCTAGTACAATCATCTGGAGGCTATGACATAAGTACAGCAGGGCTGCAATTTATTGGCTCTGAGTTTTCCCAGCATGACCTCAAACTATTACTTAGGTCTTTATAAAAGCAAACAGACTGTTGGCTGCCTACAGGTTCTAGTACAGATGCCTAAACGAGTGACATAAAATATGCAGCACATTCACTGTTAAGAGGGACTACATGTGGAATTTGAAACCATCAAAATATCCATGGGCTTTCTCAAAATAACTTTTCTGGAAGTGATATTTCTGGGTCAGCTAATCTACTTGCCTGACAGGCCACTGTAATAAATGCACAGGGCCGTGAAAATGCTTTTGCCACATCCGGTTGGAATTTCATTAAATATAAAATTTCATTAAATATAAATGGCTTGATGCTAAATGGCATTCTTTTGTAACTTCCTTATTTCCCTTCACATTATGTGTTAGACATTTATTTATTTTGATACGTATAGCTTCAGTTCATTCATTTAAACGGATGCGTAGTAGGCCATTATATGAATGTACTGTATGTCATCCATTCTCCCATGGAGCTATGAGCATGAGAGTAATTATTGCTTTACACCACTGGCTGTTGAGTGGTTTGCTATGCAGCTTTAGTATGGCAATAGCTAATGAATTCATAAGGTATGTACACCAATTTTATTAAATATTGACAAATTGCTTCTCCAGGTGTTTGTACCAGTTTTGTAGTCCTATGATTGCTTTTTTTTTTTTATGATTGCTTCTTAACATACCAAAACTTGGTAGTTGTATATTGTTACATTTTTGTTAATGTGATGAGTGAGAAATGGTATCTTATTTTTAAATTGCCTTTTTCTCATTGTTGATCAGTGCAATCATCTTTTCACATGTTTTATTTTTGGCCATTTAGATTTCTTATTCTGTGACTAGTATTTGTTCTAATTCTTTACCTATTTTAAAACTTGAATATCAATATTATTTTTATTAATTTTAGGAATTTTTGTGTTTATTCTGGGTACCAGTGCTTTTTCAGTTATTGTTGCAAATGTCTTCTCCTACCCCTTAGCCTTTGCTGTGTTGAAGTTTTTGCCAATGTCAAATTTATTTACCTCCTTTATGATTTGTGCAATTGTGTCTTGTTTAGGGAATTTTTTCTTATAACAAGGTCATAAAAATTCTATATACTCTTTCAAAAGTTTTAAAATTTTAGTTTTAACATTTTAGCTTTTAATCCTTTGATATTTATTTTGGTGTATGGTGTATGGTAAGCATATAATTGCATTATTTCACTTTGCATAACCAATTGTCCTAGCTCCATTTATTGAATTATTTACAATGCCACCTCTATTATAGGTCAAGTCCCTATATTCTTTTATCTGCTTCGGGACTCTATTCTGTTCCTGGCCTATAAGTGTTCCCCTGTGTCAATATTCTCCTAGCTTAAATGATAAAACTTTAAAAATTAAATATCTTAATATCTGCTCTTTAGTTTTTTGTTTGTTTGTTTGTTTTTTGCAGTACGCGGGCCTCTCACTGTTGTGACCTCTCCCATTGCGGAGCACAGGCTCCGGACGTGCAGGCTCAGCATCCATGGCTCACGGGCCTAGCTGCTCTGCGGCATGTGGGATCTTCCCGGACCAGGGCACGAACCCGTGTCCCCTGCATTGGCAGGCGGACTCTCAACCACTGCGCCACCAGGGAAGCCCTAGTTTTTGTTCTTTAAAATTTTTCTTTATTATTCTTTCCCATTGATTTTTCATATAGTTTTTGGGTCAGCTTGTTTAATTGCATGAAAATCCCTGTTGAGATTTAGATTGGAATTACATTAAATTTATATATTAATTTGAGGACTTACTACATTTGACAGGTCTTAAGCCTTGGCATCCATAAATACAGTACTGCTATTCTTTTATTTAGATCTTCAATAACGTCTTCCAAATTTCTCCATGAAGATCTTGCACAGTTTTTATTATTGGATTTTAAAAACATTTAAAAATGTTATTGCTATAGAGAATAAATTTCTATTACATTATATTATAATGTAATATATTACATCTATTACATTATATTATTAAATATAAATTTCTATTACATTTTTAACTGCTTGTTAATGGCAATAGAAAGGCTATTTTAATTTGCTGATTTATATTCAGCAACTCCTCTGAACTCTCTTATTAATTTGAACGATAGGTCTGAGAGTTCTCTTAGATTTTCTATGTAGACAATCATGTTGTCAGCAGATAAGGACTATCTTGTATATTCCTTTCCTATTATTTTTTTTTTTTTTTGTGGTATGTGGGCCTCTCACTGCTGTGGCCTCTCCCGTTGCGGAGCACAGGCTCCAGACGTGCAGGCTCAGCGGCCATGGCTCACGGGCCCAGCCGCTCCGCGGCATGTGGGATCCTCCCGGACAGGGGCACGAACCCATGTCCCCTGCATCGGCAAGCGGACTCTCAACCACTGAGCCACCAGGGAAGCCCATTTCCTATTATTATTATTATTATTTTTGTCTAGCTTCTCCCTAAAGATGAAGGGAAGCAATATGGCTTTGAGAATTTTGATGCCTCTGGAGTAAAGGGAGAGGCAGGAAAACTAGACCATAAATTACACAGCTAGAAATGTTCTTTTGATAAATTTATTCCTTTTGAACATATTGTGCCAAATCTTCAACAAATTGAGATCCTCAAAAAAATATATATTTTGCAAGTGATCATAAATTAATGGTAGAGTTAGGATGAGACCCCAGGCTTCTGCAGTATTCACTCTTCTAAAACTTGACATACATTAACTCATGTCATCTTTACCTTGTGAAGTATGGATTAACATTCCAACCTACAGATAAGAAAACTGAGGTACAGAGAGGTGAAATGACTTCACAAAGGTCACACAACTAGTAAGTGGCTAAGCCAGAGTTTGAACCCAGGCTATTTCATGAGGAAAAGAGTTTATTTTTCAGCTTTGCTCAATTATCATATCAAGCCTAACAGTTGAAAAGATTTCCTTGATTTGGGCAGTATGGCCCAATGGAGGATGAACCTAATCTTTAGAATTAGAGAGGTTTGAGTTCAAATTGTACCTTTAGCCATACAGCTTTGAAAAATTTCTTACAACAATTTGAACATCACTTTCCTCACTGATGGGGAATATGTAGGAGCTGAAAAATAAGGAAACAGACTCTTCTTTACAGCCTCTAGAAAGGAATGCACCTGCTCACATCTTGGTTTTAGCCCAGTGAGAACTGTGTCAGACATACAGAACTGTAAGATAATAAATCTGTGTTGTTTTAAGCCATTAAGTTTGTGGTAATTTGTTACAGTAATGATGGAAAACTAACACACCAATTATCTAAAGCAGGAAGTTGGTATCATTTTAATCAAGCAATTAAAAAAATTCTATTTTATCTCTTCTATTAGCTTTATAGCTATACCTCTTTCCTTATTAACATTTTCTCTAGAAATTACAATATGTATCTTTAATATAGTCTACCTTGAATTGATATTATACCACTTCACACATGATGTCAGAACCTACACGCACCCCTTCCTCTCCTTTGTTTTAATCTGTCATATATTATACTTCCACATGTGTTATAAACCCCACAATGCAGTCTTTTCACTTTAAATAATTATTTTGAAAGAATTTTTAAAAGAATAGTACTTTGAATTTGCCTACGTATTTACCATTTCCACTTTTTCCCTATAAATCCGAGTTCCCATACTGTATAATTTCTCTTCAAATTGAAGAACTTTATTAAGTGCTTCTTATGGAATGGATCTATTGGCAAAAATTCTCTCAGCTTTCATTTATCTGATAATGCCTCTATTTCACTTTGACTTTTAACAGATACTTTCTATTGGCAAAAATTCTCTCAGCTTTCATTTATCTGATAATGCCTCTATTTCACTTTGACTTTTAACAGATACTTTTTATGGATATGAAATTTAGGCAGCCAGTTTTTTTTCAGTGCTTTAAAGATGTCATTTCATTTTCTTCTGGCTCTCATTTTTTTTTTATAAAAAGTCAGCCATTATGTTTATCATTGTTCTGCTCTATGCACTGAGACTTTCTTTCTCTAGCTACTTTTTAAACTTTAATTTTTAGCAAGTTGACAATGATGTTTGGTTTCTTTTAAATTGTGGTTTTAAAGATGTGGTTTCTTTGTTTTTTATTTTTTATTTATTTATTTTATTTTTGGCTGTGTTGGGTCTTCGTTTCTGTGCGAGGGCTTTCTCTAGTTGTGGCAAGCGGGGGCCACTCTTCATCACGGTGCGCGGGCCTCTCACTGTTGCGGCCTCTCTTGTCGCGGAGCACAAGCTCCAGACGCGCAGGCTAAGTAGTTGTGGATCACGGGCTTAGTTGCTCTGCGGCATGGGCTAGTTGCTTCCCAGACTAGGGCCCAAACCCATGTCCCTGCATTGGCAGGCAGATTTTCAACCACTGCGCCACCAGGGAAGCCCAAAGATGTGGTTTCTTTTAACATACTTATTGTGCTTGGGATTTGTTGAGTTTCTTGCATCTGTGACTGATGTTTTCCCATCAAATTTGCAAAATATTTAGCTATAATTTCTTCCAATATTTTCTGCTCTATACTCTTTCTCCTTTTCTGTAACTTCAATTACACACGTGTAACACCACTTAAATCTCTCGCAAACTATGGGTGCTTATTTTATTATTTATTTTTTTTGCCGTACGCGGGCCTCTCACTGTTGTGGCCTCTCCCGTTGTGGAGCACAGGCTCCGGACGCGCAGGCTCAGCGGCTATGGCTCATGGGCCTAGCCGCTCCGCGGCACATAGGATCTTCCCGGACCGGGGCATGAACCCGTGTCTCCTGGCATTGGCAGGCGGACTCTCAACCACTGCGCCACCAGGGAAGCCTCGGGTGCTTATTTTTTCCAAACTATTTTCATTTTCTATTTCAGTTTAGATAATTTCTATTGCTCTGTCTTCAAATTCACTAAGCTTTTCATGTGCAGTGTCCAATTTGCTGTTAATCTCATCCAGTGAATTTTTAAAAAATATTTATTTATTTATTTATTTGGTTGTGCCAGGTCTTAGTTGCGGCAGGTGGGCTCCTTTGTTGTGGCTCATGGACTCCTTAGTTGCGGCTCACCGTATCCTTAGTTGCGGCACAGAGGCTCCTTAGTTGTGGCACATGGACTCCTTAGTTGCAGCCGGTGGGCTCCTTAGTTGTGGCATGCAAAATCTTAGTTGTGGCATGCATGTAGGATCTAGTTCCCTGACCAGGGATCAAACCCAAGCCCCTTGCATTGGGAGTGCGGAGTCTTAACAACTGCGCCACCAGGGAAGTCCCTCATCTAGTGAATTTTGAAACTAAAATATAGTATTTTTCATTTGGTTTTAGTACTCTATGTGTCTTTTCTTTCCTAAAATATGCTAGCTTCTCACCTACTATATCATTCTATAATGTATTTACAGTAATTGTTTTAAAGTCCTATCTGCTTTTTAATTAATTGGGTCATCATAGTTCTTCTTCCATTGAATGTTTTCTTTTGATTATGGAGAACAATTTCTATGTATGTCTTAAAATTTCTGATTGTATTCCAGATATTGTGTATAAAAAGAACAGTGGAAGCTTTTTTGTCTCTTACAGAAAGTGAGAGGCTCATCATGCAGATCACTATTAAAGTTAAGTTGTTCCAGATTGGGCTACAGCCTTCATTAGATTGAGTTCACTTGTGATTAACCCAACCTTTGACATCTAGGACAGCTGCCTTTTTGATCTTGTCTGTGTTCGAATTGGGAAGGGATTGAGTTGCAGTTTTGATATTTTTGCTTTATCTTTAGATTCACTCAGACTAAATTCTAGGGATCCAATCACTGTGAAATTATGCAAGACTATGGTTCTAGATTCCTCCACGGCTCCTATAATTGAGTGAAAGAAGGTGATTTGTGAGCTAGGTAAAAAAAAAAAATTTTGGAATTGCATCTCTCCCAATTTTCAACCTGTCTTTATGGCCCACACTGTCTTCTATAAGCTTGGCTAATTTCTCCTCTTCACTGTAAAATTTCTCTGTCTATGGAAAGGCTGCTACTTTTTATTCCAGTATCTAAACCAGGTGTCCATTCCAAGGTATGGAAATTGCTGTGGTCTCTGTTCTTCTAAGAAGGGGTTTGGCTGAAATTTCTTTCATTGGACAACAAATAAACCATGAATAGTTCAATGCTCTAATTATTTTAATTTGGAATTAAATTTTCTCCATGTTGATTGTCTTTTTCTCTTTTTCAGAAATTAGAATAACTTTTAACAAAATACAGAATGAACTTTATTCTTTTTACATAGAATTAAAATATTCTTCTGCCAGTCTCTCAATTGTGTCCAGATAGCATGACCTTTATTTTATCATCACTTAGAAAAGTGGGAAATATTCCTCAAATGGCTCAGAGAGTTTTGTTGATGTGAAAAATTTTAGAATGGTTATTTCATAAAGTATTTAAAAGACTCTCATAGTGAGTATTATAGGGAGGCTGTAGGAAAGAGATAGTGCAATTTATTTTTACTTATTTTCATCTCCCCAAATCTCTGAACACACCTGTATTAAAATATGGGGTGGGAGTTCCTCTTTTCATAGAATTGTTGCTAAACTTTCAAAACTGAAAATAATTGCTGATTTGTATCACTCCCTATGGGCACAGTCCAAGTGTCCATGTAAGAATGGAACTGTTTGGGGACCCTCTCTACTTCACTGCTCTATTCCTCTGTCTTTATAACAGGTGTGTCCATGTGTGGATTTACTTTTATCTATACTAATCAAAAGTCATTGTGCACATTATAGGTGAGGATCACATTTTTCTGCAGTCAGGGAAATTATCAGCATTGTATTTTCATCTGTTGCTTCTTATTCATTCTCACTATTCTTCATATCTGGAACTTCAATTAGTCTAAGGTTGGAGCATTTAAGTCTATTCCCCAAGACTCTTAAATCATCTTCATATTTTAAAAAATCTCTTCATATCTTTGTGCAGGTTCTCTACTCTCTTCCAATTTATTAATACTCTCTTTGCCAGGACTGATATTATCTATTAATATTCTAATAATAATGATTAAAATTTAATTTCTAGGATTTCTAAGTACTGCTTCTCCTCCCATTCATATTCTCTCCTTCTTCTTTTCTTCCTCCCTACTGCTTTTTCAAGATCTCTACTGTCCTTGATGCATAGCTACTTGTTTTGTTATATAGTTTTTATTTTGGCTTTTGTGGGGATGTTATTCCTTTTTAAAAATTTTTGAGTACCTAAGGACACTTTTTAAATTTTTCTAAAAGACTTTTTAATTTTTGTATTTACTTGGAATTGGGTCTTCTCGTTTGCTTGGTTTTAAATTGTTTTGGTTATTTTCCTTTTGTTATCTTTTTATTCTATTATCTTTAGGTGCTCTAGAATTTTAGTTTTCAATTTCATCTTGTGAAGAAATTTTTTGTGTCTTCCTCTCCACCTCCCCCACTTCTCACCATCTTCCCACTTCTTGGTGTCTGGTAGCTTTACAATTGCTTCCACTAGTCTCAACAGGGCCCACCATTTAAAAACAGCTTTATATTGGTGGATCAGGATTTTGTTTGAAGAGATATTGCAGATCAATTTCTGGGCAGTAATAATTTGGCCCAGGTCTTGCCACTCCTTTCTAGCCACTCTAAGCAATGACTCACTATAGGCCTCTACAGAGGTAATAGCACTGGCTTTGGTTAATGAATGGGGAAGTCCCCATGGCAGGACAATCAGGCTTGACATAGTAGGTCTGTCTGCTCCCTTTTCCCACAATGACTGGGGACTTCCAGCCCAGCTACCACAGTAGAGGTGAAATTTCTCTGCCTGTTTTGGATCTCAGAGCTACTGCTTACAACCTTATAATTTTGTTCTATTTTTTTTCCTCCCAGTGGAGCCACTTGTGAGAATGGCTATGTGTTTTCATATTTTCTTGTGTTATATCTCTGCTATTTGGGGGTGGAGGTGGGAGGTGGAAGAGTGGTCTTCCAAGAAATCCCACACCATGTTGACCAGAAGTTCAGATTTGTGTTTTAGAAAGATAAGTCTGGAATGTGTATGTAGTAGATTAGAGGGCACTGAGGCTTGAGATACCAGTTTTGTTCTGAAGGATTCCAGGAAAAGAGATAAAGAATGGTCTGTGACAAGAATAATAGAGAGTTGGAAAACATTATCCAAGTACAGATGGAGCAGTTGTCCTCAACAGGACTATACTGCTCCCTAGGGAGTGTCTTGGAAATTGGTGGTAGTATTTTTGGTTGTCATAGTTATGGGGGAGAATTTCTGATATTTAGTAGGTGAGAGCCAGCCATGGTTAATGTCCTAGAATGTGCAGAATGGTCTTGTATTTGGAAGGACTATCCTATGTCTTGAATGACTTTCAGATATCCCAGACATTCATGTGGGTGAAACACCTATTTGAAATTATATAGTTTACATATTAATATTTTCCCACAAAATTTTATTATACACTGAATTTTTCAAGAGTACAACTACCATGTTAATTCAGTGAAGACTGTGTTTTGTTTGGAACTTAACCAAGAATTATTCACCATTACAGAAAAACAATGCTGACAGCAGCAGTGCTTATGGTATATTAATCTCCAAAACTGGAAATCTAAGCCATTTTTTCACGTGACTTTCATGTGCAATAGAGAAAATAAGAGATCATTTTGAACAGATTTAGAATAAAATATCATGTAACTAATGGGATCACATGAACATGAGGATCTAACTAATTTTGTTAATAAGCTATTTCTTTAAAGAGTTTCTTGTTATACCATTTTGTATATTTTTATTTCTTTGTGTGTGGCACAATGATAAATATATATTTTGAAAATTATATAATGGAATTAGTTACTGTTTCGGGGCTGTCTGTTGCTCTTCAACATTACTCTGATACTGTCGCCAGAGGCCTAGCATACTAGCTGTCTTGAGTCTTTTGCATTAAGTTCCTTTTTTGAAATCATACTCTATTCTCCATTACCTATCAAAAGCTATGATTTCTAGAGTCTTTGTAAATTCTGAGTTTAAATGTATGCTTCAACATGTGTAGAGATTTCAGGAGAGATATTTTAGTGTTACTACATCCCATGTCGTAACAAAGGATTATTTTAACAGTACATTTATAAATATGGTCTAGCTCATTTGTGAGATTATCTTACTCATTCTTTCCACTTTGACAGTGTGTAATTAATCTTGGCATTTATTCTACTTTATCCAATGTTATCTTCTTCTTTCCCCAATCTTATATATACAAACAATTCTGGTCTATTATTACTTATCTCAATAGGTTTTATTCTAGTGCTATTCATGCTGCTATCTTTATTTCCTCCAACTACTCTGTAGAGTTCTTCATCATCTTACTTTTCTTAAATCTCAATGTTTTTATTACAAGTAGTTGCAAACATCTGACCACTTCAATATATCTATATATTATTATTTGGAGATAAGGCCTTTAAAAAGGTAATTAAGGTTAAATGATCTCAGAAAGGTGGGGTTGTAATCCAACTGGACTGGTACCTTTACAAGAAGAGGAAGAGACACCAGGATGTGTACACACAGGGAAAAGGCCACATGAGGACCCAGCAAGTTGATGACTATCCATAAGCTAAGGAGAGAGGCCTCAGGAAACACCAAACCTGTTGACCCCTTGATCTCAGACTTCCAGCCTCCAGAACTGTGAGAAAATAAGTTTCTGTTGTTTAAACCACCCAGGCCGTGGTGTTTTGTTATGGTAGCTCTAGCAAACTAATACAAATATTATATATGTAGGCTTTGGCAGAGTCATGGAGTGCTCACAAATTGCCACACGCTCCCCTGTATTTTCTGCCCCACACAGCTAGGTGGCGCCAGTTCTGACCTACGAACCGTGAGCAGAAATGACTTGCATTACTTCTAACCTGAGCCATAGATGAGTTGGGGTATGACCTTCCAGCTCCACCTCTTTACCTGTTGTGACAACCAGCAGGGCTCTGTTTTAGCTGGTGGAGCACAAGGAACTAGCTCTCTGAGACAACTGCTCTTCAGAGATGTGAAACTCACAATGGACATGGTGTGAATGAGCAATACCCCTTTCTCAGGTTCCCAAGGTTAACTTGTTAAGACAGCATGATTTGTTGTTACCCTGACTATGTAAAATTTGGTTATTGTAAGGAGGATGTTGCCTTCTATACCTAACATATGTGTCATTGGCTGCACTCTCACATAGTGGTTGGCAAGGAAATTTTTATTGGAGGGTGAGAAGATGGAGATTTATGTTATACAGTATCAAAATATGTTAAAACTATCATCTTGGGTAATACGGAAGGCTAGCAGGTGTAAGGAAATGGTTGGAAAACACAACATTAATTGTGTGTGTTGGGTGCTGTTGGTTCCATTCAGCAAGGTATTATAAGAAAAGAGATGAGCTGAGTAAAGCATTCTGGTAAACAGAGGGAGTCTGTGGCCTTACATTATTAGAAAAGCCAACTGCTTTGAGATCCTAACTGTAAGAGACAGTTAAACAAGGCATTCAGAAATAAATGCCTTAAAAACCTCTGAGGTAACTAAACAGCTTCAAGGAAAATGTTAGATTAGGAGTATGGTCTTCCCACTTAAATATAAGATGTGACACCATAAAACTCATAGAAGAGAACATAGGCAAAACATTTTCTGACATAAATTGTACCAATGTTTTCTTAGGTCAGTCTACCAAGGCAATAGAAATAAAAGCAAAAATAAACAAATGGGACCTAATCAAATTCATAAGCTTTTGCACAGCAAAGGAAACCATAAACGAAATGAAAAGACAACCTACAGATCAGGAGAAAATATCTGCAAACAATGTGACTGACAGGGCTTAATTTCCAAAATACAGAAACAGCTTATACAGCTCAATATCAAAACAAAACAAAACAATCTAATCAAAAAATGACTGAAATTGTAGGCAGAAGACTTAAACACACATTTCTCCAAAGAAGACATACTGATGGCCAATAGGCACCTGAAAAGATGCTCAACATTGCTAATTATTAGAGAAATAATAATCAAAACGACAATGAGGTATTACCTCACACCAGTCAGAATGGCCACCATTAAAAAGTCTACAAATATTAAATGCTGGAGAGGGTGTGGAGAAAAGGGAACCCTCCTACATCGTTGGTGGGCATGTAAATTGGGGCAGCCACTATGGAGAACAGCATGGAGGTTCCTCAAAAAACTAAAATTAGAGTTACCATATGATCCAGCAATTACACTCCTGGGCATATATCTGGACAAAACTCTAATTCAGAAACATACATGCACCCCTATGCTCACAGCTGCACTGTTTACAATAGCCAAGACATGGAAACAACCTAAATGTCCATCGACAGATGAATGGATAAAGAAGATGTGGTATACATATACAATGGAATACTACTCAGCCATAAAAAAGAATGAAATAATGCCATTTGCAGCAACGTGGATGCAACAACTAGAGATTATCATACTAAATGAAGTAAGTCAGAAAGAGAAAGACAAATACCATATGATATCACTTATATGTGGAATCTAAAATATGGCACAAATGAACCCAGCTACAAAACAGAAACAGACTCACAGACATAGAGAACAAACTTGTGGTTGCCAACGGGGAGCGGGGGCGGGGGAGGGATGGATTGAGAGTTTGGGGTTGGCAGATGCGAACTATTACATTTAGAATGGATAAACAACAAGGTCCTATTGTAGAGCACAGGGACCTATATTCAATATCCTGTAATAAACCATAATGGAAAAGAAAAAAACATATTTTTAAAGTATGGTCTTCCCATATTAGCACAGAAACTTCAAGGTAGCAGCCACTAAGTTAAAAACATACAGACAAAACCCATAAAAACCCACCTCATGTGAGAGAAAATAAGTATTGATGAAATCTCTAAAAGGACTAAAGTTGAGCAAGTCTTTACGTTTATTGATCCTTTGCATTTCTTCTTCTGTATATTAGCTATTTATATTTTTTGCTCATTTTTCTCTTGGGTATTGATTCCTTTTCATTGATCTGTATATTGTGCATATATATCTTTTATCTCTACATAGGCTCCAAATATTTCCCCCATCTCCCACTGGTTTCATAACTTTATGTTGTCATTTTTTTTTAATATAAAAGTTTTGCTTTTTCATGTGGTTCAAATCTGTTAGTCTTTCACTTTATGGATCTTAAAAACTATTTCCTCAGTGTTCCCTTGGCTTTGTGAGATTAGCTAGGCCCTCCAGAACAATGACAAAGAGTGGCAGCAGTAATAGGCATCGTTGTCTTATTCCTACCTTTGACTGGAATGTTTCTAAAGTTTCACCAAAAAATTGAATATTTACTGTAGAACAGACTTGCTTTGAGTATTAAATGACTTCATCAGCTCATAAGTTATAAATAATAGCTATTATTTATTATTTGTCAAACCACTTAAATTCTCTGTTCCGAGTCTCCCTACTTGTAAATAAAAAATTGGAGCTGGGGAATCTCTAAGGTTCTTTCCAGCACAGTCTTAAAATTCCAAGATTAATTTTCAAAAGGTCTCAAGTCATTTCATCAACCTAAAAATTACAGCAATCTTTCCTGTGAAATAAAACACATAAGCACAAAGAACAGGGAAGCCCTTCTGTCATCTAAGTAACTGATATTTACCTATGCAAAGTAGTCTGAGGCCAAAACAATGACCTTAATTTTGGTATATTTCCAGTTACTCTATAGAGCTGTTCGGCAACTTTTACTAAAGGAAAAACAATATGAAGTTGAGAGGAAATGAAAGTTGAGCAATGACTGGAAAATCACTGGTGAATATGGCAAATACCCCAGTTTCAAAAGCCAGTTGCGATCTAGTCAGTTTTGGAGTGAAAGCAAGTTTATTATAATTTTTCTCTCCAATGGGTGGAGACTCAATATCTGAGAGGTAGAAGGAGGGAGAAGGACAAAATTGTAAATAAAACAATAATCCCCTGTTTCCTATAAAGACACAAGCAGCAAAGGGAGGAGGAACATGCTCACAGGGAAAGCGATGAAAACTGCCAAAGAATGAGAACGGAGAAGCCGCCAGAAAGAATGCTGAGTGGAGGCGCAGACAAAGATTGCAAGAAATTGGCAGGGAGTCACAATAGACAGAGCCAGAAAGGAACACACACAGGGCCTCGAATGAGTCAGACTCTATAAACGGAATTCCAGGGAAGGGAGCATGAAAGCGTGCATGTGGGCACCCGGGACAGAGGAGGGTGAGAACAGTAAGGAAAGGGTCAAAACGCAAGCAGCTTCAAAGATAAAAGCTAGTTGGAGAAGTTACCTAGAAACAAAGAGCTGCTCTGCAGATTTTCTGAGAACAGACTGTGAATGTCCAGTGCATCGGAATGCACGTCATCATCTAAACTCTAAGAGGCAGGGGAAACGCAGTTGAGGTACAGAGGAGTAGAGAGCAACATCACCTCCACTGAACCAGATTAGGCCTACCATGGCAGGTGGGATGGGGCAAAGGGCTGGTGAAATCACTTTCACGTTGTTTTATACGTGGGGACTGGGGCGAGAGGTCAAATGGAAGCCCACATACATTGATAAATATTTTAAAAGTTACAAATCAAACTACCAAACTGTTAAATGAAATGTACTATCTGCCTACCTTGACAAAATAACTCCATAAAGACACCAAAGACCAGGTTCATATTTAGGATTCTTGGACTTCTTGGAGTTAACCAGAATATGGCAGTATTTGGAGAGCTGACCCATGGCCCAGGGCCTTGGTCTGTATCTTTCTCACCCCGCCATCCACGCTTCTCTTCCATCCTTTGCTCTGTCCTGCACCATGACGGCCTGGCTGGCTAAGGGTGGAAACCCTTGGTTGTATCTCCAAATTCCAATTCCTGTCACCATCTCAAAACACCATGTAAAATAACTGCCTTTTGCTCACTCCTCAGGCCTAGGTGCTTCTTGGAAAGAAAGAACAGACTTGGGAAAAGGGTAACATCGTCCTTAGAAGTGTATTTGGGTTGTTCAGCAAGGAATTCCAGGTAATGAACATCCAGTGCATGGCCTGTGGGCAGGCGGGCAGTCCTGGCTCTGTTGCCTTCCTCATCCCTCAGAGCGGGGATGACCAGAGCAGGGTCTCTGGATGCCTCTAGAGTGTGGAGATCAGGACAGCTGCCCTCTTGCCCAGGTCTAAGGGTACTTGTTTACGAACGCTGTAATGTTAAACCAGGAGTCCTTATCCCTGAGATAGAAAAAATAGTTCCTATTAGAGCAAAGCTCTTCTATGGACCAGAAGCATTTACATTACCTGGAAATGTGTTAAAAATGCAAATTCTGGGGGCCCATCCAAGACCTACTGAATCAGAAACTTTGAGTTTGCTGCCCAGCAATAACAAGTGTTCCAGGTGATTCTGATGCATGCTAAAGTTTGAGAAATACAGATTTATGAAAACTTGTTCTCAGCTGGGGCTGCAAAACACTATTTAGAGTTGATTAAGCTTTCTAAATTGTGAAGGAAATAAAGGAAAACAAATTTAGGTACCAAGAAGTTAACTGCACCTTGCTAGTATTTTCTCTGCAATTTAACCCATTTTATTCTCCATTAGTCTATCTCTTATTTGATATTTCATTTGTTGATTCAAGTTTTCTGGTCACCTTTAGCTTACATTGGGTTCCAAAGGCTTTCTTTCTTGGTTTCCACCTGATGACCATTGGTCGAGTGTTTGCTGTCACCAGAGATGAAAAGGTGGCAAACATTGACAAGTAGAATAATCTTTGAAAAAAGGAAATTGTCTGCACTCAGATACATATGGAGCTTGGGCTGTAGCACACTCCAGTATAGTATAAAGACAATTTATAGGGCTCTGGTGGCGCAGTGGTTGAGAGGCCCCCTGCCGATGCAGGGGACGTGGGTTCGTGCCCCGGTCCAGGAGGATCCCACATGCCGCGGAGCGGCTGGGCCCGTGAGCCATGGCCACTGGGCCTGTGCTCCGCAATGGGAGAGGCCACAACAGTGAGAGGTGTGCGTACCGCAAAAAAAAAAACCCAAAAAAGACAATTTATATAACTGAATATACGTTCTGTCATTTTCATCAGGCAAATACCTATTTGATTAATTTCCATTAAGACTTGTCTCACTTATTAGTTCTCACCTCTCTTTCCCTCTTGAGGATATTATCTTTTCTGAAACACTTCTCAGCTCAGGCCTGGTTGATGCTGGGGCTTCTGAACACCACACACCATGGGCATTATGTCAGTGAACTGACTGAGAATGACAAGCTGAGAAAACAGGGGAGTGGGAAGGGCAGATACACTCACAAGTTTATTCCTCAACAACCATATTGTGAAATGTCACATTCCACTTCGTGTTTGAGGGTGAAGAGCATTATTTAAATTCCCTGACAAGCCTATGGGCGTGCGTGTCTTCCTGAATCAAGAATTGGCATCAAACTCTTTTGATCTTTCACACTTTTTGTAGAAATCTTACGAAGTTAGAATACCAAGCACCCTTAGTAGATAAATGGATAGCTTATAGGTGTTTCAGTACTCTGCAGGGGAATATGACATACAGGAAGAAGAAAATTACACCTCTGACTATTTGGCAGAGTTTTATTTTAATTTCTTGGATACATGAAATTCTGAGCAAAAGCAGAATCGAGTAAAGATCCTGAACCAGTTTTCAGCAGCTCAGTTTTAAATTTAGGTCCCCTGAAGTATGGGAGTGACTACAGCCTGGCAAAGCATAGAACAAATTAGATCAGGTAGCCTAGCATAGAACAAATTAGATCAGGTAGCCTGGGTCTCTGCTGGTGAAGCTACATTAGATCAGGTAGCCTGGGTCTCTGCTGGTGAAGCTCATAATGGGGCCAGTTACCTGGAACTCAGAGTTTCTCAGCCTCAGCACCATGGATGTTTTAGGCTGAATAATTCTTTGGTGTGGGGGCTGTCCTGTGCATTGCAGGGTATTTAGCAGCACCCCTGGCCTCCATCATCAGAGGCCATTATTCCATATCCCGTGTCCATTTGCAACAACCAAAAAATACCTCCAGA
The DNA here is from genome assembly GCF_964270905.1 of Leucopleurus acutus. NCBI lineage: Eukaryota > Metazoa > Chordata > Mammalia > Artiodactyla > Delphinidae > Leucopleurus > Leucopleurus acutus. Next base: position 111,179,504 of record NC_139147.1, read on the forward strand.
CTTTGCCAAATGTCCCCTGGAGGTCAAAATCACTCTTCATTGAGAACTACTCAGTAGCTGGTTCATGTTCTACTCTCATCTGTGCATTTTTGGCAGGAAGAGGGAGAGAGAAACCTGTCAAAAGGTGAGAAGATAGCTGCTCCTGGCTTCTGAGACAATAAGGGAGGGGAGGGGAAAGGAAAAAGAATACGTACTTTGCATTTGGTGAGCACTAGATGCACTCTATTTGTGTTTTTACATACATGTGGCTGTCTCAAACTGGAGTGTGGGCCAGGGCTACACTAAACCAGAAGGTAAGCATTATAGTATCAATTTTACTTGATGTAAATATTTACAATGTTCATTTTTATATTAAACCACAATGCACGAAGAGTAGAATATAAAGTGTGCATAAACAGTGAAGTTAAAGTATGAAACTTGAAATAAATGCTGCACCTGGGTTGGGTCCCTCAAGACTGTCTCTGCTCCCAGGACCTCCACAGGCATGAACATACTCTCAACTGCTATTGGATTCTATGGACTGAATGTTGGTGTCCCCTCAAAATTCATATGCTGAAGCCTCATTCTCAATGTGATGGTGTTTCGAGATGAAACCTTAGGGAGGTAATTAGGTCATGGGGTGGAGTCCTCATGAATGGTGTTAGTGCCCTTCTAGGAAGAGACACTTGCTTTCTCCCTTTCGAAGGCAAAGTGAGAAAACAGCCTTCTGTAAACCAGGAAGAGGGCTCTCACTAGGCACTGAATCTGCTGGCACCCTGATCTTGGACTTCCCAGTCTCAAGAACCATGATAAATAAATAGTTTTTGTTTAAGACACCTCGTCTATGGTATTCTATTATAGCAGCCTGAGCTAAGACAGTTCCTTTGGTGGAAGCATGTGAGAAGCATGATGAATGCTAACCAGTTTAATCCTCTGAACATTTCTGTGAATTAGATAGGTATACTCCTCTTATTTATTCATTGTTTTAAGATAAAGAAACTAAAACTCAGAGAGGTTAAGTAACTTATCCAAGCTCATACAGCTGTTGTGCAATTGCGAATTGTACTTTTTAAAGTCTTACTTAAGATTTTATGATCTTTTTATTACTTTCTGATGCCTTAATAGGCAGAGTTGGCTTTGGGAAAATTTTTGAAGGAGGTGAAATTCTGTCTTTTCATTCTTACTCTCATTTCAGTGCTGCCTTTATCTCTCACCTTGTAAGCCCCTTCCCAGAAACCCAAACATCCAGTGCTCTTGCTGTGTCCAAGCATGAACACCCAGCAGTGCACCTGTTAACCATCCCCGGGCTGTTGTTTGTTAATTGGAAAAATGGCTGATACTTCAGACAGTGTATAGGGGCTCTGCTTAGTGGTGATGATGGGAGTGACAGTAGCAGTAATTGTAGGTATTGGCTTTGAAGATTTCTCTGTAAGTCCAAAAGTCTGGAGCTTGGAGAGTCCTACCATTTATCTGCAGGAAAGATCAAATTGTCTTGAATCTTCTAGAAACGCCCAGATGAGACCGGACAAGAGAAAGTAGCAGGGAGCCACAAACAGTACTTCCTTGGTTCCTTTGTTGGACTCCCCACCTTTTTTCTTTTTCTTCTCTTCAACCCCCAGCAGCCAGGTTTTCTTTGGCAAGTTACTGAAGCAGCTTTTTACTCTATTCTGTTATCCCTCTCCCCAGCTGACCCCAGAAATGCTTAATTTGACTATGTGAAAGTCATGCTAATTTCAGTCATTTATGTAATCATTTGCCATTTATGCCAAATCGCTGTGTAATACTACAGTGATTATGTGTATCATTAAATATGTGTCACATTAGCCTTGTGGTGGGTTTTATTTGATTATAACACTAAATCATGCTCAGGATTCTTAGACTTCATGGTTTGTTGCTTACACAATATTGTGATAATTTCATAGCTTAAAAATTTAGAATGTTGCCATTGAGGGAAATTTTGACAACATATTTCTTCTCCTTCCAGACTCAATATAATGTCAAAATTGACAGCATGTGCATCATTGCCATTTTGGGGGTTTCTAAATCTACCTTTTTGACTTCACAATGCTGACTCCACAAATTCATCTTTTTGATATATTTCAAAAATAATCTTTTAAATCACACTTTAAAAAAATAGGTTCACTTACTTTTCCTATTGGATCAACTTTTTCTTTTTTATGTTCACGATAAGTCTTCACCCATATGCACAATATTAATACATACAAAAGAATAATTTCTCTCCTCAGAATGTAATTAACTACTTTTAGCATAGGAACGATACCTTAAAAGATTTACACTAAATATTAATAGTGCTCATCTGTAAATCTTGTATTATGGTTTTCTTTGACCTTTTTTATATTGCAGGGTACTATAATTTTTTAACAAAAAGCATATTGCTACACTTATCTTCAGAAAGTAAATATTCTTTTAACACTGGAATGTTTCTTGGGTATATATTAAACTGTAAATTTCTAATTGATTTCTTCAATATTTTTTTTTCACATCTTTACTGGAGTATAAAGACTTTACAATGTTGTGTTCGTTTCTGCTGTACCAAAAAGTGGATCAGCTATATGTATACATATATCTCCATATCCCCTCCCGCTTGAGTCTCCCTCTCACCCTCCCTATCCCATCCCTCTAGGTCATCACAAAGCACGAAGCTGATCTCCCTGTGCTATGCAGCAGCTTCCCACTAGCCATCAATTTTAAATTTGGTACTGTATATTCATCAATGCTACTCTCTCACTTCATCCCAGCTTCTGCTTCACCACACCCATGCCATCAAGTCTGTTCTCTACGTCTGCATCTTTATTCCTCCCTGTCACTAGGTTCATCAGTACCGCTTTTTAAAATTCCATATAAATGCATTAGCATATGGTATTTGTTTTTCTCTTTCTGACTTACTTCACTCTGTATGACAGACTCTAGGTCCATCCACCTCACTACAAATAACTCAGTTTTGTTCCTTTTTATGGCTGAGTAATATTCCATTGTATAAATGACCCACATATTTTTTATCCAATCATCTGTTGATGGACATTTAGGTTGCTTCCATGTCCTGGCTATTGTAAATAGTGTTACAATGAACATTGTGGTACATGTCTCTTTTTGAATTATGGTTTTCTCAGGGTATATGCCCAGTAATGGGATTGCTGGGTCATATGTAGTTTTTTAAGGAAACTCCATACTGTTCTCTATAGTGGCTGCATCAATTTACATTCCCACCAACAGTGCAAGAGGGTTCCCTTTTCTCCACACCCTCTCCAGCATTTACTGTTTGTAGATTTTTTGAGATGGCCATTCTGACTGGTGTGACATGATACCTCATTGTAGTTTTGATTTGCATTTCTCTACTGATTAGTGCTGTTGAGCATTTGTTGGCCATCTGTATGTCTTCTTTGGAGAAATGTCTCTTTAGGTCTTCTGCCCATTTTTGGACTGGGTTGTGTGTTTTTGTGATATTGAGCTGCATGAGCTGCTTGTATATTTTGGAGATTAATCCTTTGTCCATTGATTTGTTTGCAAATATTTTCTCCCATTCTGAGGGTTGTCTTTTCATCTTGTTTATGGGTTCCCTTGCTGTGTAAAAGCTTTTAAGTTTCATTAGGTCCCATTTGTTTATTTTTGTTTTTATTTCCCTTACTCCAGGAGGTGGGTCAAAAAGGATTTTGCTGTGATTTATGTCATAGAGTGTTCTGCCTATGTTTTCCTCTAAGAGATTTATAGTGTCTGGTCTTACATTTAGGTCTTTAATCCATTTTGAGTTTATTTTTGTGTATGGTGTTACGGTGTGTTCTAATTTCATTCTTTTACATGTAGCTGTCCATTTTTCCCAGCACCACTTATTGAAGAGCCTGTCTTTTCTCCATTGTATATTCTTGCCTCCTTTATCAAAGATAAGGTGACCATATGTACATGGCTTTCTATTTTGTTTCATTGATCTATATTTCTGTTTTTGTGCCAGTACGATATTGTCTTGATTACTGTAGCTTTGTATATAATCTGAAGTCAGGGAGCCTGATTCCTCCAGCTCCATTTTTCTTTCTCAAGATTGCTTTGGCTATTCGGGGTCTTTTGTGTTTCCATACAAATTGTAAAATCTCTTGTTCTAGTTCTGTGAAAAATGCCATTGGTAATTTGATAGGGATTGCACAGAACCTGTAGATTGCTTTGGGTAGTATGGTCATTTTCACAATATTGATTCTTCCAATTCAGGAACATGGTATATCTCTCCATCTATTTATGTTATCTTTGATTTCCTTCATCAGTGTTTTATAGTTTTCTGAGTACAAGTCTTTTGCCTCCTTGGGTAGGTTTATTCCTAGGCATTTTATTCATTTTGTTGTGATGGTTAATGGGATTGTTTCCTTAATTTCTCTTTCTGATCTTTTGTTGTTAGTGTATAGGAATGCAAGAGATTTTTGTGCATTAATTTTGTATCCTGCAACCTTACCACATTTGTTGATTAGTTCTAGCACTTTTCTGGTGGCATCTTTAGGATTTTCTATGTATAGTATGATGTCATCGGCAAACAGTGACAATTTTACTTCTTCTTTTCCAATTTGTATTCCTTTTATTTCTTTTACTTCTCTGATTGCCATGGCTAGGACTTCCAATACTATGTTGAATAACAGTGGTGAGAGTGGATATCCTTGTCTTGTTCCTGATCTTAGAGGAAATGCTTTCAGTTTTTCACCATAGAAAATGATGTTTGCTGTATATGGCATTTATTATGTTCAGGTAGGTTCCCTCTATGCCCATTTTCTGGAGAGTTTTGATCATAAATGGGTGTTGACTTTTGTTGAAAGCTTTTTCTGCATCTATTGAGATGATCATATGGTTTTTATTCTTTAATTTGTTAATATGGTGTATCACATTGATTGTTTTCCGTATATTGAGAATCTTTGCATCCCTGGGATAAATCCCACTTGTTCCTGGTGTATGATCCTTTTAATGTGTTGTTGGATTCCGTTTGCTAGTATTTTGTTGAGGATTTTTGCGTCTATGTTCATCAGTGATATTTGTCTATAATTTTCTTTCTTTGTGATATCTTTGTTTGGTTTTGGTATCAGAGTGATGGTGGCCTCGTAGAACGAGTTTGGGAGTGTTCCTCCCTCTGCAAATTTTTGGAAGAGTTTGAGAAGGATAGGTGTTAACTCTTCTCTAAATGTTTGATAGAATTCGCCTGTGAAGGCATCTGGTCTTGGACTTTTGTTTGTCGGAAAATTTTAAAATATAGTTTCAATTTCATTACCTGTGATTGGTCTGTTTATATATTCTAATTCTTCCTGGTTCAATCTTGGAAGGTTGTACTTTTCCAAGAATTTGTCCATTTCTTTCAGGTTGTCCATTTTATTGGCATATAGTTGCCTGTAGTAGTCTCTTATGATCTTTTGTATTTCTGCAGTGTCAGTTGTAATCTCTCCTTTTTTAGTTTTTGTTTTTGTTTCTTTGCGGTATGCGGGCCTCTCACCGTTGCGGCCTCTCCTGCTGCGAAGCACAGGCTCCGGACACACAGGCCCAGTGGTCATGGCCCACAGGCCCAGCCACTCCACGGGATGTGGGATTCCCCCAGACCGGGGCACAAACCCACGTCCCCTGCATTGGCAGGCGGACTCCCAACCACTGCGCCACCAGGGAAGCCCTCTCTCCTTTCTCATTTTTAATTTTATTGATTTGTGTCCTCTCCCTTCTTTTCTTTATGAAACCTTTCTGGCTAAAGGTTTATCAGTTTTGTTTAACTTCTCAAAGAAGCAGCTTTCAGTTTTATTGATCTTTGTTATTCTTTGTTTTTATTTCATTTATTTCTGCTCTGACCTTTATGATTTCCTTCCTTCTACTAATTTTGGGTTTTCTTTGTTCTTCTTTTTCTAGTTGCTTTAGTTATAAGGTTAGATTGGTTATTTGAGATTTTCTTGTTTCTTTAGGTGAGCTTGAATTGCTATCAACTTCCCTCTTAGAACTGCTTTTGCTGCATCTCATAGGTTTTGGATCATCGTGTTTTCATTGTCATTTGTTTCTAGGTATTTTTTGATTTCCTCTTTGATTTCTTCAGTGATCTCTTGGTTATTTAGCAGCACACTGTTTAGCCTCCATTTATTTGTGTTTTTACTGTTTTTTTCCTGTAATTGATTTCTAATCTCATAGCATTGTGGTCAGAAAAAGATGCCTGATACGATTTCAGCTTTCTTAAACTTTCCAAGGTTTGATTTGTGACCCAAAATGTGATCTATTCTAGAGAACGTTCTGTGTGCACTTGAGAAGAAAGTGTATTCTTCGACTTTCAGGTGGAATGTCCTAAAAATATCAATTAAGTCTATCTGGTTTTTGTTTCATTTAAAGCTTGTGTTTCCTTATTCATTTTCTGTCTGTAAGATCTGTCTATTGGTGTAAGTGGGGTGTTAAAGACCCCCACTATTACTGTGTTATTGTCGATTTCTCCCTTTATGGCTGCTAGCATTTGCCTTATGTATTGAGGTGCTCCTATGTTGGGTGCATAAATATTTATAATTATTATGTTTTCTTCTTGGATCAATCCCTTGATCAGTATGTAGTGTCCTTCTTTGTCTCTTCTAATACTCTGTTTTTTAAAGTCTATCTTGTCTAATATGAGAATTGCTACTCCAGCTTTCTTTTGATTGCCATTTGCATGGAATATCTTTTTCCATCCCCTCACCTTCAGTCTGTATGTGTCCCTAGGTCTGAAGTGGGTCTCTTGTAGACAGCATATATATGGGTCTTGTTTTTGTGTCCATTCAGCAAGTCTGTGTCTTTTGGTTGGAGCATTTAATCCATTTACATTCAAGGTGGTTATTGATATGTATGTTCCTATTACCATTTTCTTAATTATTTTGGGTTTGCTTTTGTGGGTCCTTTTCTTCCCTTGTGTTTCCTGCTTAGAGAAGTTCCTTTAGCATTTGTTGTAAAGCTGTTTTGGTGGTGCTGAATTCTCTTAGCTTTTGCTTGTCTGAAAAGCTTTTGATTTCTCCATCAAATCTGAATCCGATCCTTGCTGGGTAGAGTAATCTTGGTTGTAGCTTTTTCCCTTTCATCACTTTAAATATGTCCTGCCACTCCCTTCTGGCTTGCAGAGTTTCTGCTGAAATATCAGGTGTTAACCTTATGGGGATTCCCTTGTATTGTTAACCTTATGGGGATTCCCTTGTATTGTTACTTATTACTTTTACCTTGTTGCTTTTAATATTTTTTCTTTGTATTTAATTTTTGATAGTTTGATTAATATGTGTGTTGGCGTGTTTCTCTTTGGGTTTATCCTGTATGGCACTCTCTCTGCTTCCTAGACTTGATTGACTATTTCCTTTCCCATGTTAGGGCAGTTTTTGACTATAATCTCTTCAAATATTTTCTCAGACCCTTTCTTTTTCTCTTCTTCTTCTGGGACTCCTATAATTCAAATGTTGGTGAATTTAATGTTATCCCAGAGGTCTCTGAGACTGTCCTCAATTCTTTTCATTCTTTTTTTTTTATTCTTCTGCAGTAGTTATTTCCACTATTTTATCTTCCAGTTCATTTATCTGTTCTTCTGCTTCAGTTATTATGCTATTGATTCCTTCTAGAGTATGTTTAATTTCAGTTATTGTGCTGTTCATCACTGTTTGTTTGCCATCTAGTTCTTCTAGATCCTTGTTGAATGTTTCTTGTATTTTCTCCATTCTGTTTCTGAGATTTTGGATCATCTATACTATTACCCTTTATTCTTTTTCAGGTAGGTTGCCCATTTCATCTTCATTTGTTTGGTCTTGTAGGTTTTTACCTTGCTCCTTCGTCTGTAACATATGTTTCTGTCATTTCATGTTTTTTTTTTTTTTTTTTTGATGGGTGGGGCTGTATTCCTGTCTTACTGGTTGTTTGGCCTGAGGCGTCCAGCACTGGAGTTTGCATGCAGTTGGATAGAGCTGGTCTTGGTGCTGAGATGAGGACTTCCGGGAGCCCTCACTCTGATTAATATTCCCAGGGTCTGTGGTTCTCTGTTAGCCCAGTGGTTTGGACTCTAAGCTCCCACCACAGGAGCTCAGGCCTGACCTCAGGCCTGGGAACTGAGATCCTGCAAGCTGTGTGGCATGGGGGAAAAAAAAAAAGCAGTACAATAACAAAGAATAAAAAACAAATTTAGAAAGATTAAAAAAATATATTAGGAAAAATAAAAATATAATTGAAAGAACTGCAACAAGGTAAAATAAAACCACAACAGAAAAAAGAAAAAAAAAAGGAGGAACATGTCAAATGAGCAGAACAATAACAAAGCATAAAGAATAAAGTAAAAGGTTTATTAGAGAAAATATAAATGAATAAACAAAAATCCTCAACTAAATACTAGCAAACAGAATCCAACAGCACATTAAAAGGATCATACACCATGATCAAATGGGGTTTATTCCAGGAATGCAAGGATACTTCAATATACACAAATCAATCAACGTGATACAGCATATTAACAAATTGAAGGAGAAAACCCATATGATCATCTCAATAGATGCAGAGAAAGCTTTCGACAAAATTCAACACCCATTTATGATAAAAACCCTCCAGAAAGTAGGCATAGAGGAAACTTTCCTCAACATAATAAAGGCCATATATGACAAACCCACAGCCAACATCGTCCTCAATGGTGAAAAACTGAAAGCATTTCCACTAAGATCAGGAACAAGACAAGGTTGCCCACTCTCACCACTCTTATTCAACATAGTTTTGGAAGTTTTAGGCACAGCAATCAGAGAAGAAAAAGAAATAAAAGGAATCCAAATCAGAAAAGAAGTAAAGCTGTCACTCTTTGCAGATGACATGATACTATACATAGAGAATCCTAAAGATGCTACCAGAAAACTACTAGAGCTAATCAATGACTTTGGTAAAGTAGCAGGATACAAAATTAATGCACAGAAATCTCTGGCATTCCTATACACTAATGATGAAAAATCTGAAACATTTACCATTGCAACAAAAAGAATAAAATATCTAGGAATGAACCTACCTAAGGAGACAAAAGACCTGTATGCAGAAAACTATAAGACACTGATGATAGAAATTAAACATGACACAAATAGATGGAGAGATATACCATGTTCTTGGATTGGAAGAATCAACATTGTGAAAATGACTCTACTACCCAAAGCAACCTACAGATTCAATGCAATCCCTATCAAACTACCATTGGCATATTTCACAGAACTAGATCAAAAAATTTCACAATTTGTATGGAAACACAAAAGACCCCAAATAGCCAAAGCAATCTTGAGAACGAAAAATGGAGCTGGAGGAATCAGGCTCCCTGACTTCAGATTATACTACAAAGCTACAGTAATCAAGACAGCATGGTACTGGCACAAAAAGAGAAATACAGATCAATGGAACAGGGTAGAAAGCCCAGAGATAATCCCACGCACATATGGTCACCTTATCTTTGATAAAGGAGGCAAGAATACACAGTGGTGAAAACACAGCCTCTTCAATAAGTGGTGCTGGGAAAACTGGACAGCTACATGTAAAAGTATAAAATTAGGACACTCCCTAACACCATACACAAAAATAAACTCAAAATGGATTAAAGACCTAAATGTAAGGCCAGACACTATCAAACTCTTAGAGGAAAACATAGGCAGAACACTCTATAACATAAATCACAGCAAGATCCTTTTTGACCCACCTCCTAGAGAAATGGAAATAAAAACAAAAATAAACAAATGGGACCTAATGAAAATTAAAAGCTTTTGCACAGCAAAGGAAACCATAAACAAGATGAAAAGACAACCCTCAGAATGGGAGAAAATATTTGCAAATGAAGCAACTGACAAAGGATTAATCTCCAAGATTTACAAGCAGCTCATGCAGCTCAATAACAAAAAAACAAACAACCCAATCCAAAAATGGGCAGCAGACTTAAATAGACGTTTCTCCAAAGAAGATATACAGACTGCCAACAAACACATGAAAGAATGCTCAATATCATTAATCATTAGAGAAATGCAAATCAAAACTACAATGAGATATCATCTCACACCAGTCAGAATGGCCATCATCAAAAAATCTAGAAACAATAAATGCTGGAGACCGTGTGGAGAAAAGGGAACCCTCTTGTACTGTTGGTGGGAATGTCAATTGGTACAGCCACTATGGAAAACAGTATGGAGTTTCCTTAAAAAACTAAAAATAGAACTAGAATACGACCCAGCAATCCCACTACTGGGCATATACCCTGAGAAAGCCATAATTCAAAAAGAGTCATGTACCAAAATGTTCATTGCAGCTCAATTTACGGTAGCCAGGACATGGAAGCAACCTAACTGTCCATCATCGGATGAATGGATAAAGAAAATGTAGCACATATATACAATGGAATATTACTCAGCCATAAAAAGTAACGAAATTGAGATATTTGTAGTGAGGTGGATGGACCTAGAGTCTGTCATACAGAGTGAAGTAAGTCAGAAAGAGAAAGACAAATACTGTATGCTAACACATATATATGGAATCTAAGAAAAAAAAAAAAGGTCATGAAGAACCTAGGGGTAAGATGGGAATAAAGACACAGACCTACTAGAGAATTAACTTGAGGATATGGGGAGGGGGAAGGGTAAGCTGTGACAAAGTGAAAGAGTGGCATGGACATATATACACTACCAAACGTAAAATAGATAGCTAGTGGGAAGCAGCCACATAGCACAGGGAGAGCAGCTTGGTGCTGTGTAACCACCTAGAGGGGTGGGACAGGGAGGGTGGGAGGGAGGGAGATGCAAGAGGGAAGAGATATGGGAACATATGTATATGTATAACTGATTCACTTTGTTATAAAGCAGAAACTAACACACCACTGTAAAGCAATTATACTCCAATAAAGATGTTAAAAAAAAAAAAAGAACCCCAATCTAAAAGAGGAAAAAAAACCCCCAAACGGAGACTTGGCTATGGGGGGTGGAGTTTAGGCTGGGGTGGAAATTAGGCAAGGGCAGGGTTTAGGGTTGGGTGAGACCTAGGTGGGTTGGGGGTGATGTTTGAGCATGGGGTGGGGCCTGGCCTCAGGTCCCAGGCATCCAGAAAAGGCCTTGGGGGCGGGGCTAGGAGGGGTGACATTCAAGCGTGGGGTGGGGCCTCTGTTTAGGACTTGCGCAGAAGAGGAGATGCAGCACATCCAAAGCGGGGCCTCCCGGAAGGTGGAGCTCTGAAGTTTGGAGGTAGGGCCCTGGGTGAGGGTGTGTGGGTGGGGTTTAGGCCCAGTGCGGTTGGAGGGGGTTTCAGATGGGGTCTCCGAGTATAGAGGTAGGTTCCTGGGTGGGGCGTGTAGGGGCGGGGCTTGGGCTCTGCACGGCAGGAGGGAGGCTCCGAGGGCAGAGGATTAGGCCCAGGAGCCCAACAGGCTCTGTGGTACCTAAGTGGGCAGGGAAAGCACTGGCCCCATTCCCTTCCATTCCTTCACGCCCCCCCCACAGTCTCCCCCAGAGTCTCCCCCATCACTGCTGGACCCCTAACCGTGGGTCAGTCCTGCTGGGTATAGGAACTCCTCCCCTCCCCCAGCCACCCCCCAGGGGTGCTGGTCTCAGAGGGGTGGCCTTTATTTTTGCTGTCCCTTCCCTCCCTCAGGACCCACACGGCTGGAGGGGGCTTACCTTAGGTGGGCAGAGGATCAGGTCCGGGATCTCAGCAGGTTCCTGGGGGCCCATGTGGGCAGGGGAAACCTGGCCACACTCCCTTTTGATCCTCTGCCCTCCCGATGGTTCCCCAGTTTCCCCCTTCGGGCATGGGATCCCTTCCCCTCCCCCAACCGCCCCTCAGGGGCGCCAGTCCTGTCCCGCCTCTACTTCTCCTCCCCCTTCACTCCTCCCACACCCCCCATCCTACCCGGTCACTTGGGGTTCTTCCTGTCCCCTTAGGTGTCTGTGATCCCCCACTGGTGCCTGGTAGGTGCCCTATTTGTGCGGAAATGCGAATTCCACGTCCTCCTAGTCTGCCATCTTGACTCCACCCCCCTGATTTCTTCAATATTAATTACACTCTGGAAGATTATCTTTGGCAAACACGTGTTATTTTAACGTTTGATCATTTCACTTTGGGGGTACAGCCATATGCTTAATATCTTGTAACTGTTATGTATTAAAAATCAACCAAATTCTCATCCTCCATGTCCAATAAATTTTAATTCAATTCAGCAAATTTCACCTCTATCCTATGCCCAGACATACCATGGGCCCAGTGTTCATCCACTGTTGGATTCCTCATCTCCTTTTTAAAAAAAAACTTGATTTTACTTATCCTTTTAAATTTATTCTAAGATACCTCACATTATTTTTGGAAGTGGAAATGTATGGAAAATAGTAAGGTTCTGTCTCAATGTACCAGTGCTTGCAAGAAAAGGACGACTGTTTTCTGAATGCTTTATGGTAGAATCAGGAGCAAATAGCTGCTATTCTTCATTTTTTCCACATGGTATCCTATTCACATTCTACAGTGCTCTGTGGAAACAGCTGTCAAAGGCAGGACACCCCAGGTCCTGCGGGGCAGCTCATCTCTGCCATATGAGGAAAGACAAGATTCTGACTTACAGTTCAATTCCAGATTCCTCTTAAAGGCAGGAAAGGGAGAAGGGAAAAAAGAAAGCAGAGTGAAGATAAGAACAGGCTAAGGTGTATACTTATGTTTTGAACAAAGTTATCTGAAAAGCACAATTTTACAAATAAAAACATTTTCCTTTTAAGTTAAATAACTGAGCTGGGTTTTGCACCTGTCTCTCTTAAACTGCTGAAAAAGTCCCAAATGGAAATGTCATGACTGATGGCTTTAAGTATTTATCCATTGTGTCTCCTGAGTTGGGATAAAATAGCCACCTCCTGTCAATGTTGCTTGCCAAGTTGTAGACAAATTTTTAAAAAGGGTGTGAATTGGATACTATTTTTGACTTTGGCTGCAATGATCAAATTTGCCACTAGACAGAGCTGTTTGTCTTATTTTTGAACATTGCAGAGTTTAGGATTTTCAAGAGAAGTAGAGCCAATGAAAAGAGAAAAATATAAATGATAATATCTTTTATGAGATAGGTACTCTTAAAGTACACACTTAGAGCCCTTTTTTTTCTGTGGGTAGTACATAATTTCCAGATTGTTCTGTCATTATCATTCAGGAGGCTGCAACTCAGTTTTCAAACTTCCACTCATCACCAGGAAGATTTCAATAGCTAATAAAGAATAATCAGGATGCATTATACAATTTGCTCCTTCTTTTATATTATAGTAGTTAAAGTCAGAGTGATATCCTAAATCTGGAACTCTTTCTGGAAACTTCTTGGTAATGTATTCTCTGCTCTTTTCTATGAAAACTGTTTATTTTAGAAGCACAAAATTTGGAATTATAAGGGTGTCATATTTTTGTATGTTATAGATTTTATTTGCATAAAATATATTGAAAAATTTAAAATCACTATCATCCAAACTGAGTCCATTCTGAGCCCAATTCACAAAGCACTGAATTCTGGGGTTTTGTTAAAACCATAGTGTCAGGGGTTCTGCTGATGAAGGATCTAAGCAGAGAACCCAGAAGCAGGTCCTTAATCTGTACACACATCAGTAATTTTTACTCTGTGAGGTTTACAACCCTATATCACCTCAAACAGTACTTCTCAAAGTGTGGTCCCTGCACAAGTAGCATCAGCAGCACCTGGGGATTTGTCAGAAATGCAAATTCTCTGGCCCCATCCTAGCCCTACTGAATCAAACGTTCTGGGGATAAGGCCCTGTACTCTTGTGTTTTAATAAGTCTTTCAGATGATTCTGATGTAGGTTAATGTTTGAGATCTGCTGATGTAGAGAAATAGCTTCAAAATGAAAGAGAGGAATCAAACTATGAAAAAAAAAAGAAGTTGGATGAAAAAGAAATAATACATGAAGCAGCAAAGAACATCCAAGAAGCTGTAGTTAATGATCTCAAGATATAAGAGGATGCTCTGAAAGAGAAAAGGAAGAGCTCCCTGAAATTAAATATATAATAAATATTTAATTCAAATAATTAAATTAAAATAAACTTGCATACAAAATAAAATAAAATTTAATTAAAATAAAAATTCAACAGAAGGCTTTGAAGATAAAGTTGCAAAAACACCTATAAAGCTTTAAAAAAAAGACAAAGAGATGGAAAATTGGAAAGAATCAATAAGGGATTTAAAGGGTAATAAAAAACCCTCAAGATCTACTTAATAGGAGTTCCACAGACACATATAGGAAATTATCAAATAAACCATATAAAAAAATTTCTCAAAGTTGAAATGTGTGAGTTCCTCAACTGAAATATCCCACTCAGTGCCCAGCCCATGAGAAAAACTCCAATAAGGCACATTAATGTGAAAGTTCAGAACACCTGGTGAAAGGGAAGATCCTAAGAGTTTGAGAAAAGTCAAAAGTCACATAGAAAGGAAAAAGAAAATTGGAATAGCATCTGAATTTGCACTAGTAACAATGGAGTTAGAAAAATAAATAGAGCAAAATCTTCAAAAATTGAAATGAAAATAAATTTTAGTCAAAATACTGTACCCATCTAGTCAAGAACACGCAATTTTTCAGGCATGTGTCAGCTCACAAAATTTATTTCACCCTGTTTTCTTTCTTATGATGCAACTGGAGTAAATGCTTCAACAAAGTAAGAAAGTAAATCAAGAAATAGGAAGACATGGGATTAGGCAATAGTGGATCCAACACAGGAAAATGACAACGCATATTCTAGGATAACAATTATGCAGCCAACCTAGAAAACTACTTGTCAGATTAGAGCAGGAAGTTGGAGTGGGGTATCTAAGAAAAAAAAAATGTATTATGTGATCATCCAATGTGTCTGATCATTTAGAAAATATCAAGAAGCATTGGAAAGATCTATCACATTAGTGATAGGTCACAGAAAACTAAGCAAAATTAAAAATGAGGCAATTACTAACTTTAGGAGAAAACAAAAAGTTAGTATACGAGAGAAAACTAAAAGCACATGGTACTGTGCTTTCAGCTCAGCAATGAAAAATATTTATCCCATCATACAAATGTAAATGCTCACTTCCATTTTAACCAAAAATTACAAAAAAAGAGAAGAAAAAGAAACTGACAGACTTATGATGAAAAATGTCAAAATTAAACCAAATTAAGTAAAAGGTTTAAAAAATAATTTACATTAATTTTATACCATTTGTTGGTTCTATATTCATATATTCAACTCAACAAAGTTCAGCTCGGAGTCAGCAAAGAGCCCAGTTGAAATGGTCAAATCGGTCACAAATCAGTCCCGGAAAGTCTTATTAACTTACAGTGACTCTCAAAGTGTGGTCCCACCTGGAAACTTGTTAGAAGCATTTACATCACCTGGAAACTTGTTAGAAATGCAAATTTTGGGGTTCATCCAAGACCTACTGAATCAGAAACTCCAGGTTTGGTGCCCAGCAATAACAAGTCTTCCAGGTGATTCTGATGCATGCTAAAGTTTGAGAAATACAGATTTATGAAAACTTGTTCTCAGCCGGGGCTGAAAAACACTATTTAGAGTTGATTAGGGTTTCTAAATTGTGAAGGAAACAAAGGAAAACAAATTTAGGTACCAAGAACTTAACTGCACCTTGCTAGCATTTTCTCTGCAATTTAACCCATTTTATTCTCCATTAGTCTACCTCTTATTTGATATTTGATTTATAATTTGGGCAATAAATGTTAACCTTTGTTAGATGAAAAGTTGAGTAAATTACCTTAACATTATCTGACGATTATTTGCCAATCCTGTGTCTAGATACACAAGACCTCAAACAGAATCCCCAAACATATTTATTCCGAGTATCCACATCACTATATGTCCTGTGCCATGCTGAACAGTGGCAGAGTTGCTGGCATCTCCTTGATGTATAGTGATTCACTGTGTTATTGGTTGACTTGCAGGAAACCAATGCACATGCCCCATCAGTGAGTGTAGCTCTGTAACTCTGTAGGTGGTTCTCTCAGAGAGGAGTTTGGCTCCTGTTTTTCTAAGAAAGTTGAAATTTTGCTAACAGTTTTTACATATGTAAAAGTATCATGCTTTTAATATTACAGTTGTGGTACTGGGCAAATGATCCCATACTGAGTTCATAAGCTTCTCTTCCCCACCTCTCATCCTTCTAGATCAGTGATTAGAACCATCTGACCAGCTGGTCAGGCTACAGACAGGGGGTTTGCCCATTAATTCGTTCAATAAAAATTGAGTGCTTACTACATACTGGCTGTTCTAGGAACTGGGAATACAGCAATGAACAGAACAAGACAAAAATCCCTGCCTTCAAGGAGCTTATGTTCTAGTAGCAGGAGATAGACAATACCAAAATGAATAAGTAAATTACTGTATATTGTAAATCACAAAGTGATAGGTATTAAGGAGGAAACTTGGGATTACTGTCATGGAGGCTGAAATGTTTAGTAGGATGATGAGGGGAGGCCTCACTGAAAAGGTGATATTTTAAAAAAAGACCTGAAGAAGGCAAGGGTGTGAACCATACTGGTGTCTGGGCAGAGCAAATAGCAAGAGCAAAGATTGTAAGGCAAGCTCATGCTTGGAATGTTTGAGAAGAGCAGGATATGGGAATGGTGAGGTAGAGTGAGCTGGTAGGAGGGCAGTAGGGGTGAAGTCATTGAGGCAATAGGGCTGGGGTGGGGCTGTGTTGTATAGACTTTGTCATCCTTGTGGCCCATTGTAAAGACTTTAGCTTTCTTTTATTTTTAAACAAATGCTTTTCTTTTGTTTTTTTAAGATAAATTTATTTATTTTTGGCCGCGTTGGGTCTTTGTTGCGGTGTGCGGGCTTTCTCTAGTTGCGGTGAGCGGGGGCTACTTTTCATTGCAGTGCACGGGCTTCTCATTGCGGTGGCTTCTCTTGTTGCAGAGCACAGGCTCTAGGTGCACGGGCTTAGTTGCTCTGCAGCATGTGGGGTCTTCCTGGGGACCAGGGCTCGAACCCATGTCCCCTGAATCGGCAGGCAGACTCTCAACCACTGCGCCACCAGGGAAGCCCAAGTTTTTTCTTTTTTAATTGGTTTGTAGCTTTATCTTTCCCAGGCAAAGTTTCCTGGAACAAACAACTAATTCATGTTGACATAGCTGATCTATAATCTTTTTTTCTTTTTAAGATGTTGGGGGTAGGAGTTTGTTAATTAATTAATTTATTTTTGCTGTGTTGGGTCTTCGTTTCTGTGCGAGGGCTTTCTGTAGTTGTGGCAAGCGGGGGCCACTCTTCATCGCGGTGTGCGGGCCTCTCACTATCGCGGCCTCTCGTTGCGGAGCACAGGCTCCAGACGCGCAGGCTCAGTAGTTGTGGCTCATGGGCCTAGTTGCTCCGCGGCATGTGGGATCCTCCCAGACCAGGGCTTGAACCCGTGTCCCCTGCATTAGCAGGCAGATTCTCAACCACTGCACCACCAGGGAAGTCCTCTTTTTTTTTCTAAGTGACAATCTTTTTATTGTTCGCTGAAAAATACAGGGCTGGAAAGAGTTTATTGCATTGTGTATTGAATGCAAGGTCTGATATTGCAAGGTATATATGACATAACAGTATAACTTATATGAAATGCTACATATTGTCCATAAAGACAGTTCCCACCCCTCTAAACACTAAATTTAATGGCACGAAGTCTCTTATTAAATGAGAAATATAATATAAACATTGCAATCATAAACAAAGTGCACTAAGCAAAGAACTTTAAAATAGTTTTGTTGTGACATCTTCTTTGTCTACCTGGAGTTAGGAATGGTGGAGCCCTGGTTTCCCTGGAGCCATCAGGCCCACTCTAACTGCCAGTCCCTGTCTTGGGGCTAGTTTGAGGCAAGTGGGAAGAATACCAGGTAGAAGGCAGATTCTATCATGACTGCTTGTACCGCACCAACTCTACGGATAAGAACACCTAGCACTTTTGATGTGCATCTTCCACTCTGAGCAAAAACTGAAATGTGCTTGAGAACAAAAATAAAACATTGGGAGCAAAAGCCACTTTCTATACAGTCTGCAAATACCATTTATTCCTTTTAGCCATGTTTTCATGAAGATGCTCTAAAAGAGGCTGCTACTACTAAATTGCCAGTCAGGCAGGCCAGGATCAAGGGTAACAAAACTTCTCCAGTTACAACCACCAATTCCAATGGGTTAAAATACAAACTTATTAGGGATCCAAAATCAATCTCTGTTATTCCCGTGGCAACATAGTCAAGGGCTGCAACGACATTCACATTCCAAGGTCAGCTTGGAATATAGCCACATTTCCCTCCAAACTGAGAAAGCCCTGTGTAGGGGAGAACATACAAGATTACCACCACCACCTCCTCTCCAAACAGCATCAGGGCACGGAAAGCTCATCACAGATAACAAATGCCAAAAATAAAATTTAAAATTAAAAAAGCACATCTCAATACATCCACAGCAACAGAGGTAGACTACTCTCCCCCGGGCTTCCTTGGCATAGGCAAATCAAGACCGTTTGCAACAATAGTGCCTAAGCTGGCTACGGCCACGCTCGCGAGGGAAATAAGGATTACAAAGTTTCTCTATTCCCAGGTAATCAAGGATTATCAAATAATTTCTGGAACTAAGACAATAGTCTCACCAGCAAAGAAAGTTTTCTTCTTGCCCAAGATGTTTTTATAAATGAGATTTCCCAATATCCCAGATTCTTTACTTAATATTAAACTACCAATGCACCGAGGACATCCTCAGAGCTCAAGCAGGAGTAATATTAATATTCTCAGATTTTTCTAGACTTTGCAGATCCACAAATATTTTATCAGACTATCCACTTAAGAGATTTGTAAGTCAACAGTAATAAACCAACTCCACATTTTTCTTATTCTGTTTATTAAACAACACCTCGCTCCAACAGGAATGAACCCCAGTTCAGTGGGTATCTTGTTCCCC
Source organism: Leucopleurus acutus (assembly GCF_964270905.1). NCBI lineage: Eukaryota > Metazoa > Chordata > Mammalia > Artiodactyla > Delphinidae > Leucopleurus > Leucopleurus acutus. Next base: position 111,198,389 of record NC_139147.1, read on the forward strand.
TCACCTCTACAAAGTAAATTTACTGTTCAGTCTCCATGTCCTTGATGCTTGTATGACTCACCTAGTCTAAAGAAAATCTTGTGTAAAAGTGGAAAATTGCATACCCCAGAGGTAGCATTGGTATTAGTGCTGAAATAAACTTTAGGGGAATAACTAGAATTGCTTATGGGACTGTTTACAGTCTTGCTAGAAACCCTACTCCTCCTGAACCCCTAGATTGAGAAATTCAAATAATTTAAACATGAGAGGGGATTTCATTGATAAAGGTCTAGTTTGCATGAAAGGTTCTGGTCCATGGAAAGATGTGAGTCTAGCCCAAAATACCGGCCACATCCATTTTAAACATGTCCATTATTCTTCCCCACCACAGTATTGTCAAATTTCTTCCACCCCTCATGTCACTGGTGAGCCCTTTCATTGCTGCTTCTATTTCTTTGGGCTGTTCTACTGCACATATGCGATTCACTGAAGTTCTCACTTTAACGTGTAGGGAATTTCCATTTCACACCATCAGCTCCCTAAAAACCATCAACTTGGAACAATTTCTAATTAGAAAAGGCACAATTCCTCTTTATAAAGGAAACCAAAAGGGTTGTCTGGAGGATAAAAAAACATCTTAGATATTCCTATAAAGTGAATGCTTTATCTGCTACCAAAACCCAGAGACATTTACTGGATCTAAAGATTACATGAATTATGTAAAAGCATGAACATGGCAGTTTAAGACGTATTTTCAATTTTCCACTATACTATTTGGGCGGAAGCGCTAGTCAGTATTACAGGAGCAAACTCAACGTGGCAACACCACCCTAGTGGCTTGCTTTCCTCCTGCTTTCAGTAAACTTCCACCAGCTGCAGTGAAGCCTGTCCCAGGGTACATTACTCAGCAACCTGCAGAGCTGCTCAGAGATGCAACTAGCACTCAGTGAGTAAACACTGCTTTGGGGCAGACCCAGGAAAGACTTACAGAAGACGTAGTTAGAAGCATAGCCTACCAAGTTCTCATAAAACAGTACTAGTGAAGTACAAGAAAACAGTTCAGAGATGATAGCCCTTTAGCCTTTTGTGACTTCAGAACTTAAAAAGACAAGGGCCAACTAGGACTTCTATTTGACATTCAGATAGTCACTTGCTCAACACAAACTGAGTTAGGAGATAGCTAAACATCTCATTCTTATTTACTTATGGTGTTCTCAGAAAGTTCCTATTTGGACGTGGACAGTTCTCAACCTGGCTGCACATCGGAGTTTTATCTAAGAAGCTTTAAAAAATTACCAAATGCCCAGACAAATTAAATCTGGAGGGTGGAGCCCTGAACATTAGTCTTTATGTTTTCCCAGGTGATTCCAACTTGCAGCCAGGCTGCACACCACTGATGTATCCCTTTCAGAAAGCCGTTGCATGAAAGCCATATCGTATCTAGATAGTACCGTTTATTCTAAATTTCACCAGGAAAATGTACCTTTAGAAGAAGACACAGTTGCGCTTCTTCTAAAGGCTCAGCTTACTGTTTCAGAAGCGCCGGTCCTTGGAGGTTATCTGGAGCGCTGCTTGAAGAGGACAGAGTCCTAGTCTTGGCAGAGGAGGCAGTTTCAGGCTCCGGCAGAAATGAAGAATGTCCAGACGTCCATGAGCAACAGGATGATGTATGCCGACACCAGCTTTAATCCATAACGAGGATTTACGAAGCTCAGGGCTGACACCAGCAGATAGGGGAGAAGAACTACAAGAAGGGCGTACCACTTTTTCTTCTCACAGGCATCCAAACACACAGTGCCCCAGAACACGTGCAGCAATATGATCACCAGCGTCATGGAAGCTGAATTCAGGAAGCACTGGGGAGGGTCTCCATGAATGCTCACCGTGCCCGGACCCAAAGAGTCAGACAGGTTATGTACAAAGGGAAATACTCCACTCATGATTCCAAAGCCCAAACCAGAAACATAAGCCATTAATCACATAGAAGGTGCTGTCTCCCCTGGGTTTATACTCTTCAAGCCCACACGGCCTTTAAAAAAAAATGTTTATAATATGCAAAACGGCACATTTCTTGGATAAGGACTGAGACTAACACTCCAAAGATCAGCAGATATTTCTGTATTGGTCCATCTTTGTCGTCAGCAATGGTTGCTACCATGAACCAAACAAGGGAGTAAAGCAGTAGAGACACCAACCTGAAGGAAGCTCCAATGACGGGGAAGATGATGCGCAATGGCGGTGGCGATGGTGAAAATGCAGAGGGCGAGCGCAGGCGCAAAGGTAACGAAGGCGCAGCCAAGAACACGGCCGCCGTCATGGCAACCGCGGAAGCCGGTCCGGGGGCCTCAGCTGATGTATATTCTTAATTAAGCCATGTTAAGACAGATGGTCTCAGCACTCATACCTTTTAATTACTGTCACTCTTAAATACTTTGGAATATTATGTGTCTCAATAGTTTCCAAGAACAGGTTTTGAAAAGGAGACAGGATGAGGGTATAAAGCCTGAGGAGAGACAAGCAGCACTATTGATAAAGGGTAGCCTGGGCAGCATGGAGAAAATGAGGGTGACAGAAATAAACTTACGTTTGTACAATTTTGTTTCAGGTAAGGTTTTTGCTTCAGGCAGTAGAATAATAAAACACAGATTTGATCATTTCTTCCAGAGAATCATGTGTAAAACCAACCACTGTTTTTTCTCGTTTTGATTTTTTTTTTTTTTTTTTTTTTTTTGCAGTACGCGGGCCTCTCAATGTTGTGGCCTCTCCCGTTGCAGAGCACAGGCTCCGGACGCGCAGGCTCAGTGGCCATGGCTCACGGGCCCAGCCGCTCTGCGGCATGTGGGATCTTCCCGGACCGGGGCACGAACCCGTGTCCCCTGCATCGTCAGGCGGACTCTCAACCACTGTGCCACCAGGGAAGCCCCTCGTTTTGATTTTTTATATTTTTTGTTATTTTAAAAAAATATTTATTTATTTGGCTGCAGTGGGTCTTAGCTGTGGCACAACTAAGGATCTTTGTTGCTGTGTGCAGGGTCTTTTTTAGTTGCAGCATGCGGAATCTTTACTTGTGGAATGAAGAATCCAGTTCCCTGACCAGGGATCCAACCCAGGCCCCCTGCATTGGGAGCGTGGAGTCAACTGCTGGACCACCAGGGAAGTCCCTCACTTTTTGATTTTTTTTAAATTGAAGTATAGTTGATGTACAATATTATATAAGTTACAGGTATACAACATAGTGATTCACAAATTTTAAAGGTTATACTCCCTGTGTTGTACAATATATCATCGTAGCTTATTTATTTTATACATAATAGTTTGAACCTCTTAATCCGCTACACCTATCTTGCCCCTCTTACCTTCCCTCTCTCCACTGGTAACCAAGAGTTTGTTTTCTGTATCTATGAGTCTGACCAACTACTCCTTTAAATGACTGAGATTGAAGTCTCCTGCTGCACTCCAGACAGTTACGACCCATGGAAATAGACATTCCACAGATGATGGTGGGCCGAGTGATGGTTTCTCACCTACTCTTCTTTCACAGCATGCATTTGAACACGGCGATGATGAGTGGAGGAATTATGATGAGGAAATGATAATGTAGTACTGTGGCAAAAAAAAAAGCATCCGTGTTCTGGTATTAAAATAGTTGTGGATATTTGGTTAATCTAGGCTCAATGCTCTGAAACAGTCTCCAGTCAGTAGTTTAGGTAAATACTCTCTCGTCACTTGTCGTTGATTTAACAAGGCTGAATGTATGGTGACTGGACATTTTCAAGGCTGTAGACTGTAGGAATTGATAACTCAAGGTCTGGAGTGAGATGGAATTGGATACAAATCCTTACCCTAAAAACTTTTTAGTTTTGTGATCTTACATAAGTTGCTACTTAGTTACAACCCTAGTTTCTCATATATAGACATTAGGTTCATTTTTTTTACATAGAAAATGGCAATTATCAGTAGCACCTGATACGACTGTGGTAAATAACAATAAACAGCTATGTAAAACTGTTAGCCTAGCTCATAGTGTGGACTCAGTAAATGTTAGACATTATTATTATCATTATTATTAGGTATAAAGTATGCTTTGGTGCTCATTTAAAGATGAGAGACATAGATACATAGATTCAAAGAATAGTAGAGTCAGGAGGGACCATAGAGATGTTCTGATCCAGCATCTTTATTTTACAGGAGAGGAAGCTGAAGACCAAAGGAAGCAAATAATACCCAGAGTGAAAAAGCCAGTTAGTGGAAAAGGAAGGCATCACGTTTCCATGGCTTGCCTTGCAGCCAGCATGTGCCTGTGAAGGGCAGCTGTGGGAGATGAGCCTCTGGGGTTCTGGTTGATAGCCACTTGTGCAGAGCCTTTTGTTCACTGTAGATGGTTAGGACCTGATCTAATTTGCAGTATTTTCAGCAGAGAATTGAAAGCGGTCTGAAATAATTTGACTCTTGGAGCTCAGATCCTTTACTGGGTACAGTCTCATTACTTTGCAATAACTCATATCTTTAGGGTGTGCAGTAAGTATTTAAGACTTGAATAAGCCCTATGTGAATGCTAAACTCCTCATTTGTTGACACATTCTTCTCATACTCAGCAACTATTCCAGCAGCTTCTCTTGCCAAGGAAATACCAAATATTGTTGAAAGAAAAAACAGCTGCAAATATCAAAAAACCTAGCTTTTTAAGGGGGTTTCCAAAGTAAATGGTTGAAGAACCTAGAAAGTGATTTTACAGTGATGTAGAACAAACCTTTAAGCAATTATAGCTTTTAGTCTTAAATCAATAAAATTTTATTGAGCACTTCCTTTGTATGAAGCACTGTAGGTAATTTAAAGACATGTTATTTTTGCCTTTAAGGTGCTAACAATTTAGTAGGAAAAATAAAATGTAAGTAAATTAATCATAAGTTACATAATAAAATGCAACTCAAGTAACATTTGAAGATGAACACCAGAGGGCATTGGTAGGCAGAGCCTGACAAGTTGCCAAGTGAACGGCGCAGCTCATTTTGCTTTCCCCCTTCTTTCATGACAGTGCCTGATTCTGGTTTGGGAGTTATCTTTTCCTTGCAGTCTTGGGGAGCTGTAACTCCAGTTGCTCTGCATTTCTCTAGCCAAGGTGTGATCTCGTGAACCAGGTCATGCCCACCAGCCTGTCTTCCAGAGCGACTTGAGGATTGAAATTTTTGATAAAATCGTTATCCCCTTTGGCTGACTTAGTTGCTGATCTTTGCTGAGCCATCTCTAGCCTTCCAGTCAATTCTTATGCTCTTAGCTGGGAATAAACTCCTTTTCTTCATGAGTTCATTAGACTCGGTGTATGTGGCAATGGCAGCCCGAAGGGAAAGGAGATGCCACTTTGACTGTAGGTGTCAGGGAAGAAAGGAGGTGACATTTGAGTGGGACCTGGAAAGGGGGTGAGGGTAAGTAACTGAGGACTTTCAGTTTGGTGTTTGGTGACATCCTATTATTTCTAATTTTAGACCACTACTAGAACCATTTCTGTAGTTTGTGAACTAATTAGAAAGCTTGTTCACAAATCCTGAAGATTTAATGCTTCGCTAAGTGCAAACCAAGGGTAGTAGAGTTGGAAAATATTTCAGGATTAGTTAGGTTAAAAAATAGAAAAGATAGGGCTACAGATGTAACTACAACTGAGAAGAGATTTATTTCTACCCTGAAAGTCACTGTAGCGGTCTCTTCTCATTGTGTTTATCTCTTTTTCTCATCTTGGTTCTATGATAATCCACATTTAAGAGGAGAATAAATTCATTCTTTAGTCTATCAAGATTCATTAAAACCTAATCTATACTTTCTTCACTGAACAGATAGAGTATCTGAAAATTATAGTATCTTGCATTCAACAGCTGTTGTTAATATTTGAAACCACATATGATGCTGGTAAAGAGCTCTCAGACATTAGTGAATATAATTCCCCAAATTCACTTGACATGCAAAACCATTGTATAGCTTGATTAAATAATGTGTGTGAAATTCTGTCTGGAGATACACACACACTTCCTAAGCCAGGAAGAGACAAATACCAATACTCTGGGCTGGAATTTGGTCCAATTTCACTCTAAAAAACAATTTTGCTGTTGACAAAATGGAAATGTGCTGAACAACCGGGAAAAGGAAAATGGAGAGGTTAGCAAGGTCCAACTTCCCCTTTTCTCTTCTAAATGTATCATTTCATTTTTCTAAACCAAGCTCTTCTTAAATTCCAGAAGAGGAAAATATTTTTTCTTAACTTTTTTTTTTTTTTCCCGGTACGCGGGCCTCTCACTGTTGTGGCCTCTCCCGTTGTGGAGCACAGGCTCTGGACGCTCATGGGCCCAGCCCCTCCGCGGCATGTGGGATCTTCCCGGACCAGGGCACGAACCCATGTCCGCTGCATCGGCAGGCGGACTCTCAACCACTGCGCCACCAGGGAGGCCCCCCACCTCGATTTTTATAGCAAACTGGTAACGCCCACATTTGAATTTCTAGCAAACCCTAGAACATAACACTATACTCGTTTTGCATTTATTTCTCACTGGCTGGATGAATTTTTAAAACATAAGGTAAATCAAGTGGGGAGATTAAAATCAGATGGTTTTGCATAGACTATCAGTAATGAGGGTAAAACTGACGTTTTTCTATCTGCTTATTTGACTATACATTTTGTACTTATTTTTAAGGCCAAACTATAAGAGCTGGAAAGTGGTGTTGAAGTCCAAAATGGAAAACATTTCTTAGTCATTTTCATAGTGAATTTTGAATCTTTAAAATGCCCATGGCCAGACTATGCCGGGATATGATCAAGTCGGTTTTTCTTTCCTCAAGGAGCTTATTTAAAAATGTATGTGGCAGAGGCTTCTCATTTAGCGTATCTAAGGGAGCTCTTTGGGAATCTTACCCTTGTCTTCTTGTGTTGCCATGGGAATGTCCATTTTTATATCTTCAGAGAGATACTGTTTTTCAGTGTGGTAGAGCAGAGAGAAAGTGGGCCTTACATTTAGGAAATAATGTATCTGCCTCTGGCCTTAACTCCTTACTAGCTGTGTCACTGTAGGTAACAGATTTAAGTTCTCCAAGCCTCAGGTTTTTGTTTTTTAAATAAAATTTAATGTAATTTTTCTTCTGAAGGGTCATTATAAGCATTAGAAGTGATGAGTACATCAGAAGACATTTAGTACATCATAGTATTATTATACTGATATGATTGTGAAAAGGCGTCTTAACATGTAAATATTTCCTGCCTGACTCCATGCTTATATCTCAGAGAGCTTTCTGTCTTTGTTAGCTCAGTCCCTGGATCTATCTGTGATGTAAAATTAAAAAAAAAGAATAGTAGAGAAGGAGGTGATCTGAGATGGAAGTAAAGGAGAAAGGGTTGAAACAGAGTGTTGCCATTTCATTTCAAAGAGTTGAGGATGCTGGGGGTGACAGATGGCAATCTGGGTGGGTGTCAGAAAGTCTGGTGGTTTGTTGAGGTGAGGCCCTAGAGCAGTACTGTTCAGCAGAACTTTCTGTGACTATGGAATTGTTCTCTACCTGAAATGTCCAACAACATTGCCACTAGCTACACGTGACTATTTAGTACATGAATGTGGATTGTGTGACTGAGGAACTTTTATATTTCATTTAATTTTAATTAATTTAAACTTAAATAGTTATGTGTGGTTAGTGGCTATTTTATGAGACAGCACAACTCCAGAGACTCTAGAGGATATGAGAGACTGAGGGAAGGAAGGTAAGGAGAGCAGATTTTAACAAGTATTGTCATGAATTGCAAATTAGATCCTTAATATTTCTTGAGAAATGTAACCAAAAAATTGAAATTCGTTTGAAATTAGTTCTGAGAGCTGGACTGCATATAGATATAGAAATAGATATACATATACATATGATTCACAGCTGAGGACAGGACACATGGGGCCCTGACTAATATTAGTTACATGGGTAGTAATAAAAATATCCTTTCATTAACATGATGATAACTGAGGAATTTTATGGACATAAAGCTCATAATGAAAGAGTTTATTTACATAAACTCTTTGCATTTTAAACACACAGCCATATCCACACTTCTCATCTAGAACTCAAACCGTTATATAAATAAGTCTAAATATTTCATTTAGAAAATTAGAGCTAGGGCTTCCCTGGTGGCGCAGTGGTTGAGAGTCCGCCTGCCGATGCAGGGGACACGGGTTCGTGCCCCGGTCCGGGAAGATCCCACATGCCGCGGAGCGGCTGGGCCCGTGAGCCATGGCCGCTGACCCTGCGCAGCCCGAGCCTGTGCTCTGCAACGGGAGAGGCCACAACAGTGAGAGGCCCGTGTACCGCAAAAAAAAAAAAAAAAAAAAAAAAAAAAAAAAAGGAAAATTAGAGCTAATTCTCTATAGGCTTTATATTGTGTAGCAGGATTTGTTTTCTCAAATAATGATGACAACCACCAACACCACCAGGACCCATTTTCTCTCTAGGAGCCCAACAGATGAGTCTCGAAAATTCAAGAACCTTCAGAAATGCGTAAAATTGTGTGTGTGTGTGTTTGGGGGCGGGGAAATCTACATTCATTAGAGATTTTGTATTAGATATTTATCCTTTTTTCTTCATTGGCCTGGGATATGATAGCCTTGTTCATTTCCCATTGTTAAACCTAAAAATACCAGACAAATGCAGAGCTGGAGTTGTGAACACTGGTCCCTTTACCACTGTTCTGGAACTGGAGATGAAAACATGGTGGGGGGGCATGTAGGGTACACTCTGATGGTGGTGGCAGTCATACCAAGAGTGAGTCCTGACGCCATGGAGGATGTCAGAGAGGCCGCAGGGCTGTCCTTACTGGCACCAGTTCTGCAGAAAGATTTTGGATATGGTTTCTGCTTGCATAGCCCCAAAGCTAATTCATCACCATGTCCAGAAATTCTGTGAACTACCCAATATCCCTTTAATGAATCAATGTTCCACTTACACTGGGCAGAATAGGCTTTTGTTGCTTGTAACTAGAACTCCGACTGATACAGACGCTCAAAAGGATCTGTAACCCTAAAATGGTTAAGGATTATCCCATAAAACCTCATTTATTATGACTATGAGTCCATCACAAATGGTATAATGAAGACAGAATCACAAAAATCCAGAGCTGGAGAAAAGACGTATTCTTTGAAATGACAGCTAGCGTTTTTTTCAAGAGTGTAAACTGCACTAAAATGTAGACAGAAAAAAAGAAGAGTGATAAGGCTTACCTACGCACCCTTGGTTTGTAAAGGAGAATATAAAGATTCCAAATTATCTCCACTATAGTGAACACCTTAGTAATGAAAGAGCCTATTCTGTCTAAAGGCTTATAATGCCGGGAGTCTAATATGTTCCTTCTGCACAAATATGTGAATCCAACGACACTCAGTATTCTCCATCTTCCACTCTCTCTCCTCAAATGTGATTATCAATGATGTTTCTAGTCAATACTATGACACCCTATCTAAAAATTCAAAGTATTCAAACATATATTAATCAATTCAAACATATATTGTAGGCCCCATGTAGGCATGGGCCTACAATTTTCCCATGCCCCTAGATTTGTAGAAATTAATACAAATATACAGATTAATCCTTAGAAATTGATATGAAATAAGTGGATTATGAAAGTACAATTTCCCTCTGCATATTTTAATGGGAGTTTCAGTTAAAAAGAAGTTTGTGTTACAATTTTAATGATGCTGGACAGTTTCATCTTGGGGCTAGAAGTCTGAGATACAATCCCTTCTTTACAAGCAGAATAATGGGGTTTTATTAAAGGAAGTATATTCTTCCATCATTTGCTCTATGTTTATACAGTGTCACTGAATAGTCAACATATATATCAGGGGAGGAATAATGAGTATTCCTTTCTTTTCATATAATGAAAGTTCCAAATTGCCCCATACTTCTTATTTAATTATGAATAAATTCAGAGATGTGTGTTGTATTTATAATTGAACCATTCTGCATTCATGTTCTCAAACATATTATAAACTAAAGTCTCTAATATTCCCATTATTTTCCAGATGGGAAAGAAAAACCTCATGAAACTTGGAAAATAAATTTTTTGTCTTTAAAAATTTGTCATGAAAATTTCCAAATGTACAAATAAGTAGAGCCAACAGTCCTGTGTACACCTGTACTGATTACACAGCTTTCATGCTTGTCAACAGTCAGCTATATTTGTTTCATCTCTTTTTCCCATCCCTGCCACCTCACCCCACCTTTTCTTCTTTTTGGCTGGAGTAGTTTAAAATAAATACAAAACGTGATGTCATTTCACTTCTCAATATTTTAACATTAATTTCCAAAAAAGTTTGGATATTTTATAATATTGCCACAATGGCAATTTTATACTTAAAAGTAAATAAATGGGCTTCCCTGGTGGCGCAGTGGTTGAGAGTCCGCCTGCCGATGCAGGGGACACGGGTTCGTGCCCCGGTCCGGGAAGATCCCACATGCCGCCGAGCGGCTGGGCCCGTGAGCCATGGCCGCTGAGCCTGCGCGTTCGGAGCCTGTGCTGCGCAACGGGAGAGGCCACAACATTGAGAGGCCCGCGTACCGCAAAAAAAAAAAAAAAAAAGTTAATAAATAATTCCCTAAATTATTTAATACCCACTACATATTCAACTTTCGTTGATTTTCTTAAAAATGTCTTTTTACAGTTTTTTGAATTCGGATCTAAACAAGATAGTTCGCATGTTGTTTATGGCTATTATTTATCTTACACCTTCCTCTCCCCTTCTCCCGGACACTGGTCTTGTTTTTTTCAAGCCATTGGCATATTGAAGAAATATCCCATTGACCCGTACAAAGTCCCATTTCCTGGATTTGACTGTTGCTTCTTCGTGGTGCAGTTTAACTTGTTTCTATTATTTATTTATTTATTTTTGCCTGCGTTGGGTCTTCGTTGCTGCTCACTGGCTTCCTCTAGTTGCCGTGAGCGGGGGCTACGCTTTGTTGTGGTGCGCGGGCTTCTCATTGTGGTGGCTTCTCTTGTTGTGGAGCACGGGCTCTAGGCGCGTGGGCTTCAGTAGCTGTGGCACACGGGCGCAGTAGTTGTGGCACGGGGGCTCTAGAGCGCAGGCTCAGTAGTTGTGGCGCACGGGCTTAGTTGCTCCACGGCATGTGGGATCTTCCCGGACCAGGGCTCGACCCCATGTCCCCTGCATTGGCAGGTGGATTCTTAACCACTGCACCACCAGGGAAGTCCTGTTTCTGTTATTGTGTAGACTTAAAGTTAGATCTAAAGTCAGATTCCAATTTTTTTTGGACCAAAATACCTCATGCATGGCATGTATACTTCATTTGCCCATAATATGCCACTTTTATGACAGTAAGATTAATTCATGACGTTCAGGGGATGGCACTCTGGTCCTTTCACTACAGTTTTCCTTCAGCATATCCCCTGATAATTTTGGCATCTATTGATGACTGTTGTCTGAAATAGTTTTTTAGTTCAGGGTTACAAAATGTTGATTCTATTCCTTTTACATTTGTTAGCTGGGATTCTTCTTTACAGAGAACGTCCCCTCATCCATTAATGCTGTGTGGTTATTCTGCTGGTCCATTTCAAAAAAGCAGGAGAAATGCCTAATTATTTTTAATGATCAATTTTCAGAGGTAAAAGCTGGAGTCAGAAGTTCATTCTGTGATGCATCAGCCATCCCTGCAGGACCGAGATACTCACTACCCCAGCTGTGGGGAAGTTAGGATGTGGGGTGGGTAACGTCTTGACCTGTTCTCTTTAAATCATGACAAATCTGAAAGGTCATCCCAGCTCCCACACAAAACACCCAAACACGAGGATAAACTAAATTCTTTATCATGTTAAGGAAGAGTTATGGTGATTCCAACAAATGGCTTATTTGAAATTTCCTATAGCACTAATCACACAATAGCATATTTGCTTATAATGCATTATACTCTGTTGTATTGATTTGGTAATAGCAAGTGTGTGAGCCAAACCATAATTAAACCAGAATGAAATTGATCTACAGTACATAATTGATAAGATAAAAAAGAAAATAACCTTACATACAAAAAAGTGTATAATAATGCATTTGCAAAAGAATCACTCCTTTTCAACACTTAGTTTATTCGTATTTCTTTATCATGAACACGAACATGGTTTATTATGTTATATTTGGTTCACAGTGCAGCATCCTCTTGATAATAATATGACGTTCTATTAAATGGAATTCTCTATTGACAGGCATTTCTACATCTTTCATAATAAATGTAAAATTAATGTTAGGAAGGATGTGAAGCTGAGTCTTCATAGAAAAATTAGCATTATTGGCAGTCTCATTTTAATACCAAGAGCCCTCTACTTTTTTCTCCTTCCATGATAATTGACAATAATATAGAACAATTGTTTTCAAGCTGCTTCACAGACCAGATCCCACCCCCCAGCCCCTGCCCCACTGCACCGATTCCCACCATGGTGAGAGGTGGTGACAAAACAAAAAACAGACAAGATAGGTGGAACTTCTACTTTAATCAGAACAATTCCACTTTTTACTTGTCTCATATACTAGCATTTCACGCAAGCTTTCATTTCAAAAAATGTTCCTGTGTTAACATCACTGTGAAAACTACTGATAAAGGGTATAGGTGCTACAAGAAATATTTAAATAAACAAAACATGCCATTGATTGTCTCGGAAAATAATTATGATTTAAAAGATTTTCTATCTTTCTACCTTCCATAATACAAAAGTGCATGTGTATCTCATGTTATTTGTTTGCTGGATCTCTGTTGAATTTCACATTGAGCCTTATTAGAAATTAGTAGTACTTTTTTTTTTTCTGGTCAAAATGGTTCTATGAATATGATGCAATGCAATCATACTCAACTCTACATTAAAGTCAGTATTTTCATAAAAATATTACAATAAACGATATTTTAATGTACACTTAAAGTATTTTAGATAGCAATGAAATGACAGGATATACTGGATTGGAAAACATAGCAAACTCTGTGCCTATTATTGTTACGTCAGATTTTCTGATGGAATGTAGAGGACCTGATCTGTTTCCTATTTAGCTTCAATTTTTCCCTTTCATCTCTCCCACCCTCCCACCCCCAAAGTAAAATCCCTCTTTTTCATGTATATTTCTCATCTGAAACCCCAGGACTGGGTCTTGATTTGCCTAAGGAGGATGAGCACCTAGAACACACCTAATGGCTTTTGTTGGTATGTGCATCTCAGGTTTGCCCAATTCAACAGAATGAGTCTCTTATGTTCTCTAACTAGGGGAGATATTTTCTTCCCCTCCTGCAGTATGTGATTAAGGAAGTCCCTTTCCGTTCCTGCCCCCTGCCAGCCATGACCACAAGGTGGAGGAGCTTCAGAGAGAAGGGAAAAGCAAGGCCAGGAAAGCAGAAAAATGGAAAGAGCTTGTACCCTTGTTAACACCACCAGGCTGCTGAATCAATCTGTAGACTTGCCCTTATGTAACAGAAAATTTCTTATTTCTGCAAAAAACCCCCAAATCATTCCCTCCACCCCCCCCACAAAAGCCCACCAAACAAACAAAATGGCATTACAGATATAAATATAGAAGGCAGCCGTTACAGTTTTCTTTTTAATCCTAGATTTTACCTTGGAATTCCCTTAATGCTATTCTGTGTTTAAACACAGCTCTGGACAAACATGTTTGCTGGGAATTCTGGGGAGGCCACAGTGCTGGAATTTAGTGTTGGGAGAAACAGAAGCTGATACAGGACCCTGGAGCCGTGCTTCTGCCAGTTTACTTTGTCATCTTGCCTGGTTCCTTCTATCTTTACTCCCCTTGACTCTCCAGCCCCTGACATCTGGCTTGTACCTTGCACTGTTTGCTCTCATTAAAATTGGTCCCATCAGTGAGCAGGCAACTCTACTGCATGCCAGGGTTTCTCATGTTTTAATTTATTTTGATGACTCAGTGGTTTTAAGATATGAATTGGTTCCCTGTGTCAACGAAGGAATACTAAAGACACTGTGGGCAATTTTAGATAAGGCAGTAGGAAATAAAGCAATAGGTTAAGTGCATTTGCTGTAGCTTAAGTAATATCAACAGTGGGAAAAACAATAAGGATCACTGAAGGGAAGAATAAGATAAGGTGTATCTGTGGAGCTGAGAAAGAGTTTCTTTTCCAGACAATTTATTCTTGTTCAGACCAGAAGAATTTAAAAATATATCAAGTTTTTCTTGAGAAAATCTATTAAGAAAATGTGTGCGCACAAAATTACACTGCTTGTTTCCTAGCACATTGCTTAGCCATATCCTCAGCACTGGCAGGAAATACCACATGCCCCTTCCTTACCCTTTCTGCTTACTTTACATGTGCCCCATGTGTACTTTCAACCATTCTCATGACTTCAAAGCCCCTATTCAATGCCATTCTCTACTGACTAGCATTTCTATATCCTTAATAATGAAATGTAAAATTAATGTTAGGAAGCGTGAACAAATTAATAAACTGGAATTCGTGACTCCAAATCTTAGCTTTAGCCAAGATGTTTCCCCAGCTCAAGATGTATTTACTCAACTGTCTATAGGACATTGCCCCAGAATTTCTGCAGGCCACTCAGTTTTGTCATATCCCACACAGAATTTATTGTTTTTTCAGAAACCAGCTGTTTCATTTCTTCCCCAAGCAAGCATTTACTGAATGCTTAATGTATAATATTCTAGGCTTTGCCTTAAGAGCTCCGACCCTCCAGAAGTACAGAATAGTGAGGAAACTGATACATGAAACAGTAACTATAATGTAATGGTTAATGCAAGGCTAGTTATAGGAGGAGAATGTGTGACCTTGGACATTTTGCATGACCTCTCTGTGTCTCAGTTTCTTAATCTGTAAAATGGAGAAAACAGAACCTCCTCAGAGAGTTAATGTGAGGATTAATTCAATCACTATATATGAAGGGCACAGAACACACTAAGCATTCAATAATTATTAGTTATTGTTATTAATATTATGTTACGTCATACAGAACCTGAAAACTAAGCCTTAAACAGAATGTTTAATGGTGAAATATTAGAGCCATTCTATCTTCATTATTATTTAATATTTTTCTGGGAGTACTTGCTAATGCAATTAAATAGGAAGAAGATGAAATATAAAAATGGGAAGGAAAGAAGCAAATGACAATTATTTGCAGAAGATTTGACTGTTGCCTTTGTCGGCTCAGGCTGCCATAACAAAATACCACAGATTGGGTGGCTTAAACAACATAAATTAATTTTCTCATGGTTCTGGAGGCTTAAAGTCGGAGATCAGGGTGCCAGCACGGTAGAGTTCTGGTGAGAACTCTCTTCTTGGCTTGCAGATGGCCACCTTCTTGCTGTGTACTCACATGGTGGAGAGAGTAAGGAAACTCTCCGATGTCTTTTTTTTTTAATAAGAGCACTAATCTCATCATGAGGGTCCCACTCTCATGAACTCATCTAAACCTGATTACCTCCCAAAGACCCCATCTCCAAATATCATCACATTGGCAGTAAGGGTTTCAACATATGGATTTGTGGGGAATACAGTTCAGTCCATAACAACTATATAGATATAGAAACTCCAAATAATCAGATGATAAAAT
Source organism: Leucopleurus acutus (assembly GCF_964270905.1). Taxonomy (NCBI): domain Eukaryota; kingdom Metazoa; phylum Chordata; class Mammalia; order Artiodactyla; family Delphinidae; genus Leucopleurus; species Leucopleurus acutus. The sequence continues at coordinate 111,213,960 of NC_139147.1, forward strand.
AATAGAAGCAATAGGTAAGAACTTTTTAAAGTAGCTGACTACAATATTAATATGCAAAAAGCAATAGTTGTATAACATATAAAACCCACAAAACTTAATGGAAGGATTGCGCTTACAATAACAACCAGCAATATCTATAAATAAACCTTACCAAACTTTGTAAAATCTATGTGAAAATAACTTTAAATTGCTTCTGAGGGCCCAAGACAATTTGACCAAATGTAATGATACATATCTTGTTCTTAGCGAGAAAGACATTATTGTAAAAATACCAATACTGCATAAATTATAAGTTTAATATGGACCCAGTAGGGGCTTCCCTGGTGGCGCAGTGGTTGAGAGTCCGCCTGCCGATGCAGGGGACACGGGTTCGTGCCCCGGTCCGGGAAGATCCCACATGCTGCGGAGCGGCTGGGTCCGTGAGCCATGGCCGCTGAGCCTGCGCGTCCGGAGCCTGTGCTCCGCAGCGGGAGAGGCCGCAACGGTGAGAGGCCACATACTTACTTTTTTTTACCCACATACTTACTTTACCTTTTGGTCTCCATTCCTTCTTGTAGCTTCCAGTTTTCATCTGGGATCATTTGTTTACTTCTCAACTAACATTTTTAGAATTTCCTTTAATGTGGGTCTCCTGGTAACAAATTTTCTGGTTTTGTGTGTCTGGAAATATCTTTATTTCAAATTCATTCTTGAAACATATTTTTGCTGAGTAGAGTTCTAGTTTTGCAGTTACTTTCTTTTTTGTACATGTCTTCTGGCTTCCATCATTTCTCATAAGATGGCTATCAATTCTGTTGTTCCTTTGAAGAGAATATTTTTCTTTGGGTACTGTACAGCCGTACCTTGTCTTATTGCACTTCAGTTTATTGCACTTTGCAGATACTGTGTTTTTTACAAATTGAAGGTTTGTGGCAACCCTGTGTCAAGCTATTTTTCCAACAGTATTTGCTCAGTTGCTAGTTCTTGCAATATTTAAAACTTTTTCATTATATTTTTATGGTGATCTGTGATCAGCAATCTTTTTTTTTTTTTGCGGTATGCGGGCCTCTCACCGTTGTGGCCTGTCCCGTTGCGGAGCACAGGCTCCGGATGCGCAGGCTCAGCGGCCATGGCTCACGGGTCCAGCCGCTCCGCGGCATGTGGGATCTTCCCGGACCGGGGCACGAACCCGTGTCCCCTGCATTGGCAGGTGGACCCTCAACCACTGCACCACCAGGGAAGCCCTCAGCAATCTTTGAGTTACTAGTATGACTTCCTGAAGCCTTGGAAAATGGTTAGCCTTTTTTAGCAATAAAGTATTTTTAAATTAAGGTCTGTACATGTTTTTAGATATTATGCTATTGCACACTTAATAGATATAGTGTGCAATATAGTGTAAACATAACTTTTATATGCACTGGGAAACCAAAAATTTGTGTGACTCACTTTATTGCAATATTTCCTTTATTGTGATGGTTTGGAACTGAACCTGCAATATCTCCCAAGTATTCCTGTATTAGTCTCAGTTGCTGTGTAACACATTACTGCAAACTTGTTACCTTAAAACAAGACACATTTATTATCTCACAGTTCTTGTGAGAACTGTTCTTCAGTTCTTGCGGGTCAGGGTCAAGCAAAGTTTAGCCAGATTTTCTGCTCAGGGTCTCACAAGGCTGCAGTCGAAGGGGCAGCTGGGGCTGCAATCTCATGAGTCTCAGGATCCTCTTCCAAGGTCATTCAGGTTTTGGCAGAATTCAATTCCTTGCAGTTGTAGGACTGAAGTCCCTGTTTTCTTGCTGGCTATTGGTTGGGACTGCTCTCAGTTCTTAGAGGCCATCTGGTCCTAGTCACGTGGCCATCTCACAACATGGCAGCAGCTTACTTATTCAAGTCCAGTAGGAGAATCATTCTCCACAGTCTGCTACTAGTGAGTCACATAATTTATCATAATCAGAGGTGTGGCTATCCCACCACAATTGCCATGTGATGTAACCTAATCAAGGGAGGACTATTCCATCATATTCATGGGTCTGATTCAATGGGAGGAGATTATACAGGGTATGTATACCAGGGGGTAGGAATCTTGGGAGTCATCTCAGAATTCTGCCTACCACAGCAACTTTCAAGATTTCTTGTCTTTTATTTTCATTGGTCTCATTATGATACATCTAGATGCGAACTTCTTTTTATTTATCCAACTTGGAGTTCATCAGTCTTTAATCTATGAATTATATAGTTTCATTAGTTTTGAAAAATTCTTAGGCATTATCTTCAAATATAGTTCCTGATCCATTCAGTTTTTTACTTTCCTTCTGAAACTCCAATTATTGTATGTAACATGTTTTCACTATATCCCTTTTGTCTCTCAAGCACTTTTCTCTGTTTTCTAATCTTTGTCTCCATTCTAGATATTTTATTGTGAGCCATCTTCCAGTTCATGAATTCTTTCTTCAGTCAAGTTTATTGAAACCAAACACTGAGTTATTTTATCTACATATCTGTATATTATTTATTATAAGGACTTGGCTTACACAATTACAGAGCTGACAAATCCCAAGACCCGCAGTCAGCATGCTGGAGACCCAGGACAGCTAATGCTGCAGTTCCAGTCCAAATGCCAGCAGGCTAGAGGCCCAAGAAATATCAAAGTTTCAGTTAAAGTCTTAAGGCAGGAAAAAAATTGATGTCCCAGCCCAAGGCAGTCTGGCAGGAGAAGATTTCTTCTTACTTGCAGGAGGGTCAGCCTTTTAAAACACTGAGTTCTTAATTTCTGTTATTATATGTTTTGGTTATGGAGCTCCCATTTGGTTCTTTTTCACATTGGCTATGTAATTTTTTTATAGTTTTAAATCTTTGGCTGCCATTTTTCTTAGTTCTTGAATACAGTCACTTTAAAGTCTGTGCCTGATAATTCTAATTTATGGAGCCTCTATTTCTACTGGCTGTTGCTTTCACTGTTTGTCATTCATGGTGCTTTCTTGCCTCATGTATCTCCTCATTCATGGTGTATCTTCATTGATGGTACTCTTGATATGGCATTTAGAAACCTGTTTGTAGAAATCATTTGAATAATAGGGTAATATTTTCTTCGTACAAGAGAAATGTTCCATCTGATTCTTCTAGTCTCAGTTCAATAGCAATTTCAGATATTTTTCAATTCAACTTCAAGAAATAAGATTTTCCGAGTTACATGAATGATGCCAGCCAAGCTGGTCTGTATTGTCTGCCAACTGTTGTCTACCTCTGGCTCTTCCTGATTATTAGGGTACAGCCCTTCAGGATTCCTACTTAAAGGGAGGTGTTTTATCAGGACCTTCATGCTCAGCTATTGTACTTGAACTTTTGCTCCCTAACCTTATGAACCTTTCAAAGGTGCCACTCAGCCTTTCAGCTGCATCAGTAAAGGCAAAAGTAGTCTCAAATGACAGGCTTGCATCGCTCAATTTCACTATTTCCCTAGATGCTGGGCAGCCAATTCTTTACTATTTTTTAGCTTTTTCATGCTTTTGAGTATATGTTTTGTATTTGATTCAGCTTTCCTAGTTCTTAGTAGGAGGCTGGTCCAAATTATCTAGTACACTGATTTTGAAAGTGGAATTCCCCAACTTTAATTTTATGATATTTTTGCATGTTTATTTATTTTATAAGATTTTAAACTTAGGAAGCATCTTCCTCCAGAGATTTGACAAATATTCGGTTTTTTTTAAATTTATATGCTTTAACTTATATATCTATATCTATTTCTATATATATATTATTTCTTTTTTTTTTTTTTTTTTGCGGTATGCGCGCCTCTCACTGTTGTGGCCTCTCCCGTTGCGGAGCACAGGCTCCGGACGCGCAGGCTCAGCGGCCATGGCTCACGGGCTCAGCCGCTCCGCGGCACGTGGAATCCTCCCGGACTGGGGCACCAACCCGTGTCCCCTGCATCGGCAGGCGGACTCTCAACCACTGCGCCACCAGGGAAGCCCTGTGTATTATTTCTTCAATCCATTTCCAATCAATATTTGGGTATGTAATTCTCTATTAATTACTCATACATTTGCCTAAGGGAAACTAAATTTATCATTCCATTAAAATTCCACATATTATTTATTTTTCTTGAGTCAAATTTGAAATTACTTTTATGAGAATATGTTAGGTTAACTGAGCAATTACTACCAGAATATAATGAAAATATGCACTCTAATAGCTAAGTTAGTTGCTTAAGCTAATGACTAGAAATTTATACACTTTCTTTTGCCCACATTTTTTCAGTTTTACATTAGAATGTGTTGTATTGCAACACTACTACAGACTATGGAGACTGCTTTCAAAATTGATGAACCAGGAATAAAAATAAGGGTCACGCAGAGTTTAGCTCAGTATCCTGTTTAACTGATTTTTATCAAATTGAATATATTTTTGATTCTCCTCTATTGCTACCTTAAGCAAAAATAATGAGAGAGAAAAAAATTTTTGGAACTAAGAAAGTGGGTCAAATAGTTTTAGGCAGTGGCTTTGCATATGTGTGGCTATCTCTGTAGGTATTTCTTAGAAATGAAATCAAAAGTACCATTATCTTGATAAAACTCCAATTTCAAGCACATTAATCTTATTATATAAGGGTCAATTTATAAAAAATCATTATGTGGTTTAAGATAGATGTATGGTAGGTAAGATATTCTTCATCTAGAACTGTGTGCATGTTCACACACTCATATGCACACATGAGCCTATATATTTATGTGGTGGCGTGTGGTGAGGGGAGGCTCTGTGGGGAGGTGTGTGGATAGAGTATAGCTTAGGGGCCATGCAGAGCTGGAAACATAAAATATTCTTACTTGTTTCTATGTGACTGAATAATTCATAATAATCCATAATAATTCATAACCAGAGATACCACTGACATTTTCTGAAGTGACTGAATTTAACATTTGGGTAAATTTATCTCCACTCTCCTGACCTCTGATTTAGACATCATGCAGGATAGTTTAAATCAGACCCGGATTTCCATCCTAGCTCCACTGCTTCCTGTTGTATGATCTTAGGAAAGTTTTATAACCTCTTTGTGCCTCCTTTTCTCAATTGTAAAATGTCAATAATAATAGCATCTATCTCATTTTTGAGTGAGATAAAATATGTTAGAAGCGAAGCAGAATGCCTGTCACTCATCAACATACACAATTATAATTTAATCGTAAATATCGTAATTGGAAGAGACCTTTACAGTGCATTGGTCTAACCCCTTAGTTCAAAAGAGTAAAAATCTTAGTTACTGAGATACTAAGTTCAATTTCAAAGGTCTTACACCATCCAGAGTAGAACTCAAACTTAGGGCTACTGACTCCTAGAAGTAAATATATTTTCAACTTCAAAAATTATTAGATAAATGAATAAATGAGCAAGTATTTTGAATAAATTTTACAGAAAATATTCAAGATAATTTTAGGTCTAATGGTAATTCTAGAACGTAGGGAATTAGTCAAGTTTTCTTGAATGGGTGAGATTCTAAAAGTATTTTAGGTTGTGTGAACAATTTAGACAGGGCTTTGGAACACATATGACAGTTACAGTGTCTGTAAGGGGAAAAAAAGGAGAAGAAGGGAAGCCAGTGTGTAATAATTTAAATGAAGTACTACAAATTGTATGATCATTCATGAAACACAGCTGCATATGTCTGAAAAAGTTGAGAATCATAAGAGCATGCCCTTTGTTTTACAAAAAATTTTGAAAACAGAGCCAAAAGAAGTAAGGACTGGGTAGTTCATTTAATGAGCATTGAATCAGACCTACATTAAAAGTGATATGCCAGTATTTGACATTTCAAGAGCTAGAACATTACCTAAACTTATCACTGCTGACTTATGACCTCAGCCATCTTTATTTTCACTGGGATTTCATGTTAGACTTCTCTCCATGACTGTCACTGAAGTTGAATCTAGAATGCAGCATCTTCCAGGCAGCTGTGTAGTGGGTGGAAAGCCCTGTGCTTCTGAGGAAAGGGGGAAAGTGAGGGTAGAAAGAACTGAGTTTTACAGCCTGTTTTTACCATCTAACTTTAAATACTTGGAGATGATTAGTTTTTGCTTTAATTCATTACCACAGAGATACAGACATTACTCTTCTATAGTCAAGTCATTTTAAAAGTGCACAGTAAAAAACTAGGCTAATGCAGGTTCAGGAAGTGGGTCTGTGCTGTGTCACCAGGGTGTTCAGTGTATAGAGAGCTGTGTGATTACTGTTCATGGGAGACACCAGGAGAAAATGTGGAAGCCCTGTGTCTGCCTTAGCAGTCTCCTTTCTCTGAAGTCTCCCTGTCAGGGATCCACCAATCTCAGCTACAGACTAATTATTCCACCATATCAGATATGGCTTAAATTTTTTGATATAGCATGAGTGTGTTTTAATGGTGGGCATTGTGTGAAATGTTAAGATGGGCAGCCTCAGAACTTCTATAAAGAGTGGGAAGAGAACATAATTTTGCTGAATTTTATGCATAAATTATGAAAGTTAAGATAGGATGGTCTGTTTTGGTTCTAAAAACACAGTCAAGACTGTTGACTTCTTTTCCCTCTCAGTAGGAGATACATTCACTCCAGTGCCTCTATTCTAGCCTTCCTTCAATTTACTTGTTTATTCATCCCTACACTTATTCATTCATTAACCAACATCTCTTGAAGACCTGCTACCTGGCCGGGCCCTGGGCTGAGCTCTAAGGAGACAATGGGAGACCACCACGAACCCCATACTCATGCAAATACAAAATCAACTATGGCATGTACTACATGAGGTCAGAGAGTATACTACAGAGACATTCAGCTCCATGGAGACCAAATCAGGGAAGGCTTCTCTGAGGAAGTGATGTTTGAGTGAGATCTGACTAGAAATAAATCAGAGCTGGGTGATCAGAGGGAAGGAAGGGAAGAGATGCAGAGTGACAGGAATGTTTTATTTTGGGAAACCTTAGGCTCTGCATTGCTTAATGGGAAAACCACAGTGCATTCTACCCAATGCAGATGATGACTCTGTGCCCTGACACAGCAAAATATCCTGACTTGGCACCATCAGTTCACTCATGCGTGTCATTTCCTATGGGCACTGCAATCTTTTTCCTCAGGTTTCTTGCAGAAATTTTAGGACTGTCTTGAAAATTTAATATACTCTTGCTGTGCTATCACTTCGTCTCCTGTCTCTTACCTCAACTCAAAATTCTTCTTTCTAACCACTGTTACAAGAGACAGTGCAATGGAGGTTTAACTAAACTACACAAATCTAGGATTACTGGTATTAGGCAGGATTCCACACCATTCAATGTACCTGCATTTCATGGGACCTAGAATTAAACCCTCTTTAATCACTGAGTCATTTGCACCAGAGATGCATATATTGTGCCCAAACAAAACCAATGGCATACAAAACTGAACACTGAAATTGTTCCCATTCTCTGAAAGAAACTTTTTCTTTTGGTCAAGCAGCTCTTAAAAGCATGACCTAGAATTTCTTTCCCTGCTGCTTTTTTTTTTTCATTTATTTTGTACATTTCAACAATTTCTAAGCTGGCTACAGACCTTGAACTAACAATTGGGAACGCTTTTATAAGTTTCAGTTAAGAGCTTATGAACCATTATGTAGCTCAGCAAGAAAGTGCATGACAGAGATGGACAATTACTTTTCCACTGGAGTTCCATTTCTCTCCTCCCTCTGTCTAGCTGAAGGTAAAAAGGCTCTTAAGTTCATCAAATAAAAGAATGTTCTGTCTCTCAAAAGAAGAGGTATATATGTTCTCAGTAAACCAAAATGTTCCAGTGAAAGCACTTCCTGGTAAAAATGGTATGAAACTGTTGAAACCATGTTTCATATTTGGTTCAGGTTCTTCCCAGTTAGCATTCTTTTTTCATAAAGCTGGGGAGGCAAGCATGTTAAAGCTAGAAAAGCGAGAATCTCTGCTGAAACTGCACTGAAAAACCTGCCAGGTAATGATGCTGTTTCCCTTTTATTTCTGTTTGAGCTGCAATAAAGCTGGCACTTTCGAAACACAAAAGCCAAGTTCCTGCTGTGACTTCCCAAAGTGCTTCTCAAAATACCCGTGCCACAGCTAACACATAAAAAAAATGTACATGAATGTCTGGCCAGTTTCCCAGAACCTTTCTGAAAGTACACAGCCCTGTTTTCAAGTAGGTTTGGTTTATGATGCTCTGCAGTCTGTTTCCCAAGAATCATGGTATTCCCATGTAGCTTGAAGCTGTGTTGTAGCCTGACTGATGGTCCTGGAGTCAGGCATGTCCACAGGAAAATCCATCATTGACGTGGTCAGGATTGGTTCCCTATCCTAGAGTTAGTCAGGGAAGGTGGGTTGAGTCCTTAGGAGCCATCAAGAGTCCAGGGTTCTATCATGGCTCTGCTAAGTCGATGATTAATGATGGTCTTTTACTAAATGTCAGTTTCTCATCATAAAATGAACACGTGAACAAACGAAACCGATGACAAATGTAGAGGTATAACACAGTTGCAGTATGGTCAGATAAAAACACGCCTGGTTGATGCCAGAGCCATCTGGGCACCAGGAAGACTTTATTCAGGCCACGTTTCTATCAATTCCAATAACTTTCAATCAAAACTTTAAGAATACATCATAACAATTAGTCGAGAATGAACGAGAACTACTTCCACGTTATAATTTTATTAATTAACGTACATACATGGGGTTTCGGACACCATGGTGGTTGGATTTCAGTTTCTCCTCTATAAAGAACTGATGTAAAAGAAACTAGACTCTACTTTTTCCTGTCTTTCTCAAACTTAGGCCACTTCTGAGCTTCTAACATAAGTGTTATTCAAAGCTATTCTGAAACGATGTAGTACATTTGGAAGTTTGCTTTCTCTTTTTATAATTCTAACTACTAATTATGAAAAAAAATTATCAGCCTGATATGATTAGTCAAAATTTCCCCCATATACCAAATTTTGACATGGGAATTTCTAAATAATAAATTCTGCAAAATACCACCTACCTACTTTGTTCTTTAGTCCTCCAAAAACGTCATTTTCTGCTCAGTGCAGCCACTCTCTCTGCTAACAGCTAACATTTACTGAGCTGCTGGTGCAAACCTGGATCACTTCACTTAATGATCACAACTCCATGAAGCAGGGATAATAACTATCCCATTTTGCGGATATGCAAACTGAGGCTCGGAAATGCTGACTAACTTGTCCAGGGTCTCACAGATAGGATATGACTCACAAGTCTGATTGTAGAAGTGAAAAGCTGAACTGTCTTCCTGGACTAACCTGTGGCCTTTTAAGCTTTCTGTGTTTCTTCCTGTGATCTGGCCTCTTTGCTTTCTGTGTGCTGTTTTGATAAGCAATGAGTTAAAACTACTTGTTCTTTTTATTTTATTTATTTTTTTTTTTGAGAAGCATAAATTTCCTGATTAGGGGAAAAACTGAAAATAAATTCCCCCATTGGTGATCCCATGACAGCCATGATGTTTCCTGTGCAACATCATTAACTGTCCTCCCTTCCTGGAGCAACAGCTTGGGATGCTATTGTTTAACTTTTCAACACTGATTAACATGCAAGCAAAAAAGTACTTTAACAAAAGTTACTATAGATGTATATTGCAGTAATTTTCAAAGTGGAAATACATCCCGCCAGAGGCTTTCCATATGTATGCTTCTCTTTGATTTACTAATCTCTAACATCCTGAAGTTTCTTTTTTTTTTTTTTAACATCTTTATTGGAGTATAATTGCTTTACAATGGTGTGTTAGTTTCTGCTTTATAACAAAGTGAATCAGTTATACATATACGTATGTTCCCAGATCTCTTCCCTCTTGCGTCTCCCTCCCTCCCACCCTCCCTATCCCACCCCTCTAGGTGGTCACAAAGCACTGAGCTGATCTCCCTGTGCTATGTGCTGCTTCCCACTAGCTAGCTATTTTACATTTGGTAGTGCATACATGTCCATGCCACTCTCTCGCCCCATCACAGCTTACCCTTCCCCCTCCCCATATCCTCAAGTCCATTCTCTAGTAGGTCTGTGTCTTTATTCCCGTCTTACCCCTAGGTTCTTCATGACCTTTTTTTTTTTTCCCCTTAGATTCCATATATATGTGTTAGCATATGGTATTTGTTTTCCTCTTTCTGACTTACTTCACTCTGTATGACAGACTCTAGGTCCATCCACCTCACTACAAATAACTCAATTTCGTTTCTTTTTATGGCTGAGTAATATTCCATTGCATGTATGTGCCACATCTTCTTTATCCATTCATCCGATGATGGACACTTAGGTTGCTTCCATCTCCTGGCTATTGTAAACAGAGCTGCAATGAACATTTTGGTACATGACTCTTTTTGAATTATGGAGTTTCTGATAAGCCCCTGAGTTAGAAATACCCTCTGAGTTGAACCCTGTAACTAAAGGGAGTGTGCATCCTCGTGTGTTGGGACAGAAGAAGGCTGAGCTCCCCTGGTATGTAGTAAATCTTCCCATTACCCTCAGCATGAAATACCGACCTTTATATAGTCTACAAGGAGAGTCCACTTATTCATTAGGGTTTATGAACACAGTGCCAAGGCTCTAGGCTCTTTTTAAGAGTCTACAAAAATGTTTGTGACTAGAAAAGGCAACTAATGGCCCCAAAATATGAAAAGGAAACTGCAAAATGGAAAAGAAAAAATTTAACTGAGTGTCTAAACACTGGAACATGTCAGCCTTCGTATTTCATATTTTCATTACATATGAAAACAATTTATGGGTTAAATTTATTTTAGTATGTAAAATGATTTCTTAGAAATCATAGCTCATTGTAAATGAAATGACTAATTACTATCTCTGAAACTACCTTGCTTATTTTTTCCCTTGCTTATTATCTGTCTTCTACTAGAGGAAGCTCTATGGGAGAAGGGACCTTGTCTTTCTTTTTTATTTTTGTATCTCCATTGCCTGGAGTGGGTCTAGCGTAATACTCAGTAAATACTCAGTAAATATTTGTTGATGAATGAAACACATACACACACACACACACACACACACGACATACACACAAGATTAGTTACTGTAAGATATCCTATACTTAGGAGGTAGTATATTTTTGCTTAAAGGAGGTGGTGAACGGATTAGCTTGTCTGAGGGCAGGATGACCCTTAAGGAATAGGGATACAATGGAAAAGAAATTTAGGTCCTCCCTGGAACCCCCAATTAGGATGTCATGTTAACCCCGCAGTGCCATGCATCACAAAGGGGCAGGGAGACTGAGTGACAGTTACGAGTTTTTTCCCACGTGCACATAGTTAATCGTGTGTTGTACCATCTGGGGTAATTCTGAAAATTTGGTGATGCCATGTGGATTGTATGTAAATGGGTCCACTCCTGGCAGTGCATAAACAGCAAGATTTCATCGTATAACAGGCTGAGTGAACTGTGAAGCACATGTTATTTGGAACACTGGTGGGGTTTTTTTTGTTTGTTTTTTAATTGGGGAAACAGTCACTTTTGCGGCAACAAGGCAGATCCCAGGAGGGTGGCTGAACTTCAGGGTATTGTCACAGTGCACAGAAGTGGTTCACTGTTTGGCTACCTATCCATTTGCCCAGACAGCAACCCCTCTGCTTTCTCAAATCTCATCTTCTCTTCCTCAGCTGCTGTTCTTTCAGAGGTAAAATCTCTTTCAAGCGCTTGCTCTGAATCAAATCTTTTATGCAAGTTATGTCCATTGAATCAAGCCTCCAGATGGCTCAAACCTTCTTGTTTCTCCCCTGCCTTGCTGTTCCACTCACAGGCCCAGGAGAGTCACCTCTAGAATTGTCTTCTGGAAACGGTATTGCCCAGCAGAGATAGCCTTCACAGAAGACACACTGTACTTTTAGACTTTGGGGGAGAAAACTATAATGAGCTTTAGGGTATTTTTAGGAACTATTATATCTATTTCACATTTGCTCCTAAAAATACAATATGAAAACTTGATTTCGAATACCCATGGGACAAGTCAATTGCGAAAACTTTAGTCAAATCAGAATTTGACAGTATTTGGACATTATTAAATATGTTAAAATATGAACTTGAGGTTTTGGGGAATTTGAGTGATTATTAATTTAAACCTTTGGGGGGTAAGAATAGCTCAGAATTTAAGTAAAATATGAAAAAATATGAAATATGAAAAAAATACTCATTAGTTCCAGGTTTATCTGAATTTTTGATACCAAAAAAATTTATTTAGGTTTTGTTTTTCACTATGTCAGACTTTTATGAGCTTTAATCAGATTTTTAGATGAAAATAATATTTATCCTTATTCAAGAACTAAATTTCTTCTTAAAAAACCCCAGATGTCATTGAGATTGTTTACTATGAATATATATGTGTGTGTGTGTGTGTGTGTGTGTGTGTGTGTGTGTGTGTGTGTGTGTGTGTGTGTGTATATATATATATACTTTTTTTTTAAAACAGAAAACAGTAATAGCAAGATTACTTCTGGGAAAAAAAATGCTTAAATGGTTTATGGCTTGGGGGAATATTTTATGTAAATTAATTCTAGTTTTGGCTATGGGCAAAAAATAAAACTGGGCAGTTGAAAATTTCCCAGAGGATAGGGGTAGAAAATCTTTTATAAGGTTTCATTTTGAAACCTAACGAGTGTATGGATGGATAATAACAAAACATGTCTCGGTAACCTCTTTAAAAATGATTCCAACTTTTGGTAGGGGGGATTTAGGGCTTGTTGGGATTTAGGACTTTTAGCCTGTTAAATGGTTTGAATAACGTTTTGGGTATAATACTTCATTCCCTATTGCTCTGTATTTAAATATGCATTTTCAGTGTTCAAACTGCATCTTGGTCCATCAGCTCTTAAAGTGACAGGTATCCTTTCTAACTTGAGGAACACACAGAATCTAATGCTCTTTAGGGGAACATATATGAAAAGGAGGAAAGATATATATATATATATATATACATATTTTACTTTCAGTACTGTTGGCAAGGATGGTGGAATGAACTGAGGCAAAAGAGCTGATTTTAACCTCGGCCCCGTCTGCAATGTTGGGAAACCTTGGGAAAGCACTTAACCACTCTGTAAAATGCGCATGCTCCTGTCTTAACCTACCTCATAGTAACACTATACATGGTGAAGGAAAACAGAATATGTTTCCTTTGGCATATTGATTATTTTGAAATAAAGGGACTTTAGAAACAGCAGGTGTAAGAAAGACACTCTGACCCTCCTTTTTCTTCCTGAAAGCAGGAGAAAAAACTCTCAAATGAAAGGTACCCTCCCTGTACCAGGAGGAAAGAAGACATTCTTATCACTAGAGTTGGGGAATTGGGGGCTGAAAAATCTGTACAAACAAATCTTGTTAACTAACCCTTATCTTCCTAGTTACTTCGTCATTTGCTACCCCTAGCCCAAACCCCTCTGTCTTGCAATTTCTGCACAAATTGATCATTTCTTTGTCTAAGGTGTATAAAAAGCTTCCTGCTCTGGTTACTTCCTCTGGTTTTATTCTCTTGTGAAGTTTCCCATGTACATGTAAAAAATTAGTAAAATTTGTATGCTTTTCTCCTGTTAATCTCTTTCTGTCAGTTTATCTCTTAGGCTCAGCTGGAGACTCTAAGAGGTAGTGGAGAATTTTTTCCTACTAAGAACATGCCTTGAAGAATATAAATGCTATAAAACCAAATTGAGTTATGAAGTTGAACCACATGGAAATGCCATTTTTCCAGGTGACATTGGTCCAATAGAGGCAATTCTATAAATAAAGTTTATTATATTTTTTCTAAACCATATATGCATTAATATCTAACTCAGTAAAAAAAAATGGGACAGTGGTATTGGCCAGAATATCATATTTAGGAGTCTGGTAAAGTGCCTTTAGCAGCTATCAACAATTCTATCCACAAAAGATGATCAAGCACCTTTTTTTACTAGACTCTGTGGTGGGTACTAAGGATATAAAATGAATGAGACAAAATTTCTGCCCTCAAGGAATCTGAATAAGTGCTAGTATTAAAATATATCAGAATCTTCTTTTAGCCAAGCTGAAGGTGTCTTTCTGAAAGATCTGAAGTTTTAATATGAATTTGACAAGAAGCAGTGAATTTGGGCAGTTAAAGGGGCATCTCCCAACACACAGCCTATACAGCTGAGCTAGTTCTGACTGGGATGACCCAACCTGGGCATTGCTCTCTGTATTGTTGCCCTTGGAGACTGCCAGCACTACTCCTTGTTCTCTTTCCATAGGCCCTGAAAATAAATCCTTTCAGGTGTGGAACTAACCCAGGTACTAGTAATGACCCTAAGTTGCCTCCAGCAGTTTATAGAACTGCCAACTCAGAGATGGTTGATTTAATTACTCCCCTGGGTTTTTCCTGTCTTCACCTTCTATGACTTGGATTAGAAAAGGCAAATACCTTTTATCAGTTTTCAAGGGTAGGGGGAAACGATACAGAATATCATATCACTGAAATGACTAATTGGAGAAATTTGCTGGTCAGTTGTAACAAAAAGTCAAACAGCTAAATGTTTCTTCTCATATCCATCAGTGCCCATCAGTGAAGCCTGTATGGGGTCCTAGACAATTCTTATGTAGCTATTATTAGCTCTTCAGCATTTGCAAAAAACTCACATTTAATCACCTTATTTTATATCCACAAATATATGTTAAATGTCAGAAACCAGTTGATCTGATAAAGGGGGTCTCTTTTTATTTGCTTATTTATAGGAAGAGGCAGAGATTATTATAGCATCTTTTTTTTGAATTCACCACAATGTGACACTCGAGTAATTTCTATATCTCTGGATGTTTCTAGTTGATGGAGATGCCTTCAAAATACTGGACTTCTAGAAGGAATTCTCTGCCTGAAAATGTAAGTCATTCTCAAAGATGTGCACTTGTGAAGTTGTGGAGGGTCCAGCTGACTAAGTATGTGGGCTCCATTTACAAGGGTGTTTCCCTGTGCTTTACTTAGAACACAAGAGCAAAAACAAAACATTTACTTGATTCCTTAATCATTATATTTTCTGTTTCCTTCCTGAAGGCAGTCAGGAATAAGAAAAATCAAAATCTTACTGTAGGGGACTTCCCTGGTGGCGCAGTGGTTGAGAGTCTGCCTGCCGATGCAGGCGACACGGGTTCGTGCCCCGGTCCTGGAAGATCCCACATGCCGCGGAGCGGCTGCGCCCGTGAGCCATGGCCCCTGGGCCTGCGCGTCCGGAGCCTGGGCTCCACAACGGGAGAGGCCACAACAGTGAGAGGCCCGCGTACCGCAAAAAAAAAAAAAAAAAAAAAAAAAATCTTACTGTAATGACCATAGAAACAAACCTCAACATAGTAAGTATGTGAATATAGAGGTGTGGTATGGAGCAACCCTTTTTGTTCAAGGAAGATATTAAAGTACACAGAGAGAAGAAGATTTATTTCAAATACAGGAAAAAACAATAATTTTACTCCAGCAATTTTGATGGATTCTCACCAGATAACTTGGTGTCCCGACATGGTCTGTAGGCTCAAATAGTGGTCCCTTCATGACCTATAGGCTTGAGATCATTCATTACACCTTTTAGACAGAATTAATTACAAGACGCTGGGAAGCACCCAAGGCAGTATACAAAAGTTCAGCTTATTGGCACTTTGACTAACCTAAAATGAAAGCAGTTATGAATATGCTATACACTGATTCTAACTTAGGAATGACTTAAACCTAAAATGACGACGCACCAACAGTAGTAAGCAGTCAACATGCCCCTTTCCTAACTGTGTTACCTTCATCGCAAAGGAATTTCCCATTCTCCCTTTTACCTTTCTCCCTCATAATTTATATAAAAAGGAAATAGTAGGAAGAGAGAGAAAGATGATGAAGATATTGAGAGAGGAAAATTCAGAATAAGTTTTTATCAGCTTCTAAAATTTCAGCTTCATTTCCATTTGTAGTTATACAACTAGAAAGAATGAAACAGCCAGTATTTGCCAAACCAGGACAACGACCAGACATTTCCCAAACACTGCATTTGTGGGAAGCGTTCATTATGGAAGAACTAAAACAAAACAAAATGAAATACATAAATCAAATAGGTATATGGGTCTACAAAAGAAAATGTAAAAAAAATTAATTTGAAAGACAGACCTACTTGTACATATCATTTGTAAGCTATCCTCTACATTTCATATTTTTTCTTTGCATGTGAACCATGAGTTCACTGAACCAGGCCTGTTCCTTATTTCCACGAAGCTATGAGACACTCCGTAATTTCTGGCATATTTCTCTTGATTTATTGCCAACAAACTGTGACCGAGGGTGGGCCTGTGCTACATTTCCAACATCTGCTTTTAAGAGCTTGCAAAATTCCATATATCTTGAGTGCTCATAGATTCAACTGTTCTCTACCAGTTGAACATTTTCATTACTCTTGATTTTTCCATCTCTAAGATTCTAAGTTTTCACCCTAACTTCTCTCCTCTCATACTACATCGACTTTTCATACTAAGTATGGTCTTTGGTCCTTTAACATGATTTTATTTTCTGATTTATCTCCTGATGACATTTTCACTTTTACCTAGACTGTATCCAGTGAAGAGTTTACCCTTAGATTACCATGACCCTTGACCTTCCTTTATAACTGCTTTTCTAGTTTCCAAGCCCAGGCTTCTTACTCTTCCAAGCAGAGTGTCACAGAAAGCAAATGGTTACTGAAGTCAGGTAGGCTTGAATCAAATTTCCACTCTACTACTCTTTACTCTCAAATGATTTAACTTTTCTGAATCTATCACCTGCTCTAAACATAAAGATGGTAACACCTCCCTCAGAGTGATTATGTGGTTTAAATGAGAAGGCACATGAAAAGTACCCTCATATAATACATGCTATAGGCACTCAGCATTAGTCCTCTTCCTCTAATTACACTCCACAGCTGATGGATGTTGCTGGAAAAAGTACGGATTTAAGCCCACTATATATTCTTGCTATCTAATCATACATCAGACTGTTATTCATTTTTTATTTACTCTTGCTCTAGTCAGGATTTCTGGTTGCCAGCCATAGAATCCACTGTAGCTAGTCTTCTTCCTTTCTTCCTTCTTTCCTTCCTCCCTTCCTTCCCTCCCTCCCTCTCTCCCTGCCTCTTTTCCTTTCTTTCTTGCTACATTGAAGTATAACATAAATATAGCCCAGTGAGGTTTTACATATGTATACACTCCATATCCAGCACCCCGATCAAGACTAGAACGTTTTTAGAAGCCCAGAAGCCTATTCAGTGCCCCTTCTCATTACATACTTCTCTGTTGAGGTATCCACTATTATCACCAGACATTAGTTTTAATTTTACCTATTCCTAAACTTTCATACACATGGAATCACATGGTAAGGACTCTTCGGTCCCTGGTTTCTTTTTTGCTCAACACTGTCAATGAGATACTTACATGTTGTTACGTGTGGCAGTAGTTTGTTCTTTTTTTAAATTGATATGTGCTGTTCCACGACAAGAATATGTTAAAATTTATTCATTCTATTTTTGATAGGCATTTTGGGTTTTGGCTATTATGAATAGAGCTGCTATAAATATTTTTACAAGTCTTCTGTTAGATATATATGCAATCCTTCTGTCTAAGAGTGAAACTGCTGAATCATAGGGTAGGCATAGTTTAAGCTTTAGCAGATACTCACACTTGAGCTAGTTTAACCAGGAAGGAATTTACTGAGAGATATCAGATAGTTCAAAGGTTCGATGGATAAACAGTTTTTAAGGCTGAATTTTCAGAAACATCTTCCAGAGCCACATTGCAGAATTAGTCTTGGAAGGGCATTACTGCTCCAGCTGACCCAGAACCTTGTTGCCTCTGATGCAATAGGAAGCTTCCCTCATTGCCACCATCCTTAGAAACGCTCTGCTGGGTTGAAAAGGAGGGTCACCTTGTTGCACCTTATGGCAGAGGGGATCTGAATGGCCAATTTCTTCAAAAAAGACTTTCAGCAAATATTTCTTTTTTAACCTCATCTCACAACTCAGCCCTCAAAAGTACCTTGTATTTCATATTCCTGAGACCTACTGTAATGAAACAACACGGCATCTCTTATTTCTACCATTACAAGTTTATGCTTCAATTTTCTCAAGATTTTTAAGTCAGTTACCATCCACTCATCTGCTTACTAGCTTTCAAATTTTTGCTAAAATCTCTGGTCTCCTCTTTATCCTCTCTACTTAGCTTTACTCTGGTAGGTTACTGCCTTTTTTCATTCCTTTATTGTCATTTGGTGTGGGTTCAGGATGGGAATTTCCTGTGTACAGTTCACAGTGTTTAAGCAGAAGTCTTACTGCATTTGTCAAAATGCTGCTCCAAACTTTTTCTATTATTTCCAAATCTCTACCTAGTCCTCCCTGTACCCAAGTCTAACAGATGGACTTCTATCATCTTGGTTCAACTTCTATCATCCTGGTTCACCTCTATCATCCTGGTTCACCTCTTCCCCATCTGAAAACTTCTCTGTACTGTTATCAATTTAACATATGTGGAAAATTAGGGGGAATAATCTGTCCTTTCCAATGTGAATTCTTTTGCTTGTACGTTTATCTTCCTCTGAGCTCTTGTTCCATCCTACACATACCTCTATTAGCCTGAAATACACATTCTTGGAAATGGGGGTACAACTGCATCACTGCTACATGAAGTATCTACATGAAGTATCTACATGAAGTATCTACATGAAGTATCTTCCCCATCTGAAAACTTCTCTGTACTGTTATCAGTTTAACATATGTGGAAAATTAGGGGGAATAATCTGTCCTTTCCAATGTGAATTCTTTTGCTTGTACGTTTATCTTCCTCTGAGCTCTTGTTCCATCCTACACATACCTCTATTAGCCTGAAATACACATTCTTGGAAATGGGGGTACAACTGCATCACTGCTACATGAAGTATCTATGGTATTCCGTCTTTGAAAGTTGTTCCCAGAATCGCCCTTTGGAAGAATATCTTCTGTTTTCTTCAAATTCCTTGAAGTTATAACTGGCCTTCAGCCACATTTTCTTGCAGCTACAATTCGCATACTTGGTGGCCAGTGCTCTCAGGCTGCAATGAAGTTTATGAAGCTTTTCTTGTCAGTGGCCTGCCCCCAGTGCAGATGTGTCTGCTGATTACTACCCTCTGCCAACTTAGTCATTTCCTTGATGGCACCTGGAACTTGTTGCAAAACGTCTATGTTTATGTCCAATATGCTTTCCTTTGTTTTGTGGTGGTGGTTCTAGCCCCGGCACCTTTGGTCAGACATTATTAGTCAAAACTATGGGCCAGCCATTTGGTGTCCTCTGTAATATAAAATAAATTTCAGGGAGGGACGTTGTGGAAGACAAAAACACAATTCAGTATGGTGTGGTGGCTGAGACAGCTTAGGTTCTGATATACTAAAACTCATTGGCTGGGAATCTACAACAGCTCTCAGAGCTGGAAAGATCTGTGTTTACCACTGTTCTGTAATAAATTGCTTGTGTGTGTGTGTGTGTGTGTGTGTGTGTGTGTGTGTGTTAGAATGTGTACATACACACACACACACACATATATATATATATATATATATACACGTTCACACACATACAACTTTTAAGTAAATTGTTTCAGAGACAAATAGCATTATAACCTTAGTTGGAATAGAGTAAGCAGTTCTCTCTTATCTTTCTCTCTACTGACTATGCTTGCCTTCCAAAATGTTCAGATTCTCTTTATACATAAACTTTTCTTCCACCTTGATTCTTACATATTTCTCCTTTTAAAATTCAAACCTCCCAAGATAGAATGTTTTCAATTTCTATACTTCTTGCTCCTTGGAATTTGCTTTTCACCTCTTATCACGTCACTTAAACCACATTCACTAATGAACCAACAGCTCCTAATCCCAGAATCCTTTGCTATCTTTATAGTGTTGATCTCCTTTACCTTCCAGGAGTGTCTGTCCTTTTATCCTTCCTCTCCTGCATGCAAATCTCTCTTCCCTCACTTTCCATTACATTTTTATATCCTAGTTTCCCTCTTTTTCCACATCTTTAACTGATGTTTTTTCCCTTGTACTTTCTCTTAAACATAAGTGGTTCTCCAGATCCTCTCTCTCCTCTCTTATATCCACTTCTCCCTGTCCCCACTCACTATCTTTTGTATGTTTAGCCACATTCCACGGTTTTGTCTTAACTATCACCACTGTGTGAACATCAACATCAGTTCTGATCCCTCCTGGAATCTCCATTTTAGTATTTCCAGCTGCCTGATGGATTTCTCCACTCAAATGCCATGCCACTATCTCTACCCTATGTCTGAAACAAATCTTTTGACCCTGTAAATAAGTTTCTTTTTGACTTCCTTATTTGAGCACCCCATTTTCAGAAATTCTAACTTATCCTGTCTCCTCTATCTTTCTTACTTTCTCATGTTTAACCAGTTGTCAAAGTCCTATGGATTTCTCTTCTCCAATATCACTTGCAGTCATTTCCTTCTTTGTTTCCCCACTGAACTTTCAAGTTCACCCTCACTGACTTTTCTTCACTAAATGGGTATACTTCTTAACTGATCTTCTTGCCTCCTCTGACAGATGAATTCTAGACAGTTCATCCAACTTAACTGCATTAAAATGGAGATGTGACTGTACCTTTACCTTGCTTAAAACCCCTATGTTTCAGTTAACCTATTTTTACTTAAGTAACAGAAACCTGACACAATTGCCTTCAATAATGATGTTTACCTTAAATAATCAGAAATTAGAAAATAGAGTAGTTTCAAGGCTGATCTGTTTGGTTGTTCTGTGACAGATTCGAGAACCTATTTCCTTTTCATCTTTCACTGCACTGTTCTCAATTTGGATCCCCTAATGGTCACTAAATAGATGGCTGTCTCAGTCCAGCTATATCATCTAGATATAACAACATCTGGACATTTCATTGTGCTTCTTTATTTTATTAAAGTGCGATGAAACCTTTCCAAGCTTTATCCCCAGCATAATTCTTCTCACATTTTGCTGACTAGAATGGCATCAAAGGTGGCTGCCTGAATATTTAATTGGCAAAGGCAATGAGATTACAACAATGGGTTTAAAATAATCAGGAATTATCCCCAGATTAAAAAAAAATATTTATTTTATTTACTTATTTTTGGCTGCATTGGGTCTTCGTTGCTGCACGTGGTCTTTCTCTAGTTGCAGAGAGTGGGGTCTACTCTTTGTTGTGGTGTGCCTGCTTCTCATTGACCTGGTTTCTCTTGTTGCGGAGCACAGGCTCTAGGCATGCGGGCTTCAGAAGTTGTGGCATGAGGGCTCAGTAGCTGTGGCTTGCGGGCTCTAGAGCGCAGGCTTAGTAGTTGTGGCGCATGGGCTTAGTTCCTCCATGGCATGTGGGATCTTCCTGGACCAGGGATCGAACCTGTGTCCCCTGCATTGGCAGGCCGACTCTTAGCCACTGTGCCACTAGGGAAGTCCCCATCTCCAGATTTTTATGAGCTGCATTCTTGTACAAACTTAGAGTCTTGTTAAAAAAGAAGGAGAGTGTACTGGTTGTTGGATAGGAAACTAACAGGTTTGAACTGCCACCTCCATCTCAGCCCTTTTCTTTCTCTACTCCTTACCCATCTCTTTTTCCCCACCATCTCTATTGTTTTTCTCTTTCTTTCTCATTTTAATTTTCTTTTTTCTTTAGTCTGTTCTTAATAGTGCATCACTGCTCACATCCAGCTTTTCTGAAGTTTCTGATCTATGAAAAGAGTTTCAGAGAGAGAGATATTTTTTTCCCTATGATTCTACAACATACTCTAGTCATATCTAATAGATTAGCCAATACAACATTATCGTCATCTTTAATCTGCAAGACTATACTCCATATACTGTAAGGGAAAGAGAGAGGAGTATGACAAGGCTCTTTCTCTCAGAGTTTAAGACTGAAGTGGGCGTATGCTACATTTACAGTTGAAAGGTGTGAACTGACAGTAATTTAAGTATCTATTTAATAGTGGGAAAACACTGACATATGAAATCCAAATGGACTAGAGCAACATCTCTCTTTTGGAGTGGCAGTGAAGGTGATGGCAAAATTTATATCACTGGGACAATAAATCTGTCTGTAGGTCTCTTAGGGATAAAAGGAATGAAAATTTAAGGAGTATTCCACCAAAAAAGGGGATATAAAGAGAGTTCTGAGGGGAAGAAAGGGAGTTAAACCACATGGAAAGATCATGGATCTTAGGGAGAAAATGGGAAAGTAAGTGGTTCCTAGTGGAAGGAAGTCTAATGGTGTTTTAAGACCAAGGAAATTGAACATTTGTTGTTAAGCGGTTTGTGCTTCTGTAATTTAAATGTCCTCTACTGCTCCAAATCTGAAGTACAGTCTTCTTATGTAGTTGCTTTAGGAGGAAACCAAGGAGTGCCATGTGTAAGTGAATATGGAACAGAATTTACAGGTGCGCATGGAGAGAGAAGAATGAGGTTGAAAGTTTCAGCAGGAGCCAGAAGTTGAAGCCAAGACATGGCATTGGAGCTCCAAGCCAGAACTTTCCAGGAGAAAAAACAGTCCTGGTGCAAGACTAGCCTTCTTGTAAAGTGCAGAATAAAGAGCTCTAGAAAATTTGATTCATTTCTCACAGGGTAGAGAACCCTCAGCTGCCATCTGGATTACATGTAGAGCACCCAGTTAACTGGAAAAAAATGAGACCAGGTTAGGGCCTGCTCACAGTAAAGCATTCTATAAATGTATTTTCCTCCTCTTTTACTTTAACAACGGAGGGGAATATGCCGAAATTAGAAACAAGCAAACAAAAGGCATCAGCTTTGAAATTAGGCTGAACTATCTTCAAGTCTTAGCTCTATCTGTTACTCAGTGTGTGGCCTTTGGTACATTAACCATTTAGGTCTTTATTTTCCTCAGGAGTAAACTGATCATAATAATATCTGCCTTGCAAGGTTATGCAGGACACAGCATCTGGCAGATAGTAAGTGCTTAATTAATCGTGACTGTTGTCATTGTTATTTCTGCTAATAAAAGAGAATAGTTATCATGCACTCAGTATGCTGGGCATGGCTCCTGGCACTTTACTTGATTTATCTTATTTAATACTTACAACAAAGTCATAAGGTAAGTGAAAATATCTTTATTTTACAGATGAGGAAATGGAGACAGGATGGTTGGCAACCTTCCCAAGGTCGTATAGAGTCCAAGTCAATGTCTGAAACCAGATGGAGCCCATCCTCCCTAACCAGTAAGCTGTGGGAGAGAGTAATAGGTCTAGGGATCATCAGAGTGGACTTCCCTGATGAGGTAGGCTTCACCTTGGTGTGGGAGGATCTGCAAGGTTTGCTGAGTCATGCCTCATTTTTAAACAAACATGGGGAGGCAGGAATACCCATCATACATCGGGATGAGAAGGAAAGCAGTAGGAATGCAGGAAGCTGTGGAGGTGACATGTATAAGAAAGTAGGGGGAGGGAGGGAGGAAAAGTTTGTGGAACTTTAGGCAAGAGATTTTAGGTTCAGTGGGGGTGAGGTTAAAGAAAGGTATATTGTCTTGAACTTCTAGAGTATCAACAGGTTGTGAGGTGTGTGAACCAATTGATTGATTAAAGTTAGTTAAAAATAGTACATCTCGGGCTTCCCTGGTGGCGCAGTGGTTGAGAGTCCGCCTGCCGATACAGGGGACGTGGGTTCGTGCCCCGGTCCAGGAAGATCCCACGTGCCACGGAGCGGCTGGGCACGTGAGCCATGGCTGCTGAGCCTGTGCGTCGGGAGCCTGTGCTCCGCAACGGGAGAGGCCACAACAGTGAGAGAGGCCCGCGTACCGCAAAAAAAAAAAAAAAAGGTCCCACAAACAAACAAGCACGCACATTTCAGTGCTTCTAGCTTTGCCCGTGTGCCCCTGAGCAGCAGTCTTTCTGCCATGGCTCTTCTGCTCTTCTGGATTGCATTGGTGTGTCAGGTCACGTTAATTCTGCCTTTCTCCGTATATGTTCTGGCTATATTATAGATAACTAAACATCAAGCCATACACTATGTCCTACTATTATGCTTGAAGACTTACAAGTTATACAGTTGGGCTGAATGACAAGGGCCACGTTTGTGTCATTATCCCAATTTCCAGATGAGATTATGGGACACACCAAGACTAGCTGAGTTCATGCCCTGTCAATGATCAGAGCTGAACTGTACTGAAATAGAACACTGTGTTGCTACATTTTATTGTAGTTATCTCTTTATCTGACCGTGTCTCCCGTTTCTGTGCTGCAGCCACAAGGAAGGGGTCTAGTAAATCCTTACTGAATGAGTGGATATAATTATACTGGAAAGTAGCTACATAAAAAATGACTATAAGGTGTAACAGAATGAAATGTTCAGTAATACGCCTGACTTGGCCCACCCGTTGTCTGGATAAATTTGTATTATTCATCTGTTGGGATTATTTTCTTTGAGTTCTCTCTCATCTCTTGACTTCTCTTACATACTTGACATTTCTTTCCACCAAATCTATGCCCTGGCTTTTGCCGCATCATTGCACCAGCAAATGTGAACTTGGTATGGTGGACGGTTATAAAATGCAGCAGTAATACCATGGGCAATGAAAACTGACTTTTCAGAATATGTCCTATTTGTGAATCAGGTTAATTATTTAGCAAACCATAAAAATAGCTACTATAACCATTAAAGCATGGCTTTTCCTCCTCTTAAAAGAACTGTATGAAAAAATAATTTTAGGCACTCAGATATGTCCTACACTTGTAGCTGGAGGGGCTGTTAGGGATAATTCAGTCCTATGA
The DNA here is from genome assembly GCF_964270905.1 of Leucopleurus acutus. Classification (NCBI taxonomy): domain Eukaryota; kingdom Metazoa; phylum Chordata; class Mammalia; order Artiodactyla; family Delphinidae; genus Leucopleurus; species Leucopleurus acutus. The sequence goes on from NC_139147.1 coordinate 111,238,685, forward strand.
TGACAAAGCTTATTTTTTCTCTTTACTGTTAAATTTTACTCTGAATGACAATTATGAAGCTAATACTAAGTCATTATTTCATGAAAAAATAAGATCTTAGCTTACAAGGTTATAGAATGCATTGTTAACGTGTTACAGGGTTAAGAACTACATAAAGATTTTTCTTTCCCAAGAATTGCTGCTCTCTTTCAAACCAGTAGAAATGGAATAGTTAAGTAGGAATTATCTTTCACCCAAATGTGTCTAACATATAACTTTTAAACACCAAATTCTTTTCAAAAGTGACGATAGATGACATAATAGATTTGCAAATTTTCATTTTCTTTTTACTCTTTCTGACAAGTCATATATGTCATATGATTATTTCAGAGCCCATAAAATCCAAAGTGAGAGTCACAGACGCCAGTGGATGTTAAAGCTGGTGACCTGGAACAGGCGCTGATGTAGGTGATACACATCTCAGCCGTTAGAAAGGCTCCATTCTTTGGCTACTGCCTGCTGAGCTCCCACTCCACTTCTCAGCCAATGTGTGGCATCTCCGCTCTTTCCAATGTCCTACAGATCTCAGGGATTAAACTTCAGCTTAATTATTTTTTAAGTCTGCCCTGGGGCTTTTCTTCCCTCCAAATATGCTTGTCAGGGAATCAGAGTCCTTTCATCTCCTACTGAGTCCTTGCATCTTTTTTCTGTTTCCTTTTTTACCATTCTGTGCAATGCAGAGGATCCTTCATTTCAAGGATCTTATGGTCAATTTTTAAAAGGAAAGAGAGGGCAACAAAAAAATCACACACACACACACATTTCTCAGAGTCACTGAGACATGAGAAAGAGTAACTGGCAGGATACCTGGGCAAAGATAAACCTAGATAAAATTCCAAAGGAATGTTGCTTATATTGTGCAATTTTGAGTATGAAAACCTTAAATCTAATAATCAATCCAATAAAATCCATCTGGTTAAGGAAATTATGTTTAATAATAATTGAAAGAGTTCTTTAATTCTAGACTCGTAAAAGAATTTGTTGAGGGCTTCCCTGGTGGCACAGTGGTTAAGAATCTGCCTGCCAATGCAGGGGACATGGTTCCAAGCCCTGGTCCAGGAAGATCCCACATGTCACAGAGCAACTAAGCCCGTGCACCACAACTACTGAGTCTGTGTGCCACAACTACTGAAGCCCGTGAGCCTATGCTCCACAACAAGAGAAGCCACCACAATAAGAAGCCCGTGCACTGCAATGAAGAGTAGCCCCCAGTCACCACAACTAGAGAAAGCCCATGCACAGCAACAAAAACCCAGTGCAGCCAAAAATAAATATAAATAAATAAATAAGTAAAAAAAAAATCCGCCTGCCAATGCAGGGGACACGGGTTCGAGCCCTGGTCCAGGAAGATCCCACATGTCACGGAGCAACTAAACCCGTGCACCACAACTACTGAGTCTGCGCTCTAGCCCGAGAGCCACAACTACTGAGCCAGCGTGCCACAACTATTGAAGCCCACGCACCTGGAGCCTGTGCTCCGCAACAAAAGAAGCCACAGCAATGAGGAGCCCATGCACCACAACAAAGAGTAGCCCCTGCTCGCTGCAACTAGAGAATGCCCGCGCACAGCAACGAAGACCCAACACAGCCAAAAATAAAATAAATAAATAAGTTACTTAAAAAAAGAAAAAGAATTTGTTGAGAATAACTAAATTTGCACTCTGTAACAAGAATTAGATACTGTGTAAGAACTACGGTCTGATTATGAATGGTCAAGGGTAATATATGATAGTAATAGCTATCATCTAATGAGTCATTATTGCAGAATTAAGTGATAATGATTTTCTCCACAAACACCTGACACTATAACTATCCCCTCACTCTTACTAAATGACCTTGCCACCATCCTCACAAAGAAAATAGAAATCCTAAAGTGCTAGGCATATACTTGTTCTTACTAGTCATTTATTTCACATGACAAAAGTCTCTGATTCTTATGTGGATAAATATCTTATTAATTCTTTAAACTAGTAAAATGGCTTTAACAAAATGGTTTTAAATAAAATGGAGGTGGCTACTCTTTTTTTTAACGGCTCTTCTTTTCATTCAGACTGAGCTCTAATCCAAACACAAATATTTCATACTAGATTTCTGTGCCTGATACAACTCATGTTGTTTCCTCCTTGGAATGCTTTCCTTTCTGAACTCCTTTCCTCTGCTCACCCGCCCACCTCCAACTTGTACATATCTTGAGTTTTCAAGTCCTATCCATCTTCACTTTTTCCTTGGAAAATTTTTCTCATTCTATGACCTAAGCTTCCTCCTATCCCAGTAATCCCTCTTACTTCAGAACTCATATTTTCTGCATCTCTCTTATGGTATGTTCTTATATTTTTTCCATATTTTAGTTTTATGTGTGTAAGCTTTATCTTTATTATACTGTGAGATCCTTGGAGCTATCTGTGTTTGATCTTTTTTTTTTTTTTAAATTCCTCATTGCACCTGGCATAGGGCCTTACTCAGAAAAGGAAATCAATCAATATGTGAACAATTTAAATCAATCAATTCAATGAACAAAAGATTGTGATGATCAGTGAGGAAACAAGGACCACACAGGAGCCAGGAATTAAATAAATAAATAAGGCAATGGATCAAAAGGGGCCAAGAGGAAAGGAACCAGGAAAAGGAAGATCTAGAGAATACAGCTCAACATTAGATGATTCAGTTGAAGTAGCTGAAATTGTAGGAATTCCAAAATCAGGGGCAAGTTAGGTGACTCATATGTTGAGTCATGAAACCTCCCTGCTTGAAAGAAGGGTGCTGGTTGGCTTGAATAATTATATTAAGTGGTTTTCCTTTTTTAATCTAAAGTTGGATGAGGAAAATGGTGTCTCTTATGACTGGGAAGATGAGAAGACATTTCAGAAGTGAAACCAACCTTGGGAAGTAGAATGATAGCCTGAAAAGAGTAAGCAAAAGCAAAGCAAGAATTTTGTCAAGCTTCTCAAAGATAAATGGGAATGCAATCTCTCACTCAAAATCTTTGAAATCCCAAAGAAAGAGAGGGTACAAAGTAAAAAGATTCAGTGGAGTGGTATTAAATGGGAGGCAGAAAGGGTAGGGACAAAAAAATAAAACATAGACGTTTTCTGTGAAGCTTTAGGATTTATATTTTGTTATCCTCCATCTGTATTTTTGGTATAATGTAATCAGAAATTTCTGGTTGACTGAATTCAATTTTCGTCCTGATGTTCTCATATTATGTAGACGCAGTTTAAAAAATTCACTGAAAACAATATAAAATATATCTTTAAAGAGCACTCACTGATTCTTCTATGTTTTCTTTTGATTATAGTAGTCACTTTGGACAAAAGGTATTAATCGTTGAAAAATTTAGATTTCAGATGACTGTTAACCACATCATTCAATCTTGCAATCTTTACATTCAAAGAGTCAAGGGAGATAAAGATCTTTATTTGACATCAAGGCATACCAATTTTCAATACTTCAGTTCACACTAATACATTTTATGCATGAGCTCATCTCTTCTTTCATATTATATGCATTCCTTGGTGCTTGTAAAAGTTTCTCAACACAAGACTCATTGTCTTTGTATTCTATCACTCATATTCTAGAATGCAGGCACCCAAATAGTAATGATCTCATAGTTGATGAATCAAGTCTTAGATGCAGTATGAAAAGGACAGATTATTGCTGGAAGAATTAGGGAACATGAAATGCACTGGTATTTTGAATTATACATGCACAAAAAAAAGAGAAGCTCAATTTTGTGCAATATCCATGGTCATACATAGGAATGTCTTCCCTTTTCCATGAAGGCAGTCTTAATAGCATACATATTATTTACTTATCAAAGTAAAAATTAAAAGTATAAGCCAAATAGCTACAGTGATTATGAGAAAAAGTATTCTAAATTACAAACTATTTTTCAGGAAAACAAGAACGCTTTGGTTATAGCTTGGCATTCAGTCTAGTTGTGTAGAATATTGTATGAATCTGTTCAATGTCAGAAGAGAATAAGAATAGCTGCAGCAAATACTTTCTTGGTCTATAATGTACATATTGTTCTTATACAGTATTTAAAAATTTCTGGTTACCTAGCACCAAAGAATTTTATTTATCTTTTATCTCAATAAGAACCTTAGAGTATTTCTGTCTTTTCTCGTTTTTTTGTAGGAAGAGAAGTTCAGAAACACTAGCTTATAATGCCAACACAAACAACTTCCAGTATTATCTGAGACTTCTTGGGGAAATGATTCCCAGAATATCTATTATATTGAAAGTCTTATGGAATCAGTGAGACTTAACTATTATTATATAACAATAAGTGTTTTTCATTAGGATGCAAAGATCACGTGAATTAGTCATTTTGGATAATTGTTCTTACTGAGGATTAGTGGGAGAATTGAATGCACGTGGGCAGCACATAGACCAGGGCTAAAATGTTTTGAAATGACTGTTGTTTTGTGAATGGTCTTTATATTATGCCATGCCCAAATTATTTTGCTTTCCATTTTAATTTAATTTTTTAAAAAATTATATATGCACATAATTTAAGAGCCAAGGGTTGCACTAGGTTTGTTTCCAAAACAACAGTATCAACTCTTTCTCTTTCCTCTTCCCCAGAAGCAACCACTTTTGCCTCCTTTTGTTGACTCTCTTGGTGTCATGTGTTTAAACAACATGGTTTTAAAAATCGTTACTCCTTGATTTTTCAGTTTTAGCCATTATCTATTGAATTTCCACTATGTATGACAAGGATTGAACTCTCTTTTCTCCCCTAGCCCTCACCATCCTCCCCAAGTATTATGATTTTGCTTAGATGAATATTCAATATTTATATCATTGTAACTACAAAATGCAATTCAAAGCTGAGCCATGTAGTAAACTGTTATTTTTCTTTTTCTGTACAACTGTTTTCTCTGGAGTCAATTGTCATTCTTTATCTTCTTTTTCTTAGTTTCCTAATGCGTTCATTGCTAATTCAACCTCAAACCTTTCTGGCAAACTTTTTCTATAAAGAGCTATAAATCTTTTAGACTTTTAGTCCTTTAGACTTTGTGGCCTCTGTCACAACTACTCAACACTGCTATTGTAGATTTGACCTCCAGGCTACAGTTTGCCGACCTCTGGTCCAAATCATCCCTCAAGATTTCAGTTGCCTCAGATATTCTATCAATTTTCTTTTTTTTTTTTCCTCCAGAGAAGTTTCTCACTGGGACTACTAGGTTGCTCTCTACACCTATATCATAGATGCCATCCTGGCATCTCCTTCAGCATCATTCTGGGGATTTCCTTTGCATTTCTTCTTTTGTTGGATCTCCTGTTACATGTATCCCATGTCTTTTCTGTTTCTTGGCTAACTCCTCGTGTAAATGGAAAACCATTTCCAGAAACTTTTAGAGAAAAGGTGAATAGGAGATAATGCAAATTCTTTCTTAACACACAGTTCCAAGAGTTCACTATGATGTGAGAAATTTTTGTTTGCTTTTCTCCACACTTTCAACTGGACTCATCAGAATTTGACTAAGAAAGGCTAATAAAAGCTAAATTAACTTATGTAAAACATTTTATTCTATTATATTTTGCTTATTTTAAAATAAGATCAGGAAACAAAAAGAGTTAAACAAATGTCTGAGACTTGTAACTACAACACTCTACTGACTCACTGTAGTTTCTTCTCCAAGTAAAACCATCTCAGAGGCAGAAAGGAAAAGCTAGAAAGGAATGTGGGAATGACAATGTATAAAAATTGGGATGGACAGAAGTGCAACAGATTTCTGTATATTAATCTTGTATCCTGGAACTTTTCTGAATTCCCTTATTAGTTCTAATAGTTTTTGTGTGGAGACTTTAGGGTTCTCTATAGAGTGTATCATGTCATCTGCAAATAGTGATAGTTTTACCTCTTCCCTTTCAATTTGGGCTCAATGTCTTATCTGATTGCTAAGGCTAGGACTTCCAATACCATGTAGAATAGAAGCAGCCAAGAATGGGCATCCTTATGAAAGTAAAAAACAATTCTGTTTAAAATCACATCAAAATAATACCTAGAAATAAACATAAACAATGAGGTGAAAGAACTGTACTCTGAAAACTGTAGAACACTGATGAAGGAAATTGAAGATGATTCCAAGAAATGGAAGGATATCTCATGCTCTTGGATTGGAAGAATTAATATTATTAAAATGGCCATTCTACCCAAAGCAATATATAGATTTAATGCAATCCCTATCAAAATACCCATGACATTTTTCACAGAACTAGAACAAATAATCCTAAAATTCATATGAAACCACAAAAGATGCAAAATTGCCAAAGCAATTCTGAGAGAAAAGAACACAGCCAGAGGTATGACCCTCCCAGACTTTACTACAAAGCCACAGTAATCAAAACAGTGTGGTATTGGCACAAAAAGACACATAAATCAATGGAACAGAATAGAGAGCCTAGAAATAAACCTGCACACCTATGGTCACTACTACAAAGGAGACAAGAATATACAATGGAGAAAAGACAGTCTCTTCAACAAGTGGTGCTGGGAAAACTGGACAACCAAATATAAAACAATGAAATTAGAACATTCCCTCACACCATACACAAGAATAAACTCAAAATGGTTTAAAGACAAATGTTAAAACCTGAAACCATAACAACTCCTAGAAGAGAACATAAGAGGAACACTCCTTGATTTAAATTGCAGAAATATTTTCTTGAATCAGTCTCCTAAGGCAACAGAAATAAAAGCAAAAATAAACAAATGAAGCCTAATTAAACTAAAAAGCTTTTCCTTTTATAAATAGCTCATACAACTCAATATCCAAAAAATCCAATCAAAAAATGATCAGAAGACTTAAATAGACATTTTTCCAAAGAAGACGGCTAACAGGCACGTGAAAAGATGCTCAACCTCACTAATTATTAGAGCAATGCAAATCAAAGCCACATGAGGTATCACCTCACACCTGTCAGAATGGCTATCATCAAAAAGTCTACGAATAACAAATGTTGGAGAGGATGTGGAGAAAAGGGAAGCTTCGTACACTGCTGATGGGAATGGAAATTGGTACAGCCAGTGTGGAAGCAGTGTGAAGGTTTCCTAAAAAGCTAATAATGGAACTACCATATGATCCAGCAATTCCACTCCTGGGTATATTTCTGCAAAAAAAAAGAAAACTCTAAATCAGAACTATAACACACCCCAATGTTTATATCAGCACTATATAAAATAGTTAAGACACAGAAGCAATCCTCATGCCCATGAACAGACGATTGGCTTAAGAAGATGTGGCATACAGTGAAATAGTACTCAGCCACAAAAAATAATGAAATACTGCCATTTGCAGCAAAAGTGCATGGACTAGAGAATATTATGCTTAGTGAAATAAGTCCGACAAAGAAAAATACTATATATGATATTGCTTATATGTGGAATCTAAAAAATAATACAAATGAAAGTGCTGCAAAACAGAAATAGACTCACAGATACAGAAAAGACTCTTGTGATTACCAAAGGGGATAGGGAAGGGGAGAGGGACAAATTAGGGGTATGGAATTAACAAACTACTATATATAAAATAGATAATCAACAAGGATATACTGTATAGCAAAGGGAAGTATACCCATTATCTTGTAGTAACCTATAATGGAATATAATCGGCAAAAATACTGAATCACTATGCTGTACACGTGAACTAACACAATATTATAAATGAACTATACTTCAAAAATAAAATAAATTGGGATGGAATTAAATTAACAGAGATTTGTTCTTCCCTTAACCCTCTGATAGCTCCAGAATGATTCCATTATAGTGGTGGACAAAATGGTCTATAGTATAATTGTGTCAAAAAGCTTCAGGGAACTAATATTGATGCCTCATACAAGTGATTCTCTTGAGCAGATGGGATTGGCTGCGCACTTTGGGTCTTTCTCAAAAAAGAAATAACATTTATCAAATTGAAATTTGTTCATACCACTTTGAATAATTCTTGAATATAGTATTGAATATATCTTAAGCATTTGATTTCCTACAAATAAGAAAATCAAATACTTAAAATATATTAAACTAAAATATATTAAATCAAGAAATAATTTTGTAGCAATTAAATTAGAAAATCAACAGAGAAATTTATAGTATATTTGATGCCAATGAAGTCTAACTTGTAATGTTTTTTCTTTTAACATCTTTATTGGAGTATAATTGCTTTACATTGTTGTGTTAGTTTCTGCTGTATAACAAAGTGAATCATTAGAGATTTCTCTGAATTAACTTTGTATCCTGCTACTTTACCAAATTCATTGATTAGCTCTAGTAGCTCTCTGGTAGCATCTTTAGGATTCTCTATGTATAGTATCATGTCATCTGCAAACAGTGACAGTTTTACTTCTTCCTTTCCGATTTGGATTCCTTTTATTTCTTTTTCACCTATGAATGCTGTGGCTAAAACTTCCAAAACTATGTTGAATAATAGTGGTGAGAGTGGGCAACTTTGTCTTGTTCCTGATCTTAGTGGAAATGGTTTCAGTTTTTCACCATTGACACCGACGTTGGCTTTGAGTTTGTCATACAGGCCTTTATTATGTTGAGGTAAATTCCCTCTACGCCTACGTTCTGGAGAGTTTTTATCATAAATGGGTGTTGAATTTTGTCAAAAGCTTTTTCTGCATCTATGGAGATGATCATATGGTTTTTATCCTTCAATTTGTTAATATGGTGTATCACATTGATTGATTTCTGTATACTGAAGAATCCTTGCATCCCTGGAATAAATCCCACTTGATCATGGTGTATGATCCTTTTAATGTTCTGGATTCTGTTTGCTAGTATTTTGTTGAGGGTTTTCGCATCTGTGTTCATCAGTGATATTGGCCTGTAGTTTTCTTTTTTCTTTTTTTTTTTTTTTGACATCTTTGTCTGGTTTTGGTATCAGGGTGATGGTGGCCTCATTGAATGAGTTTGGGAGTGTTCCTCCCTCTGCTATATTTTGGAAGAGTTTGAGAAGGATAGGTGTTAGCTCTTCTCTAAATGCTTGATAGAATTCACCTGTGAAGCCATCTGGTCCTGGGCTTTTGTTTGCTGGAAGATTTTTAATCACAGTTTCAATTTCAGTGCTTGTAATTGGTCTATTTATATTTTCTATTTTTTCCTGGTTCTGTCTAGGAAGGTTGTGGTTTTCTAAGAATTTGTCCATTACTTCCAGGTTGTCCATTTTATTGGCATATAATTGCTTGTAGTAATCTCTCATGAACTTTTGTATTTCTGCAGTTGTTACTTCTCCTTCTTCATTTCTAATTCTGTTGATTTGAGTCTTCTCCCTTTTTTTCTTGATGAATCTGGCTAATGGTTTATCAAATTTGTTTGTCTTCTCAAAGAACCAGCTTTTAGTTTTATTGCATTTTGCTATCGTTTCCTTCATTTCTTTTTCATTTATATCTGACCTGATCTTTATGATTTCTTTCCTTCTGCTAATTTTGGGTTATTTTTGTTGGTCTTCCTGTAATTGCTTTAGCTGTAAGGTTAGGTTGCTAATTTGAGATTTTTCTTGTTTCTTGAGGTAGGATTGCATTGCTATAAACTTCCCTCTTAGAACTGCTTTTGATGCATCCCATAGGTTTTGGGTCATTGTGTTTTCATTGTCATTTGTTTTTAGGTATTTTTTAATTTCCTCTTTGATTTCTTCAGTGATCTCTTAGTTATTTAGTAGTGTGTTGTTGTTTAACCTCCACGTGTTTGTATTTTTTAGAGTTTTTTCCCTATAATTGATATCTAGTCTCATAGTGTTGTGGTCGGAAAAGATACTTGATACAATTCCAATTTTCTTCAATTTACCAAGGCTTGATTTGTGACCCAAGATATGATCTATCCTGGAGAATGTTCCATGAGCACTTGAGAACAAGTGTATTCTGTTGTTTTTGGATGGAATGACCTATAAATATCAATTAAGTTCATTTTGTTTAAGTGTCATTTATAGCTTGTGTTTCCTTATTTAATTTCATTTTGGTTAATCTATTGGTGAAAGTGGGGTGTTAAAGTCCCCTACTATGATTGTCTTACTGTTGATTTCCCCTTTTATGGCTGTTAGCATTTGCCTTATGTATTGAGGTGTTCCTGTGTTGGGTGCATAAATATTTACAGCTGTTATATCTTCTTCTTGGATTGATCCCTTGATCATTATGTAGTGTCCTTCTTTGTCTCTTGTAATAGTCTTTATTTTGAAGTCTATTTTGTCTGATATGATAATTGCTACTCCAGCTTTCTTTTGATTTCCATTTGCATGGAATATCTTTTTCCATTCCCTAACTTTCAGTCTGTATGTGTCCCTAGGTCTGAAGTGAGTCTCTTGTAGACAGCATATATACGGGTCTTGTGTTTGTATAAATTCAGCCAGTCTGTGTCTTTTGGTTGGAGCAGTTAATCCATTTACATTTAAGGTAATTATCGATATGTATGTTCCTATTACCATTTTCTTAACTATTTTGGGTTTGTTATTGTAGGTCTTTTCCTTCCCTTGTGTTTCCTGCCTATAGAAGTTCCTTTAGCATTTGTTGTAAAGCTGGTTTTGTGGTACTGAATTCTCTTAGCTTTTGCTTGTCTGTAAAGGTTTTAATTTCTCCTTCAAATCTGAGTGAGATCCTTGCTGGGTAGAGTCATCTTGGTTGTAGGTTTTTCCCTTTCATCACTTTAAATATTTCCTGCCACTCCTTTCTGGCTTGCAGAGTTTCTGTTGAAAGATTAGCTGTTAACCTTATGGGGATTCCCTTGTTTGTTATTTGTTGCTTTTCCCTTGCTGCTTTTAATAATTTTATTTTGTATTTAATGTTTGATAATTTGATTAATATGTGTGTTGTCATGTTCCTCCTTGGATTTACCCTGTATGGAACTCTGCAGTTCCTGAACTTGATTGACTATTTCCTTTTCCATGATAGGGAAGTTTTCAACTATAATCTCTTCAAATATTTTCTCAGTCCCTTTCTGTTTGTCATCTTCTTCTGGGATCCTTATAATTTGAATGTTGCTGTGTTTAATGTTGTCCCAGTGGTCTCTGAGACTGTCCTCAATTCTTTTCATTTTTTTTTTTATTCTGCTGTGTGGTAGTTATTTCCACTATTTTATCTTCCACATCACTTATCCGTTCTTCTGCCTCAGTTATTCTGCTACTGATTCTTTTTAGAGAATTTTTAATTTCATTTATTGTGTTGTTCATCACTGTCTGTTTGCTCTTTAGTTCTTCTAGGTCCTTGTTAAACGTTCCTTGTTTTTTCTCCGTTCTATTTCCAAGATTTTGGATCATCTTTACTATCATTACTCTGAGTTATTTTTCAGGTAGACTGCCTATTTCCTCTACATTTGTTTGGTCTGGTGGGTTTTTATCTTGCCTCTTCATCTGCTGCATATATCTCTGTCTTCTCATTTTGCTTAACTTACTGTGTTTGGTGTCTCCTTCGTGAGGGTACAGGTTCGTAGTTCCAATTTTTTTGGTGTCTGCCCCCAGTGGCTAAGGTTTCTTCAGTGGGTTGTGTAGGCTTCCTGGTGGAGGGGACTGGTGCTTGTGTTCTGGTGGATGAGGCTGGATTTTGTCTTTCTGGTGGGCAGGACCATGTCCGGTGGTGTGTTTTGGGGTGTCTGTGAACTTATTATGATTTTAGGTAGCCTTTCTGCTAATGGGTGGGGTTGTGTTCCTGTCTTGCTAGTTGTTTGGCATGGGGTGTCCAGCACTGGATCTTGCTGGTTGTTGAGCGGAACTGGATCTTAGCATTGTGATGGAGATCTCTGGGAGAGCTGTTGCTGACTGATATTACATGGGGCTGGGAGGTCTCTGGTGGTCCAATTTCCTGAACTTGGCTCTCCCACCTCCAAGGCTCAGACCTGATACCTGGCCGGAGCACCAAGACCCTGTCAGCCACACGGCTCAGAAGAAAAGGGAGAAAAAATTCAAAGAAAGAAAAATAAATAAGATAAAGTTATTAAAATAAAATTTTTCAAAAAATATTATTAAAATAAAAAATTAAAGGAACAATTAAAAAAAAAGAGAGAGCAACCAAACCAATAAACAAATCCACCAATGATAACAAACGCTAAAAACTAAACTAAGATAAACATAGAAATCAGAACGTAGTCAGTTGCATATGGCAAACCCGAAGTCTACCGTTGCTCCCAAAGTCCATCTCCTCAGTTTTGGGATGATTCGTTGTCTATTCAGGTATTACGCAGATGCAGGGTATATCAAGTTGATTGCTCCTGAGGCTGCACAGAGAAATTTCCTGTTCTCTTCTTTGTTTGCACAGCTCTGGGGTTCAGCTTTTGATTTGGCCCTACCTCTGCATGTACGTTGCCCTCTGGTGTCTTCTTTACCCAGACAGGAGGGAGTTAAAGGAGAAGCTGATTAGGGGGCTATGGCTCACTCAGGCTGGGGGGAGGGAGGGGTATGGAATGCGCGGCGAGCCTGCGGCAGCACAGCTTGGCATGACGTTGCAACAGCCTGAGGCACACTGTGTGCTCTCCCAGGGAAGTTGTGCCTGGATCATGGGACCCTGACAGTGGTGGGCTGCACAGGCTCCTGGGAGGGGAGGTGTGGATTGTGACCTGTGCTTGCACACAGGATTCTTGGTGGCTTCAGCAGCAGCCTTAGCATTTCGTGCCCGTCTCTGGTGGCCACGCTGATAGTTGCAGCTTACGCCCATCTCTGAAGCTCATTTAGGTGGTGCTCTGAATCTCTTCTTGCGCACCGCGAAACAATGGTCTCTTGCCTCTTAGGCAGGTCCAGAGCTTTCCCCAGACTCCCTCCCAGCTAGCTGTGGCACACTAGCCCCCTTCAGGCTGTGTTCAGGCAGCCAACCCCAGTCCTCTCCCTGGGATCTGACCTCTGAAGCCTGAGCCTCAGCTCCATGCCCCGCCCACCCTGGCGGGTCAGCAGCCAAACCTGTCAGGCTGGTGAGTGCTGGTCGGCACCGATCCTCTGTATGGGAATCTCTCCACTTTGCCCTATGCATCCCTGTTGCTGTGCTCTCCTCCGTGGCTCTGAAGCTTCCCCACCCCGCCCAACCCCTGTCTCTGCCAGTGAAGGGGCTTCCTAGTGTGTGGAAACCTTTCCTCCTTCACAGCTCCCTCCCAGAGGTACAGGTCCCATCCCTATTCTTTTGTCCCTGTTTTTTTTTCTTTTTTCTTCTGCCTTACTCAGGTATGTGGGGAGTTTCTTGCCTTTTGGGAAGTCTGAGGTCTTCTGCCAGCATTCAGTAGGTGTTCTGTAGGAGTTGTTCCACATGTAGATGTATTTTTGATGTATTTGTGGGGAGGAAGGTGATCTCCATGTCTTATTCCTCCACCATCTTGAAGGTCCTCTGTAATGTGTTTTTAAGAGAGTGTTGGTATTCCCAGAACATGTTCACAGAACGAATGGATTAGACAGGAACTAGGTATATTCCTGAACTTCACTATTTTATGCCAACATACTTGATGATTTATTTAAATACAGAACCAAGTAGAAACACAGAGTTCCTGAGGCTGATAGATGGCTTCAACTTTGACCTTTGTAGACTTCCTTAATGTTATTTTCATGGCCTTTAATTTTAGATACAGTATGGTTGTAAATGTGTCTTGTGATCATGGCTTTATTATGGTAATTGCTCAGCATTGTAGTAATTACCAAACAAACCCCAAAGCAGTTGTGCATGTAAAATGGACCCGTCTCTCATTAGGGATTTTGCCTAAGCAGTTTTTTTTTTTTTTTGCGGTACGCAGGCCTCTCACTGCTGTGGCCTCTCCCGTTGCGGAGCACAGGCTCCGGACGCGCAGGTTCAGCGGCCACGGCCCACTGGCCCAGCCGCTCCGCGGCATGTGGGATCCTCCCGGACCGGGGCACGAACCCGTGTCCCCTGCATTGGCAGGCGGACGCCCAACCACTGCGCCACCAGGGAAGCCCCTATGCAGTTTTAATTTATGAATTTCTATATGGTTTGAAACTAGGCTTAACATTGATCTCTCTACTCTCTTCATGGTTAAGAAAGCTATGAAGCTTTCATAAAAGCCTCATTGTACAGAATATGGCTTTCCACTTTTCGAGTATGTCTTTGAAAAACTTCTCTGGAAAAGTTATTTTATATTTATATTTTAGTTGAAGTATAGCTGATTTACAATGTTGTGTTAGTTTCTGGTGTACAGCAAAGTGATTCAGTTATACATATATATATATATTCTTTTTCATATTCTTTTCCATTATGGTCTATTACAAGATATTGATAGAAAAATTATTTTTAATCCTATTCTTCCTTTTAGAAGTAATACAACTCCTTGGCTCTATTTTTAGAATGTTATTTAACATATCATACCCAGTAAACTAGGAGTGCTCTTTTAAAAAATGAATCTTAATTACTTTTGGGTAAAATATCACTCTCCTATTTGGCAAATTATGGAAAAAATGGGATTTTTAAAATATTTATTTATTTATTTATTTATTTTCGGTTGTGTTGCGTCTTTGTTGCTGCGCATAGGCTTTCTCTAGTTGCATTGAGTGGGGGCTACTCTTCGTTGCAGTGCACGGTCTTATTGTGGTGGCTTCTCTTGTTGTGAAGCAGGGGCTCTAGGCACACGGGCTTCAGTAGTTGTGGTTCAATGGCTCTAGAGCGCAGGCTCAGTAGTTGTGGCTTTGTTGCTCCACAGCATGTGGGATCTTCCCAGACCAGGGAATCGAACCCATGTCCCCTGCACTGGCAGGTGGATTCTTAACCACTGCACCACCAGGGAACTCCCTGGGATCATGTGTTTTAGGAAGGTGCAGTTGACTTATGGAGGCTATCCGAAGAGTCATATAAGAACATATTGATAAAAAGAGTCATAAACTTTAAGAATATGGCTTAGAAAAATGTAGTCTATTCCCATGTGTGGAAATAAATGAAGACCACTCAAATGAGAACCAGTAAGGGCTATTTATTCAGAGCTTGCTATAGCAAGACAGTCAGCCACCACAATTTGCATTTGACAGAAACTCAAAGGCTGCAGAGAAGTGGGACAGCTTTATAGTGGAGAAAAAGGAGGGCTTCAGGTATGCCCTGATTGGAGGCTGTAGGTGTGGGGAAGCTGGAAGCTAGGTAACTAGAAGCAGGACATCCTAGGAGATTGGGTAGGGTCACATATTTGGCTTTATCCCATTGGTCCTAAGTTGGAAGCAGGGGCAAAAATTAGGGAAGCTTTCGGTTACTGATCAAATCCTGACCATTTGGGGCTGACTGCTAGTAGGGTGTGGTTTGGCTTGCTGGACTGGCCACTTCAGGTTAGGGATCACAGTTCTATTTTAATATCTGAACTGGCTATTATGTGTCTGTATATGCAGTCTCTCACAAGGAATCAGAAATATCTGTGATCATATGAAAAGTTACCAGTAATTCACAAGAACTAACTTAAAAATCAGGGTAATTTTCCAATCATCATATTGTTCTAGGTATTTTTACTCTTCTTATCAGTGAAGTAAAAACATGGTTGATTTGCTCCTTTTTTTTCCAGTTAAGGAGGATCCTTGACAACTATCTCAAGTAATTATAGAGTAGAAATCAATTTTTGATTCAGTAAAAATCATGAATCAGTAAAACGACTTAATCATAAAAGACTTTTCCTTGCTTCTGAGAAAGAATGAAGATGACACTTACTCTCATCTGTTTCAAGGTTTGTAAACACGGCGTGCTTTGAATTACTTACAAGAAAATTTCTATTAGTGTGAATGGAACCAAGCAAAGGCCGTTCTACAACACTTTCATCATTTTGTTTTGACTCAACGTTACCAGTATATTTTTTGAAAACCAGAAATATATTTATTCTACAATTTTTAAATGTCCCCAAATGCTACATTCTTGTCACTGGATTAAAAAAATCTGTTGTATTAAATATGGGTAAATAAAAAATAATACAAAAGAAAACAAAAATCATGTTCACAGGCAGAGTGCACTAATGGTAGTTCCACTTTCTTGAAATAGATCACTGTGACATGGTAGTTGACAGTAATTAATAAGTGATAAACAAAACAATAAAATGTCAGTCTGCAAGTAACCTTGTCAGACTCCTGATGTTGCTCTAGCCCCCACCAATCAGTCAAGCTAATTAGGAGGATCAGACAATTAATATCTTAATGTCTGTGAGACCAGCAGCACATTACGAATACTACAGAGCTAAAGGGGCTGTACCGGGGTGTGAATATCCCGAGGATAGAAACCAACAGCAAAGAAGAAAATGCTTCTCCAGTTGTTTCCTCCCTGGCTGCCATTTGCACCTCTTTCAAATAATGTGCTATTCAGATTATATCATGTTAGTGATTCAAGAAAAGCACTGTATGTATATAATACAATTACTCAATGGTATCCTTTAAACTGGAAGAACATGTTAATCATGCAGTCAATTTCTGCTCTCATGAATATTCAAAACAATACCAGCACCCACCTTACCTTTGTAGTCCCTCATTTTAGCAACAGAGAATGTGTATTAGTTTACTTGCCTTTGCCCTATTTAAATTACTAGAAATGAGAAATGATAAACTCATTCTGCCTAGTATAATATTGATGATCAATAATTAGTAATTAGAAAATGTAAGTTTCCTGTGCATTTTTGAGATATTATTGAGCTGATGTCTTAGATAAAACCATTTCTATTTTGAATGTGGTAAATTCACATTAAAGACACTACATCCTTGGCTTTAGCTCCCAACTCAGAACCTTTGCAATAAATACAGACAAGGTGTTAATTAAAAGAACTGCCAATCTAAATGAATAATGGAGTGCTGGAAACAGCACGGGTGAGGGCCTGACCTTCTGCGTCAAAGAGGTGCTCTAATGCTGAAGTCTCAAGTTTGGAACTATGAATACAGAATAATGAGAAAATGGGAGGGAAAAAATGGATAGTGGGATCTCCATTAACTCATTCAGCTACTCCTAATTAGTTTGTAAAAACTGTCAGGCAATGTTTAATGAAAGGCTTTTCAGGAATAGGAAATGAATAAAGGTCACTGCATCTATATACTATTTCTTCAACCCAAAGAGTGCCAACTAAATATTAAGTGAAAGTTGATACTTTGTAAGGGACCTTCCTAAAAGCCATGCTTTCAGCAGCAGCATAAAAAAAGCAGCCGTTTTCCTCAGGACACTGACACAGGCCGAGCTAACTCAGCCATCTCGGCCCCCCGGGGGAGGGGAGGTGGGCACGCAAGAGGCAGAGGCAGTCGGGTATGTGGGGGTCCATGGTCAACCCAGAGACAGCTGCCACCTCTGACTCCTACACAGCCTGTGCCTCCCAGTCACCTGGGAGTCCAGGGCAGCCCAAGTCAGAAACCTTTCATCAGGCAATTCTACTCCTGATTCTAACCTGACAACTAAGTTGTGCAGTCTTTTCTGGACTATGGGGTCCTTCCAGCTTGAAGGAGAGACCCGACCACCATTTAGTCAGGACTCTGAATTATAAATCTCCGAGGTTTTTCAAATGTTTGAGACACCTAAATCATTGTGAAGATTATTCTGAAGCTACAAAATACCTTAGGCCATGAGAATAAAAAAACATTTCAGTGAGGCCAATACTGCAAATAACTTAGTTTCTTTGAGAAAGTAGCTTGGCTTTGGCCTCCTTTCCAGGGAAATCTCTAGGTTGAACAGAGGATAAGACAGAGGAAAATCATCTTGTGAAGACAAGTGGCATTTACTGAAAGCCTATTATGGGTATGTGCTGTTCTATGACAGTATTAAACCTTCATGACTTTATGAAGTAAGCATCATTATTATACCCATTTTACAGATAAGGATGCTGAGGCACAAGAGGTAACGTAATTTGCCCAAGAACACTATCCAAGTGCCTAGTTTTAGGCATGAATCTTGGTGTCCGGGGTGTCACAGGGACCCACCATGGTCATTTGTTTTCACCTGGACTCTAGACATTGTGGCTTTGGTTTCTCCTGCGTATTTTACTCAGTTTAATCCTAGCCTATATCCAGGCTCAGAGGAACATCTAGCTGTTTCCATTCAGCTCCACACACCTGTGTGGATAAACTAAGTGGTCATACACCCAGGCTTTCAAAGCAGAAGCATATTTATTGTAATAAGGAAGAAAACTACCTTATCCCCACCTGAGGTCCCATGATAGGGATTTTTCCAAACTAAACACCGTCTCCCAAGTTGGCTGTCAACGGAAAGTGAAGCTGTGGTAGGAATTCCTCCAGGACCACAGCTTGGCCATTGCTGGGTCCCTGGCAAAGACTGCTGTTCTGAAGAAATAATAGAGTGAATTTTGGTCTTAGGATGTCACCTGAAAAAACTTTTGCCTAGCCTTAGCCAGTGACCAGGGTTTAGCAATGTTAGAATCTATTTCCCCTATTTCTGTGTTAAAAGGCTCAACTACTTAGTTGTCCATCTTCCCCAGATGCACGTGAACTTGGGAGACTCTTCCCTACAGTTTTTAATCCATGTTATATTTTATATGTAGCGTGGAGTTACCAGGTAAAAACGCATGACACCTAGTTAAGTTTACCTTGCAGAGAATTTCAGAGAAATTCAAGTTTAACTGGACATCATGTGCTTTTGCACGCTAAATCTGGCAACTGTATTCTATAGCTAACTCATTAGAAGTGAGGGGAGGGGTGAGCCACTTTTTATTAAGTAAACTATCTTGTTTAGTGTAGATTAATTTAATAACACTAGAAGCTAAAGTATTTTTTGTGCTTAGCATCTGCAGGTGGATGGAAAATTTTCTCTCATTTTAAACTGTACATTATAAATTAATTATAGTCAGGTTTTAAATCTAAACATATTTAGTATGATTCCCACCATTCATTTTCCCAGGGTAAGACAAGCACCATAATAATTTTCATGAACCTTCCCCTATCATTTGTGATTAAGGGGTCCATAAAGATGAATTTTCTTAAGTACCAAAACTTTTCAATTTTAATTTTTCATAGAGATTTTTCTGAGGTGTGTTTCACTTTGCTTTATCTACTTGGGGGTGATGTATTGAACATGACTTCCTCTGGAAAAATCAGTGTTATCATTATTAACACAAATTCTTTTGGCCTTTAATACAGTGATATACCCTGATAGTCTACTGGCACGTACAGGACTGTTTTCCTGTCTGTAAACATTCTTGCTGTGCTATGCTCTTGGGGTTGCATGCTGCTGTTTGCTTTCCTCTCTGTCCACCTCCAGGAGACAGCTGTGTGAACTAAGAACCCAAGGGAAGCTCATTTATAGACTCAGGTGCATTTGCTTTGGACCAGCTGTGGTTTTTGCAGCTGCTTCAGACCTGCTTGCACTTCGAGGTCTATGTTTTCTTCCTTACAGGTGAGCTTTGTCGGGTATGTGAAGGGCTGCTTTGTGTTTGTCATTATTACTTCCCAAGAGATGTTCTACCGGACACAAGTTCTATAAAATGTTAATAGGTGCCTCAAGAAAAACTTCAATGGTTGAAGAGTTTGAGAGACAGTGAGCTAAAAGAACGTTAAACCTATAAAAAGCTAAAGCTGCCTCTAAAGGGATTTTCGTATGTTAACAGGGCTTATAAAGCTCCAGGTGTTTAACACGGTACGTGGCAAAACTTGATTTTATCTGTCCACGTAATCTCTTCGGTGAGAAATCATTCTGGACACGTTGTGACATCTTGTCATGACTTATAGTTTCAGTTGTACACAGAAGTAAAAATCTTAAGCATGACATAAATTCTGTTCTAAAAACTTAAGAGGAGACAGGAAAGAAATAATGAAGTGATTTATAATGGGGATGAATTAATATCCTTTATGTATTCAACTAATTATGTGTTGGAGATGTTCTCTGAAAATAATAGCAAGTGTACAAATCTTCAGGACATTAATTGGAGAACAAGTTTCTTCTTTAGAAGCAAAGGGTTGAGTTTCTGAATGCTAATGTATCAGAAAGGTATAACATGTCAAGGTTTAGAACCCATAAAATATACTAACAGAACTCCTTCCTGCTCTCTGGACAAGTTCAATGAGAAGCTAAAATTAAAGGTTAAATAGAATTTAATGCTTCCAATAGAGAATGAAAAAAAAAAAAAAAGCCAAACAATCTTGGCTTCTTTTTCTTCCTGAACTGCCACTTCTTTCTCTCTGTGCCCTTAAAAAATATATATATATTTTGGGTGAATATTATTGCTTTTAATTAGTGTTTGATATTATTTTGTCATTAGTTTGGAAGTTATTACCGCTAAGTATTGAAGGAAAGGACTGTACATTTTGTTGAGAGGAGCACACTAATATTTAGCTTAAGCATGTGTGCCACACTTGTCTTTGCCTGAAGACACACACACATGCACATAAATATATTTGTATTCATTATATTATAAACACCTAATCATGTATAACAATGCCCTCTGTTCTCTGTTTTGTCTCATGTCAGAAATATATTTTTACGGCTTAGCATCAATGATAAATTGTAACTTGGATACTTAATTTAATCTGTGCTCAGATACTTGTTGCAAAGGCAAATCCACAGCTTCCTGCAGCTATTCTGTCACCTCCTGGACCCTGCATCTTTAGTGATCTGTGCAGAGGGGCTCATTTTAATAATAATAGCCAATACCTATGTCGGTCATGCTTCTAAAGTGTTTTTACATGTATTATTTAATTCTCACAACAATTTGTTCATGATTTCATTTCAGAGATGACAAAATCAAGGCATACTCACCCAAGATCAACAGTTAGTAAGTGGCAGAGTTGGACTGTGAACACAAGTAGTCTGATTCTGGAGGATGCTCTTATTAACCATTAAGAATGGAAAGATGGGAGTGATACTTAGCTTATTCCATACAACTGTAATTCTGCATTCCTGGAACCTTCCCATGGGTTTTTCTGAAGCAATGTGACCACCGAACTGAATTCTTACATTCTTCACAAAAATAAGAAGAACAGAGATTTTTCCACTGACTTGGGCATAGTTGATGAGGTGTGACGTCTCCATTAGGAATAGTGAAGTGCTGCTGGGCTCAGCTGTGTGTGCCTGTAGTCTCAGCTCCCTGGGAGGCTGAGGCAGGAGAATGGATTGAGCCCAGGAGTTCTGGGCTGTAGTGCATTATGCTGATGGGTGCCCACACTAAGTTCGGCATCTGTATAGTGACCTCCTGGGAGTGGGAGACCACCAGGTTGCTTAAGGAGGGGTGAACTGGCCCAGGTCAGAAACAGAGCAGGTCAGAACTCCTGTGCTGATCAGTAGTGGGATGGTGCCCGTGAATAGCCACTGCACTCCAGCCTGGGTAACATAGCGAGACCCTGTCTCTTTTGTTAAGGGAATCCTATATATCCTAAATGTTCCATATATCCCCTAAAAAAAAAAAAAAAAAAAAAAGGATAGTGAAGTGCTAACATTATTGGTAGCCAGTGTTTCTACCTCCTTGAGTAAGAACATAGATTATCCTCAATCCTGGGAAAGGTGTGGGCTCTGTCTTGCTCTCCTTTAATATCCTACAATGCTACTACAGAACTGAGTGCTTATTAGTGGTTCCACAAAGACTTTCTGAGTGATTCTCACTTTACTGATGAAATTGAGGCCCAGTGAGATCAAGACCTTGACTGAGGCATTACAGTAAGTGGCAAAAATTCCACCCATGGTCACAGGTCCATTTCATTTTTCACTTTACTATGTTGACAATTGGTGTTGATCTCTTGAGTTAATTTAGAGAAATGTTAAACTGCTAGAATTATTGAAATATACTGATTGGTTATGCTTATCATGATCATACTAGAATATACACAAATATCTTCATTATAGTGATCAAGCTGAGATTGCTAAATTACTCTCCAGATGTATTTGGGCCAGTAGCACTTTCTGGCTTCTTCATAGAGCATCCCTACCTTAAAGCAGGCTGGGCAGATCTCCTTCATATCTTTGCCACAAGAGTCTCAGGTGGTGTCAGACAAACGCTTTTGCTGTTTTTCCTCTGGGAAAGCTAATGAATTATGGTCAAGTGTGTTCAGGGTTCACAGACCAACCCACACGCCCTACTTCCTTCCCTGACAGTGCATTTTCCAAGACAATTTGAAAAGCACTATTGTCCAAACAAGAACCATTTTACATGGGAACCTTCCCGTATGTCCTAACAACTTGCATCTTGATGGTTCTCTTTTATTTCTCTTTGCCCACTCACTATTACTGATGTGTATACATTTTTATATGCTTTTTTTCACTCCTGACCAATTATTATTAATAGGTGTCTAGTCTTTCATGCCTCTGAGTTTTACCATCCGGATATTAAGATGGCCAAAAATGTAATCATCATACTTCAGATACTCCATTCTGCCTGCCTTTTCCTGTTTTAGAAGAACATGTGAAAAAAAGAATTTCATTAAAATTTCTGGAACACACTATGTATAATGAAGGGTTTTAGTGTCACTGACTTTGCCATCACATTACACTTGGACTAGAATTCTGACTCTGATAATTACCATGTGACCCTGGACAAACTACTTAACTGTTCTACACCTTAGTTTCCTTATCTGTAAAATGGTGCTGAGAATAAAACTTATCTCATAGGGCTGTGAGCATTAAATGTGATAATGCATGAAAAGTGCTTAGCACGGTACCAGTTTGTACTGAGCATAAGTGTTAATTACTTATTTACATCTTCCATACTGACTGATATAGAGAGCAGATCTTTTCAGGTCTCCCAAATGGAAAGGGTAATGTGGGCCCAGAAGTCATGCTTAAAATCTCCCCCATTAAAATAAGGAAAAATACTTTCTGAAAAAACAAAGCTATAGGAGTTTTGTAAGTGTGAATAAATACCAATGGCACTGGCTAGCCTACTCAGTGTGATACACACACACACACAGACACACACACACACACAAAAGAAGCAAAAGTTGTGACGTAGTCACAAATGCAACAACAACAAAACAAAGAAAGAAAAATAGGATAAAAATTCGACCATATTATATTTTGGGAACTAGTATCTTTAAAATTATATACATTTAGGTATGATTCATACCTTTAGTTCCACATGCCACATTAAATGCCTGCCTTCGTAATTATACTTGTAAACACAATTATAAAGTTGTATCTTTGTGGCTGAAAGTATACATTCATTTGTGAACTCCCCACGCTACAATTAAATTAAGAAGGTAAGAAATAATTTTTATTTGGATAAGGAAAATAGCCTGTCCATGGGCACAGGTCCCCTTGTTTTTTGTTCTTCTCGGTTTGTGTGACAGAACCCCTAAACTGGTAGGTGCTGCCCCACTCTACCCCACCTCCCAAGTTTTCTATGCTTGGCTTTCCTCAAAAATACATTCTATTTTGTTTTATTGAGCTCATGGGTATACAGATATTTATAGGCTTATTTCACTATGAGCACCCCAAAAACCATTAGGCAACTTTCAGGTCCAAAAAATAAAATAATATGCTGGGCAGTGTCGATGTTAAAGATCAAGGTATTTAGGAGACCTTCACTGCCCATCTCCCAATCTATTCCTGTTCTCAGTGACTCTGTGGAAATGTCACTTTTGAAAGGCTCTGAAAAATCTGACTTCAATAGCCTCTTTCCTTCTAGGTAGGGTGACTGTATTATACAAACAAATGTGAGTAATTATGACTGAATACGGATTTTACTTCCAGCTGTGATGAGCAGTCACAGAGGTGACATGTTGGACTCCTGACACATTTCGAGGTTTATGGGAGTGGTTCACAGCTTTTGGACAGTGAGGGACGATTTTTTGAGCACCTCCTATGTGCAAGGGTCTAAGCTGGGGGGTTATCAGTTAATTCACATTATGACTCAATGAACAGGCTCTTTATATTTTCTCATTCTTTAGGGAAAATTGAAGCTTGGATTTGAGTCAGGTATGATTCCACCATTTAATAAAGCTTCATTAGATTTTAAAGATTCCAAAAAACCTATTTAGTAAAGCTCTTATGCATCTGAAATAGTTTAAATACAGGAATTCCTAGAAGCAGGGGAAAGTCTTTGAGCCTCTTTGAAATCTTTACAATCTGATTTTAACAGGTGGTGCTAAATTCCTCTTCTTCCTAAACAGAAGCTAATTTCAAAAAAGATCTGATTTGGAATACTGACATAATTAAAGCTATCAAATAATTTCTTGTTCTCTTTACA
Source organism: Leucopleurus acutus (assembly GCF_964270905.1). Classification (NCBI taxonomy): domain Eukaryota; kingdom Metazoa; phylum Chordata; class Mammalia; order Artiodactyla; family Delphinidae; genus Leucopleurus; species Leucopleurus acutus. The sequence continues at coordinate 111,262,764 of NC_139147.1, forward strand.
AGATATTAAACATTTTGGATCATTGCTTACAATTATCTAGCTATATGTGGACTATAAAGTCTATCTATCACAAGGATAAATGTAATTTTCATAGTGACCGAAGGTAATTTTCCTGTGTTGTTAAAAATATATTTATACTGCTTTGCACATCACCTTTGGTTTATAATCATGGTTCATGAAAGTCTTGACATGTGAATGTAATCTAGCAACATAGTTCATATATTTATAATTTTTAAAGAACAAGGGAAGCACCCTAATGTAATAGAAACAGCATAGCCCCGGGCTTCGTCCTCATATTGCCACAAGGTAGATGTATAGGTTTGTGTAATCCCTCAGTCTCTTTGAAGTCAGTGTCTTCAGTTATAAAATTTATTGGATTGGACCAGGTGATCTGCAGGGTCCTTCCAGTTTTTAGGTTAATGATCATCATAATGAAGGGATCAGAGAGAACACACACTACACTAAAGAGGTTTTGTATGCTCTGAGCTGCCTTTTAGAAAGTTGGCAGTAGCCTTTAAATCAATCATAAACCAGAGGGCAGAGGTGCAATGTGTGAACTGAACAGCTTCTTGCTCTTAATTTTTGGGTGCATTTCTGATACTGCTGAGTAGTTTAAACGGCTCTGAGTGCCCTAATGCCACACAAAGCCCACGTTACTCTAATCATTATGAAACCTTCACAGATGTGCACTGGAAAGATTTTTCTGAGGAAGCTGGAAAAATGAAACTGTAAATGCCTTCCAGCTGGCATGCCTAAATATTCTTCGTCTCATTGGAGATGTGTTCAGGTTAATTTCAGTTGATGACTGATAGCTCATCCAAATGTTACTCAAGATAATGTGGAGCAATTTTTCTCTCCTAGTGATGAACTCAGATAAGAGGGTGATTATTGAAAAAAAAAAAGTAACTAACATTTCTCAATGGAAAAAAATGGTATCATTACAAAAACACAAAATTAAATTATAATATCTTTTTTTAAAAAAAGAAAATGACTCAAGGTCGGGATATAAAAAGCATAAGGCTAATTACACACGTGCATATAGTGTACATTCTACTTAAGTACTGAGGGGGTTAACACTTTCGTGCCTGGCTGGTTTAGGTCATGCCATTTACATCCTACTGTTCAAAATAATAATGATAAGAAATGGGCCGCCTGCTATCACTAAGTGCCAGGTACAGACAATATTGCAACAAGGCAACATCAAATTTTAAAAAATAGCAGTTTTCTTGAGACTTAAAATACTTTGATAGCTTAAGATATGCAATCTATTGCACATTTCCTTAATTCCTTTAAATTCCTCTTCTCATCCTGGCATTGCTGCTGGCTGCTCTTCAGCTGTTTAATGTGAATGTGAAAACAAGCAAAGAACATGATTACAAAACCACATATCCTGGAATCTAAGTTCTTTACTTTGGACAATTTCCTTCTTTAAATGATAGCTACTCTCTCTATAGAAACAGGAGAATTCCAGGAAGAAAAACATAAAAAGGGATGACAAGCTATTCAGACTTATGCAGATAGGCAGACACATAAAATGTGAAGTGATTTCTTAAAAGTAGAGATAAAAATAATGGACTCATTGAATGTTAAAGCTGGAAGGGATCTCAGAGCTCTTCAGACTCACCCTATTGCTTTACAGAAAAGGAAACTGAGGCAGAGTTGTGTTAAACCACCTGCCCAGGAGCACATGAGAGTTACACACGGAAATGAGTCTACAGTTTAGACCTACAGACTTCCATTCTAGCGCTCCTTCAAAATCTGTATATGTTTACAGAGTGAAAGATAATAGGGTTTCAAAGAATTAATTTATGATGATTGATTGAGAAATTGTTTGGTGTACAACAGATAAGCAAACCCAGGACTTCATGATTAAAAACAATACATTTCTAATAAATACAATATATATTTTGAGGAAAAGTTGAATACTTCTTTAATATGATTTTATCTGTGAACTGATTTAGTGAGTTGCCCTAATCACTCCATGCATCAAAAACTTTTGGTATAGATTTCACAGTAATTCCACAAATCTTCTTCTATACATAAACTAAAAATAGCGTATTTCTCATGGTCTGCTGATGGATATCCTCTTCTGTAAAATGGCCTATGTGATCTAAAAGGTCCCTCTCAGCTCCAGCAGATTATGGTTCTATTGTACCCTGTTCACGATGAAGTGTGACGTTTGAAGCTGTGATCATATGACTTCAAGGTAATTCAAGATTTAACTTTTGCTGATTTAAAAAAGCCATCACTCTACAGTGTTGGTTAAAGTTACGTTTTGTTAAAGATAGTTTTATAACTTCAAATTATACTTAGATATTTCAGAACATCATTCTCAAGATAAATGTTCAGAAATTTCTACTTACTATTGATGAGACCATTAATCCATTGGAGTTTTCCTGTAACTCACACTTAAATGTATGAAATAAGATACCGTTGAGACTATTTGCATCGGTGCAGAATTTTCATACTTTTTTTATGTGAGTGCAATGTATTTTTAAAAGCATTTAAAATTAAACTGTACTCATCATTGAGATTGCATTAGACTTTTCCTCTCTCTACATTTTCATATTTAAACTCCATGATTAAAACCAATCCCAGATATCAGAGCATCAAAAGGACAGGTAATAAAAGTGAGGGATAGCCATGGGTAACAGGACTTTCAGGTACAAAGCAGAGTAAAAAACTGAGCGTAGAAACTTAAAGTTAGAGCTAACAATTGATTTATTAAGAAGTGTTTCTGTTATTCAATTTTGATTTGATTATAAACCACTCAAGGACTTCAAAGGGTAAAGATAAATGATTACTAAAGACCACTGTAAAAATTATGTAAAAATCTAACACTGAATTTCAGAAAAGTCATTACCCATTACAATTTTTGTCAAAATGGCTGATTCTAGGGCTGGAGAAAGGAGAGTCTACAGCATCTTGTAGCTCTAGAAAGAAAAGAAAAGCTCAAAAACTGAAAACCATGTAGGTGGGGTATATCAAAAAGATACAGGAGACAAACTGAAAGAACTCCCAGTGGCCAAAGCTGAATCATTCTGAGCAACAAAATAAATAACATAGTATTGGATTATAACCCAAAGTATAAAATATCCGTGAATACACACCGATATAAATAAATGATTGAGTAAGTAAATGAGGCAGAGATGAATCTCTTACACAGAAGAATTACAAGTAATTTATGTAGCTACTAATTCCTCAGGGAGGTGAATCTTAACTCCCTATTCCTTAAATGTGAGCTGTGCTTAGCAACTTACTCCCAAAGAGTAGAAATAAATTAAAAAAAACATAACTTTACAGTGAAGAAACCTGGCAAATGCTATCTCATGTGATCAATGTCAACATTATCAGTGATAAGTTGCATTGACAGCATGTACCCTTGACATGATGTGACAAGAGAGGCACTTCACCTCTGTGATCTTCTTTTCCCAAACCCGCAATCTCAACCTGAGAGAGAATACATGATACACACTCAAACTGAGGGACATTCTATAAAACACATGACTAGTACTCCTCAAAACTCTTGAGGTCTTAAAAAACAAGGGAAGTCTGAGAAACTTTTAAGACCAGAGGAGACTAAGAAGGCACAATGACTAAATGTACTATGTACCCTGGACTGGATCCTGTAACAGGAAAAGGAAAAGGAAAATATGCGGAAAATGAATGACATCTGAATTAAGTATGGAGTATAGTGAATACTAACATATCAGTATTGGTTTATTAGCTGTGACAAATGTACGACATTAATGAACTAACAATAGGGAACTGGGTGTGGGGTATGTAGTAACTATCCATATTATCTTTGCAACTTTTCTGAAAATGTAGAACTATTCTAAAATAAAGTTTATTTAAAAACAAAGAAATTTGATGATTTTGTTCTCTAAAGTTTCCACAAGGTAGATCACATGTTTTGACTGTCATTTTCTATTTGATTAAGTTTTGTTTGCAAAAAAATTCAGAATAACTAGGCAATAGAAGACTTGCTTAATGGCGACAGTTTATATGAGTATCAGAGAAATAAATTGTGTTTAAAATTATGCTGCCCTCTGACACAAAGCTCAAAGCATTTTTATAGAGTCATCACTCATTTTCTAATGTGACAAAACTTATGAAAGTGTGTTGTAAATTGTAAAAGACTATAAAACGTGTATCATAATTAGTATTACTTTATGATTACTTTTATCATTATTCCTGAGATCTCAATAACGTATTGGTTGCTAAAGGGAGTTTCTACAGGTTAGATAATCGTTATCTTCATAAAGTTAATGCCAAAAAAATGGTGCCATTTAGCCCCATAAAATAACACTTAATGTGATTTTAACTGTGTAGTTGTGCCCTTAGGGGAATTATGTGTAATTGTACAATTTAGTTGGTTTCTCTTGCCTTGGTCAAACCAAGTACTTCATATTCTGAGTGTCATATTTGATGAGCCATTTTAATAAAGAAGGCCAACAAGACTGATCATATATTTTATATACATATAATTTGACCTTGAGCATATAGACACAAGCTGAGTGACCTCAGTAAGACAAAGCTGCAGACAAGTAAGATAAACTTATTGAATATTTATTCTCCTGAGAACACATTCTTGGAGTATGAGTGGGTGATAGAACAGTTTTGGATGAATTTGGACTTTTGCCATCTTTTGAGATAACTCAGTGGTTGAAGTGAGACGAAAACCAAAGCCGAAATGCAAATACACTGGTGAGACAGATTGACAGTGGTGGGAAACTGCTCTCCTGCTGTGAACTCTGTGGATTTTATTTTAAAGAGCTTTATTGAGGTATAATTGCATTACAATATACTTCATATATTTAAATTGTACAGTTTGGTAATTTTTGACATATGTATGCAACCATGAAATAATTATCACAACCAAATAACGCACATATCTATCACCCCCAAATGTTTCCTTGTGCTCAGTTGTAATTTTTCTCTCTTGCCCATCCCCATACCACTTCCATCCTTGTCCCCAATCACCGATCTGCTTTCTGTTACTCTAAATTAGTTTGCATTTGTTTCAGATTTTTATTCAAATAGAATCATGCAGTATTTATGCTTTGTTTTTAAAAAGCCTTAATTCTTTCACACAGTGTTGATTATTTTGAGATTCACTCATGTTGTAGCGTGTGTGAATACTTTGTTCCTTTTTATTGTATGGATCTAGCACAATCTGTGTATTCACTCACCTGTTTATGGCCATTTGGGCTGTAATCTCCTCTTCTGAATATTGGAAAAGGAGTTATTAGCTTTAGCATGGTTTTTTATCCTTTTACTTTTAACCTATTTGAGTTTATATTCAAAGTGCATTTCTTGTAAGAGCATATAGTTGGTTCTTACTTTATATGCGATGTGAAAATCTTTGCCCTTTAATTTGGGTGTTTAGATCATTTACATTAATATGATTATTAATATGGTTAGGTTTAAATCTATTTTCTTGTTATTTTGTTTTCTCCCATTTCCCTATTTTCTTTGTTACTTCCTCTTCTGTTTTATCTAGGATTAAATGAATTTTTTATAATTACACTTGCCTTTTTTGTTTATTTATTAGCTATAACTCTGTTTTGTTATTTCAGTGGCTGCTCTAGGGTTTACGGTATACATCTTTAACTTACCACAGTCTACCTTCAGAGTGGTCAGTAAATTACGGTCAATGAGCCAAATCTATCCCACTGCCTGTTTTTGTAAATGAAGTCTGGCTTTCTTAGGTGATGTCACTGAAGCTGCTAGTTGTCTGCAAAGATCTGTTCCCCAGTTCTTACACAGTTTTAGAATTGTAGCCGGTACACGGCTGCCCAGCTGAGGATTACATTTTCAGCCTACTATGGAGTCTGGTGTGTCTGAATAGCTAAGTTCTCAGTTTCAGAATGTGAGCCTTAGGGAAGTGTGCCAATTCCAGTAATGGGGGAGGGGGGGACTTGGAATGGTACTAAACTTCAGGTTACTCAAACTCTTTGATGCTAGTTCTGAGTACAGTTATAGGTGTTCAATAAATATTTTATAACAGATTGAAGGACCTTGGGATACGTCAATGAGTCACATAAATTATTCTCCTGTGACAATCTTCATGACATAAAAAGACTGATATGGCTATTAATGTTATAGCCATGTGTCCCAGATTCAGCAAGTAAGCTTCATCTAATTAATCTAATCTAATCGTACAGAGTAGAAAGTTAGAGCTATAAAGGGCCCTAAAGTTTAATTCATAAACCCTTTCTTTGGTTCTGCTCTACTGTTCCAAGCATATTGTGAATCCTAAGGGAATGTTAATGGACAACACTCAATTCTATACTGGATTCAACAAGTCAGTGATACTTTTCTGTTAATAAAATCTTCAAACAAGTATAAAAAACTACCAATTCACTAGTAGCTTTTGTCTCTCTGTAGAAATACATCTATAAAATATACAAGCTCAGTATTTTCTGTATCGCCTAGAAAAAAAATTATTAATCTTGAGCGAGTGAGGGCTGACGGCACGGCCACATTAACTACTCCCGGGTATGAATTATTATTCAAAACTGTTGATCAGGAAGTTAATCATGAAACAGAAACTACTGACAGGTCACAGGGAAAGGTATTCTGTCACTTGTATGCACATAAAATCACTATGTGGGTAAATTCTCTACCCTAAACACTAATGGTTTGATGTGGCAACTGCTGTAAAGAAATAGTTTCTTTACAAAAGCCTTTCAGGACATTCCTATCTTTCTATCTCCTGTCTTGCCCTTTCTCACTTCTCTAATCAGAACCCAGAAAATCCTAATCCTAAGGTATTTTGTTTTACTACCAACAGGATTCCTAGATAAGAAGTCATATCTTATGCTATAGCTGATATCAGAGTTAAGTGTGTGTGTGTGTGTGTATACATATAAATAGCCGTATACATATATATGTGTGTGTAATTGTAAACCTTCCAAAATATAATTGATTAAATGTCATTCTTGTAAGGAATTGAATCTTAATATATTCTGACATATAAGAACTATTAGAAGAGAAAAATTAATAAATTTTATTAAAAACTCTCTCCTTTTTAGCAAGTATGAAAGGCAAGAGTGTAAATCTATATGTGAAGTTAACTTCATGTGTCAACTTGACCAGACCATGAGGTGACCAGACATTTGGTCAAACATTATTCTGGGTGTGTTTGTGAGGCTGTTTCTGGATGAGATTAACAACTGAATTGGTAGACTGAGAAAAGCAGACTGCTCTCCCTAATGGGGGTGGGCCCATCCAATTAGTTGAAGGTCTGAATAGACCTAAAAGACTGACCCTCACACAAGTAAGAGGGAATTCTTCCTGCCTGACTGCCTTCAAGCTTGGACATCAGATTTTTTCTGCCTTTGGACCTGAACTGAAACATTGGCTTTTCCTGCATCTCAAGTCTACAAATCTTGGGACGGGAACTACACTATTGGCTCTCCAGGGTCTTCAGCTTGCCATCTGCAGATCTTGGGACCTGTCAGCCTCCCTGACTGCATGAGCCAATTCCTCATAATAAATAAGTAAACAAACAAACAAACATATCCTATTGGATCTATTCCTTTTGAGAACCCTGACTAATACACTATGTTAGGTAAAGAACTCATAGATAACAAGAGGTAATGAAGTAAATGATACAGCAATTATTTCATGTAACTGGAAATACAATTAATGAGCAAAATTTTGGAGTAGTGATCTTCTTAGCCAACAAAGAAGTGTCACTTTACACTTATTAAGATAGTTAAAAAATTTGACATTTATACCCAAGCCTAGAAAGGTTTTGTTGAAACTGCTGAAACAATCCATTACTGGAAGTAATAATTTGTCATAACTCTTTATGACAGCAATGTAGAAAAATATATATAAGCTGGAAAACTGCTCATATCCCTTGACTCCAGTCATGAAACATATAGGAACTCTTCTTAGAAAAATAATGCTAAAGAGGAAAAAAAAAAAGCTACCTGCATAAGGAAGATTGAAGTTTTATATGTAACAGTGAAACAGTGGAAACAGCCTAAGAAATAAATAATACAGAAATGGTTTAGGAACCTAGTCAAATGAATATTATGCATCCACTAAAATCATAATAATCATGTTAATTTAAAGAATATTCCTCATAATCAAGCTTTTCAGCAAAGAATTTTTGATACACACACAAATATACATACACTACTGTAAGAACAAAATGCGTTAAAAATATATATGAGTATCAGGTGAAGTAGAAATTAAGGTAGAAAAATAAGATCCTGGGCTACAGTTAGTACCCAACCTACCTACCCATTGTCCTATTTGATTTATTAGAAGTGGGCCACAGATTTGGCTCTGCAGTTCTAGCAGCTAATTTGAAAAAAAAAATCTAAATTGTCTAAAAAAGCCATAAGAACATACTAGCTATTAAATAGCTATTTTCACTATGAAATCTGAGAGGTATTTTTGCTATCGAATATCTGCAAAGAAGACATTGTGTGAACTTAGTGAACAAGATCCTACATTTTAGTGGGAGGGGCCCCTCCCTCCCTTCTTCCATGTTCCATGGGAGAAAGGAATGTCTACTCCCCTCTCCAGGAGGGGAAGTAGGAGACCTACACTAGAAGCTTCTCTTTCACCCCCTCTCTACATAGGGAGGAATGATTCAGGTGACTGAGGAGTTTGAGAGAAAGAGTATGTATAGCTCAGCCCTTTCCTCATTTATAATTCTTGGAACCAACCTGTCTTCTGGGAGTCTGAATTCTCTGCAACTCCACGGCAAATTTGAGGGTGCAGCTCAGTCTCAGAGAGATGGGGGTAGATTGCTACTGTCTACCTTTGCCTGTGACTCAGCTAGTAAATCTCTCTCAATCATGGGTAAAGCCTCAGGGAGTCCATTTTGCCACAGAGACAGACTCTTCCTTCTTCCATTAGCCCTCTCAACAAGAAGTTGAAATGACTCTCTTGCAATTGGTCAGGTGTTGGATTTGAAGAAGAATGTTATTTGTTGGCCCCTAAAGTCCTAACACTTAACAACATCCTTGTTGTAGATACATTACTGAGACTTTCAGGGATATTTCTTATAATGTGCCCCAAAGAAGACATGATGCTGTGTGAGAAATAGTACAGAAACCAATGTGGCTGGAGAGTAATGACTGATGAGGAAAGTGACAACATGAGAAGAGGCAGAAAGGTAGGTTACGGACAGATCATAAGTACGATGTAAGGGCATGGGAAGACTTTTAAATAAGAGACTGAAATAATCAGATTTTTGTTTCGAAATGAGCTCTCTGGTGGCTGAGTGTAGCATGAATCAGAACTGATGACTTTAAGTCCCACAGACTAGGATTTAACAAGCAGCTATTGGGAGAGGATTCTGGGAAGCATTGATAGGGAGGGGGAGGGGGTGATGTGAGACAGAGAAAGAAAAGAAGCCAATAAAGGATACCCAGGGGGCAGGGTGCCCCTGTGGGCAACTGGGGATCAATCTTGATGGGGAACTCTGGAATCCTATAGAAGGTAACTCAAAGTTGTCCCTCTTGAGCTGTAAGGAAGCTGGAAAGTTACTACCAACTTCTGTCTCTTATTGGTTGAGGGCTATGCCTGGGGGTGTTAACACCCCAGCACTTCAGAGCATGCTTCTGCAGCCAGAGAACGTTCTCAAGGAAAGAGGGTCCCAGGTGCTTACAGGAGGAAGCTTTGGTGGAAGGGAAAGAGTGGGCAGAGAATTGGGAAAATGCTCTCCCTTTGGGTCACATTTTTCATTGCTTATCAAAGTAGAACAGCTTGCCCCCCAGCCCCCTTCAGCTTCCACAATCCTCAGGAAAATCTTTTGTCAACATCTATTCTTACTTCTCTTTCCAGAAAAATTCCCTTTGTCAATTTCCTTTGGAAACTCTTCCCTCCCCTTTTAGCCCTTTTTGACTGATACAAATTAACTCACACCAGCTCCATCTAGGCTCCCTCACCAGTTCAACTGATAATACACAGATAAATATGTTTCCATCAGAGCAGAGGCTTGAATTATGAAACATTCTTACTGACATAATGCTTGAAGCCAAATGCATATTTATGTTAAAAACAAAATCATTGACCATTTATGAGTAATAAAATCATTCAAAAAGACAGTAATTAAAGTTTCCAATACATTACTGGATTATGATACTGTTCTTGTATACAGAAACAATGTAAAAAAGAATTTCTACTGTTTTTGAAAAAAGTTTGAAATTAACTTCTACTGTTTTTAATAAACAACTTACTTTCTCCCCATAACTGAAAAATGAGATATGTCCATAAGCAGAGTAAATTTTGCAAGACAGCTACTATCAGTGCATGTACCAGGACAAAACACTAATCAAGGAAATCTACAACACAGCCAAATATCCTGTTCTGTGTTTCAAAACTCTAAGGTTCTCTTCCTGGTTTGCAGAGGGTTACCTTCTTGCTGTGACCTCACGTGGCAGAAGGAGAGGGGCTGGGAGGGCAAGGAGAAGGAGAGGGAGAGGGAGAAGGAGAGAAAGATAGAGAGAGGAGAAAGCTAGCTCTCTAATGTCTCTTCTTATAAGGGCACGCATTAATCCTATTATGAGGGCCCCACCCTCATGACCTTAGGTAAACCTAATTATCTCCTCAAAGCCCTATATTCAATACCATCACATGAGGAGTTAGTTAGGGCTTCAACAAAGAATTTAGGGATTCAATCCATGGCAATGAATCTGAGGTAGCAACTGTAATCTTAGGTAAAATCCATCAAGAAGTTCAAGAATTTGGATAGAAAGACTTATGCAAGAAGTAAAAGACTTGTTTTCTAATCCCAGTCTTGAAAAATACCACTTCTCTGCTTGGAGCCTTAGTTCCCTCAAAGGCAAATCCTCAGCTGTCACACACTGATTAAATCTAGCTTTGGAATTAGCTGATACATTTTCATAGTCTATGATTTCTTCACTTTGACATCTATTTGGCATTGTGCTATGGAGTGAACTGCATGTAATCAGGCTGTGGGTGTGAACCTGTTCTAGATTTGGTATTAAGATTCCTCAGTGCAGTGGTTGGAGACAAGATGGCAGAGTAGAAGGACTTGGGTTCACCTCGTCTCATGAAAACACCAAAATCTGACAAGCAAAAGCTAAGAGAATTCAGCACCACCAAACCAGATTTACAACTAATGTTAAAGGAAATTTTCTAGCGGAAAAGAAAAGGCCACAACTAGAAACAAGAAAATTATGAATGGGAAAGCTCACAGGTGAAGGCAAACATACAGAAAAGGCAGGAAATCATCCACACAAAAATATGATGTCAAAACCAGCAATCGTGAGAAGAGGAGAGTACAATAAAAAGGAACAAAGTATTGACTACACGAATGAATCTCAAAATAATTAATACTGTGTGAAAGAGTTCAGATTCTTTTTTAAAAAGAGGAAGTACAAATGCAGGATACTGTAGTTCTTGTTTTTCAAAATTATAAATATATGAATTATGTTGCTAGATTATATTCAAATGTCAAGACTTTCATGAACTATCATTATAAACCAAAGGTGATGTGCAAAGCAGGATACTGGAAATGCATTTGAAACTAAGAGACCAGCAACTTAAAACAATCTTGTATATATATAGACTGCTATATCAAAACCTCATGGTAACTGCAAACCAAAAATCTAAAATAGATGTACACATAAAAAAGAAAAAGGAATCCAAACACAACACTAAAGTTAGTTGTCACATTACAAGAGAAGAGAACAAAAGAGGAAGGGAAGGAAAAAGACCTATAAAAACAAATCCAAAACAATTAACAAAATCACAATACCTTAAATTTAAATGGATTATGCTCCAACCAAAAGACACAGGCTGGCTGAGTGGATACAAAAATGAGACCCATATATGCACTGTCTAAAAGAGACCCACTTCAGATCCAGGGATACATACAGACTGAAAGTGATGGAAAAAGATATTCCATGCAAATGGAAATCAAAAGAAAGTGGGAGTCACAGTACTCCTATCAGACAAAATAGACTTTAAAATAAAGACTGTAAGGAACAAAAAAAGGACACTACATAATAAGCATCAATCCAAGAAGAAGTAGTAACAACTGTACATATATATGCACCCAACATAGGAGCATCTCCATGTATAAGGCAAATGCTAACAGACATAAAAGGAGAAGTTGACAGTAACACAATAATAGGGGGGGACTTTAACACCCCACTTACATCAACGGACAGATCACCCAGACAGAAAATCATAAGGAAACACGCCTTAAATGACACATTAGACCAGATGGTCTTAATTGATATTTATAGAGCATTCCATTCAAAAGTGGTAGAATATACATTCTTTTCAGGTGCTCATGGAACATTCTCTAGGATAGATCACATGCTGGGCCACAAAGTGAGCGTCAGTAAATTTAAGAAAATTGAAATCATATCAAGATCTTTTCTGACTACAACGCTATGAGATTAGAAATCAACTACAAGAAAATACTGCAAAAAACACAAAAATGTGGAGGCTAAACAGTATGCTAATAAACAACCAATGGGTCACTGAAGAAATCAAAGAGGAAATCAAAAAAATACCTAGAGAGAAATGAAAACACAATGATCCAAAACCTATGCGACACAGCAAAAGTAGTTCTAAGAAGGAAGTTTATAGCAATACAATCTTACTTTAGCAAACAAGAAAAATCTCAAACAACCTGACATTACATCTAAAGCAACTAGAGAAAGAAGAAGAAACAAAACCCAAAGTTAACATAAGGAAAGAAAAAATAAAGGTCAGAGCAGAAGTAAATGAAATAGAAACAAAGAAAACAATAGAAAAGACCAATGAAACTAAAAGCTGGTTCTTTGAAAGATAAACAAAATTGATAAACCCTTAGCCAGACTCATCAAGAAAAAAAGGAAGGAGGACCTTCAAGATGGCAGAGGAGTAAGACGTGCAGATCACCTTCCTCCCCACAAATACATCAAGAATACATCTACACGTGGAACAACTCCTACAGAACACCTACTGAACACTGACAGAAGACCTCAGACTTCCCAAAAGGCAAGAAACTGCCCATGTACCTGGGTAGGGCAAAAGAAAAAAGGAAAAACAGAGACAAAAGAATAGGAACAGAACCTGCACCTCTGGGAGGGAGATGTAAAGGAGGAAAACTTTCCACACACTAGGAAGCCCCTTCACTGGTGGAGATGGTGGTTGGTGGGGGGAAAGCTTTGGAGCCACGGAGGGGAGCTCAGCAACAGGGGTGCAGAGGGCAAAGCGGAGAGATTCCCACACAGAGGATTGGTGCCGACCAGCACTCACCAGCCCGAGAGGCTTGTCTGCTCACCCGCCGGGGCGGGTGGGGGCTGGGAGCTGAGGCTCAGGCTTTGGAGGTCAGATCCCAGGGACAGGACTGGGGTTGGTGGCGTGAACACAGCCTGAAGGGGGCTAGTGTGCCACAGCTAGCCAGGAGAGAGTCCGGGAAAAAGTCTGGACCTGCCTAAGAGTCAAGAGAACACTGTTTTGGCGTGTGTGAGGAGAGGGGATTCCTTCCCCATCTGCCCACAGAAGGCAGAGCACCACCTAAATGAGCTCCAGAGACAGATGTGAGCCGTGGCTATAAGCTCAGAACCCAGAGACTGGCGTGAAACGCTAATGCTGCTGCTGCAGCCACCAAGATATCTGTGTGCAAGCACAGGTCACTATCCATCCCTCCCCTCACGGGAGCCTGTGCAGTCTGCCACTGCCAGGATCCCATGATCCAGGGACAACTTCCCCAGGAGAACACACGGCATGCATCAGGCTGTTGCAACATCATGCCGGCCTCTGCCGCCATAGGCTCACCCCACATTCCAATTACAACTATAACTACCATAACCCAACCTCCCCCCAGCATGAGTAAGCCAGAGCCCCCTAATCAGCTGCTCCTTTAACCCCGTCCTGTCTGGGCAGGAACAGATGCCTAAGGGCAACCTACGTGCAGAGGTGGGGCCAAAACCAAAGCTGAACCCCAGGAGCTGTGCAAACTAAGAGAAAGGGAAATTTCTCCGTGTAGCCTTAGGAGCAGTGGATTAAATCCCCACAATCAACTTGAGGTACCCTGCAACTGTGGAATACCTGAATAGACAACAAATCATTCCAAATTTGAGGTGATGGAATTCGGGAGCAACTGCAGACTTGGGTTTGCTGTATGCGACTGATTACTTTCTGATTTATATGTTGATCTTAATTTAGTTTTTAGCACTTGTTATCATTGGTGGATTTGTTTATTGGTTTGGTTGCTCTCTCTTTTTTTTAAATTGTTTTAATTTTTTATTTTAATAATATTTAAAAAAAATTTTATTTTAAAAACATTTTTATTTCATTCCATTTGTTTTATTTTTCTCCCTTTTCTTCTGAGCCGTGTGGCTGACAGGGTCTTGGTGCTCTGGCCGGGTGTCAGGCCTGAGCCTCAGAGGTGGGAGAGCCGAGTTCAGGACACTGGACCACCAGACACCTCCTGGCCCCATGTAACATCAGTCTGCAAGAGCTCTCCCAGAGATCTCCATCTCAACACTAAGACCCAGCGCCACTCAACAACCAGCAAGCTTCAGTGCTGGCCACCACATGCCAAACAACTAGCAAGACAGGAACACAACCCCACCCCTTAGCAGAGAGGCTACCTAAAATCATAATAAGTTCACAGACACCCCAAAACACACCACTTGACGTGGTCCTGCCCACCAGAAAGACAAAATCCAGCCTCATGCACCAGAACACAGGCATCAGTCCCCTCCACCAGGAAGCCTACACAACCCACTGAAGAAACCTTACCCACATGGGGCAGACACCAAAAACAATGGGAACTACAAACCTGCAGCCTGCACAAAGGAGACCCCAAACACACTACGATAAGCAAAATGAGAAGACAGAGAAATAAGCAGCAGATGAAGAGGCAAGGTAAAATCCCACCAGACCAAACAAATGTAGAGGAAATAGGCAGTCTACCTGAAAAAAAATGCAGAATAATGATAGTAAAGATGATCCAAAATCTTGGAAATAGAATGGAGAAAATACAAGAAACATTTAACAAGGACCTAGAAGAATTAAAGAGCAAACAAACTATGATGAACAACACAATAAATGAAATTTAAAATTCTCTAGAAAGCATCAATAGGAGAATAACTGAGGCAGAAGAACGGATAAGTGATCTGAAAGATAAAACAGTGGAAATAACTACCGCAGAGCAGAATAAAGAAAAAAGAATAAAAAGACTTGAGGACAGTCTCAGAGACCAGTGGGACAACATTAAACACACCAACGTTCGAATTATAGGGGCCCCAGAAGAAGAAGAGAAAAAGAAAGGGACTGAGAAGATATTTGACGAGATAATAATTGAAAAATTCCCTAATATGGGAAAGGAAATAGTCAATCAACTCCAGGAAATGCAGAGAGTCCCATACAGGATAAATCCAAGGAGCAACATGCCAAGACACATATTAATCAAACTGTCAAAAATTAAATACAAAGAAAAAATATTAAAAGCAGCAAGGGAAAAGCAACAAATAACAAACAAGGGACCCCCTATAAGGTTAACAGCTGATCTTTCAGCAGAAACTCTGCAAGCCAGAAGGGACTGGCAGGACATATTTAAAGTGATGAAAGGGAAAAACCTACAACCAAGATGACTCTACCCAGCAAGGATCTCATTCAGATTTGATGGAGAAATTAAAACCTTTACAGACAAGCAAAAGCTAAGAGAATTCAGCATCACCAAACCAGCTTTACAACAAGTGCTAAAGGAACTTCACTAGGCAGGAAACACAAGAGAAGGAAAAGACCTATAATAACAAACCCCAAACAATTAAGAAAATGGTAATAGGAACATACATATTGATAACTACCTTAAATGTAAATGGATTAAATGCTCCAACCAAAACAGATAGACTGGTGGAATGGATACAAAAACAAGACCCATACATATGCTGTCTACAAGAGACCCACTTCAGACCTAGAGACACATACAGCCTGAAAGTGAGGGGATGGAAAAAGATAATCCAGGTAAATGGAAATAACAAGAAACCTGGAGTAGCAATTCTCATGTCAGACAAATAGACTTTACAATAAAGACTATTACAAGAGACAAAGAAGGACACTACATAATGATCAAGGGATCAATCCAAGAAGAAGATATAACAGTTGTAAATATTTATGCACCCAACATAGGAGCACCTCAATACATAAGGCCAATGCTAACATCCATAAAGGGGAAATCGACAGTAACACAATCACAGTAGGGGACTTTAACACCCCACTTTCACCAATGGACAGATCATCCAAAATGAAAATAAATAAGGAAACACAAGCTTTAAATGATACATTAAACAAGATGGACTTAATTGATATTTATAGGGCATTCCATCCTAAAGCAGCAGAATACACTTTGTACTCAAGTGTTCGTGGAACATTCTCCAGGATACATGATATCTTGGGTCACAAATCAAGCCTTGGTAAATTGAAGAAAATTGAAATCATATCAAGTATCTTTTCTGACCACAACGCTAGGAGACTAGATATTAATTACAGAAAAAAAATCTGTAAAAAATACAAACACATGGAGGCTAAACAATACACTACTAAATAACCAAGAGATCACTAAAGAAATCAAAGAGGAACTCAAAAAATACCTAGAACAAATGACAATGAAAACACGATGGCCCAAAACCTATGGGAAGCAGCAAAAGTGATTCTAAGAGGACAGTTTATAGCAATACAATCCTACCTTAAGAAACAGGAAACATCTCGAATATACAACCTAACCTTATACCTAAAGCAATTAGAGAAAGAACAAAAAACCCCAAAAGTTAGCAGAAGGAAAGAAATCATAAAGATCAGATCAGAAATAAATGAAAAAGAAATGAAGGAAATGATAGCAAAGATCAATAAAACTAAAAGCTGGTTCTTTGATATGATAAGCAAAATTGATAAACCATTAGCCAGACTCATCAAAAAAAAAAAAAGGGAGAGGGCTCAAATCAATACAAATGAAAAAGGAAAAGTAACAACCGACACTGCAGAAATACAAAGGATCATGAGAGATTACTACAAGCAACTATATGCCAATAAAATGGACAACCTGGAAGTAATGGACAAATTCTTAGAAAACCACAACCTTCTGAGACTGAACCAGGAAGAAATAGAAAATATGAACAGACCAATCACAAGCACTGAAATTGAAACAGTGATTTAAAAAATCTTCCAACAAACAAAAGCCCAGGACCATATGGCCTCACAGGCAAATTCTACCAAACATTTAGAGAAGAGTTAACACCTATCCTTCTCAAACTATTCCAAAAAACTGAAGAGGAAGGAACACTCCCAAACTCACTCTCACCATCATACTGATACCAAAACCAGACAAAGATAGCACAAAAAATAAAATTACAGTCCATTATCACTGATGAACATGGGTGTAAATATCCTCAACAAAATACTAGCAAACCAAATCCAACATTACATTAAAAGGATCATACAAACCATGATCGAATAGGATTTATCCTAGGGATGCAAGGATTTTTCAATATCTGCAAATCAATCCGTGTGATATGCCATACTAACAAACTGAAGTATAACAACCATATAATCAACTCAATAGATGCAGAAAAAGCTTATGACAAAATTCAACATCCATTTATGATAAAAACTGCAGAAAGCTGGCATAGAAGGGACATACCTCAACATAACAAAGGCTATATATGACAAACCCACAACATCATCCTCAACAGTGAAAAATTGAAAGCATTTCCTCTAAGATCAGGAACAAGACAAGGATGTCCACTCTTGCCACTTTTATACAACATAGTTTTCGAGGTCCTAGCCATAGCAATAGCAGAGAAGAAAAAGAAATAAAAGGATTCCAAATAGGAAAAGAAGAAGTAAAACTGTCACTGTTTGCAGATGACATGATACTATACATTGAAAATCCTAAAGATGCTACCAGAAAACTAGTAGAGCTAATCAATGGACTCAGTAAAGTCACGGGATACAAAATTAATACACAGAAATCTGTTGCATTTCTATACACTAACAACAAAAGATCAGAAAGACAAATTAAGGAAACACTCCCATTTACCATCCCATCAAAAAGAATAAAATGCCTAGGAAATAAACCCTCCTAAGGAGGCCAAAGACCTGTACTCTGAAAACTGTAAGATGATGATGAAAGAAACTGGAGATGACAGAAACAGATGGAAAGATATACCATGGTCTTGGATTAGAAGAATCAATATTTTCAAACTGACTATACTCTCCAAGGCAATCCACAGATTCAGTGCAATCCCTATCAAATTACCAATAACATTTTTTTACAGATCTAGAACAAAACATCTTAAAATCTGTATGGAAACACAAAAGACTCTGAATAGCGAGGGCAATCTTGAGAAAGAAAAACAGAGCTAGAGGAATCTGGCTCCCTGACTTTAGACTATATTATAAAGCTACAGTAATCAAGACAGTATGGTTCTGGCAAAAAGAAAGACTTATAGATCAATGGAACAGGATAGAAAGCCCAGGAATAAACCCATGCACCTATGGTCAATTACCTATGACAAAGGAGGCAAGAAAATACAATGGAGAAAAGACAGCCTCTTCAATAAGTGGTGCTGGGAAAACTGGACAGCTACATGTAAAAGAATGAAATTAGAACATTCCCTAACACCATACACAAAAATAAACTCAAAATGGATTATAGACCTAAATGTAAGATTTAGACACTGTAAAACCCTTACAGGAAAACCTAGGTAGAACACTCTTTGACATAAATCGCAGCAATATCTTTTTGGATACACTCCTTGACTAATGAAAATAGAAACATAAATAAACAAATGGGACCTAATGAAACTTAAAAGCTTTTGCACAGCAAAGGAAACCATAAACAAAATGAAAAGAAATCCACAGAATGGGAAAAAATATTTGCAAACAAAGCACCTGACAAGGGACTAATCTCCAAAATACAGAAACAGCTCACTCAGCTCAATATCAAAAAAACAAAAAAACCCAATCAAAGAATGGGCAGAAGATCTGAATAGACATTTCTCCAAAGAAGACATACAGATGGCCAAAAGGCACATGAAAAGATGCTCAACAGCACTAATTATTAGAGAAATGCAAATCAAAACTACAATGAGGTATCACCTCACACCAGTGAGAACTACCATCAACAAAAAGTCTACAAATAATAAATGCTGGAGAGGGTGTGGAGAAAAAGGAACCCTCCTATGCTTTTGATGGGAATGTAAATTGGTACAGCCACTATGGAGAACAGTATGGAGGTTCCTTAACAAACTAAAAATAGAGTTACCGTATGATCCAGCAATCCCACTCCTGGGCATATATCTGGAGGAAACCATAATTCAAAAAGATATATGCACCCCAATGTTCACTGCAGCACTATTTACAATAGGCAAGACATGGAAGCAACTTAAATGTCCATCAAGAGAGCAATGGATAAAGAAGATGTAGTACATATATACAATGGAATACTATACTACTTAGCCTAAATAAGAATGAAATAATGCCATTTGCAGCAACATGGATGGACCTAAAGATTATCATACTAAGTGAAGTAAATCAGACAAAGACAAATATCATATCATATCACTTATATGAGGAATCTAAAAAATGATACAAATGAACTTATTTACAAAACAGAAAGAGACTCAACAAACTTAGAAAACAAACTTATGGTCACCAAAATGGAATGGTGTGGTGCAGGGGTAAATTAGGAGGTTGGGATTAACATATACCCCCTACTATATATAAAATAGATAATCAAAAGGACCACTATATAGCACAGGGAACTCTACTCAACATTCTGTAGAAACCTTTGTAGGAAAAGAATCTGAAAAAGAGTAATATATGTATATGTAAAACTGGATCACTTTGCTGTACACCTGCAACTAACACAACATTGTAAATCAACTGTGTTCCAATATAAAATAAGAATTTAAAAATAAATAGACAAGATGGAGATACTAATAAAAAAAGATTCCTCAGTGCAGCCACAGGTCATATGAATGTCAGATAACCAAGAACTTGGTCCTAGGATGATGTCACCATTCTACTAGCTCTGATGTGACATTCCTTATAATTCCGGTTTTCTGAAGAACTTCTGTATCTTTTATTATAAAATCAACCAAAAATGACATATACATATAAAACCAGCAGTCCCACTCTTCTCTCCTCCTCATTGGCCACCACTTTTATGTCTCTTATCTAATTATTTTGGGATTTCTTTCCATGTTTTAAAATTTCATGCTTGTATTGCTACTTCCTGACTCAGTTTGAGGATTTACCACTTGATTTTCTATCAAGGAAGATTTTCTATCAACATCTTCCCACACCACAAGCAGACATCCTTCTCATTAACCACTCTTCTAATTGTCATACTGTAACTTTGGGTAGATCAACATGTTGTGTTTACACTGTTATGACTACTAACAGCTGAACTATATTATCAATTATAATGGCTTTCCTTTTTGTACCCAACTTTTCATTCCCCTGGAGATCTTTAAAATTTTTCTATCAGGGCCTGTTTACACATACTTTTCCCTCAGCTTGCAACACCTGCCTTTCTACTTCCCATTTTTTTCCACAAATATGTGTTATTATTTTCCTCCCTTTTAACACAAAAGGTTGCATATTGTTAAAATGTGGTAAATACTTAGTGTTAGAGACTGTTTATCAGTGGATAAATATTCATCATACAACAGGTATTTATTGAGTGCCTACTCTGAGGTAGGGACTGTTTTATATTCTTGGGAAAAAGCTGTGAATAAAACGAAGTCCCTACCTTGCATTCTAGGGGAACTCAGATACCGTAAGCTTCCAAACCAACAATGACAGTTGCCTCTAAATGCAGCACTTCTTGTTGTATTTTTGCTTTCAAACAAGAACAAATTTAGTATCACCTAATATGAAAGTATACGCCTATCTGTATTAAGCTCATAAATACGTAGGTAAAAATGCTTATCCAACTGAGGTTTATCATCTCGTTTGAGCTTGCAAGTTTTGATTTAATGAATCACATTCTTTAAGTCACTGAGCAGAACTAAAGGACCCTAAATTAGTGCAAATCTAACCCAAGCCAATTGCTTTACAGAGCAATTAGATATAGGAATAACCAGTTTCAACCTCAAATCCTCTTAGTGAAGTGACTCTCCTACAGAATCAAATGCATTAATTTTTTATTTATTGTTTAAAATAAAGACAAGGTGACACGTGGTTCCCCACATTTTATTTGTACCACTCATCATGTGCTACTTAAACTAACCCTTTTCCTATCCTGTGGCCATAGACTTTATTATTTTCTAGAAACATACTGAAAGTCTTACCTGCTTGTCCATCACCTTAACCTATGTCATTTGCTGTCATTTATCAAATTCTCTGCCTGCCTGTGGGTGACAAATAGCATAGCTGGCTAGTTCAGGAAGACTCAGATCACTGATTCAAGGCATGTGACAAACAAAATGACACTCATATTTTACGTCCACTTCCAGAAGAAAGCAGCTCCTCATAATCACTATTGATTCTGTAAACATGTCAGTGCTCGTAAATACCTTTCTGACAGTATCCACCTAATGAAACTCTGGGAGAAATGACAAGCCTGCCATTAACCTTTCGAGCAACTGATAGTGGTAGAACCAAAATTTATCACTTATAAAAATTACTTGTCAATGCTTTATGGGTCATTTATCTAAGAGATAACTATTAATGAAGTAGGTTTGAACCTTGAAGAGTTAAGCCTTCTACAAGTAAGTTGTTAAAATAATTAAGTGAACAATCTCTAATTCTAATACTAGAAAAGAGGCATAAATACATGCTATCAGAATTCAAAAGCTTTTCCTGGGTCCAAACTCAGGGACATATTGTGGACATAACTCCATAATAACAACAATAAAATTTTATCCTAAGTGTGCAAAGAGACTATCAGAAAAGTAATAAAACTTATTTATTTATATTTCAGTGAGGAACTTCTCACAAAACCTGATATTTATCAGATTCTTCACAAATAGTTTGAGAAGTTTACTTTGTTCCTTCTCTTGTTTTAGTAAAATAAAAAGTAGAGAATGTCATAAAATCTAGGTATCTCGAATTTTATGTTAATCACAACTTTCTAATAACTGAAACATAAGTAGCATGAAATTCACTGCAAGGTCCTGAATGCCCCTAAAGCATTTCGTAAGTTTTAAAAATATGTTGAAAAATTACATTTCTTTCATTACTTTGCAAGTCCCTCCATTGGTGTCCCTAGGCCATCTGAGGTTTTAAAAGCTCCCCTGTTGGGCTTTCCTGGTGGTGCAGTGGTTGAGAGTCCACCTGCCGATGCAGGGGACGCGGGTTCGTGCCCTGGTCCGGGAAGATCCCACATGCCGTGGAGCGGCTGGGCCTGTGAGCCATGGCTGCTGAGCCTGCGCGTCCGGAGCCTGTGCTCCGCAACGGGAGAGGCCACAACAGTGAGAGGCCCGCGTACCGCAAAAAATAAAAAAAAAAAAGCTCCCCTGTTAGTTCAGTGTGTAGCCAGGGTTGAGGCCAGGGGCCCACGTTTCTCAACGTGTGCTCTGAAAACTACCTGCCTCAGAACCACCTGGGATTTTGTTAAAAATTCAGGTCAGAATCTTTAGTGTTGGGCCTTGAAATCTATGTGTTTTTTTTTTTTTTTGCGGTACGCGGGCCTCTCACTGTTGTGGCCTCTCCCGTTGCGGCTCAGCGGCCATGGCTCACGGGCCTAGCCGCTCCGCGGCATGTGGGATCTTCCCAGACCGGGGCACAAACCCGTGTCTCTTGCATCGGCGGGCAGACTCTCAACCACTGCGCCACCAGGAAAGCCCGAAATCTGTTTTTAAGAGGTCACCTCCATTACACTCAGGATCACTTCAAGGCTAAGTAGAAATATCGTAATGAATCCCGAGGTGTTTCTACAATGAGTAGAAAAACACACCAGTCAAAATGGTCATCATTAAAAAGTCTACAAATAATAAATGCTGGAGAGGGTGTGGAGAAAAAGGAACCCTCCTACACTGTTGGTGGGAATGTAAATTGGGGCAGCCACTATGGAGAACACTATGGAGGTTCCTTAACAAACTAATAATAGTTACTGTTTGATCCAGCAATCCCACTCCTGGGCATATACCTGAAGAAAACTTTAATTTGAAAAGACACATGCACCCCAATGTTCATAGCAGCACTATTTCCAATAGCCAAGACATGGAAGCAACCTAAATGTCCATCAACAGAGGAATGGAAAAAGAGGATGTGGTACATATATACAGTGGCATATTACTTAGCCTAAACAAGAATGAAGTAACGCCATTTGCAGCAACATGAATGGACCTAGAGATTATCATATTAAGTTAAGTAAGTCAGAGAAAGAAAATATTATATATCATTTATACGTTGAACCTAAAAAAATGATACAAATGAACTTATTTGCGAAACAGAAATAGACTCACAGACATAGAAAACAAACTTAGTTACCAAAGGGGAAAGCAGGGGGGATAAATTAGGAGTTTGGGATTGACATATACACACTACTATATTTAAAATAGATAACCAACAAGGACCTACTGTATAGCACAGGGAATTCTGCTCAATATTCTGTAATAACCTAAATGCGAAAAGAATCTGAAAAAGAATAGATACATGTATATGTATAACTGAATTACTTTGCTGTATATCTACAACGCAAACTAACTACCAAACTAACACAATATTGTTAATCACCTATGCTCCAATATAAAATAAAAAATTTTTAAATAAGTAAATAAAATTAACAAGGACCTACTGTATAGCACAGGGAACTATATTCAATATCATATAATAACCTATAATGAAAAAGTATCTGAAAAAGAATATATATTGTATATGCATATATTATATATATGTATAACTGAATCACTTTGCTATACACCTGAAACTAACACAACACTGTAAATCAACTACACTTCAATAAAAGACAAAAAGAAATGTCATAATGAATCCTGATTTTTTTTCCCCTTTCTTATTTTCAGAAGCCTCCTAAAGCACAAACAATAGTCCCAGCAGCTGCAGCTGCAGCTTTGGTCCGTAGTGATAGGCTTGCTATCACGATTTGTCTCATTATTTATTTATTTATTTTTGACTTCCCTGCTAGCTCAGGTTTTTGAGATCCCAGACCAATTAATTTCTTAATTCATCAGAGGGAAGTGTCACTCCTGTCTTTTATTTTGGCATCAGCTTGGTAAGGAACCAAGAAAACTCTGAGGAAAAAAAAATTTGTTTTTAAGGTTTGCTGGAATTTAGCAAAATAGGCAGCCCAGGGACTACTAGTTCGGATATAAATTGGTACAGTCTTTTTGGAATATGGCTCTTTCATCTCGGGAAACCAAAGAAGATCATGTTGGATTCCATGGCAGGGTCAGTGATGTTTCTGTGAGTCAGCCTTATTGACCCCAATACTACCCCCAACCACGCTGTAGATTTTGGGAGACTTTAATCTCCAGGTTTACCTCCACCCACATGCCCACATGCCTGAGCCAATATGAACCCCGAAAGACTAACCCTACAAGTGGGTTAGTCTTGTTACCTCCTATTGTACGATCCTGGCATGGGCCTGTGGGCACAGGCATGGGGTACGTGATTCCTTCTTTCTTTGCAGTGTCCTTAAATTACTTTGCACGTCCTACCACAGTTATGTGTATCTCTGCAAATTGATGTATTTAGCAATTCACTGACAGCTCTCCCTCACACAGATATATTTGTAAAGGGGGCAAACATTTTTTTCTTATTGAATATTTTATGCATATTTGAAACAAAGTAAAAAGCATTTTATAAATTAATGATAATAGCTACTATCTATTAATAATAATAGCTATCTATATCTATGCTGTATATCAGGCATGATGTTGGGCATTTCAAGTATATTATCTCTAACATTCTCACAGAAACTGCAAACAGGTAATATTGTTCCCACCTTACAAGTAAGGAAACTGAGGCTGAGATTGATTAATCCAATATCATACAAGTGATGAGTAGACTCTAAATTTTAATTCAGATGTAAACTCAATAGTTTAAAATACAACCCCCAATTATACTTTTGCTGTGTTTTAACTGAATATTGCTAAACAGTACCTGGAACACACAATAATTTTAAAGATTCACCTGGAGCCAGATGAACAGAACTTTGATTATTGCCAAGGTGAACTTGGACAAATTTTTCAATTTCTGTGAGTTTAAGTTTCTTTACCTACAAAATGGGATTATATGAGGATTAAATAAGGACATGGGTGCCAAAAGCCAATCCAACAATGGATCCTTATGACTTTTTACCTTGTTCATTCATGCCCAGTTATAGTGCTTACCATGTCCATATTATTATTCCATAGCAAATTGGAGCTGAGAGTAAAACGCATAGCTTGTAGGCCAAAACTTTAGGTTAAATTGAGAATAAAAGTTTGGATTTCTA
The DNA here is from genome assembly GCF_964270905.1 of Leucopleurus acutus. NCBI lineage: Eukaryota > Metazoa > Chordata > Mammalia > Artiodactyla > Delphinidae > Leucopleurus > Leucopleurus acutus. Next base: position 111,288,169 of record NC_139147.1, read on the forward strand.
TCCATTCTGAGGAAAAAAATAATTATAAAATAATCTCACACCAAAAGCCCAATACAAAACCAGTCTTATAAAAAAGGCAGGGCTCCCTTACTATCATATTTCACTGAAAAATAGCTAATTAACCACAGATTGCCAAATAAAGAGAGATGAGTTCTTTCCCTCCAGTTCTTCCAGAAAAATCCCATTATCACTTTGCCAAAACACTGTGACATTTTCTCAAGGCTGGGAAATGCAAATAGATGAAAATAATACTGGCCTGAAGTGAACAAATAGACATATAGAGAATTTCTCACTCAAAATTTTTGTCACATATTTTGTTGTTTAGTCAACTGTCCCATTCTCAGAATCTACAGATGTGTTTGGAGGGCAATTCAAAGAAATGTTAGAACTAAATGAAAGGAGAAGGACGCTCATGCAAAAGTGCTTTGTTTTAATAAGTTATGAATAAAGCAAGCGACCATAGTTTCATATAGTATTTATACAACACCAAGAAAATTAATGAGAGGATTCCCTAACCTTTAGGAATTTTAGAATTAATGACTTAAGTCTTGGCTTCTTTCCACGGAAGTCATGGCAGAAGTCACAGTGAGCCTCAGGCTCTTGTCACAAATATAGCAATTACTCTTTACGACTTCACTAGAGATTCTTTTCTGTTTGAACACTCTTCTCAAACAAAATACTATAATATTAATTCACATCCATAAAAATGACAAATTCTATGGTTCCCAATCAGGCAGTTTTAGGCTCCACTTTAAAACAGGTTTATAGGGAGACCCTCAGTATTCATTAGGGAAGAATCATTACAAAGAGTTTGTGTGGACAGTAGTTAAGCAAAGGACTGGAGAGCCAGGATGCCTGGGCTTTGATCATAAACCCTGCCACTTACTGTGTGATTTTGGGGAGGAGACTTAGTCTCTTTGTGCCTCTGTTTTGTCACCTGTAAAATGGGAGTAATAGGAAGGACCTACTTCATAAGTTGTGATAAGGATGTAAAACATTGAGAGCACTACCAGGTACACAGCTGGGAGTATTAAAACCAACTTATTTTTAGTATAAGCAATTTGTCAGAGTCACCACCTAGCCATTTGACCCTTGAGCAAGTCACTTTTCTGAGTCTGATTTTCTTAATCTTAAAATAGGGAATATATATAGTACCTAGCTGCAGAGTGAGGGCTAAATATTGTCTTTGAAACATGGCTCTTTGCAGCAAATATAGTTGTTCACTGCACTGTAAACTATTATGGATTTTATCTATATCTTTTATATCTTTTTTTACTTTCTATCTTATCATATAATTGCATGTGTGTGTGTTCTCTCTCTATATATACATATTTTAGATTATTAATTCCCTGAGAAATGGAAGCAATATATGTTTATATTCCATATCACATAGGTCAGTATCTTAAATGTGGTGGGCACTCAAAAGTTATCAACTGAGAAAAAATTAATATTAGTTTAATTTTACTACTTTAGGATACACTAAATTCTGTGTGAGTCTCCTTGGCTTTACATTATGAATTATACAACACTGCCCAAGAACCTGGGAAATTAATATAGTAATATTTTCTATATCATATAGATAGAGGAAGTAGAGTAAAAGTTTGCAAGAATACTGAAAATTTATATTTTCCCTTTGATGATTTGCCATTTTTTTTTCTCTTATAAGCTCACAACCCACTAGAACCCAGATCCATTATTTCCATACTTCAAATGTAATTAATCCATATTAATTTTAGAAATTTCCTCAGGTAACTGAAACTGGTACCATGAACGAGTAAGCCATGTTCTTACGCCTCCAATCAGCTTTCAAAGTGCTGTTTAATCCCATGGTTGTGCTCTGTTCTGTCCTCACCTTGGTACACCTGTGCCTGCTTCTATCCATGGAGCTGTCTTGGCCCAGACACAACTTCTAAATTCACAAAATCACAGGTCCTCAAGTATTCACTAATACTATCTTTCAGCAGCATATTGATTTCCTACTGCTGCTGTAACATGTGACCACAAACTCAGTGGCTGAAAACAGCACAAATTTCTTCTCTTACAGTTCTGTCGGTGACAAGTCTGACAGAGGTCTCATTGGGCTAAAACAAGGTATTGGCCGGGCTGCATTCCTCCTGGAGGCCCTGGGGGAGACTCCATTTCCTTGCCCTTTTTAATTTCTAGACGCCACCCACATTCCATGGCTGGTGGCCTTCCTCCTCTGTCCTCAAAGCCAAGAACAATGAGTTGAGTTCTTCTCCCATCACATAACTCTGACTTTTCTTCTGCCTCCCTTTCCTACATTTAAGGACCCTTGTGATTACACTGGGCCCACCCAGATAATCCAGAATAATTTCTCTATTTTAAGGTTAGCTAATTAGCAATCTTCCATCTTTGAGCTTAATTCCCCTTTGCCATGTGAGGTGACATATTCACAGGTTCCAGGAGTTAAGACATGGCCATCTTTAGGAGCTTATTATTCTGCTGACCACAAGTTCTTCAAAAATATGCTAAACATTAGCATGATGGAAAACCGACATTTTAAAATTGGAGTTCTTTAAGTAATTGGGGGGAATCAGACTTCTATAAGGGACAGATAGTCCACTGTTGGAAGTGCGCTCATACAGCAACGCCAAGAGGTTCTTTCATCTTAGAGGTCTGGTTTCCACACTGACCGACACAGCATCATCTGTTGTTTTGCAGCCTGCGATGTAGGGTACCCACCTCGATTCCGGCACGGACAAATAAGTGACAGAACAGAAAGCTCTCCTAGCAAACACACTGTTTCTAAAAGTCCACAGACTGAGGGTTTTGATGCATAATTCAGCCTCTTCCAGCTTAGTCTGTTTCCCACTGTGTGCTTGGCAACATGCTGGACTCAATGGAAAGACCTCATTCACATTGGATGGTTTCCACTGTCAAGTTGACTGCAAAGGGAAATGTATGACAAACAGAGAACACCTCAAGTTCAGCTACAGATGTCAGAGTGCTCATGGCACAAATAAGCTACAATCTGAATGCGGAGATTTGCTTCAGGTGGAAGCCAGCTTTTTAGACTTCCAATTTCCACCTTTAGCACAGCTTGTCATTGGTAGCATGGCCTTGGAATTAGACAGCCAGGTGCGAAGCCTAGCTCTTTCCCTTAGGAGGTTTGTCATCATGGGCATTTTACGTTTCAGGTCTCAGTTTCTGCATCCATAAAATTAATCATTGTTACCATATAGGATGATTATGAGGAAAAGTGAGGTAATGTGTTAATATTTTAGTACAGTGCTTATGGCACGCCATAACCCCTTGGTGGATGGCGCTCCTTTTACTTTTTCTCTTTTTAATGTTAGACTTCACTGCTTTAAATTCCAGCTAAAATATTAGGGAGAATATGAAAGGCTATATCTTTTACCCACGGGAACAAGCTACTGAATTTTTACTCTACTGATATACTATTTGTTAAAATATTTCACTCTATAACACTGTAATTGAACAAAATGTTAAATCATTAAAAATGAAAATTTTAGTTTAAATGGCTTTCTAGCAACATGAGATGAAATTTCTTATTAAATTCCATTATTTGTGAATGTAGATTATTCCTGCCTTGTTTCCTTACCTCTATGCTTTTTGGTCTCTCACATCTAAATTTCAAGTTGCTGTGTTTCTAATATCAGCCTCTTGTTTGTCCCTATGCATCGTTTGTACTCAGAATCACCCAAGTTCAGTATTATCCTGTTCTTTATATGATGATGGTCATGCTAAAGAGGGAAGAAGTAGCTAGAAGAGATATTTGATAGAGGAATATATGGAGTGTGAATGGAACCTATTTTTCAGGAAGAGACAGATCTTCAGGCTGGGCTTGGTCTCAATTACCCTTCCAGTCAAAAAGACTGGCTGAGCATAAGCTAAATGAAAGGCACCTGGTCATGAACATGATCTAGAATAAGAGAGCTTCAAGGCCATAGAAATCAAAAGTTGGTCCCTAGTAGTAAGCAACCAGCAGTGGGCACTTCGCAGGGCTTTCCTAGCAATAGAGTTGAGAAATACCACCTGTAAAGTGATCTGGAACCAGGTGCAATTTTAGACGGTAAGACTAAGGGAGTGAATGTAATAGCCCCAGGTTGCTTGGAAGTGTGAGGCAACGGGAAGCTGAGGAGTGGAACCTGAACACAGAAAGAAGAAAAATCTGTTCTGTCCAGAGCAGGCCAAATCACTTAGATAGTGAGCTAGTGAGGAGGAATTAGAAATTCATTTCAAAGTGCAGCTTACAATATTTATAATTTCTTTATATAAAACCATGCTGAAGTTATGTTTAAATATCATGTATGGCTTTCAATGTATAGTCATTACATTAAGAACTAGTAGTAGTTATCCATTTCAGTGGATTCCTTTTGTGGTCTTCAGGAAACCATCAGTTAAAGACTCTTGGGAATTCCCTGGCGGTCCAGTGGTTAGGACTCCGTGCTTCCACTGCAGGGGGAATGGGTTAGATCCCTGGTCAGGGAATTAAGATCCTGCAAGCCAGGCAGTGTGGCCAAAAATTAAAAAAAAAAAAAATTTAAGAAGACTCTTTTTAGGTATTCCTCCAGATAGCTACACATAGTAGTTTAAATCTCACACTAAGTTTATCCGAATACCATCTTCCACAGAGCTAAGTGGGCTTGCTCTACCTGCTTGTTTTTTCTTTTTTTTTACTACCTTATTTCTTCCTTTGCCTTTTTCTGCCTCTTCTTTCTCAGTTGTATACTTGGCAATATCTTAGTGCTCATGACCGTACCTGTTTTACATGTCCAGGGAAGGCTAATAGAAAGTTAGGAAATATAATGAATGGGTTCCCTACAGTCTTAGCTGGCAGACTTCTTCACTGGTTGAGTGCTGATGGGTCTCTTGAATGTCTTTTATCTGAGCCCAGGTAATGAGAATAGGTATATCTCTTTTTGGAAATTAATGCTGTTTTTGTCGTCTATCTCCAAAGATACGACTGCAGTTTGAGTGTGATGTAGCTCTCTTACTGCTTCCCCAACTCACTGCCCCCTGCTAGAATATAAATTCCTCAAGAGGAGCGATCTTTCTCTGTCTCATTCACTGATGCATCCCAACTGTCTAGAACAGTGCTGGGCACATGGTAGGCACATGGATATTTACTGAATGAGCTGCTCTTAGGGAACAAGAAGCCTAGCAAGGGTTAACCTTATGTAGGGGGAGGGGTGTTGGGAGTAAGGCGGGCCAGCAGGCTGTACTATTTGTTCCCGAGAGAGCAAACACTAAGAAAGGTTTTGTGCTTTGGGTGCCCTCTCCAAATATCTCATGGTCTTGCTTTCATACTGTTTTCTTCTAAGATCTTTTTTATCACAATCCTAACAACTACTGTATTAACATAGTATCTTAAACATTCTTCCGTAAGTACCACTTTTGAAAACATGTTTGGCTGAGGAGATCGCTCTCCCTGCTACCTACCCTCACATCAGCTATACCTCTGTGTGGAACTATTTCAGGGAGGAGACTGCCACTGTGACTTTGCCAAAGGGCAAGTTATTAAAGGAATTATTAAAACAGAGTGTATAAAAATAGCATTAAATATTTATTTGTAAATTGTTGAACATATTCATAAAAATTGTCCACCTAATCTCCAATGCTTATGCTAAATATTGATACCCCTGTGTCTGTAATCACCAGTAAAAATTATAGCTTCAATCTTCAATGTTTTCCTTCTTCCTCTTTTTTTTTTTTTTTTTTGCAGCACGTGGGCCTCTTAGTGTTGTGGCCTCTCTCGTGGCGGAGCACAGGCTCCGGACGCGCAGGCTCAGCAGCCATGGCTCACGGGCCCAGCCGCTCTGCGGCATGTGGGATCTTCCCGGACCGGGGCACGAACCTGCGTCCCCCACATCGGCAGGCAGACCCTCAACCACTGCACCACCAGGGAATCCCCCTTCTTCCTCTTTTATTTCTTCTTGCTGTCTGTTTCTTCCTCTCCCGCTCTTCTGTAAATACTCACAAGGAACATACAATAGCCACAGTATGGATAGGTGCTGGCTTGCAGAGTAGAGTAAGGGGATTCCTATTAAGAGGTCCTCGTGGTCCTAACGGAGGTAACAGATGTTGTGGTCAACATGATCCTGTGTGGTAAGTTCTACAAGGAGGTAGGTTTGTAGGAGATGCTGTCTGAGCACAGAGGAGAGTAACTAACTTAGCCTATAGGTTTAGGGAAGCTTCCCAAAGGAGAAATCTTGAAAGAAGAGTAAAACTTCTGCAGAAAGTCAAGGAAGATAAGAGATTTCACACAGAAAGAATATGTCCCTGACCCTGCTGGTTGCCCCTTCAAGTACATTTCCTCTTCAATTATTCCTTGCCATCTAAATCCTCACTTTGTTTTTCTGGATGTCTCATGAATCACTTAAGGCCTCTGTGCTCCCCAGCCTCAGGGATTAAATCTTGGTTGGTCTGACTCAATAAGGAGCAATTCTATTACCCTTTCCATGGTTGGTTTAGAAAAGATTACTTCATTCCATCCTGGTCCATGAGACAACTTTGAGAGAAAATTTGCTGTGGGGATTCTAGGACATCCTGTGTGAGGATACAATGGTCTCTTCTGGTTTTTATATGCTATGTCAGAATATGAAGTTTGAAACTAATACAGACACTTGTCACGACAGGAGACAAATCTGAAGAAAAAGAGCCGTGTCTCTAAGTATGGCATTGGGCCATAAAACGACAATCCTGGAACCACTAACTGGGACTAACTCTGATCTCTTGTTGTGTCTGATAATAAATCACTTATTTTGTAAGTTATTTTGAGTTAACTGATAAATTATAACAAAACAAAGTCTTAGGGGCATAAATTATCATAGTTCCACAATCCGCATACTTACTGTGAAGGGCCTGGCTAGTGTTCCCTATTGTATTGAACCGAGTAGTTAAGGGTGAATAAGCAACAATTTTCCCAAGGCTGAGGATGAAAGACCGGAGCCAACTCTCACAAGCATGAGATGCCAATAAATAAAGACCTGAAGAAACCAGCTTGATTTTGTGGGAAAATGCAAGATGCCTTAGTCAAAATATGAATGCCAAAGATAAATTTTGCTAATCTCTGCAAGGATATAGAAAGTGAGTCTGGCAGCAAACGATTGGTTGGTCTCTCTGATATTGGTTCCTTTAAGCTGTCAGGCTCACCAAGTAGACTCATTCATATAAAAGCCTGTCCTCAAACCTTCAAAGCTTTAATCATGAACCACTTGTACTGATCTTGTTTTACCACGTTTACCACTTTCAGTTTACGGTTGCACCATGATCTTTGGTCTAGCATGCTCAGGGCTTCCTCACTGTTTTTCCCCTCCACTTGTCCCCTACACACAAATTTGATAACTCCCTCTGTCAATACCCGAGGCTTCCTAAAAAAACAATCCTACCAATTTTGGCCAGCTAGGACCATCTCCTCTGGCACAGACTACTCTGAACAATAGATCTGCTCCAGCTTTATGGAGATCCTGGACAAGATCCACCAAAACCCCCTCTTATAGAGACAGAAAATTGACAAAGTTATTGAAAAAAGCCCATTCTTTTCATTTACCGATATTCAACGTGTACCTGGTTTTCGAACATATAATTGCAAAGTGTAATTATCAACCTTATTTTTGCAGAGAACACTCAGTTATCTCAACATCCATGTTGCAAAATTATAAAAGAATTACTGAACCCACATTAATTCATACTGATGTAAATTTAGAGTATGTACATGTACCAAATAATTAAAAAATAGATATAATAAATTAAAAGTAAATAATAATGGTGTTTATTTTCCTAAGATAGGTACATTGGGGCAGCTTCCTTAGACATGTGCTTAGATAGTAACAGGACAAAACACTGTTTCATAAATATTTTCATAAAGAAGTTCTGGCTTTTCAGGGTAACCTTTATAGTTCTTCCTTAAGCACAAGAGAACATTCCTATAAAATGGACAAAAATCTATTTTCTTGGTTCTCATTGTTTCCCAAAACTATCAGCTAGACTGAAAAGCCACAAGAGCAGAAACTTCATCACTCTTGTCACTTCTAGAATTCTAGTGTTTAACAAAATGCCTGACATATAATGGGTGTGCTGCTCTTTAAATATATATTTTTTGGAATCAGAAGTCTGAGTATTGTTTCAGATCTGTATCTGATGGTCTGAAAGCACTGAAACAAACCGTGGAGATGCTGTTATCTAGTGAGTGTCACTGTGCTTCCGGAAGACTATGTCCTGTTTCTGATTTCAACCATGAACTCTTTGAGTTGAAGGGGAGTGAAGGGGTCTTTTCCATAGACCTCTCACCCACGTCAGCAAAAATGCTATTCGATTTCTGCTCTTTTTGGTCTTAGGGTGCTTGTTACATTCAATCATTTGTCTGAGGCATTCTTTCAGAAGAAAGACAGAAGAAATTTACTCCATCTTCTATATGACTGTATTTTAACATCCAGAGGAGTAGTTGTCTCTTCTGCATGTGAACAATCCCCAATTTTTTATTCGACATTGTTTCTTGATCCTCATCATCTTGATATTTAATCCTTTCACCTTTCTCTGGGACGTGGAAATCTCCTTTAAAATGTGGTATCAAGAATTGAACTCAGGGCTTCCCTGGTGGCCCAGCGGTTGAGAGTCCGCCTGCCGATGCAGGGGAGGCGGGTTCGTGCCCCGGTCTGGGAGGATCCCCGCATGCCGCGGAGCGGCTGGGCCCGTTGAGCCGTGGACGCTGGGCCTGCGCATCCGGAGCCTGTGCTCCGCAGCGGGAGGGGCCACAGCAGTGAGAGGCCCGCATACCGCACCAAAAAAAAAAAAAAAAAAAAAATTGAACTCAGTACTCCTGATGTACTCTTTTTATCCCAATTAAAAATATAATAATCCTAGAGAAAAGTTGAAGGAATGCTATACTGAACACCTGCATATTTCACCTGTATTCACAAATTTTAATATTTTAACTTATTTACTTTTTTCTGTCTGTATGTAAATATATGAATTTTTACCTGAAGCTTTGATATTAAGTTGCTGATATTATAACACATTACCCCTAAATATATTAGCACATATTTTGTAAGAACAAAAACATTCTCCCACATAACCACTATACCATCAACACATCCAATGAAACATTGCTATGACAATATACAGTCAACATTCAAATACCCCCAACTGTCCAATTGTTATGTATAGGTGTTTCTTTTTTTCCCTGCCCCAGGATCCAACAAAGGACCATGGTTTACATTTGGTGGTTATGTCTCTTTAACCTTCTTCAAGTTCTCTCACTTTTCTTTTTCTTTGATCATTTTTTCTTTTTTAAAGACTCTGGGATAGGTGTCTTATAGAATGTTCCACAATTTGAACTGATGTGATTGCTTTTTCATTATTAAATTCAGGTTAAACATTTTCACAAGAATATTACATAGGTAAAGTTGTGTCCTATCATTCTATCACATTAAGAGGAGCATGGTATCAGTTGGTCTCATTACTGATGGCAAACATTTTGGTCATTTGATCACCATTATTTAACATGGTGTTCCCAGACCCTCCTTTATAAAGGTCAGTATTCTCCTTTGTAATTAATCCACAATATGTGAGGTAATAATTTAAGACTATATGATTATCTTTTTCTGCAAGATTTATACCTATAGTTTTAGCATCTATTGATGACCCTTGCCTTCATCAGTTGTTACATTGGCAGGTGCAGCATTTCTAATTTTATCCTTTTAATCTTTACTAGCTGGCATTCTAATACAAACAAGAGCTCTGCCTTTCCTGATGTGCTTTGAGTACTTTTGATCTCCTTTGTTCTGAATATTATACTCTTCGCAATGCAGCCTTAGATTGCAGTAAATTATTTTTCACAATCAGGTCACACAGTTCACGCATTCAAAGAACAAACTGTAGTTCCATTTGAACATGTAGAGTTTTAAATCATTCATCGTATATTAGAGCATTAGAGTGTAAGAATTAATTAGATATGTTCATATAATTCATAGGAAATATCTATTTCTTAACATCCTGACTTAATTAGTTTTTATGTTTTCAAAGCTCTCTATTGACTTAATGTATTTTTCTGGCCTCTTACTTCCTACTGGAGGTTTATCTACCTTCTGTCATTGTACTGCAGATACGTGGCTAGCAATAAAAATGATCACATAATATTTATGAAAATGATTGTAATTCTACCCATAGCTACAAAGTCATCTGCCAATGATTTTCTCCACATCAGTACTATATGTTAACATGTTAGGACATAAATGTTTTTATTACATGCTAAAATTATATGAGAATTATAAAGGAATCATAGGACATAGGAATGGACATAGGACATAGGACATAGGACATAGGAATCATAGGAATCATAGGACACAATATTGCAACTTAATACTTCTCTGCAGAAAACCCTTGAGATAGAGATACTGTTAATATTTAAGCATATTAATTACTCAGAAAATGGTCTAAACTGTTTGAAATTAGGATCATCTGGTCCACCTTTTTTTTTTTCTTTTTTTCAGAGAATATGACACAGACTAGAGAAAGTAAAAATAATTTCTTTTCAAGGACATTGGTATTTTTTTGTTTTGGCTTGGTTCATAAAATCACAGGAATTCCTGAATTAGTGTTTCTCTCATGAGTGCCATTTACAGAGGAAACAGATGGGACTTTTCTTCCCATAAAGACTGTATGTGGCTGCAGGAGTTAAACATATTTCTCAACTGCAATCTGGCACTGCTTTTTAATTTCTCAAATTGAAAAAAACATAAGGCAAAAATTATGAGCCATTTCTCTTGTTATTATACTGATTACATAGATTCATCGTGAACAAGACAGATGCTAATTTGTGCATAAAGCATATTCCTTTTGACAGGAAAATATACATAAGTTGCGGTTGAAAAAAGACAAGGATAGTGTTAAAACCATTTTTCGATTTATGTGGAAAGTTTCCAGTGAAAGACATGCTCTCCTGCTTTATCACATCAACAATAATTCCTAGATACAGAATGTCAGTAAAGACACCCAAACAAATCTCTTTCTATGGAGTCCGGTGTCTTGGCAATTGGGAATTTTTGAATCAGTGGTGAACCCAAGCAAATCAAGGAAGGTGAGTGGGATGGAGAGGAAACAATGAGGTCACCTGTGCCCCAATTTCTTGCACCATTTCTTCTACAGAAATTCCAATGTGACCTTCAGCAAGTCCCTTAACATATTTTTGTTTCTGCTTTCCTATTTCTAAATTCAAGATATTTGGGTCACATGCTGGCTGTGTCCCTTTTAGCTATAAAATGTGATATATGGATTCTATTTTTCAAGCTATGTAGAATGAGTTTGTGGTATAAAGTTGAACTGATATAAATTTAGAGTCAAATAACCCCCATGACAGGTGGATTTTCCCCAAATCCCATTATGACCTAGAAAATTTGGTATTAAAAGCAACTTCCCTCCTGATAATCTTACAAGTACTTAAGTGTCAGAAATTCAAGACCTAGTCAGTGGAACAAGAATGATGTCTGCCAAGAATGATGGCAAAGCAGAGTTTTAGAAGAGTGGAAGAGTAAAGCTTAAAGCTGGGAGAATGTCTGTGGTGATGGATGAGCTTCTATTTAACCTGTAATAAAAATCATACTTTTCTTTCAATGCCTCGTCAAAAAGCTACTTACCCCATAACACCTTCCCAATTGCCCCTCCCCCACCCTGTTTTCCATTCCGTTTTCCTACCACTTTGTTCTTTGTTCCTTTGATGTGGTCTTCTATTAAAATTATCTACATATTAATTCCTCCCACAGTTTTGTAAATTTCTTGAGCCTTCAGACACTTCTCTTCCATTTTTGTGTTCATTCTTCCCTTCTCTTCTCTCACTATTCTCCCACCCCTACTCCCAGACCACATCGTCTAAATATCGAGTAGAACCTACTCAGTATTTCTTTCTCAAATTTAACATTATTTCAATTGACAGATGTGAATATATATGTCAGAGCATCAAAATCATTGAATTTGAACGGTTTCTTGATTCATTATGATTGTAGACAGTTAAGTACCCATCAATCTCTGGCAGACAAATGTTAAGATTTACCTGACTGAGCTTGTTGAAGTCAGGGACGATGTCTTGTCCAGATTTGCGCTGTCGGCACTGGTCACGGCATCTGGCACTAAGCATGTGCTCTCTTAAGGCTTACTGAATGGAACAATCCTGACCTATGAGCTAGGTTAGGATTAGATGGGGAGCTGTGTAGAGAAAACAAAAGATTAGTTTTTTCTTGGATGAATTCAAAAGGGACTTCCAAGAAAATAAATAAGGGATTGATATGAACCATATTATCTGCAATATTTTCAGAGTAACTAGTCTTTAACTAACTACAGTTGACCCCAGAGCAACTCGGGGTGGGGAGGTGGTTAGGGGCGCTGACCCCTGCACAGTCCAAAATCCACACGTAAGTTCACTGTCTGCCCTCCCTATCTGGGGGTCCAGATCTGTGGACTCAACCAATCAGGGTCATGTAGTACTGTAGCACGTATTTACTGAACAAAACCTGTGTATAAGTAGACCCTTACAGTTCAAACCTGTATTGTTTAAGAGTCAACTGTAGTCTCATTTCAACAATAAATAACTTTTTAATAAACTGTGTGAGACACTGCAATACAAAGGGAATCTTATTAACATTCTAGACTGAATCATCTAAGGTTTTTATCTCATTTTCTTCTTCTTCTTAAATACCCCCAAAGCAGCACTTACTTACCCAATGAATCCCAAAACATTTAATTTAGAAGTCTGGCATTTCATAATCACCGATTTTGATTGACATGGGCTGACACATAGGACGATAGCCAAAGAGTTAGAAAACATAAATCCATGATTCTTAAACAATAGTAACCAAAAAAAAAAGTTACAGATATCAAAACTTTAGCTGCATCGCACTGAAAAGAAGGCTTGTGCACCTCATAATTTAAAGAGGCAAAACAAGGCGCTACTGAAACCTCACGTTAAACAGCTTATTATTAAGCTGATGGAAAGGAGCAAGTGGTCTCTCCATCTCAGCTTCCCTTAACAGTTTTCCATCAGCTGAAGAAAGAGGTGGGAGGGGTGAATTCATTTATGCATGCACAGATTTACTGCTTTAATAAAACACTATCAGCTTGTTTTAAACGAACTGTTTAAACACCGACTGCAGCCTGTGTCGGCTAATCCTCCGTTCTAACCTCCCCATTGCTTTCACCTGCATTTCACTTAGCTTGGCAGGCAGAGTAAAATGCCTCCTTCAGAACGCACCTGTCTGCACAATCGGAAAAGAAAGCTCCCGTGGGCTCACAGCAAACCGTCAGTCCCGCAATGCCCATGAATCTGTCCGGAACTGCTTCCCGGGGGAGCGGAGAGCAGGTCTGAGTAGATCCGAGTAGCTGTCCTGCCACACAGATAGGTTCAGCACTAGCTACGGAGTGACTGGAGCGAGGAAGCGGCGGTGGTGCTGGGGTGCGGGTAGGCGTCGGGCCGAGGCGCCCGCGTGGCCCTTCTCCGGCTTCCTAGTCCTGCTGGTCGCTCCTCAGGAGGGTGAGGTTGTCTCACAGCAGATGCATGAGCGTGGAGTCCTTATAGGAATCCAGCTCGTCCAGCTCGCCTGTGGCATCTTCGGAGGCTTGTTTGGCTAGAGGCAGGGCTCCTCCGGCGCTTTCTGGGTCTCATAGTAGAACACGGAGAAGTTGAGCGCCAGGCCCAGCTGGACGAGGTGCCTGGGCTGCATGTGCTCTTTGCTGATTGCGAAGGCTTCCTCGTGGCGGCCTCCGGAGCTTCGACCACACTGTTTTTCTCCTCGCCGGAAGCTGCCTCTGCCCGGTAGCGGAAGTAGTCGCCTTTCATCTTCAAGTAGAGAACCTTTCCTCTCACACTGGAAATCAGTACAGTTCTTTTTTTTTTTTTTTTTTGCGGTACGTGGGCCTCTCACTGTTGTGGCCTCTCCCGTTGCGGAGCACGGGCTCCAGACGCACAAGCTCAGCGGCCATGGCTCACGGGCCCAGCCGCTCCGCGGCATGTGGGATCTTTCCGGACCGGGGCACGAACCCGTGTCCCCTTCATCGGCAGGCGGACTCTCAACCACTGCGCCACCAGGGAAGCCCTCAGTGCAGTTCTTGATGAGGAAATTGTCCAGCAGAGCCGGCACGACGCTGCACACCGTTTCCAGCTCCTTCTCAATCTACGCCTGGTAAGCCTTAACCTTCCCCTGTTTCTTCTCATTCCCGTCGGCCATGGTTTTCTGCTCGATGCTGCTGCTAACCCTCCAGGAAGACCGCTGGGCACCGACCACGTTTTTGTAGGCCTGAGAGAGGAGGTTTCGGTCTTTACTGGGGAGAGGTTCGTTGAGCTCGGTCACCGCCTTCATGGCGGAGGCCTTGTCGTCACAGCGCTCCACATGCGCGGCCAGCCGCGCCCTCTGCAGCAGCCGCTCGTAGTCCCCGTTACCGCTAAGGTCCGGCTTCACTTAGCGCCCAGCTCCGCTTCGCTCGCTCGCTCGCTCGCTCGCGTGTGCGTTCCGGGTCTCCGCGGAGGCTGCCGCCGCGCACGCGCACGCGCACTGGCTTAGCGGCGGCCCAGGCAGCAGGCGGCAAGCACCGCCGCTCGCCCTCTCGCAGGCTTGGACCGCGCGCTGTATTACCTCATTTTCAGATGTGTCTGGAGTGTTGAAAAAAGTTTATAGTTCCTTTTAACTCCTTTCTAACATATGATTGAGATTTTTTATCCACTTCATGATCTGATGAAAGTGCTTTAGAGGTTTCTTTCAGTAAATATTTTCCAGTTTATAGCATTCATTCTTAAGTTCCCTCTAGATACCAACAAAGCAAGTAAAGAAGTAGACTTGCTTCCCTTCTCACTGCAGGATGGAAGTTAGATAACCGATAACCCCAAGTTGCCTCAATAAAGTTTGAACAAACCTCTGTCTCTGGTGTTAAGACTTAAGAGTAAGGTCCGTGGTAATAAATGTTAATTATTGTGTTTTCCTGCCAATCCTCCTGTTCGAAGGCCATGTGCACGTGGGATGTTTTATCTGCTCAGCAGAGTTTTCACCAGGCTCCTCCTTTTCCATAAAATGGATAGTATCTGTACTATTAACTTAAATAATGACTAAAACGTGTCTAGATTGCATATCCCTGATGGTTTGCTCTCATGGAGTTTCTTTTTGGGTCTATGTTCTCATAAAAGTATTATCAAACCTACCTCTATATTTACTATAGGAATCTTGTTTGAGGATATTGTCCATCCCAGTGTTCATTCCCTTCCCTATGAAGTTCCACATGAAAATGTTTTTTTAGAAAATTTTCTGCTAATTGCTAGTGACATTTTGCTTCTCCCAAACAACAGGTATTTTCCCTCATAAACAATGAGGGTTATCTGCAACACTAGCTCCAATTATTAAAGCATCAGTAAATGTATAATCTCAGTTAACAAGATGTCAGGAGACAGTTTGGTTTAAGAGTGATTATTCAGCAACTCAGTGATATTCACAGCAATCACAAATTCCTGTTTTTTCCAGCTATGCACCTTCAGTGTCAAGCTTGTCAGGCTAGCCAATGTCATGGTTGTTAGATGGTTGCAGTAGCGCTAGGAGTGAAATCCTCAAACAGTAACATCCAGAAGAGTACCATATGATAAACTTTCTCAGAGTACTCTAGCTAATTTCAAAGAATTATCTCCAGAGGACCCCCAGTTATCTCCTACCATTGCATTGGCCAGAACCATGTTAGGTGCCCAACTAGAACAAATCCTAGCAGCACAACTGTTGCAGAGGAGATGAGATGACCATGGCTGGCTTACATTAATCAGAATTTACCCCCAATCTACGTAGCTACCTTAATAAAAGAGTTTTTGTTTTTTTTTTAAATAAGGAAGAGAGAGGAAGAGATCTTGAGTAGGAATCAACAGTGTCTATTAGAAACACTTAGAGGGGGTCATTTTCCTTTGACAATAGAAAACTTAGAATTAACTTTGTAAGCCCTGCGTGTATCATCATGGCTCTTCTACTTTATGGCTCTTTGTTCTGCTTTTATCTCTTAGTCTTGCTTTCAATTAAAATTTATTTTCTACTGCTCATGATTTTTGTATACTTTTTTTGACATATATTTCTGATGTTCTAGGCTTCACATGTTTTTCAAAATGATGTATAATATATGAAAACTAGAGCTAATGTTTCAGATACAAACTAGGGAATAGAAGGTGATTAGGTAACTGTTCTGGACTTGAATATACAGGATTCATTGACATTCCAGCAGAATCGTTAGAATGTGATTTTGGGCTAAGCCTTTAAAAACATGGCTGTAGTAATCGACTTCCCAAGCATGGTAACACTGAATATTCTCATATAATTACCATCTCTAATTTACAGACAAGCAGTGGTGGCACTTCTTGTTACAGGTAGAATTTAATTAGCCAAGACAAATAAATTAGGTTTCACACTTCTATCAGGATAGTGGAATTGCAGAGGCTGGTCTGGGAATTTCAGGCCATTGAAGATGCCATTTGACCTCTCAAGGAAATTAACTTTTCCAGCTGCCATTCTGAAAAGTTCTAATTAAGCCATATGAGTATTATTGACTTATTTATTACAATGGATGTCATGTAGGCAACTTTCTTGGAATTCTGGAAAATCCTCCAAATGACTTTTTCTTAATGTATAGGTGAGATGGAAGGCATCTTAGGATGGTACATGTCAATGGGACCATAGAGAGAGAAGATTCATAGAAGATTTATAGATTTAATCATATAAACCTCCAAAGATTCACTTTATTCTTTCCATATGGGGACCCAATTTGTATTACATTTCCTTTTGTACAAGAGTCTTATATAATAAAGAATGCATGAAGCATTTGAAAAAAATTAGCCTCTGTGGTAATGGGAAATATTGCAGAGAAGAGACAGATGTTGGAAAGGCAAATGTGGACTCATTTTATGGGGAAATAAATAAATAATGGGAAGACTTATGTAAGAGTGATGGTTAGCAGTAATCTTCAGGGAAGTGGTTCAATTAAATAATATAGGACAAAAAGTATTGGAAGAGGATTTGTAGGTAGAGATATAATTAATTATAGGGTTATGCAAACTTGGGAACACTTTGTGTGATTGGTTGCTTAAACTAAAACATATTGCACTAGTACAATTACTTAAACAGAAAGTAGGAAGTATGTGTTGGAATCAGCAAGAACCCTGGAGGCACAAATGTAATAAAGAGGAAGAGAAAGTTTGATATTCTTGCAGCCAGAAAAGAGAGAAAGGAAACAAAGCGCTGGTGTCTTTAGGGAGAACAGTTAAATGTATGTGATTATAATGTGTGATAGTTAATAAGTTATTCCTATGTGATAGGTAATGTATGTCTTCTCAATCTTCCCATGAAATAATTGATAAAAAGCTGACATTTCTCACTAATGCTTTGTGAGATGGCTTGTATTTCAGGAATGTAACAAAGGCTGAGTTCTGTTCTCAGGTTAGTTCAATTGAATCTTGGAGGGACAGCCACTTATGTTCCATCAGTTGGATTTTGTTCTGTAAGTGGATTTATTTCATGTTTATTTGTTTCAATTTTGGAAGGAGAAACTCCTTTTTATCTTTCTCCATTGCAGAGGTCTAGAATTATCTTGGGCTCTGCTGTGTTCCCCCATCTCACCACAGAGCCAACACTTCTTCAGAAAGGGCCTTCTGTTTTTGGCCTGGGAGTAAATTACTCGGGTATGTGACATGATGGGGAATGATGTGAGGTAGCAGGGCACAACTGGTTCAGTATTTCTGTAGTCTTTGAATTAATTACTTTAATTATTTGCCTTTGGACAGCTCCTGCTCTTGGATGACTTCCTATGGAATACTGGGGAACTTCTCTTGAGTTTTGCTCAAGATTGTTGGAATGCATGGCTTTTACCTTTGTAGCAGTCCTCTCTGCCTGTTTTGGGTTGTGTGTATGTGTGTGTGTGTATGTATGTGTTTTAAACACGCACTCTTTCTCTTATTGCATTCCAATTTCCAGAAATCTCACAAAAATTTTGCCCATCAAGGTAATCTCTCCTTTTTTTTCTAGCTAATGTCTATTTTTATTTCAGTTAGATTTTGGAAGGACAGAGAACCATGTGGGATTAATCAAGTCAGCCATCTTTAACAAAAGTCACAGGTGTATATTCTTGACACTTTAAAATGTTTTTTTGTTTGGTGTGTACATTGGGCCTATCCAGTGAACTGGTATCCATTTTCTTAATTGGTTAACAATATTAAAATTGATTCAGTTGTTCATACATCATGCTTTCCTGCTCAGGGGAAAACATCTTTTTGGCCCAGGAAAGCTCTTCCTGGAATTGACCTGAAGTATACCAATTTTTATATAACCCAACTCATGTAATTCCTGCTTTGGCTTTAGACTTTAGCTTAAAGGGGGCTTTGATTTAGTAAACAGCAGTTGATCAGCTTTTGTGGTTATTGACCTAGGGCATTGCATCTGAATGTGCAAACCATCATAAGTAAAAGGAAGATTGATGGAATATGAGCTGGTGCTGTACTTCCTGCTTGCTGCTACTATTTTATTCTTCTTTTAGAGCTAAAATATTAAAGTTTGACTTACAGATGAGTATTGCTAAATGCATATTCAAGCTAATAAAGAATTATCAAACACACAGTGAGAAATCAATTTTCAAAGTGGTAGAGTCAAAGCAGGCCAAGTATCATGAAAAAGTCTTGAGCATGAATGAAAAGACCTGTGTACAAATCTCAACACTGTCACTTTTCATATTTTTTTTTTAACAAGAGAGTTACCTGTGTTCCCGCCTTCCTCCCAGTTTCTTCCTCTGTAGACTAGGAATAATATCATCTTCTCAATGTTTTTGAGAGAAATTAAAGCATCCCTAGTGTTTAATAAAGGCTCAATAAATGTAACTTAAATCTGTTATTACTATTTTTGCATTCCATCCTCCTTTGCTTTCTTTTCTCCTGTTTCTCTCCTCTCCTCTGGCCCTAGTTATCACCTATGTATTGGGATTCCTACAGTCTTACACACTTCTTCTGTCGCTCTTGTTCTTGCATTCAGCCCTATTCATCTTTTTCTTGATTTATTGATAATCAATCTTAAAGTGAACATTTTATTCCTTTGTGCTTTTTACCCTTTTCTGCCTAAAACCCCCAAACTGTATTTTTGGTTCTCTAACATCTCCTCCAACATCTGCTACAAGGCTGGGCTGGAAATGCTGGCTAACAGAGCATGCTGGATGGCAGGGTTTTTGCATTTATTTCTGCCTTTCAGGCAGGTCATCAAATAACGGGTCAACCAGTCAATTAGTAAAATAAAATAATTATGAAACATAGGAAATGTAGAAGTGTTATAAATTCTACTAAAAAAGATAATCATAAAATCATATTATTTAAAAAGAAATATATTGTTAGTGTTTTCACTTTTTATATTTATCATATAAAATTTAAAAATAATTTATAGATGAAAGCCAGCATTTCTTTAAATGTTTACTCCAAGATTCTGTTTTGGCATTAATAATGTCAAAATGGGATTAATGATAACAAATGAGAGTAATAATAAAGTAACAGATTTGAAGTTCAAATTTTATACATTGCACTCCCCCTGGCAAGGTGCACACACTCCTTGAAGCTCAGCCTAAGCAAACTCTACTTCCTTCCCACTTACCTCTCCCTTTTGTTCACACACGTGTGTGCGCATGCACACACACACACACATACACACTCGGGTGCAAAAATTTGAAATTTTTATGTAATACCTATGTTATGCACACAAAAGTTTAATCAGAAAGTAATAGCGGAGACAAAATCGAGTTATAACACTCACATTGTCACCCAATAGGATCAAGAAAAATTCACCTAAGACATTCTACACAAGTATTTTTGATTGTCTCTCTTCCTGTCTTCCCTCAGTGTTTCAGGGGAATGGACAACAAATATTAAATTATTGCCCTCCTTAAACATAGTCATCATTGTCAGCTATGCAAGAAGATTCATCAACAAGAAGTAAATGTATTACATTTCACTATAGAAGAGATAATAGATGTTCAAGATTCCCATTCTGTTTTTCACCTGTCTACTGTGGGTAGAGAAACACAGAATTTAAAGAAGGTTTACAAAGAGAACAAACTTATGCATACCAACAGGGAACAGGGGCGTGGGATGAATTGGGAGATGAGGATTAACATATATACACTACTATGTATAAAATAAATAACGAATGAGAACCTACTGTATAGCACAGGGAACTCTCCTCAATACTCTGTGGTGACCTAAATGGGAAGGAAATCTAAAAAAGAGGGGATATATGTATACGTATAGCTAATTCACTTTGCTGTACAGCAGAAACTAACACAACATTGTAAAGCAACTATACTCTAATAAAAATTAAAAAATAAAATAAATTTTTAAAAATTAAGAAAAAAATAAAGAAGGTTTACAAGAACACAGTTTGGGGAAAAAAAAGGAATAATTTCTACTTGTCATAGACCTATAAGTCAAATATTGTTCAAACTCCAAAACATCTCTGCAGGATTCACATATAATGATTTTCTGGTAGACTCCTGGAAAAAAATCTCTGACATTTGGTCTGTAAGATGAGTCTCTATCTTGGATATAGTTGAGTGAGTAACTGCTACCAATTGGTTGGCAGCTGAGTTTGAGTTTCCGAAAAACACTTAAGTTGACTGACATATTTGTAAACTAGAGATTTTCTTTTGAGCAAAAATGGTTTTAAAAAACACAATAAAGCAAAATTTTGGCTTCAAAGTTAGTCTAATCATTGTCAACGATTTAAAACAAGAGGGAGAAAGCAAAATGTGAGAAGACTTACAGCTGAAGTATGTATGTGTTCTGCTATGACTATAGTTCTGTAGGTTGCATTTGCACATTGATATTAAATGTTTTAAGACTTAAAACAATGCTATGCATACAGTAGATATTTATATGCCTTTGGAATGTACTGAGCCCCTTTCCTATATTTGGTGAATTTCTTACATTATGAATCCCACTTCCTAAGATAAAGGCCATAAACTTGCTTTTCCAGGCTCCCTTGCAGCTAAGGTGCAGGTATGTGACCTTGATTCTGCCAGTCACCCATTAACATATGAGGTCTCTGATTGGTAGAGTGTGGTGTGAAGAAGGCAGTGCAAGGGGGATTCAATTCTGATGGTGAGTTTGGTGGCAAGGAGACACTCAGTTTCAGAAATAGCAACAGCACATGGCCTAGCTTCCAGCACCTGATGTTGGAAAGACAAGGTACAGAGCCTGTGCCCAGAATGCAGGCCTGGTGTCTTCTGGTGCCAATCCATCCTGCTTCTAGTTATATAGCCTTTAAGACTGATTCTTCAGAAGTCTGTGAACTGTCTGATCCCCTCTATCAAATTTCTTTTCTACTTAAATGGTCCAGAACGGTGTCTGTTGTTTACACATCACACCTTCAGTTAGTACAGTACATAAAACAATGGTACAACTATTTCTACTACTAATACTTTATATTTATATAGAACTTTTGTAATTTTAAAATAACATCTCTTGAGCCTTGTCTTTCAAATGATCTCTTTCAATTCTCATATCAGCTTTAAAACTTGGGGTGTGGCAGTATCTGTAGTTTCATTTGACATGTAAGGAAGCTGTGAAACAGCAAGGCTAAGTAACTTGTCTTGTCACAGAGCTACTTGGTGGGGATAGGAGTAGAAACTACATTATTTTTGCTTTGATTCTTTTGGCTTCACCATTATTTAATTCCACAAAGAAATGAGATTTTCCCCTAACCCTTGCTTAAGCTTCTTGACTTCTTATATGCTTAATAAAAAAGATTACACCAGAGGGACATTATGAAAGTAGAATTATTGGATATGTAAACATACCCAAGTGACTTGCATCCAGCATCTACTCATCTTTCTCCAAGGTGAATGTCCTCTGGGGGAGTTACTTTTCCCCTGCACCGTTCCTGATCTGACTCTCCTCCTGGCTCCAAGGATGAGGGTAAGATTTATACCTGCATAGAGTGATTGGCTGAGGAAGGAACAGGCACATGATCCAATGAGATGTCATCTGGATAATTCTGCTTCCTCTTGGAGAGGCATGTTATCTTCTGCTGGTTTTAAACATGGAAGGATGCAGGCCCAACCTTCATAATGTATGGGTAAAGCCAACCCAGAAAAAAGAACTGAGAGATGGGTCCTGATACCATTGTATGAGTCTTTGAATCCAGTGGTGCCTGGAAGTTTCAGTTACATGAGCCCCTAAATTACCTTTCATGCTTAGACCAGTTGGATTGGATTTTTTGTCCCTTGTAACCTAAAGAGTTTTATTTTATTTTATTTATTTTTATTTTATTTTTTTTTGTGGTATGCGGGCCTCTCACCGATGTGGCCTCTCCCGTCGTGGAGCACAGGTTCCAGACGCGCAGGCTCAGCAGCCATGGCTCACGGGCCCAGCTGCTCCGCGGCACGTGGGATCTTCCTGGACCGGGGCACGAACCCGTGTCCCCTGCATTGGCAGGCGGACTCTCAACCACTGCGCCACCAGGGAAGCCCCCCAAAAGAGTTTTAACTGATACTCTGTGCCCTTCTAAGTTTCTTGGGCTTCACCAGTTATGCATAATCCAACAGAGCAGTACTACTGAATCTCATGCCAAGAGATAAGTCAACCAACTAAAAAATCTAATTTGCTTTCACAACTTAATAACTTTTTTTACATGGAAGGACTCCAAATACTGTTTTCCCAAATCTAAGTAAAGGTTTAAGAGGAAAGCAATAGATCAGACATTAGGAATGTATAACTTTCTGAATATTTCCTGTATTAATCCTGTCCCTACTTTATTAGTATTCAGTAATCACTTAGCCCCTTCCTAGTTCACCTTCCCTAAATTTAGAAATTGCATTATAATATCCACTAGTAGACTTAAAAGGACAGAAAATACTCTTAATGTTTTTTAAATTACTAATCAATTTATTAAATTTGCAAATTCAAAAACCTAGATCCCCCTTGAGATTTTAAGTTCAGTTCAAAAATTTATCTCACTTATATTTCTACAAAATTTTTGCAATCAATTTTAAGGTGTATTTAAATAAATTTTGGTGCCATTTACAAACTGTACACCCTTATCTTGAAACAATATAAACTGCATTCATAAACTTAATCATTTTCTGTCATTCTTAAGTACTTTAATATCTGACTTAAAACCTCCTTAGTATTTAAATCATGCTTATATAACTAATAAAGTTAAAAATATGGCAGATTTAATGTTCTAAGGGTTACCCAGAGTTAACCAAACTGTACAGTTAGAGGAAACAAGAGCGCTCACTTCAGATTCCAGCTGCAAACTCAGGGTCTCCATTTCCACCCTCACTTCAGACCAGCTGGCTGTAAGTTTGAGGATTCCCATGACTACCCTCAGATTTGAAAATTTGCTACAAGGAGTCAGAGAAATCATTGAAAGCTATTGTACTCACAAAGAGTATACAGGGATAGGATAAAGGTTAAAATAAGCCAAAGGAAGCACACATAAAGCAGAGTCTGGGGGGCATCCGCACACAGAGCTTCTGGTCATCCTCTCCCTGTGGAGTTACGTACAGTGCCACCTCCTCCGGGCCGTGATGTATGACAATGTGCAGAGAGTATTGCCAACCAGGGAAGCTCACTTGAGCTGTTGATGTCCAGAGCTTTTACTGGGGCTCAATCACTGGCTACCTACTTTTGGTTGATCTTTTGTTTCCAGACCTTCCCGGATGTCAGGCTAATGCCTTTACTTTCTGGTTAGTCTGGAGGTCAAAATTGATATAGCATGGCTCAGAGCCCCCATGATAAATCCCAGTGTTAGACGACTCTCTGGTGGTCAAAGGCCCCAACAAACAGAGTCCTACCAGGCAGGACATGCCAGGGGCCTAGAGCTTACCTTCTAGATAAAGGACAGACTCTTTGGGTAGGGTTAATTCTTCATTATACAATACTGAAGTATTATTTCTCTATCTTTGATTATCCTGAATGTTTCTAAGCTGATTGTAAATCCTGTGGGTTTGGAAGATACTTTCTGTGGAAGGTAATTACTATCCCAGCAAACTGAGATTATGTTTCCCTTTAGCTTTTCACCTGGCATGAGTTCTGGAGTTGTAGCCATCCTAGGCACTCCTCAGTGTTCACTAAGACAGCTATGATTGTTGGCTTTGTCTTCTTAGAACATTCTAGACTTGGGCCAAGTTTAGAGGTGGCTGGATTAGTTTTTAGATGAGTACCTTGAGATCCACAGGTAAAAGATTTTCTATGAGTAAACAAACGTTTCTGGACTCTTCAAGGTGGCATATAATGTTGATCTTACGTTGGCAAGCTCCTTAAGAGAGAAACAGTTCATTTTCATCTTGCTGCAGTAACTGTGAGCAAACTGTGAGTGTTCTTTCTAAAGCTTACTTAGCAGCCACAGTTTGGACATAAAGAGTATTAATAATGCTTTGAGGCAATTTTGCAACATAATAGGAAATCATCATTTTGGGATGCTCTGATTTTTGAAAAAGCTTAGAGATTTGATTCTAAAATGCGTGGTGACAACACGCAGCTGTCATTATGTACTCAAAACAAAGGGAAATCACTCTATTTGTGTGGACTTGGGAAGCAGCACCTAAGCACACGGCATGGCAAGTCCTGCCCAGAAGACTGACTGACAAAACTTATGGTGTTTCTTGTCAACAGTACAGCAGGATGCCTCCAAGAGTGGGAAGTTCAGTTAGCAAACTCCATGAGTCGTCTTTGTGTTCAGGCCGTAAATTATGTACTCAGCCTCTTAGACTCCAGAAACTAATTGTAGCATAGCTCATTATTTCGCAGATTGACATATACCTCTCTTTTTCCCTAGAAAAATAGTTTCCAAAGATTAAATGTTGAGGTTTCAAAGCAGTTATCTTTTTATTATTTGTTTTTTAAATTCCTGGCTTCAAACCTCATTGTTAAAGAGGAGTTCAGTACCATTTTGACATGTAGAAGGCATTGCCACCATCATATCATAGCTAACATACAAGGACATCATATCTGAACTGAAGCAAACAAAATGGTGCAGCCAGGTACACACAATAATGTGGGATTTAAATGAAATAATAACTAAATATATACTTTTTATATGCATAAAGCAAATCCATAGAATTACAAAAGAAGCCAATTATATGGCAATATAGACATAAAAAGCCCAGATTTGAAATATACATACAGTTTCTATTAAAACATCAAATAATAAGATCTACAGTGGGTCTAGTAGCTGCCTTAATTTCTAAGTAGCAATGAGCATTAAATGATATTTGCAACAATTATATAGTGATAAAGGCTCAAATAATGCTATTAGTACTATAGTAATAAATAAAGATGTTAAATTTCACTTAAAGTTTTGTGAAAATAAAGATGTAGTGTGTGTGTGTGTGTGTGTGTGTGTGTGTGTGTCTAGGAGGTGGATAATGTTGGCCAAAGACTGAATTCTAGGTAAATTGGTTTCAGAAATGGAAACTACCCTCTTTTAACAGGTGGCTGTATAAATGGATCTTGAGAGATGTGTTAAACTTTGCAATTTCTCCCACTTTATCTCCCTTTGTTATTCTCAGTCTGTTTCCTCCAAACTGTTAAATGGTAAAGAAAAGGAAAAAACCCCAGGGCCCTTGGGGGAACTGAGGGAGATTATTTTTGCATTTTACTCACAGCCTTGGCAGGTGGAGAGTCAAAGGAATGAACTGGATGGTGGCAGCTTCAAATCAGAAAAGTTTTGAGAAAAGGATAGGAAAACAAACTCAATGCCTGGAATCTGCAGCAGACAAGGAAGGAAAATTTGGGAAATTGGTCCAGGAGGGTGAACAGAGAGAAGGCCTAAGGAAATTCCCTGACAACTTAGAATTCAGTGATTTCTTGAATTAAACACATGAATTTTATCCATTATAAAAACGCAGTATATATTTGTCAATGTGTATTTTGTCTATTTGTCTGTCTGTGTGTCAGCAGTTGTTTGATCTTCTCAAAAAAATACTGTTTGTATTGTTACTCCCCTTTAGAGACAGGAAACTTGAGACACAAAGATGTTAAATGCTTGCCTAAGGTCACACATTTTGTAAGCAGCAGAGCCAGGCTTAGCATCTAAAGCTTATTTCCTAATGCTTTCCCACATGGATAGTTGAAGGGATTGGACTGACCAAGTCTTGTTTTGGTGCACAAAGTATTTACATGGAGCTTCCAAAATGTCCTGAAATGCATTTTTCAGTATGCTAATTTTTCACTGGCATACAAGTATCTTATGCTATAATGCTCTTAAAATCAGACACTTAATATATGAACTTTTCCTGAAGTTATCAGGTGTGTAGATTTCTCCCATAGCTAATATTTCACCTGCTTCTTAACTCCAAATCTTTCCATCACAAAGTGAGAAGACTCCTCTAACTATCCTTGGGCTTCTCCAAATTACCTGTTCAGCCTCACTTAGAGCTGGATGTGTGAGCTAGCAGTGCATGAAGAAGTTCATTAGAGAAGGGAATTGGATTTGATTAATTTTTTCTTAACACTGATTGACCATGACAGTCCATTTTGCTAACATTTATATTGCAGTAAAGTTTAATTATGGATTATTTCACCATAAGGCAAAATAGAGTGACATAAAGCAGAGAGTGAAAATTTACAGTGTTGTATAGATATCTATTTCTAATTTTCTGCCAATTACTTTCCTATTTTATTTACAACTTTAAGCACACACTTTTATAAGTACATACAATTGTGTTCCTAAAGTAAAAAATTCAGAAAAATTGTTAAAGACAAAGAAATAGATCATAAGAAATACAGGATTGGTATCCAATATGACACCAAGATGACACCTTCCATATGTACACATTAACATTAATGGTCAAGTCAGTTAAAAAATAGATAAACCAATGTGCATCTGATGTGGCTGTTTCAGAATAATGATTATGCTCTTGCATATCATTGCGGTGTGAGGATGGTAGAAAGCTTTTCTAACTCTAGGACACTAGCTTTATATATTCTGTCACCAGACCTGTTTTCTTTTTTCTTTTTCTTCCCAAATGCCTCTCTATTCATTTACCTCTTAAAGTGATTAAAGGATTATAGTTACTGCTTTGGAATTAGTCGGGCTCATCCAAGATATTTCCTATTAGTTAGAGAGAGAAAAAAATTTATTTTGAAAAGAAGCTCAGAATAAAAAAGTGATTGGGTGGGGAAGGCAGATGGTGAGAGGGGTATTCAGCGGCAAAAATCCAAATTTTAATTGTGTGTCCAAGTTCATATTTGGTAATTGCTGTTCATATTGGCTTCTGACACATAAAAATTTGGATAGATGTGCCAATCAGACAAACACCAAATGGGAAGCGTGTGCACGTTAATCTCAGATCCCCAAACAATTCTGTTTTACTGACCTACCTTGGATACTGGATAATACAGGGTATAAAATAATGAGGAAGAATATTAACTGAAGTTTTCAAGTTTAAATCAAATCTTGTCCTTATTTGATCACCAAGACCCTCAGTAAAAATGATTTCCTGGTTTGTATCAGTAGAATAGGCATTTGAGGAGAGTCAGCAGGTTCAGTTCATCATTATAGTTAGCATCTGGGTTGATAGCTTCAGCAGTAGAAATTCTCGTGTAATAGACAGAACAAGGAACTAACTTGTTCTGAACAGTAAATGCATGTCTTTCACTTTATTCTTTTGAGGATGAATTTTTGTGCCAGCTTCTTTCTAACACTTCATGTGAAAACTTGGACAGTGCACACTGAAATTTTAGAATTTTATTCAGCTTTGTTTTATTGTCCAACAAATACCAGTTTGCTCTAGAATAAATTAAATAAATAATTAAGATCAAAGTGAAGAAAAAAATTGCCTGTAATCCTTTCTCATGCTGTCATTACACCTAAGCTAACCACTGTAAATATTTGGGTCCGTATCCTCCCAGACTTATACATAGGTGTATAGTGTTTCCAAATATATACATATATTTCTGATGCAAAATATTTAATATCTGCATTCAAGAAACAGATAAGTTGCATCTTTTAGATCTTTACTTGAATAAAATTTCTGATTTCCTTCTCATTCTTTCCTAATCACTCAAAATTTAAGCTTGCATCAAACAAGTGTACAATTAAGCTAATGATTATTAGCTAATTAATTGCTAGTTAAACATTCTTTTTTGGAGAGTCAGACATGTTTCAATTTCCTCTTAACTTTCCTGAGTTTAAATTAGTACATTTAAATATATTTCTTGACGGTTTGTGACACGTCCAGGAATAATTTAGGCGCTGGGAGCAATAACAAAGTGTAAGAACTTGTCTGTCTCTTTAAAGTGATTCCAGTGTGCTCAGGGATACATAACAAACATTGGGAATAGATTGGAGAGCAGTTGATGCAGTAGGGAAGAGAGAAGGAATAAACACTGGGAATTAAAGACGCTTCTGAGAAGGCTTCAGGGGCTGGAAGGAGGCTGCTGGCTGTGAGAAGCTTAAACCTTAGGGTGGAAGGGAAAACTATTCCAGGCAGAGGAAGCAGCACGAGACAAATCATGGAACTGATAATGATCTCGGCACGACAGGCCTTTATACAGTGGGAAAAGACGGTAATGAAATTTGATGTGGGAGGTAACAAAACAATCATTATTAGTGTACAATATTTTGACCTGAACCCATCTGAATGATATGATTTGGATTTACTGGAAACCTTATCAAATAGCACCTTTATCATCTCTTTAGCGCTCTTTGCAAATATTCAAGTGCCTGTTCATGTCCCACAGATCTTTCAAATCAAATACGTCCCACACTGCACTTGTCATGTTCCCTCTAGTGAATGCCCCGAATTATCGCCACAGAGTCTGTTAATAAAGCAAAACTTACCTCATACTTGTTGCAGCAAGAAAAAAACATGATCTGACAAGGTCTTAGCCATGTTTTAGAAGGGGAATATTTACAGAATTTTGGCTTCTAGGCTTACATGGTGTAAGGTGGTTCCACCCCCGCCCCGAGACAAAACTAATCTGAGCGGCACAAAATCTCCTGAAGAAAGTCTTGATAAGCAAACTTTTGTTTGGTAAGTGGGCTGTTTGCTCAGGTGAACAGCCTCTTATCTTTAATAAATTTATCTGTAGGAATTTCCTAAAACAATTGGTGGAGTTATTTTTTTGCTTTACAGCCTTATCTTTCTCTGGAAAAGTTTTCCTGGAACAAAGAACTATATCATGTTGACATAGGTGGTCTGCAGACTTGTGTAAGTCATGCGGGCACAGATGGTCTCAGTTCTCACCTCCCTAAACCAGGCCCTTCTAAGATGTTTCCTGCCTGAGTCACTGGTAACACCCACCACCCTCCTGCTCTCCTGGGGAAGGAGCTTGACTTTGTTTTCACATCCCCATCCTCCAATGCAGGCTGTCACTCTCAGCTCCCATACTTCCCAAATGTTCCCCCAATGCTCTTCCAGCATCTCTCCTGTTTCCCCTCTTTGTTTCACATAAAGGTGAAAATTTCATTTCTGAAATAAATAACTGAATATGTAATTTCTCTCCTAAATGATTTACAATAGCTTCACATTGCATATATATATGAAACCATCATGCATCGTGTGTATAGGCTAAATATATACAATTTTTCTTAGTCAATTATGCCTCAATAAAGCTGGACAAAAAGTTTCCCAACACTGAATAAGAAAACCTGAACTTAATAGCACTGACTTCAAGACCCTCCGTGAGCTGGTCTCAACCTCTTAATTCACTTCATACTATATTTTTTGTGTGTGGATAGTTTCCTTAACACAGCATAGAATTTTCAGGCTTTTATTCTACCTGATACACTCTTCTCCCCTTTCTCCACTCAAAGGCCCTTTATTCAGTGTTATTTGTCTCTGTTTACTTCCTATTTCTCTCTGCCTTCGTACTGGTCTCCTCAATTACCAATTGATTTGATTAGTGTCCTGGGGTTATGTCCTTGCCTCACCACAGTTTGTACTTTGTCTTCTTTTCAAATGCTCTTAGCTATTTTAATGCATCTGCTTCCTCATATTTGATGGCTGTCCAATCCACATCAATTTTCCTTAACTCTCCTCTCAGTTCCAGATGCAAATTCACCTGTGCTACACATAGCCCCTTGGGATTCCTACAGGTATCTCAGATTCAACATGCTCAAAACCAAAAACATTCCTCCTCCTGTAATCCCTATCATGGTATCATCACCCAGAGAGCAAACCTAGGTGCTGTCTCCCTCACCCCTCATATCCCATCACTCACCTTGCCTTGCCAATTTTACTTCCTTTGAATTTCTCAGATCTTTCCCATCATCTCCATCCCTCTACAGTTGCTCCAGTTCATGCCTCACCAACTCTTGCCTGAGATTTGGTGACCACCTCCTCACTGCTTTTGTGACACCTTGCCATTTTCAAATAAACCTTCCATTGAGCCACCTGTGTTTCTAAAATGCAAAGTTGCTGTCCCTTAAAATCTTTCAGTGGCTTCTAAGAGCCTACAGAGTACAGCTCAGCCCCCTTAACATGCAATATAAAACCTATAAAAGCTGGTTCCTCTGAATCTATCCTACATCACGTGCCTTGTGTTTTGCATTTCAGCAATTATGATTTTTTATTTTTTTGCCTTTGAGTTTGTGTTTATGATGTTTCCTTTGCCCTGAGTTTATATATTCCCAAGTCTCCTGAATAACTCTGTTATTCTTTAAGATTCCATTAAGCATCGTTCTAAGGGAGACTTCTCTTGGGATAAGATAACTTCCTCTTTGTATTCTCATAGCAGTGACACTCTACTGAACACATTGTAATGACATTATTTGCTATAGGCTGCCCCTGGTGGGTCCTTCAGGACTTAGACAATGTCTTGATTTTGTCTATTTCAGTTAATCTTCACAAACATACAACAAAATAGTATGGTATTTTAATTATTATCAACACCTGACCTGGGAGAATTTGAAGTTCATGGAAGTTTAGTGACTTTCCTAAGCTAGCAAGTGACAAAGCCTGAACTTGAGCCCAGATATGCTTGACTTTTAACTATTAAGCTATAGTGAGATGATGTTATAATGAGATCAGTGTCTGCACATGGCATATACTCAATACATTTATTTATTATTATTAACAAAATACATATTATTTATTTGTACTTCTAGTATATAACTTACTATAGGTGTTCAAAAAATGTTTGTTTCCTTGAAATAAAAGATGATTCTTATCTTATCCTCTGAGTTGAAAGAAAAATTTCTTACACTGTGCTCCAAAAGTACTCTGTCTTTAATCTGAACAGTATTAATATGAGTTTCATGACTCAAATTGAATTGTTTAAATGTTTGTTCCTCATATGACCATAAGCTTAGGGTCAGAGTGTGTATGTATTTTAGATTATTTGTCCACATACCTTCCAAGTGCTCTATGCACATGGAGGTATTTAAAAAATCTTAGTAGAATTAGAGTGTCAAAGTATAATTTATATAGAGAGAGATGTACAGATCTTAAGTGTACAATGAATGATGACAAATGCAGACACCTATCGCATCAAGATATAGAACAGTTTCATCAACCCAAAGAGTTTTTAAAATTTCCTTTCAAATCAATTAATGGCCCATCCAACATGGAACAGTCTTTTTTCCCCTTGGTTGCTTTAAGGATTTTCTCTTTATTTATTTCTCTTTATTTATTCATTGTCAGCGATTTGATTATGATGGGTTTTGGTGTGATTTTCATTATGTTTAATCTGCTTTTGGTTAGTGAGTTTCTTGGGTCTGTGTTTATATCTCAAATCAAATTTTGAAAATTCTTGGCCATTGTCCCTTCACATATTTTTGTGCTCCATCCTGTCTCTTGACTTTTTCTGAGACTCCAATTACATATTTGTTAGACTGTTTGATAATGTCTCAGAGATCACTGAGGCTTTGTTCATTTTGTGTGTTTTTTGTGTTGTTTCTATCGCCTGATCTTGAAATTCAGTATCTTTTTTCTTGTGTTGACTCTAATCTTCTGTTAAGCCCATGCAGTGAATTTTTCATTTCGTTGTATTTTAGCTGTAGAATTTTATTTGGCTCTTTTGTATGGTTTCCATTTATTTATTGACAGTCTCTATCTTTTTCCTCCATATACTCATGTTTTATTTTCAACCTTTGAACATGAACATAGTTATAACACTGTTTTCCAGGGTCCTTGTCTGTTAACACCTTTGAATCACCTTTGTACTTTCTGGTTTTATTTTTATTTACTGATTTTTCTCCTGATTATGGGTCATGTTGTTCTGCTTCTTTGCATGTCTACAAAGTTTTTATTGGATCCTAGATATTGTGAATGCTGTGTTTGTGAAGGTCTAGATGTTCTTTCTTTCCTTGAAGTGTGTTGAGTTTTATGTCATACTTAACATCTTTGAAGATCAGCTTGATCCTACTGAGGCTTTTTCAAGCTCTGCTATAACAAGTTTAAAGGAAGTTTTGATGAACTAACCCTACTCTTCAGCAGTTGTCTTTCTGGAGTCTCTTCTGAATACCCTGGGTGTTTAAAAAAGATTCTTCATTCTGGTTGGTCCGAACTCAAGTGTCTCTCAGCCCTATGCCAGTTCTGGTGGTTATTCTGGTTAGAATAATTTTATTCTAACCAGAAAAATATTCTGGTTAGAATATTTTTTGCCTAGTTTCATGTAATCTCACCCTAGAGCTGTGCAACTTAGTATTCAGCTGAAAATCTAAGGGGGATAAGATTGATTTCTGGAGCTCTTTCTCTGTATGGCTCTCTCTTTGCCCCTCACTTCCAGGTGTCTTCACCTCTCTTACCTCTGATCTCTGTCTACTAATCTCAGTGGGACCACTGTGCTCCATTTCTGCTTTGTCCTCTTCTGTTCTAAAAGTGCCTGCATGAAGCAATCTGGGTCGATTGTGGGGTTCCTTTTGTTTCCTTTTTCTCATGGATCAAAATCCTGTAATACCTGTTGGTTAGTATATTAAAAAAATTATATATTTTAACCAGTTCTCTAATTCTTACAGCAGGAGGTATAATCCAGGATCACTTAACTCCAGCATGGCTGAAATTGGGAGTCTTGTTAAAATTAGATCAAGTTATAAAAAGTAGCTGCTAATGTTACAAATTTATGGGCTAAACAGATATATGTGACAGGTTAGGGAATCAAAGTATTACATATTAAAGCATGTTTTAAGGATATATTGATCACTTCTTCATTCTTATTAAAGGGACTTTTACAGTAGTTATTTTTTCTATATTTTCACTAAATAAACACTTCAACTTCTATAATGTCTTTTTTTGCTCGTGTAAGTGAGTTACTATTTAACAACAAAGCTGCTGAAGAATATTGCTCATTGGTGAGTGGGTGGCTTTCTGCAGGTTTTACTTGTGGTAAAGCTATTCCTCATTAATCATGAAAAAAATAGCTTGTGAGTGAAAAGCTACCAAAGAGAGTAGATTTGGGGGATATTGATGGACAGGATGCATCTTGCTAAACTCATCCAGCCCACTGAGCTGTGATGAGCATCTCCCTTTATCTGGATGAGTGAGCACACGGTGTGTCTCATTTAAAAAACAAAACAGTTCTCAGAAATTCATAGTAGCATGAAGCCATAGTTTAATAATGTCTTTTTGACAATAAGCATGTCTGTAAGGAAGGGCTTGAGTTGACTAAGGAAGGACCTTTGGGTTCGATTTCAAAACATGGGTGCTGCAATAACATTGGCCCCACTCAGCAGGTTCTTTTCAACTTTTCTGCCTCTCATGAAGAACTGTGCAGAAGGCGGCCATGAGACCCAGAGAAAATGAATGACCTGAAATATCTACTCTAGACTCTGACCCTGCCCAAGTGTATTTTATGATTGAGGTAAAAAAAACTTTTTTGAGTCTGGGGAAAAATAGAGTAGTAAAAGTTTTGGAAATATAATGTAGAGAGTAGGTTTTATGGCCTGAATTTACTTGGATATTAGAAGGCTTCAAGGGATAAAGTGTTGGTCGTACTCAATGGACTTTGGAGGGTGAATGGTAGACATCGTGAAAAGGCAGACATGTGCTTTCAAAGCCCTCTGCATAGCAGAACACTGAGGTGGGGTATTGGAATTCATACCACGGGTAAACATTCTTTACTTTCAAATGTGCCTATGACCCCTTTCAAGTCCCCATTTTAACAGACTTTTGAGGAGACAGATTATTCTGAACCATGTGAACCAAAGTGAAAGTGGAAGAATAGGTGAAATCTTTTGCTGTAGCCAGTGGGGTGCTAGTAAACCAGCTCTCTGGGCTGGGGGAAGGAAGCCCTTATTTGTGGTGCTTGTTGATTTCTGGGGTGCAAATATTACCACCACTACCAAGTTCAAATTCCCTGATTTTAACAGTTGGCATAGGCCCAGGGGCAGCTCCAGCACACCAGTGGGTATGTGATATGATACAGTACAGGAGAGGGGTTGTAATGATCTTAGTTTAGAATTCTGGGCCTGTTTTTTGTGAAGTGTGACTTTGGGAGAATAACCTTTCTGTCTATATCCAATAATCTGTGATTTATTAATACTACAAAGGGTTGCTGTGAAAATTGAATGAGGTAATGATTGAGTGCTTACCACAATTCCTGAAACACAATAAGCATTCAATAATTCGTAGCTGTTATTGACTATATGTAGTTTTGAGATATTCCAATGCAGTTACAGGAGAGTAACTGCTTTTTTAATCTGAGGATTGAGAAAACAAAAGACTACTATGAATTCTGTAATTTTTTTGAAAAGTATTTTAATTTTAATTATAGCAGGCTTCTCTACATTTGAAACATTATTTCTATGATCACTTATTTATTGTTACTATAGAAAATGCTTGGATGCATATGTGTTTTTAGATATGTTATAATAAATTAATGGCTTCCCAATGGTCAAAGATTTGTAAGTTTGGAGCCACTATACTGATAATTTTGCAGTGGAAGGTTGAGTGAGAGAGACCAGTTGTCACCTACAGAGGTGAGTAAACAAATGAATTGATGCAGGTCTCTGGAGTCACTCCTGCTTTCACAAATGCAGCTTTCCAATCCAAACAACTAAAAGCTTTTGTGGACTTGATAATGGAATTTCAAGACCCAATTTTATGTAAGTTGGGTGGAACTGAATTTATTTTTCTAGGGTTGTATTATGTTTTCATGAGGAATAGTGCTTTCATTTCTGTTTTTCAGAACCCTATTCTTTTGAGGAGAATATCAATATATTTTGACCTATAAAGAAAACACTGATGAAAGTGGCTCATGTAGTAATTTTCTTAGGGTAGAAATGTCTTTTTGTCAGAACCCTTCTAGAGCTTTTGAGTTTTGAGGTTCACTCAATTATTATCATTAGATATCTTGTTCATATAAGATTCAATCCAAAGAATTCTCTGAATTTTTAACTTAGTTAATGTTTTTTTCCTTTAATAATGAAAATTTTATAGAAATATTTCAAAAGGTAGCATGAGAATATTTCTAATGCTCTTTTTTTGGGTCAGAATAACAATATCCCCTTTTTATTTTAATGCTATTGTGCCAAGGCTATCAAAATACATATACTACAGTGTTATTCACATTTAACAAATGGCTCTGATTATATTTGAATTCAGGCCTATCAGTGGTAATAAGACTGCAGCTACAATAATTCAGAATAATATAGACAGCATCCACAGACTTCTCTAGCCTTCTACTTTTGTGTAATCGTAAAGCCTCCCAATTACACTGTTGGAAAATCACTGAAAAATGCAAATGGGTAAGCGGTTGTCAAGCAGTCATGTGAACTGGCAAGAATAATAATGTTGGCAGTTCTGTAATCACGAAGCATACAAAAGCTGACAGGACAAGTACTTTCTTTCCACCAGTTGACTAAATGTATATTATTGCTGCATGCTTTAAAAAACACAGGTGAAAACACACCATTCGCTGAGCTGGACTTCTAAGCATTTTCAGACTCATCATGGCCTGCTGACTTGCAGAAAGAAAGAATGCTGCTTAATATTGAATTAGTTATTCTATAATCAGCTGTATTGAATGCATTATAAAGAGACATTTCTTTTTCAGCTAGGGAGCAAACAATAGCCAAAATATCCTACTGAAAATGGGCTTTAGGGCTTCCCTGGTGGCGCAGTGGTTGAGAGTCCGCCTGCCGATGCAGGGGACGCGGGTGCGTGCCCCGGTCCGGGAAGATCCCACATGCCGCGGAGCGGCTGGGCCCGTGAGCCATGGCCGCTGAGCCTGCGCGTCTGGAGCCTGTGCTCTGCAACTGGGGAGGCCACAACAGTGAGAGGCCCGCGTACAGCCAAAAAAAAAAGATCTTTTTTGAATCAGTCTAACCTTCTCCATGGATTGAACATTATCCAAGGAGCCACCAGGGCTGTTGCCCTGTATGGAAAGCTCTGATTGCTTGGTGAGCCAGGTGCAGGACGTGGAAGGCTCCATAGCTGGCTCATTTACCAGTGAGTCTCATGTATAATGGGGCAAAAAGTCGAGAAAGATCACTGAGGGGTAGAGATGATTCTGCTGTCCAGTTGCCCAAGATCTCAGTTTATCTGCCTCTAAATTACTTTTTTTTTTTTTTGAAAAGACCTGCATTAGTTTCCTAGGGCTGCAATAAGAAAATACTACAAACTGGGTGGCTTATAACAACATAAGTTTATTTTTTCACAGTTCCAAGAGGTCAGAAGTCAAAGTATTGGCAAGGCTACGCTCCCTCTGAAGTCTCTAGGGGAGGATGCTTCCTTGCCTCTTCCAGCTTTGGGTAGCCCCAGGAGACTTCGGCTTATAGCAACATAACTCTAATTTCTGCCTCTGTCTTCACATGGTCATTTTCCCTATATGTTTCTGTCTTCACATAGTGTTCTCCTGTTGTGTGTGTGTGTGTGTGTCCAATTTTCCCTTTTCTAAGGACACCAGTCGTATTGGATTAGGGACCACTCTGATGATCTCATCTTAAATTTGATTATATCTGCAAAGATCATACTTTCAAATAAATTCACATTCACAGGTACCAGGCATGCACACACGCATTTTAAACAGGGAATTCTAGTTTAGGTCAAACATAAATACTCATAGTAAGGATTCAGTGAAGAGAGAGAGAGTTATTTAGACTTTAACGTTTCTTTTTTAGGGGGCAATTCAATTCACAGGACCCAAGGAGACAGATTACTTCTTCTGGTGCTACCCAAGAGGGTTAAGTCAATTAGAGTAGTAGGCTGTGTGTGCTCTAAGATGTTTGAGACAAAAAATAAATTAATGGAGTGTGAGTCATTCATTCATTTAGCATTATAGCATATTATGAATGTACTCTGTGCCAGACATGCACTGGACTTGCCTATATACAGTGATCAACAAAACAATGTGGTACTTGCCCTCATGGAGCTTGGAGTTTTGTAGGGGATTATACAGATATTCAATTAATCATATGTGAGTTAAATCTAGTGAAGGAAAAGTTTGGGGTGCTAGCAGAGCATATCTGAGAGGAATTGATGTAGTATGGGGAATCAGAGAAGGTCTTTGAAAAGCAAGATAATTATGGCAATGGTAATAACAATAATAAAAATAATGATGCTAACATCATTTAAGAATTTAGTGTATTCCAGGCACTATTGTAACTGTTTTACTTGTATTAAATCTCCTTATATATTTTTTTTGTGTGTGGTACGCGGGCCTCTCACTGTCGTGGCCTCTCCCGTTGCGGAGCACAGGCTCCGGACGCGCAGGCTCAGCGGCCATGGCTCACGGGCCCAGCCGCTCCACGGCATATGGGATCCTCCCGGACCAGGGCACGAACCTGTGTTTCCTGCATTGGCAGGCGGACTCTCAACCACTGCACCACCAGGGAAGCCCACTCTCCTTATCTTTATAGCTACCTCCCTTTACAGATAATAAAAATGAAGAAAAGAGGTTAGGTCAATTGCTGAAGGTTGTACAAGAAGTAAGATTTCTGCTGAAATCTAATTAAGAGAGGTAAGGGGGTGTGGACAGAGAGCTACACATGGAAGCAGCAGCATGTGCAAAGGCTCCAAGGGCAGATGGTCTTCTCTCTGGCCAGAGTGAGGTCAGCAAGGGAGAAGGTAGTGCAAGAAGGGAGAGGAAGGCAGTCAAGGGTCAGATCCTGAT
The DNA here is from genome assembly GCF_964270905.1 of Leucopleurus acutus. NCBI lineage: Eukaryota > Metazoa > Chordata > Mammalia > Artiodactyla > Delphinidae > Leucopleurus > Leucopleurus acutus. Next base: position 111,326,183 of record NC_139147.1, read on the forward strand.
GGGTCTTACAGGCCAGATTAAGACATCTGTCTTTATCCTAAAAGTAATGCGAAGCTATTGATGGGTTTATGTAGGACAATGTCTTAAAGAAATTTGTATTTTAAAAGAAAAGCAATTAATTGCAATATGAAGAAGGGATTGGAGGGAGACAAGTTCTCCGGAAAGGTTAATAAGGAGCTTCAGGAGGAAGATAATGGTGACTTGGACTAAACTTGCGACAAGGAAGACGGACAGATATGAACACATTTGCAATCATTAAGAGGTAGGATTAAAAGGACAGGGCTAGGGCTTCCCTGGTGGTGCAGTTGTTGAGAGTCCGCCTGCCGATGCAGGGGACACGGGTTCGTGCCCTGGTCCGGGAAGATCCCACATGCCGTGGAGCGGCTGGGCCCGTGAGCCATGACCACTGAGCCTACGCGTCCGGAACCTGTGCTCCGCAACGGGAGAGGCTACAGCAGTGAGAGGCCCGCGTACCGTAAAAACAAAAACAAAAACAAAAAAGAGGACAGGGCTAATACGTAGTATACTGTCATGATCAACTGGGTGGTTGGCGGTGCCATTTACTGCCATAAAGGAGTACTGAGTGAAGAGCAGGCTGTGAAGGGAAAGCTGGGGCTTTGGTTTGGACACATTACACTTGAGCACCTCTGTGGCACCCAAAAGGCTATACCAAGTTGGCGATGGGAAATACAGTTCTGCAAGTTCGTAGAGCCGTCAGGGTAGAACTATACTTTCTTCATCATAGTGATAGCATTTGAAACTGTGGCAGTGAGTGAGTTTGACTGGGTGGAGAGAAAAGTGTATGAGGAGAATAAGGGCTTCAGACTGGGTTCCAAGGATCTCCAGTATTAAAAGAGCAAGTAAGAAAGGAAAGCAAAATTGGAAGAGTGTCTGAGAGGTAGGAGGAGGTGAATTAGAAGATGTGACATCATGTGACAGACGCCAAGGGAAGAGAGGATTCCAAGGCAGTAAACATGTCTAATACTGCTGAGTAAGATGACAATTGAAAACTGTTAATTAGCCTTAGTAGCATAAAAGTCATCGAAGATCTTATCAAAAATAATCTTAGTGATGTGGAGAGGGCAATGCGTGTATTGGAATGAGCGGACTGGTGAAATAAGGAAGCTGAAAAGTAAGAATTTTGTACCTTCTTACAGAAGTTTGGCTTTGGGAGAAGATAGGGCAGTGGCTGAAGGTAAGTTGGGATCTTGGTGTGTATGCATGTGTGTATCTGTGTGTGTGCAGGCACACACACATTTTAAACAGGGAATTCTAGTTTAGATCAAACATAAATACTCATAGTAAGGATTCAGTGAAGAGAGAGAGAGTTATTTAGGACACAGGATAAAGAGGGAAATCAGTAGCCCAAGATTCTAGGAAGTTTGAAAGTGGTGGGTTTCGTAACAGGCAGGTGCAGGAGCAGATTTGGTACCAGGAAGTTGAGGGAGTTTATATGGCATGGCTTCCGATTGTTTTGAGGGTTAAGAGGTGAGGTAACCTGCTCCAAGTGAGAGGAAGAGGGGTGTGGCAGTTTGAGGAGACTGAAATAGTCATTGCTGAGAGTGGGAAGGCTGTTGCAGAAATCCAAGTGATAAAGCTTGTTGGTTCAGAGATCTTTGTCATTCTGTTTTCCAGATGTGTTTCAAATATCTGGGATGGGGCTTGTGCATAGTCAACACTTAGCACATTTGTTGAAAGACAATTTTATGAATTTGAGGTTGCAAGGTGACTGTCGCCTAAAGGCCAAAGCACAGGAGCAGAGTTCCCTCTTTGTTTGTTTATATTTGACCTTGAGTCCCTTTACACAAGTTGAAGACAGTTCTTAGCAGACTTAAAAGGGACTTTTGGCTTTAGGAATTTGAAATGATGTGAAGAAATGTAGCTTCTCCAGTATTACAATTTATATCCGTAAGAAAAGCTTACACACATTTTCAGCCTAGTTTGGTTCATTTTATCTAAGTACTTGCTCTCTTTCAGGCAATTTCTTCTTTCCTTGAAGGCATCTTTGCCAAGGACACATCCACACTTAGGAAGCTTTTGTCAAAGGATTACCACTTCTTTTTAAGAAATGTGTCCACATTAGAAAGAGATTTGTCATAAAGTGGGTGGCAATTATTCCATGTTTAGAATTACTTTTGCCTTTGGAAGAGGTAATGGCATGTTATTCCATGCTTTCCCTATGTCAGTTCAGTCATTACTATGTACCAAATGGCTTGAGTCAGTTTTCACAGCTTTTGCCACTTCCGATGGAAACTTGATAAACAATTTGACAATATCAATTTTTATCAGTGCTAAGTTAAGCAACTCAACTTTCAATTCTGAAGTTAATATTCTTGTATCACCACACATTCTGGTGGTATTATTTAGGCTTCTCTTTCAATGCTTATATTTTATTTGGGAATTGAGATTAGCATAATCTTTTAGTAATTTTCATTCTTGATAATGATTTAATACCTTTGGATTCACAGAGAGAAAACTTCCTTAAATTATCCCAGGAGCATATATAGGAATACATCTGATATCTTGATTAATTCCTGCATTCTTCCTATTCCTTTGTCCAGCTTGATTTTGTCCCTTCTTTCTAATAGTAATTGAGAACCATTCTTTGACAATATGTTTATAAATGATAGCACTTTATTTTCCAGATTGCAGTATTAGAAAATAATTTTTAAAGTATTTCATATTTTAAAAGATGATGTTAGTTCATTCCACAGAACTAGGAAATTCTCAAAAAGATGTAACATACCATCAATGATAAAATACTCTGAGTATGACTGTCAAATCTATTTAATTATGAGAATCAGGTTAGTAGCCTCATAATAGCTTTTATTTGGTAGTTTAGAAAAATGCTATTCATCATCTGGAATCATCAGCTTTTAGAAATTTTTTTCAATGCAGTTTGTTTTCTGCAAGGAATAACTTGTACATGAAATGCATTCCAGAATAGAGCTTAATTTCCCCTTGAATGGCTTGGTTATGAGTGACTCATTATGGGCTAAGTGACAATTAATTCATTTTCATCATTCATCTATTCATTTCAACTTTGGTTAGGCAAATTAACCACCCGAGGTACACCTGTTTGAATGCATGTCTTAGGTCTGCATATAAAGTAACTATAGGGGAAAAAAACACCAAAAATCCTGTTTCTACATCCTCAGGGACAAGCACAGTGCACTGCAAGTGTTAAATGCTTGATAAACAGTTACTGAAAAAATTAAGATTTGCTCAAATTCTCGCTATTACTCATTTTAGGTGAAGTGCATATCTCTACTGTATAGTTTTTAAATTTACTTTTATGCTATCAAAAGGTCCACTGTCATCACAACAACTATTGCTGAGATATTCTTCCATTAAGTGTCTATTGTGTATTTAGAGTAGGCATAATATTCAAGTATGTCACCTAACTGCAAGAAATGTGGAACCTATAGCTACAGAGAAAACAGTTTTAAAATTCCAGTGACATTAGAGCCTAAGACCTTCTTTGATCTGTCCTCAAATTGCTGTGTCTCCCAATGGGAAGAACAGAGCAGAGGCCTTGAGTTACCTTTATAAAAGATCATCAAAATAGTTATTGTAGATACTCCATAGATACAGGATGGGCCCCATCCAAAATTTGGCTTGATGTCAAGACTGATGATGCCACACACACACATGCCAAGTATATGAAAAATATATTACTAAGCTCCCAGGCAGGTCTGAAATGACTCAGAGAGCAGGGAAAAGAGTCCTGGAGTCTTTATGGCAGTTAGGAGGTGGGGTCAGGATGAGGGTTCCTGCGTGGTTTGAATCGTCCCACTGGTGCCAAAGGAATGAATATGTGGGCTTTCTTAGCTTGCCCAGATTGGGGGCAGAAGGGATGAGGGATGGAGTGAAACTTAGAAGATGTCTGTAATCAAGCATCAAAAATGGAGTCAGGTTCTTTAATACAAAAGCCTTCATGGGAAAAATCAGAATTTTGAGGGGAAAAGTGTAAATTTTCATCTTTATATTGTTATTTATTTATTTATTTATTTATGGCTGTGTTGGGTTGCTGCACGCAGGCTTTCTCAAGTTGCAGCGAGCAGGGGCTACTCTTCGTTGCAGTGCTCGGGCGTCTCATTGTGGTGGCTTTTCTTGTTGGGGAGCACAGGCTCTAGGCGCACGGGCTTCAGTAGTTGTGGTTCGTGGGCTCTAGAGCGCAGGCTCAGTAGTTGTGGCTCATGGGCTTAGTTGCTTAGTGGGATCTTCCCAGACCACGGCTCGAACCCGTGTCCCCCTGCATTGGCAGGTGGATTCTTAACCACTGCACCACCAGGGAAATCCCTTTGTATTGTTTTAAATGATCTGTTTTATGGAGGGTGGAGAATCATTTCCTTTTGAGTCTTTAAGGCCTCAAAAGTTGTGTTTGGCCCTGGACCACCACTGACCTTTCTTTTTTTCTACTATTTTCTTTCTTGGAACCAGCTGCTGGCCACATGGAATCATGGGTCAGCTCTCTAACCCTGCATCTTTGCTCATGCTCTTCTCTTCTCCTGGAAGCCTTTCCCACCTCATTTGAAGGTGTGAGTCTTATCCATTCTTCAAGCCCAGCTTAAAGGCTTGAACCTTTTTCTGGTTCTGCCTCTTGGAAGAAATCAATGCTTCTTCTGCAGTCTCAAAGCATATTTTGTTTGCTCTGATAGCACTTGCCGTTTTCTAGCTGGTCTCTGAAAGTGCCTGACAACCGGAATCTAAGAGACTGATTGATTTTTGTATCTTCCACACTGTCTTTCTCAGAGGATGTCAGTTCTAAGAGGGCAGGAATTTTGTTTTGCTCACTGTTTTTCTTTTAACACTTGGAACAGTGCCTGGCACAGAGTAGATGCTCACTCTATACTATTTTATAAATAAATAATAGGCAAATATTTATCAAATAAATAAAAACTAAATTCATAAAGGCTCTCTGACTAAAACTTCAATTAGATTCTTAAATTGCTTCTTTATGCATTGCTTAAATAAAAGGAAAATGCATATTTTATTGAGCGTTTAACATTTCAACTGGTTGAGTTGGCAGTTGAACTAATTTAAAGGGAAAAATCAATATTGAGCCAGACATCCACAACTGGGCATCTCTGATATGATTCTGTGACAGAGAATCTAGCATTTTCAGAAATTGAGACAGACTTTGATTGAAACAGATTGTTAAATAACCTGTGATCACTGTGAAGGTACTCGGCAAGCATAGACATTTTGCTTTTGCCCTGTTCTCAGAGATTTATGCTAAATCTGTTCTTTTTGTCACAGCTGTAGGCAAAATTAGCATATGCTGGCTTCATCAGGCTGTGCAGAAACTTTCCTTGCCTATATTAGGTATAGCTTTTATTGGAGGCCAACCTAAGACAGGTTAAAAGACAAGAAGTGAGCTCAATTACTGATCTTGTGGACATTTAACAGTATCGGGTGGGTCATTCTGAGTGAGGGAGGTCTAATGAGGAAGGAGAAATCAGGAGTGAATACTTCCATCTATGCTATTTTTTCAGATTCCACATATATGCGTTAATACATGGTATTTGTTTTTCTCTTTCTGGCTTACTTCACTCTATAAGACAGTCTCTATGTCCATCCACATCTCTACAAATGACCCAATTTTGTTCCTTTTTATGGCTGAATAATATTCCATTGTATATATGTACCACATCTTCTTCATCTATTCCTCTGTTGATGGACATTTAGGTTGCTTCCAAGTCCTGGCTATTATAAATAGTGCTGCAATGAACATTGGGGTGCATGTGTCTTTTTGAATTATGATTTTCTCTGGGTATATGCCCAGTAGTGGGATTGCTGGGTCATATGGTAGTTCTATTTTTAGTTTTATAAGGAACCTCCATCCTGTTCTCCACAGTGGTTGTATCAATTTACATTCCCACCAACACTGCAAGAGGGTTCCCTTTTCTCCACACCCTCTCCAGCATTTATGATCTTATTTGCAAAGCAGAAATAGAGACACAGACATAGAGAACAAATGTATGGATACCAAGGGAGAAGGGGGGGTGGGATGAATTGGGAGATGAGGATTGACATATATATATATATATATATATATACACAGTCTTGATATTACGTATAAAATAGATAACTAATGAGAACCTACTGTATAGCACAGGGAACTCTACTCAATGCTCTGAGGTGACCTAAATGGGAAAGAAATCTAAAAAAGAGGGGATATATGTATACGTATACATATATACTAATGTATATATGCTAATTCACTTTGCTGTACAGTAGAAACTAACACAACATTGTAAAGCAACTATACTCCAATAAAAAATTTTTTAAAAATAAATAAATAAAATGTAATACACACAAAAAAATAAATAAATAAATTTTTAAAAGGAGTGAACACTTCCAAAGACGTTTGGCCTCAGTGCTCAAGGCCTAACTCTTCTCCAGGTGAATATAAACCAAACACAGTTTGCAGAAGGTTACAGCATCTGAAGTCAGATATGTACTTCCCCAATTAAGGGTGTCAAATTTCCAACATCAAAACTTCCTTGCTAAACTGAATTTCAATTGATGGTTGTTTTTGTTTTAAAGAAGTTTCCTTGCCTTTCTACTTCTCTGTATCTGTTCATATTCAAGAACTTCATATTCAAGAACATACTCAATGCTCTTCATTCTTAGATTATAGATGCCACAGTGGAAAGGACAAAAGGAAAAAGAGAAGGATACCTGATTACAAAAGGGGATGAGCAATAGGGCTAGGAGGACTGCTAAGTTAATTACTAAGGAGCCTGGGGTACATTGTATTTTCCACTCCTTGAATCTGTGCTTGTGATTTACTTTGAGGAAAGTGACATTGTATGTAATTCAGAGTTCAGGCTTCAAGAGGTCTTGCAACTTCTGCCTTTGCCCTCCTAGATGGTACCCTGAAATTTCCATGTAAGAAGCCAGTCTAGCTTACTGGAAGGTGAGAGGCCACATGGAGAAGAATTGAGGCACCACAACCAAGAGTCAACCAATCACTAGAAATTTAGAGAAGTCATCTTAGACCTTTTATTTCAACTGAATCCCCAGCTGAATGCAGCTGTGTGAGTGAGTCCAGGTGAAGCCAGCAGAAGAACCACCCGGCCAACTCACAGATTAGTGAGAAATAATAATTCATGTTGTTTTGAGCCACTAAACTTTGCAATGATTTTGTTACATGGCTAAAGATAACATGCACAGCCTGACTGTAAATTTTACATTTATTTAGTCTACATGGCAAGTCTTAATTATTTATTTCCACTTTCCAACTTCTTAGGTTTTTCAGCACCTTTAAAATGTAGTATATCTCTGAAGGGTCATTCATTCATTTATTCATTCATTCATTCATTCACTCAGCTTGGTGTTGCTCAAGTATCATATATATGTTAGGAAGTAGCAAAATGAGACTTTAGAGGTAGGCTGACACTAGAGCTGTGCTTTTCAATTCAATATGGGCTGATAATTAAAAATGAAATAGAACAGATAACATTGCACACAGTAAAGGCAAGTATGGTTTCAGTTATGAAAACATATGTGTATACTGAGTCATAGTATCAATGTTTCTCTGACCTTACTAAAAGAAAAGTTTGAGGGGCTTCCCTGGTGGCACAGTGGTTAAGAATCCACCTGCCAATGCAGGGGAAATGGGGAGCAATGAAGCCTGTGCGCCACAACTACTGAGCCCACGTGCCACAACTACTGAAGCCCGCATGCCTAGAGCCCGTGCCCCACAACAAGAGAAGCCACTGCAATGACGAGACTGCGCACCACAATGAAGAGTAGCCCCTCCTTGCCGCAACTAGAGAAAGCCCGTGTGCAGCAATGAAGACCCAATGCGCCAAAAATAAATAAATAAAATTTAAAAAACATTTGAAAGCCACTGGACAAGATCATGGAAAGCATCATACAGTATCCTAAAAAACTTGGATTTTTTCCCCCATAGTTTGAAGTGTCACAGAAGACTTTTAGGCAGGGTTATATATATGTTTTAGACTGTGCTGGAGGCTGTGTGATAGATCTATTTGAAGGAGGAATGACAGAAGCAGAGAGAGGAGTTAGAAGCCTAGGCTGAAACAGAGATAAGCAGAGAGGCTTTCTTTTAACAAGGGTTTGCTAGGTTTAGAGAGCGAGGAATAGACTTGAGAAGTGTTTAGGAATTTAGATCAGAAACACTCTGAGGTCGATTGGATATGGGGGTGCAGGGAAGGAAGGAATCAAGGAAATGATTGATATTAGCAGGTTCTTTCTTTTAAAATTTATTTATTTATTTGTGTCTTTTTTTTTTTTTTTTTTGGCTGTGTTGGGTCGTCGTCATTGCCGCGCGCGGGCTTTCTCTAGTTGCGGCGAGGGGGAGCTACTCTTCATTGCAGCGCACGGCCTTCTCCTTGTTGTGGCTTCTCTTGTTGCGGATCACGGGCTCTAGGCACGCAGGCTTCAGTAGTTGCGGCATATGGGCTCAGTAGTTGTGGCTTGTGGGCTCTTGAGCGCAGGCTCAGTAGTTGTGGTGCATGGGCTTTGTTGCTCCGTGGCATACGGGATCTTCCCGGGCCGGGGCTCGAACCCGTGTCCCCTGCATTGGCAGGTGGATTCTTAACCACTGCACTACCAGGGAAGCCCTGCAGGTTCTGACAGATATGTGGGAAATAATGTTAAGGAAGGCATCAAGGATGACACGAAGCTCTATCTAATATGAACGGCATGGCCATGAACAGGGATAAATAATGTATGGATAAGAGCAGCATTTGTATTGGGGGCTTTACTGATTAATTTAGTTTGGGTTATGGCAAGACTGTGCTGTTTGCAGGACATTCAAATAGCAGGAAGCTAGATGTATGAGTTTGAAGCTGGAGAAACAGATGTGAGCATCATTCAATGGTGATTGAAATCAAGATGGTAGATATGTAAAGAGGCTATAAAGGGAGAAAAATGGACCCAAGAAAAGAACTTTTAAATACTGGGGAAACCCTTAAGTGGTCAAAGTAAAAGGAGGCCAGAATGATGGCAGAGGAGGAAAGCCAGAATCCGCAGTGTACCAGAAATCAAGGGAAAGGACATTGTCAAGGAAGCTGGGTTTAATAGTGTCAAATGAAGTAGAGAGATCTAGGAGGGTGAAAACTAAAAAGGCAAGTAGGAGGTCATTTATAAGCATATCAGTGGAGGGGTGGGGGAAGTAGCCAGGTGACAGTTAAATTAGTAGAAAGAGAAAGGATGTCGGGATGAGATTAAAAGGTGAGCATGCGTTCCTTCTATTTGTTGCTTCTTCATTAGCATAATTCAGGCCTCCATTGCATCTTGCCTGGACTACTAGCTCCACACTGTTTACTGTACAGACCCTGAGATTTAAAGAATTGTGACAAGTAGAAAAAACCCAATATATGAGTTGTCCTTACAGCCCTGGGTGACAAGAGCTCCGCCCACTGTAATACAGAACCGATGGTAGCATGGTAGCAGGAGCATTTAACCTTTCCTGGGAGGTTTAGAAAACTTCCCAGAGAATGTGGCATTTGAACTGAATCTTGAAGAATGAGCGGGTTTTCCCCAGAGGATCAGGACATTTGAAGTAGAGGGATGGCGTGTACAAGAGGAACAACAAAGCACATGGCCAGAAGGTGGGTGGGTGTCTTCGTCTACTTGGGCTGCCACAACAAACACTACAGACTGGGTGGCTCAAACAGGAAAAATCTATCGTTCACAGCTCTGGATGATGGAAGTCTCAGGTCAGGGTGCCGGCACAGTCAGACTCTGGTGAGTTCTCTTTTCCTGTCTTACAGGTGGCTACCCTCTTGCTGTGTCCTCACCTGGTGGAGAGAAAAACCCTCTCTTCTCATGAGAGCATGAATCCCATCATGAGGGCACCACCCGCATGACATCCTCCAAACCCAGTTATCTCCCAAAGGCCCCGTCTCCAAATATCATCACATTAGGGCTTCAATACATGACTCCTGGAGGGACGTAATTTAGTCTACAACACCCCGCTTCTAGTCCCCTAAAATTCATATCCTTGAATGCAGAGTACATCCATTCCATCCCAACAGCCCCCAAGGTCCTAGCTCATTCCAGCATCAACTCTAAAGTCTAAGGTCTAAAGTCTTCTTTAAACATCATCTAAAGCAGGCATGAGTGAGACTCAAGGCATGATTCAGCCTGAGGCAAAATTTCTCTCCAGCTGTGAACCTGGGTAAACAGGTGTTCTGAGATCCAATTTCCAACGTGTGTGTGTGCGTGTGTGTGTGTGTGTGTGTGTGTGTGTGTAGAGGGATAGTTTAAGGGTTCAACCCTATACGACTTCAATTCCCCACCCCGCTTCAGACGCCAGTCACAAGCCCAGGTTGTTACCTGTGATTTTGACTGACTGGCTACAGGTTGGAGGTTCCCATGACCCCCTCCTGGGACTTCAGATGCAATTGGAAAGTTCAGGTTGTTACCTGTATTTATGACTGACTGGCTATGAATCAGAGGTTCCCACAATTCCCTCTTCTTTGGTTTAATTAATTTGTTACAGGGGCTCACAGTACTCAGAAAAATCATTGTACTTACTAGATTACTAGTTTATTATAAGAGGATATAATTTAGGAATAGCCAGATGGGAGCTGTGTAGGGCAAGGTATGTGAGAAAGGGCATCAAAGCTCCAGATGGGTCACTTTCCCCAAATCTCCACATGTTCACCAATCCAGGAGCTCTCTGAACTCTGTCCTTTTGGGTTTTTATGGCTTCACTGCATAGGCATGCTTGATTAAATCATTGGCCATTCACAATGGATTTAACTTCTAGCCCCTCTTTCCTCCCTGAAAATCAGGGGACTCTAACCCTCCACCCCAGGTTGGTTTCCCTGGCAACCCGCCTCAATTCTTAGGTGTGGTCCGAAAGTCACCTCATTAATGTAGCAAGAGACATCTGTCACTCTCATCACAGACAGTTCCAAGGATTTTAGTGGCTCTGTGCCAGAAACAGGGATGAAGACCGCATATATATTTCTCAGTATGAATCACAATATCACACTGTGGAACCAGACAGGCTTTGTGTTTCCAAAGTATGGTGGTGGGACAGGCATAGGGTAAACATTTCCAGTCCAAAAGGGAGAAATCAGAAGGAAGAAAGGGGGATGGGTCCCAAGCAAGTTGAGTACCCAGGAAGCCAATCTCCATCAGATCCCAAGACTAAAGATTTAAGCCCCTTTGGTTCAATTACCAAGTCCACTGGGGCAGCAGTCCCACTCCCGTGGCTCTGCTGGCCAAGGCTTGTGCCCCCAAAGGCTCTGCTGGGCAGGGATATTATCCCTAAAGCTATCCAGGTAGCTCAGCTCTTGGCTCTGGATGACCCCACCCGCATAGTATTGATTAGAAGTCCCTGTCTCTATCCTCTTCAGTCCAGTCTGGCAATGTCCCTCCTCATATAATCCCTTAATCTCTTGATTGCATGATAATCCAGCCCCTGGTGTTCTTGTCTGAACATGCTTTCTCATGTTTTTGCAATCTGGGCAGGATGAAAACTATCTAAATCTTAAAAGTTTTGGTTCCTTTTTGCTGAACAGCTCCTTCTTTATTTCATCTCTCTCTTCCTGCACTTTACAACAGTCAGGAGGAAGCAATGTTAATACTTTGCTTAGAAACCTTCTCAACTAAATATCCAATTTCAATCATTTGCAAGTTCTGATTTCCACACACCACTGTAACATGAACACAATTCAATCAAGTTCTTTGCCATTTTATAACAAGAATTGTTCTCCCTCCAATTTCCAATAACATGTTTCCATCTGAGACCTTGTTACCAAGTCCAAGCTCGCACTGCTCACTGCACCACAGGACAGTAAATCTAGAGACGAGTTGCTGGGGCAAGGGCTAGCGACTTTATTCAGAAAGTCAGCAGACCAAGAAGATGGTAGACTGGTGTCCCAAAGAACCATCTTCCCCAAGTTAGTTAGATTTCAGACTGCTTTTGTACTAAAAGGGGAAGGAGTAAAGCCCTGGTTCTGGCCAGACTCTGGAGGGGATGTGCTAATTTCTTCCTTCCTGCACCCATTCACAGGTGGGCCTGGTTGGGATGTTTCCTGTGTGCTAAACAAAGGTATGTTAGCTTAAGGCTCATCACCTGGGAGGCAGGGTTCCCAGAGATGGGCCATTATGTATAATTTAAGCTTATAGGCAACATCCCTTTAGTGATTAACTTGTAATAGAACACAGTTTCTTTCCTATAACAATCTCACCAGAAATGGCCCCTAATGTCCATATTTCTATACCATTCTGTTAATAATTATTTATATATTCTCTAAGAAGATGGAAACTTTACCTCCAGGTCTCTTCTCTTCTTATGAGCCCTCAAAAAATTACCTTTAAAAGTCCCTTTGAGGCAATGTTGGCTTTTTCTAGCATGCACCTCAAAGCTCTTCCAGACTGTACTCATTACCCAGTTCCAAAGCCACTACCACATTTGTAGTCATTTCTTATAGCAGCACCCTGCTTCTCAGCACCAAAATCTGTCTGAGTCTGGGAACCAATAATACATGAAGAGATTTACTATAAGGAATGGACTCACAGTTATCGAGGCTGCGGAGTCCCAGGATCTGCAGTCAGCAAGCTGAAGACCAAGGAGAGCCAATGGCATGGTTCTAGTCCGACTCCAAAGCCTGAGAACAAGGAGAGTCAATGATTTAATTCCAGTCTGAGTCCAAATCCAAAGGCAGGAGAAGACCGATGTCCCAGCTCAAGGATATTCAAGAAGAGAGAGCACATTCTCTTTTTGTTCTATGCAAGCCTTCAATGGATTGGCTGCAGCCCACCAAGAAGAGCTGTCTACTGATTCACATGTTAATCTCATCCAGAATTACCCACACAAACACACCCAGAATAATGTTTAACCAAATATCTGGGCATCCCATGACCCAGTCAAGCTGACATGAAATTAATCATCACAGTGTGTATGGAGGGGCTTGTGTGGATGGAGATTGGATGGGCAGGGCTGGAGCCATTTAATAGCACACATGGTAAGCCTTCTGAAGCTTTTTGTTCCCTCTTAGCTAATAAAGAAGCATTTAAAAGTCTTTTCGCAGCAAGGACACAGGATCAGAATTGTGTTTTCATTTCTCCTTCACATTAATGGTGGTGATTGAAATTTCTTCAGAAATTCACCCAGAAGTCTGGTTAAGACACAACAATATTTAGAGGCACTCCAATCTAGATTCACATCCCGACTTCAGCACATACTATTTATGTGAATTGATCAAGTTACTTAACCTTTTTCTAGGTCTCAGTTCTTCCATTAGCAATAGAGAAATTGCAGAGAGTCATGTGGATCAAATGCTATCATCCCTAAAGTAACTGGAAAAAAGTACCTTCCCCCAAATGTTAGCTCTCTTACCCTCTCTGTGGACACAGCCTAGATATGCTGCCTACATCAGCATATTTTCACCAGTATAGGGACCACAGTGTTAAGAAATCATATTTCTGTATTTGGAATTTCATTTTATTATTTATAAAAAAGGGAGTTGATTGATAGAAGCAAATGGATTGTTTTATGTTTTATTATAAAAAATTTCAAACATGCATGAGAGTATAATTAATGAACTTTCATATACACATCACCCATCATCACCCATTTTGCACACGTGCTTAATTGATGGCTTTCTGTGAAGTATTTTAAAGCACCCAGATATCTCACACACCCTAGTATACCCTAAAAATATGGGTATATTGCTACATAACTAAAATGCATTATCACACTTAACAACACTAAGTAAATATTCATGTATTCTCAACAATAATGATAGTTCTGTGTGCTTTTAGAACTATTCATATTATAGGGGCTTTGTTAATAAATGCATAGAAATTGATGGATAAAAAATAATTTATCATTTCTAAATATATGCATACTCTTAACAGTCCCCCAAAAGTGTTGTTCAGTTAGGTTGGCTTATGATTTGAAATACAGAGTTTAGTGTGAGTTAATAATATTCCCACAAAGACGTGTGCCATTGATGATGACGACAGTTTAAACTTGGCAGATCAATACTAATGCAAAAATAGAAGCCACAAGGGAAGGCTTCAGAACATTACCAACAGGCTAGCTTTCCTTGTATTCTCTGTAAAAACTTGTGTTTTATCTGAATTAAAGAGCCATTGACATTCAATTCAGGGATGTGTGTGACAGAAAAAAGAGAGAATATATATATGTACGTTCTCTGTTTTTAAGTGAAGTTATTGGAAAGCATGACTTTCTTCATAAAGTAGACACAATAACAAAGTCTTATTGTTGAAATTGTTTTTACGCAACTACCCAAGTCAAAAATGTCTTATCCTTGAAACTGACCTTATCCTAGTCATGGATTGTTGGTGTTTAGTATTCAAGCTTCCTAATTCTTTTTTGAAAGGCTGTCGCAGGAGAACTGCATGTAGAATATATAATGATTTATTTAGTCTCACAGTCCCTCATATGTGGGAACCAAAGAAAAGAAAAAGAAGGCAAGCTGATTCTCTCATATTAGTAGAAACAATTGTCTATGAATTAATTTAAGCAACTGATAATACAAAACTAAAAATAGTAACATAAGAATCTGATTTTTTAAAGTGTTTTTGCTATTTATACCATCCATCCATATTTGAAACATCTGTATTTTAAGTGCTTCAAGATAAGATATTTTAGCCTTGTACTGTTTCCATGAAATTAGATTCACCCAATCAGAGTACTAAATTCATAAAGTTCATTCATCTCCATAGTGAATTTCTGTGAGTTTATTTCAAGAAACAAATATTCACAAACCCAGAAGACTGTTGTGAAATAAAAGGATAATGATGACACAGAGCTTGTAGATCATTTTTTCCCATATAAGTCTAACAAAACAAAAACCAAAACAGGCTGCATCAACACATTTAAAGGTTTGAAAAAATTTAGCCAGACAACTGATTATCTTTAAAAAAAAGAAAAACAAAAAAAGGTTTACTTCAGGTAGGTTATTAGCTAAATTCTATCTCATTTTCTCCCGGTGTTTTGTGTTTGTGGTTAAATAGGCAGTGTGTAGGATTGCTCTCTGGTATGGGTGGTATAAGCAAAATAGTTGAAAATGAAGGTCAGCCATATTGCCTTATTTCTGAGTACAAACTTGGTGCCTTGGAAGTACTTTTTGAACTTCTGAGGGTTACATGTAAGCCAGTAACTTTGCAGCAGTGTCCATCGGAAATTTCCCCTACAAGGAGCCAGGCCTAGCTTTAATATGGGTGCAAGATGATTTTGGCTTCAAAAAGACAAGAAGCCACTTGGTATCTCCATTAGGATTTTAATGCTTGCCTCATAGTCAGCCTGCCCAAAACTCATCTCCTGTCAAGACTTGCCCTGCCTCAATTGCTCAGGCTAAGAAGATCTGCTTAGGGTAGTGCTTGACTCTCTCTCACAGCCCATTTCCAGTGTCCAGAGAATCCTGCAGGCTCTGCCTTTAAAATGTATTCGGAACCCAACCACTTCATCATCACCATCTGGGTCCAGGCCACACTATGTCTCCCCTGGATTACTGCAGTAGCTGCCTAACTGGTGCCCATTTTCACTCTGGTCTGTCTACAGTTTTGTCTCAACACAGCAGCCAGGATGATTTGTTTTCATTTTTAGAATTCCCTGCTTGAAACTCTCCAAAGACTTCCATCTCTGAGTAAAGTCCAAAGTCTGCATTATGGCCTATGAGTTTCTACTTGACCTGATTTACAGGTTACTGTGCTCCCCCTTGTTCATTTATCCTTCAATACACCAGACGCACCCATGTCCCAGGGATTTTGCACTTGTTACTTCCTCTGCCTAGAATATTTTCCCCCACACAGCTAGCTCTCTCATCTCCTTCAAACCTTTGCTTAAATATCTTCTTGGTGAGGGCTTCCTTGGCCTCCTCATTTAAACTTGCGGTCACCCCCAGTGTTCATTATTCTTTTCCCCAGCTTTCTGTGCCTCTGTAGCATCTATCACCACCTAAGCCATGACTAATTTTATTTATTTACTTTTTATTGTCTGTCTCCTCAGCTAGAACATAAGCTCTCTGAGTGCAGAGGGCTTTTTTAATTGCTATATCCCTTGTGATTAGAAGAGTATCTGGCACACAGTAGGTGATAAATATGTGTTGAATAAATCAACAAAGGTACCCACAGAACTATTTAGCAATATTTTACATTATGTGTTTTTAAAACATGCTACCATACTGTATATATAACACTTTCTTTTTATATCCAACAATTTGGCCTAGAATTCTTCTGATGTTAGTATGTGGCTCAACCGCATTTGTTGGAATTGCAGTATGCCTTATATGGATGTAGGTCAGGTATTAAGGGACCTTTAAGTTTTTCCATTTTTTTTTTTTTTTTTTTTCAGTACGCGGGCCTCTCACTGTCGTGTCCTCTCCCGTTGCGGAGCACAGGCTCCGAACGCGCAGGCTCAGCGGCCATGGCTCACGGGCCCAGCCGCTCCGCGGCATGTGGGATCTTCCCGGACCGGGGCACGAACCCGTGTCCCCTGCATCGGCAGGCGGACTCTCAACCACTGCGCCACCAGGGAACCCCCTCCAATTTTTAATAAAGACAATGTAACATGTATATTCTGCACCTGCTTCCTTGGGTGCATGAGAGTATATTTCTTTGGGGTAAGTAGATTTGTGGTCTTTCACCTTTGCTAAGCTGGAACTATGTTCCTGGCATTCCTTCTCTTACATAGTTCCTACGTAGTGTGAGCTCTAAGAAGCATTCTTCATGAGATTTGGAAGGTGGAAGTTAGCAGGAGCCATATTGTTTTTATACTTGGAAGGTCGGTCTGGGCACCAGGTGCTGCCTCCACTCATGCACCTGTCGCTTATCTACCGGCTTCCACGGCTGCCCTGGGGTAGCAGCTGGGCTGCTAGGCCAGCCAGGCTGTGTCTCCTGCTTCAGCTTCTCTGCCTCCCGGGCACGGCGCATGTTTAGTCCATGATGGCACGCGCGGGCTCCTCCTGTTGGACCCCCCCATCACCCAAGTGAGAGGTTTGGTGGTGCTGAGAGTCTAATGCAGATTCCCTACCTGCCTCGGGGCTTCAGCCTCAGCCGCCCAGGTTCCAGTTTATTCTTTCTTCTCCCATTACATCCTGTTACTTCCATCTTCCCTTCCTGACCACCTGCCCTGTGGATTTCATGCTCCAGCACCAGACACAGAAAGGACAGCCACATATTGACTGTGCAACCATCTCCCACAATTGCTTAAGGTCAAACCAAATATATGTATTTATATCCTAGTGGTTCTGCTTCTCTGTTGAAATGCTGACTGATGCAGGTAGATATTGAAAAACAGATTTGCCAGGCCATAGGATTTGTGCATGTTTTTCATTTTCATAGATTAAAAGATGGATCTCTCGTCTATGAAACATTGGAAACATTTCCCCCCAGGGATCTATACATTATGAATCAGTTTCATTTGTTTGCACCTTAACAATCTGAGCAGATAGTAGAGTGTGTTTTCATGCTGAGAGAGTGGCTGTGGAGGAAACCGGAGAAGGGAAACAAGAGTAACATGAGACCAAATGATGTCGCGTCCTCCTCTGCACAGCTGGTCTCAGTTAACAGGACCACAGTGAATCAATTTACATTTTAAATACTCCCTTTGTAATGCCAGAAATCAGAAACATAACTTCAACAAAAAAAAAGCTTAGATTTTTTTTTTTTGCGTCGAACATCGTTTGAAGATTTGTTGTTCATGAACAAAAGCAATTTTCCTCAGTGTGTGCATTCTTACTCTTGGCAGATGCGGGACAGATGTTTTTACTATAGACACATGGGGACTTACAGGAAAAACACCCTTCTAATTACTGAAAGCAGCCAAAAACTGTGTTCCATAACTTAGTGATGAAATTAAAAACCCATCTCATGGCTTAAAACATTCATATTAAGATGCCATTATAGTTTGTTGTTCCTTTGATCACATCTATGTCCTAAGAGTAAGTTCCTTAGACCTCTGCCTTTACAGAGGCCCAGTGAGACGTTTTAAACTCTTGCCCCCCTTGTTACTACTGATTGAAATAGGTTTTTGGAAGACAGAGTCCTCTTTAGATTTTCTAGTTTCCCTCTACTCTAAAGCGTTTCTGTCAAGCAGTAGTCCCTAAAGATGTCAATAACAAAAGGCCATTTTAAAAAGGGAAGGAGCTTTCCTCTTTGGAACAATGTGTGGGTGGAGGGATGTGCTTAACAGAGCAGGGCCTGCCTGCCTCTGATACTGTGCCTCATGGGCTTCTATGGTCGACCTTGGCAAACCAGGCTTCACCGTAGAAAGTGACTGTGGCTCACCCGTAGAGTCCCAGAGGGTCCACAGGTGCCTTTAACAGAATCAACATTCCTAGATGACATTAGGTTCGCAACTAGGAAAAGCAAATTCTTGGATGATTTATATTTTATTTTGCAAAACTTAGATGAGCTCAGACACTAAGCCGAAGGTTAATAGTTATCTCTTTCCTGAAAGCTGAACTCTCCTTCAGCAAAGACCCACAGCGACTCTGAGGGTCTCTGGGGAGCTCGGCCTCTTAGCTCTGCTGGCAGCCAAGGGCCTGCACAGCTGAGAAAGAGCAAGAGTGGAAGTTGCTCTGCAATGAGATACTTCACTAACAGTCCTGTTTGTTTTCCAGAGGCATCTATTATGTACTCTTAAGTCACTCTCCAGGGAATCTTAAAATGTGTTCTAGCCTCCTCAGGTGAAGGTTAGGGATGTGTTCAAGCTTCGGAACAGCTTTACTGATAATGTATAAAATCTGAACAGAGCTGTTGGAGTTCTGCCCTGCTCTGGTCCCTAATAATCAAGTTCTTGGAAATAGGCGTCTTCCCTTCTTAGAAATTCTTTTTTATTTTTAAAACACCATTAAGGTTCATTGAGAAATGCAATTTTTCCGAGCATTTCTGGCCTGCGGTTCTGTGCTTGGTCCTTCTCGTCATCTAAATTTCCCGTGAGCAGGGCACATTCCACACAGTCGCTCCTGGTTGGCCTAGAACACTCTGCCTTTGCAGCCCCAGTGGTTTAGTTTTCCTATTCCTGAGGAGAAAATAACTCACTTCCTAACCCTGACTCTGATGTCATTTCCTTTCCTCTTCGTGCCACAGAGGGCTCCCATTCTGGGAAGAAGCATTTAGGCTGCTGGGAGGAGTTCTATGGTAAGGTATGGTGCACACCTTTCATATGTAACTTTGGGCCCCGGCTAGATGATTGGCACATCCGTAACCTCAAATGCCATCTGATACCAACCAGCTCATTCTCACTCATCTCCTCCCTCTACCAGAGAGCACCTCCAACCCTGACAGGCATACCCTGATACACAGAGTTCCATACCCATCTTCCCCCCACCTACCTAGCTTTCTCCTCTCGTTGTTCTAAGAGACACAGCCCCAAGCATGGGTCTCTACAGACCTCATTTCATGCAGTGATGGTGAAGAGCAGAGGTCTCAGAGCCAGGGTGTGTGGGTTCCAGACCGGGCTTTTCATTTACTAGTTGTGTAAACTTGGGCAAATTACTTGATCTCTTTGTGTCTCAGTTTCCTTAGCTATAAAATGTGGGATTAAAATAGTATATTTACCACATAGTATTGTCGATATTTATTGAATTAATATATGTCTGTTTTCTTGAATAGTGCTGGCCAATAGTAAGTGCTATGTAAGGGTTAGCTATTATTTTCTGACATATTTGAAATACTGCAGCTATTTCCAAAGTAGTTCTGTTTTTTAAAAGGACGGTTCCGGATTATTGATCTTTTTTAAGTTGAAAGTATTACCAGATTCTTCAACTCTCTCTTTTCCTTCTCCTTTTACTTTCCTTTTCATTTTCTCTCTGTACCTGCATAGGGAGGTAAAGCACAAAATGAGTCCACCTTGCTGACTCTAGGTGCAAAGGGTTCCTTGGGTAGCACTTTGGAATCTTTGATGGGCCTAATGGTATGTCTCTTAATGCATCCCAAAGTTTGTAACATGACATCAATGGCTTTCTTCATCTAACAGCAACCATACAGAAGTAGTAATAGCTACTTACCGTGGACTGGATCTTGTGATAGGTATATAAACCTACAGTCTGTCTCTTTACAAACTTAATCTTAACTTTTAGAAACATGGTGGTCAATACCAGATGAAACAGCTAAAAGAGTGGACGTGATTTCCTCTGGGAAGGGGAGATGGGGGAAGGAATGGGTGGGCAGGGGATCGCAATTGTCTTCTTGTACTCTACAGAATGATTTGACTTTTACCTATTTCTTCTGGTATTTATCATCATTATCAACAAACATGCTTATACTTTCATTTCCTGATTTTTTTTCAGTATTATATATTATCTCATGGTTTCCTGTTATTGGGAAGTAAGGATTTAGCTCTCTTACAGCCCTTCTCCCATCATCTCAATATATATTGGTTAGCTCAATACCGTATTTAGACAGTACACTGACTGCAAATATTATTCACAACTGATCCATGTAGTATATATTTCATTTCTTTTCTCTTATTGTACAATGTTGAGTATCCTTGGAGTTAATAGATATTTTTTCTATGTATCAGTCACTTATTCAAGCCCGCTTGATATCTTCAAACACACCAGGTAATTACCAGATTTGGTTTTGTTCGTGCTATCTTTCCTCCAGCCCTCCATCTTTCTGCTCTAACCCAGTACTTAGCCTGGGTCTCTCCTCACCATCACCAGAAGATAGGGGTGTGATTTCTTATACTTCTCTCTTTTGTTGGATTCTTGTTTCTTGAATGGCATGTCTTCCTTTTCTTGGTCAGGTGGAGTACATCCTCCACTAGTCTCCTGAGAAAAGGAACAGAGGAGATAAATTTGTTGAGGCTTTTCACATGTGCATATCTATTATCACCTATACTCACAACAATCTGCAAGATAGTTTTTATTATACTTATTGATAAGAAAACTGAAGTTTAAAGAGGCTTAATACATCTGCCCAAGCACACATACCTATAATGAAGTAGAACTGAGAAAGAAATTGCAGAGTTGTATACATGCACGCGCACACACACACACACACACACACACACACAATAAATTGGCTAGTACCACTTATCATTAATTCATTTCATTTTTACAGAAACAAATTTTAGAGAATTAATTTGAAGAGTATAAATTTTTCTTTCCTTCATTTAGTTTTGCCTAGACAATTAATTCATCACTCCTTTTGAATGATAATCCTAGAAAAAATTTTCATTTTCTGTAGTTAGAATATCGGCTTGAATATTAAAAGACAACAATCAATGGAGAAATGTTACAGATATAGCAAATTGAGTTTGACTATACTATATCGTATAAATGTTAGTTTGGACACAGTATTTTTTTCATGGGCATAATATAAATAGCAATAGGACTACAAGGATTTATAACTGCTGAGTAATAAGAAACTTATAAATTCTGGCTACAGTTTTTATTAGAGAAACAATTCTTCACTCCCAGTTCTTTATTGAATTATGTGACTATTGAATTTGAAGTCTAGGCAATGGCCTAGATGACCTTGAGTTCTCTCCTTTAGCATTAGCATGTTAAAATCACTTCATATAAAAATGAGGAACGAATGTAAAAATGATACCAATGTTTAATTCCTCCACAGCTGTTATGAACTGAAAGTTTGTGTCCCCTCAAAATTCATATGTTGAAGCCCCAACCCTTAATGTGATGGAATTTGGAGATAGGGCCTTTGGGAGGTAACTGGGTTTAGATGAGGTCATGGAGGTGGGGACCCCATGGTGCAATAGTGTCCATATGAAAAGAGTAAGAGAGACTAGATTACACTGTTTTCTCCACCATGTAAGGACGTTGAGAGAAGACTGCTGTTTACAAGCCAGGAAGAGTGTTCTCACCAGGAATCAAATTGGCTAGCACATTGATTTTGGACTTTCCAGCCTCCACAACTGTGAGAAATAAATGTTTGCTGTTTAAACCACCCAGTCTATGGTATTTTGTTATAGCTGCCAAAGCATATCAAAATAATAGCTCATTTATTAAAATTTGGGATATTTTAAGACCTAGGATATTATAATATGACGAGGAACACTTTATATTTAGAATGAATTCTTTATATATTAGTTTAAGATATCATGTAATTTGGAGGGCTGTAGAGTGTTTTTTTCAAAATTAGAACTCTACAGTTGCAAACACTAGGGTTCAAGTTTCACCCCTGCCACCATTGGCTGTTGGAATCTGAACAACTTTCTTCATTTGTGACGTAGCATTAATAAGGCACACCTTGTAGGGTATTGTGAGAGTCAAAAGACTAATGTCAGGTACTTAGCATCATGCCCTGTATGTACTAAGTACACAATATACGTGAGATTGCTTTTTTTTAAAATGACTTACATTTATTTTCTCTCTCCACCCCCCACCCCTTTCTCCTTCCCTCTCTCTCCCTCTCTGAGGTGGTAAAGAAAGACTCAAAATCAAGAGTAGTTTCCTGACTAAGAGGTCTATATTGGTCAGGATTAAGTCACAAAACAGAAAGTACAAAGTCTTTTGAACGAGGAAAGTTTAATATAAAGAATTATTAATAGAAGAATGAAGTCACAGAGAATTAACTTGTGAGAGGTAAAGAGAATTGGAAAGGATACAGGGTTAGCAGATACAGGGAGCAGCCACCACCCCTAGGGTGAGACAGAGTGTCCGAGGAAGCACCCTCACCCCACCCAAGCTGAGATCCAGACCCCCTTGCAGGGACGAGGATGACTGCTAGATGGCAGAAAAGTCACTGTGGAGGTGTACTGGTAGGACTTGCCAGAGATCTTCCCTCTGGGTTGTCAGAGAATGCAGTCCACAGAGAATTATCAAGCCTCAGAACTTGCGAGGTGCTGGGGATACCTGCTGACCACTGGATGCTGATGCAACTGGGAGCTGGGGAGGCTGCCCTCTGCGGGAGTCTAGTCCACTGCCCTGTGTGGCTTGGACCAGGGCACTTCCAGGTCATCTGTACAAAATAAAGGTCAGCCCCCCTGGGTTGATAGATGACCAAACTTGCAGGATCCTGGGCATATGTATACACGAAGCTGGGAACAGTTCCCAGGCTGGGGCGCTACCTTGTACTGCATGGGGCCCCTGGCTATACCACTGCTGCTTGAGTTGGAAGCTAAAAAGAGTGTGCTGCAGCCAGGTATTAGAGAAAGGTGCATCCTTCTGGAACTCAGCACAAGAGGGCAACCAATGGAGAAAAGCATTCTCTTCTGGAGCCTGGAAAGAGATCTACCCAGGAACCAAGAAGAGAACTCTTTTCTCCCCAAGTCTCCCTCTAGCACCCTCTATAGACAAGCCTTAATGTCTTGCTGGGTGGCAAAAGAGAAATATTTGCAAGGCCCAATTCTGTTATCACAGAGCATGCAAAAAGGATGAATTTGCAGCTGACCTGTAATACTTCAATAACCTGTACCATGTCACAGTCAGAATCATACATACAAATAAATCACCGTATCAGGACAACATTTATAGTATGCCTGACACTGTGTACCCTAGAGAGATCAAGAATATTAATCCTTAATGGGGCGATAAATGTCACATATACCATTCCAGGTGTCTGACATCCAAGAAAGAAATTTTAAATCTCCTCCTCAAAGAACTTAAGGAGGAAGCATGAAACAATTAGAAACAAACAATAATATACTGTCAAGAGTTAAGTAGGGTTATACAAACTTTTTTGCCAAGCAATTATAGAGATGATGGATTTTTTTTACTATGTTTTTATGTATTTATCTCTTTTTAATCTTCCACAGACACACTCAAACTGCTTTCTATTTAAGTATTTATTAAATTCCACAATAAAGTATATTTCTCTACAAGCTTTATAAACCACAAATAAACATTACTTTAAAATCATACAAAATCATATCACAATATTCTGCATGCACCAGTTCTGAATTTCCCAAAGCCTGATGATCATTACTTTGTAGATTAGCCAGAACCGTTTTCTTTTTTTTTTTTGGGTTAAATAAATATTCTTTGTCCCACCCAAGTGACGTCTTATTTGTCACCAATTTGTCACATTTGTT
The DNA here is from genome assembly GCF_964270905.1 of Leucopleurus acutus. Classification (NCBI taxonomy): domain Eukaryota; kingdom Metazoa; phylum Chordata; class Mammalia; order Artiodactyla; family Delphinidae; genus Leucopleurus; species Leucopleurus acutus. The sequence goes on from NC_139147.1 coordinate 111,350,151, forward strand.
TTTCTTGCTATTGCTTCTCTTAAGAAATGCATCTTGGTAGTTAAAAGAACATGTTGGAATCCAATAGACCTGGTTTAAATCCCAGCTCTTTCACTTTTTAACTTAAACAGTTATATAACTTACATGAAGACATACTTATGTATCTGTGGTACTTAGCAGACTGTTGATACACTGTAAATATTAGTTATATTTTAAAGTTTAACTAGCCTAAGAAAGGGGAGAACAAAAACTAATTAGTCTATTTTCTGCTTGTTAGTATCAGTGATAATGGAAGTAAAGGGAGGAAATTTTGAAACTCATGGATAAATACAGTTTAGCTGTCATCCATCAGTGGACATCAGTTTGATGAACGGTCTCTATAGTGACAGAGGCACAGCACTGGTCCAATCAACCAGAAAGTCTTAACAAATCAAGTTGTGAGTTTGGGGTGATGACAAGTCCATTTATTCATCTCTTTCTTTCTCCTAGGACTATGGCTGCTTTGGTGCCCTCAGGAAATGAAATAACATCAGAGTTAGATTAGATATTCTCTGTAGACTTGGTTCCCGGATATTAACATCCAGAAAGCACACAGAATGTTTACATGTGCTGGATTCATCTGGCTTCCTCATGATGAGCCAAGGCCAACTGGAATAGCCCATGTAGCCGAGATGTTATCATGATAAGCTCACAGTCACCAGATGTTCTATTTTCTACTCTCTCCCACATGGCAAAAAGTGAAACTGTCTGCCAGCCTCTTGATTAAACCAGTCTTCATCTTCTGTCCCATCCAAAATGCCAACTTCATAAATTATCTGTTCCACCCATTCTTTACCCTACAATCCCCTGACTGCATCACATACCTTACACTGCACAAAATACCAGAAAACAAATGTTAAGAAGTTCCTGAGAGAAAGCAGAGCTTCTTGAAGAAAACAGAATTCCTTCTGCTTTCATTTTCCTTATTAATTAAAATAATTTAAAAGCTGTACATCGTAGGAAAACAGAACCCATAGAAATGGATTGAGGCCCAAGATGTATAAGGAGAGAGAAATCAAGCAAATATCTGTGTAGAACAGATATTTCAGGTCTCAGCCACAAATCAATTTTTTTTTAGGGAAAGCAGGAAGAAGTTAATGGAGGATCACAACATTACTTTGAAAAATTACGGAAAACAGTGACTAATGACCCAATTTGTGAAACAATGAAGAAGTTGGATACCACAAGCTTTAGAACAGAAGCTTCACCATGATCCTGGGAAAGATGATGCAATAGATTACTAAATGGCCGTTTGTGAGCTCTTAGAAAGGAAGCAAAGCTCGCTGGAGATCAGCATAGTTCTATATGATCTAATAATGTCAGACATCACATTTCCTTTACTGACAAGGGTTTTGAATGGGATAGGGCAACAAAAATCCTTTAGAAATGGTATATATTAATTTCAGAAAGACATTTACCAAAATATCCCTTGATGTGCTTTGGGCAATTCATTAACTTATTTAAGACATATTTATGAAACCCATATTATATGCCAAAGGTTATACTAGCACTATGCAACATAGAAGAATATAGGCTGGATGATGGTAACCGTGGATTGAATACTTTCTAAAATCTCTACTCCCAAAGTATGTACTATCACGTGAATAAGAGTCCTAGCTGTCCTACATTTTTATGAAGATTTTTAACTACCCAGAATTGCTTAAGTTTAAGTGACATATTTGAAAACAGAATCAAGGCTGAGAGATAACTTGATAGGCTAAATTAATGGGCCAAAAACGACGAGGCAAAATTAATTGGAAATGACACAATATCTTGCACTTAGTTTCAAGAAATCAACTGCACAGGTAAAAAAAGCCTTCATTAAAACAGTTGCTCATATGAAAACAGCCACTGTATTTCACTGGAAGGTCACTATGATTTATTAAGTGTGACCTCTCTACTGAAAATTTAATAGAATTTGAGCTACCTGTCAGAGGCTTAGAGTCAGAATAAGAGTCCATCATAAGGACACTACCCCATACTTGTCAGACTATTTCTACCATGTTATGCTCAGCCTTGGGTACTGAATTGTAAGAGGGGCAGTCTCTGTCTACCAGCACGCCAAGTTGAAGGCAAACAGTATTGTGTATGTTTTGGCAATCTTGTCATAGAAAGTCAACTGAACTAATCGAAGGATGTCTGCGCAGAGAAACAAAAACTCCCGAAGGAGATAAAATAATTATCTTCAAATGTTGAAGGGTTTCAATGTGGAAGAGGGATTTAACCAAGTTTGTGAGTTTATGACCTTAGAGCCTGGGGATACACAAGGGACTGAGAGGTCTTATTTGCTGTGCAGGGTATTGGGGATTTGAAGCGAACGGAGAAGAGAGAGTAGAAGGGGTTTGAAAACCAGTATAATAAAGAGGAGGAGTAGAGACTGGTGAGTAGAGCAAAGCCTTTGAGATCAGATATACCTGGATTCAAGTCCTGGCTTTGAACTAACTGTGTGATCTTGGGAAAGTTGTCTAACCTCTCTAAATTCAGTTTTATCACCTGTGAATTTGGAATAATGATCGTACTTAATTCAGAGGATTGATATGAGAGTGAAAATATGTGATGCATGTAAAGAGAGATGTGCACAGCGTGTGATCAATTAATATTAGCTTGTCTGCTTTTTCTATAATGCAATGGAGTAAGGCTAGGATTAGCATCTGGAGGTTAAATTGAGTCAGTTTTTGGCTTTCTAATATAAGAAACTTCTGATCTGTTAGAACTTCCCAATAATACATTTTGAGTAATAATGAGCTCTCCTTCACTGGAATGTTCAAACAGGTTTGGGGAGGAGTTTTACATCATATAAGACATTGTTCTAGAATGACCCTATTTGTTCCTAGCTTTTACAAGTATGAAGATCTGTATTTAGCGTCAAATATTTCTCATAATTTTTCATATGATAGTATTTGTATTTTAATTATTCAGTTGAAATAAGCACAACAGAAACTCCTATAGAAAATATGAGTGACGGCTGCAACATTGAGTTTTTACTGTGTGGTAGGCACTTTACAATAACTCTACAATAAACTTTACAATAAATTCTACAATAAACTCTGCAATAAACTCTATGACACAGATGAACAAACTGAGGCTTCTAAGACTTAAAACATCGGACCTAGGCTACAGAATTTATGGAGGACAGTAAAAACTTTAAAATATTTTTTAAAAACACTAATTATCATACAAACAAATAGTAAACATGTGCCAAAATGTTATTTAACTTATCACTGAGAAAATCAAAAACTGACAAAGTTGGTTCAATGGAAGATACCAGAAACTGATTACATTATATAGAGTCCATGAAAGAAAGAATGCTGGGATAAAATTGCTAAATCAGATACAAAAATTTTATTGCCTTAATTCCATGAGGACAATAAAAACATAATCTTTGAAGTTATTTTCTCTCCTGGACAGAAGTGTCTTTTATCATTATTAGAAAAAGTCACTGTTACGTTGTGCAGGGAACAGCCTCCAATACCAAGTTTGATGTGTAGAATATCTACTGGGAAGTGCTCATGGGATCAACACCTAATGAAGAGAGCGTAAGAGAGCACGACTGGGGAGAAGGAGAAGCTGTGATCCTGCCCCAGGGAGGGCTCAGCTGATCCAGCTCTGTTTTTTTGAGCCTTTTATATCCCTTTCTTTACATGACTTCACCAGTCGTGGGAAGTTGGTTACTCTTGGGAGGAGGTGTGACCTTGGGAAAGCCAATTTTCTTCAATGAGGCAGTTCCCAAAGAGGACTGGTAACTGAGGACTGTCTTTTGGAAGTATTTCCAGTAGCTGGGGAATAAGACCTTCATTTCTGGAGGTAGATCTGGGGTACAGCTTATGGGCTCTATCACAAATAAAAATGGTTTAGTTTTCTACATATAGAAATCGAACTTTAAAGTATTGTTAAATGTCTGGGCCATAATCAGTAGTAAATAGTAAGTCCAACAAACTTACACTTCCCTAGGTCCTAGAGAGTCATAATGGGTTTGCTAGATAATTATTAGCATAATAACCAAGGGTGTGCAGCCATCTTTTGCATCATTTAAAATTTTCCTTAACAATAGTAAGGGGATATGACTCCAAAGAAACTCTCAACAATTAAGACAATATCATGAAGTAGCTAAGAATTTAACATCTTGAAATGGACTCATAATTTTTAAAATATTAGCACAAATGAACTCAAGATGTGTTATTGCTTCAAACTATGGACATTTCTTGGTAAAATATGAATATGAGACACTCCTCCCAGGGATTTGCAACCCACAGATTGCAAATAAAAGCATTAGATAAATTTAGGGCAATTTCTACCTCACAGATTCTGAAGGGCTTGTCTTCCTCAGAGAAAGAACACACCATGGATGTTTACTTTTAAAGAACATCAGGCAAAGTCTCTTTCTTAAACGTGCTTTTTCCTCCTTCCTCACTAGTGGCTGAAATTCTTTTAACAGGAACGAAATCTTGCATTTAATCACTAGTGTTATTGCCTAAATTTAAATGACTTTATGAGCAGCAAAATTATGCGGTGGACATTATTATTGCTGACCATGATTTTTAGAATTTCTTTCCTTGAGGCATACTTTGAAGTAAGATGTGGCTTGTGACTTGATTTAGTCAATGAAATATGAGTGTAATTATCATTTCCAGGCAGAAGCATTTATGAGCTGGTGCGTGATTTTCTCTGGTCTCTTCCGCTGTTGCAGCAATTGTAGAAGCATGCATTGATGTGGAGGTGCCAACAGTTTGAAGAGGCCTGGAATGCAGGCCTCTTCACATGGAGGCTGGTTGCTGTGGAGAGCTGCCCATACTCTCCAGCAGACTTCATGGGACTGAGAAAGAAACTGTGTCAAGCCACTGAGATTTTGTCTTTATTATCTTAGCATAACTGAGGTTAACTTACTAATAGAAATGAAGACTTACGTGTATGCTGAGATATAACTGACTCAGATTATCTACTTTCCTTTTGGCAGGTTTTAGCAGAAAGGAATGGCAAAGAGAAGCCAGGAAGGCATTCTTAGGACACTCAGTCAGGGGAAAGGAAACCAGTAGGTGGGACAAGGAAATATTTAAAACCTTTTTAAGTTCATCCTGTGACAGACTTTCACTGATGTAGTTTATTAAAAGTATTTTCGTAGTTTATTGAAAATATTAAAAATACTTTTGTAAAAGTATTTTTGTAATATTAAAGGTTTCTTTCCCTCCTTCCCTCTCTTCTTTCCTTCCTCCCTGAGTTGATACCAGAGAAACTGGAGCAGAGAAACCTTGAAGATTTAGTTGAAAGTCTTAAAAAATTATATAAACACTTTCTTACAGTTTACAGAATATTATGGGGTTTCTAATATACATATCATTGTTCAACTTGCAACTATTGAAGTGGTTCACAATTCAGAAGTCCTTCCAAGTACAAACAGCACATATCTAGGCCACTTAAAGGTTTATTTGTTACTAACTCTACTACTGGGGGAGCACACTTAAAATGTGAGTTAAAATCTACATAGTTTCTAAAAATGTAAACCTCATTTTTATTGGAGTCATACAGGCTCATAACAACAAGAACAAAACCATAGTCCTATATTCACTCTACCCTTCCCATCGCTATCTTCTACTTTCAAGAGTCAAATATATTTAACTCTCTTAACAGTTCTCTACAGTAGTTACCTTCAAATTTCGTTTTAATTGCTTATAGTTCTCTTTCTCCTTTTCTGTTTTAGATATTATATATTGACTTACTACTAAGAAGGATGAATGTTTACCTCCATTAAATTGGTAATTGCCCCAATTAATATCCTCTTATACACACCACCCTCCCCTAATTTTAAATATTATACTTTGAGTGAAATCAATACTCATTGACAATACTATGACTATACATATTCACAACTGAGCCGTGTAGTATGAGGTATTTTATTTAATTTATAATTTTTATTTTCTCTTGATGTGATAATTATCTACCATTTTTTAAAGTTTATTTTTCTAATTACTTAACTCTAATTCAGACAGAACTATAATACTATAAAACTCCCAGTGATACATTCAAACACATTTTCTGGTTTCATTTTTTTTTTTTTTTGACATATTCCTCCTGGAGTCCTCTATCCTCTTGAAATTATTAGGATTGTTTGCTCTCTCGGCCTAATGCCTAGGTGTCAAAATGCAATCTCCCTTTACCATGAATTTGTGTGCCTTCTGCAATCATGAACACACTTGAAATGAATGAAAATTGGAAAGCCTCAGCAAAGAAATAGAAACTCTCGACAAAGAAATAGAAGATATAAAGAAGAAGTCAATGGAAATTTTGGAGTGGAAAAGTGTAGTAACCAGAATAAAAAACTCAGTGGATGGACTGAAGAGCAGAATGGATGGGACAGAGGAAGGAATCAGTGAACCAGAAGATAAAACAATAGAAATTACCCAATTTAAATAATAGAGGAAAAAATGACTGAAAAAAATATGAACAGAGTCTGCCTTGGGCACCTGTGGAATGATAATAAAGGATCTAACATTTATATCATCAAATTCCCAGAAGAGAAAAAACAAGGAGGCCCCAAAAGAGTACTCAAAGAAATAATGGCTGAAAACATCTTAAATTTAGCAAGAGACAAAACCCCACAGATTCAAGAAACTGAGTGACCCTCAAAAAGGATAAATCCAAATTAATCTATGCCAGTACACATCATAATTAAACATCTAAAAATTAAAGACAAAAAAATTGAAAAAAATTGCTAAAAGGCAAAAGCAATTCCAATGACAGTGGATTCTCATCAGAAATCATGGAGGCCAGAGGAACTGGCAAAATATTTTTCCACTGCTGAAGGGAATTAACTGTCAACCAGAATCCTCTACTCAGTGAACATATTTGTCAGTAATGAAGGGGAAATCAAGACATTCTCAGATGAAAGAAAACTAAGGAATCTGTTTTCAGCAGACCTAACCTAAAAGACTGTCTAAAGGAAATTTTTTAAACAGAAATCTATAAAATTGAAAACAGAAAACAATAGCCAAAATCAATGAGACAAAGAGCTGGTCCTTTGAAAAGATCAATAAAATTGACAAACCTCTAGGAAGACTGACAATGAAAAAAATTGAGGACACAAATTACCAGTGTCAGGAATGAAACAAGATCAGTGTAGAGAGTCTGCAGACATCAAAAGGAAAATAATGAAATGCTACAAACAACCTTATACACATAAATTTGACAATTTAGACAAAATGGCCAATTCTTTGAAAAACCCAAACTACCACCATTTACTCATTATAAAATAGACAATTTTAATAGTCCTATAAATATTAAGTAAACTGAATTTGTAACAAACGCTTCTCACAGAAATCTCCAAACCTACATCATTACACTAGAGAATTTTATCAAATATTTAAAGAATAACTGACAACAATTCCACACAATCTGGGACAGAATATGCCCCAATTCATTTTGTGAAGCTTTCTATAGAGCTACAGCAACCAAAATTGTGTAATTATAGCATTGGGATAAACATATAGGTCAATGGAACAGAATAGAGAACCCAGAAATAGAACTAACATTCCCAACTGATTTTTTACAAAGGTACAAAAGCAATTAATTGGAGGAAAGGACCTTTTCAACAAATGCTCCTGGAACAATTAGACATGCAGAGAGGAAAAAAAACCACAAAAGCAGAAACTCAACCTAGTTCTCACAACTTACATGAAAATTTAACTGAAAATGGTTCACAGACTTAACTGCAAAATGTAAAACTATAAAACTTTAAGAAAAAAACATAAAAGAAAATCTTCCAGATTTAGGGCTAAATGAAATGTTCTTAGACTTAACACCAAAAGAATAATCCATGAAAAGTAATGTTGATAAATAGGACTTCATTTAAAAAAAAAAAAAAAGCTCTTTGAAAGACCCTGATAAGAGATTGAGAAAAGAAGCTATTGACTGGAAGAAAATATTTACAAACCATCTCTCTGAGAAAGATTTGGTATCTCCACTACATAAAAAACTCTCAAAACTTAAGTGTAAAAGCTTTTAAGTTTCATTAGGTCCCATTTGTTTATTTTTTATTTCCATTACTCTAGGAGGTGGGTCAAAAAAGATCTGCTGTGACTTATGTTGAAGAGTGTTCTGCCTATATTTTCCTCTAAGAGTTTTATAGTGTCTGGCATTAGATTTAGGTCTTTAATCCATTTTGATTTTATTTTTGTGTATGGTGTTAGGAAGTGTTCTAGTTTCATTCTTTTACATGTAGCTGTCCAGTTTTCCCAGCTCCACTTATTGAAGAGGCTGTCTTTTCTCCATTGTATATTTTTGCCTCCTTTGTCAAAGATAAGGTGGCTCTCTTTCCTGTTCCATTGATCTATATTTCCGTTTTTGTGCCAGTACCATACTGTCTTGATTACTGTAACTTTGTAGTATAGTCTGAAGTCTGGGAGCCTGATTCCTCCAGCTCCGTCTTTCTCAAGATTGCTTTGGCTATTTGGGGTCTTTTTTGTTACAGATTGCCGACAAATACATGAAAGGATGCTCAATATCACTAATCATTAGAGAAATGCAAATCAAAACCACAGTGATGTATCACCTCACACCAGTCAGAATGGCCATCATCAAAAAATCTACAAACAATAAATGCTGGAGAGGGTGTGGAGAAAAGGGAACCCTCCTGCACAGTTGGTAGGAATGTAAATTGGTGCAGCCACTATGGAGAACAGTATGGAGGTTCCTTAAAAGACTAAAAACAGAACTACCATGTGACCCAGCAATCCCACTACTGGGCATATACCCTGAGAAAACCATAATTCAAAAAGATACATGTATCACAATGTTCATTGCAGCACTATTTACAATAGCCAGGACATGGAAGCAACCTAAATGGCCACTGACAGATGAATGGATAAAGAAGGTGTGGTACATATATACAGTGGAATATTACTCAGCCATAAAAAGGAATGAAATTGAGCTATTTGAAATGAGGTGGATGGACCTAGAGTCTGTCATACAGAGTGAAGTAAGTCAGAAAGAGAAAAACAAATACTGTATGCTAACGCACATATATGGAATCTAAAAAAGATGGTACTGATGAACCTAGCGGCAGGGCAAGAATAAAGATGCAGACGTAGAGAATGGCCTTGAGGACATGGAGGGGAAAGGGAAACTGGGACGTAGTGCGAGAGTAGCATTGACATATATACACTACCAAATGTAAAATGGATGGCTAGTGGGAAGCTGCTGCATAGCACAGGGAGATCAGCTCAGTCCTTTGTGACGACCTAGAAGGGTGGGCTATGGAGGGTGGGAGGGAGGCTCAAGAGGGAGGGGATATGGGGATATATGTATACTTATAGCTGTTTTACTTTGTTATACAGCAGAAACTAACACAACAGTCTAAAGCAATTATACTCCAATAAAGGTATTAAAAAAAGAAAAAAAAACTGTAAAAATAGATACAATCCAATAGAAAATGAGCAAAGGCATAAACAGACATTAGACTGTAGAGAACATACAGATACCAAATAAGCACATAAAAAGGTATTCAACATCATTAGCCAATGAAGTAGCACCACACACCTAACAGAATGGTTAAAAGAAAAAGTAATAACATCACCAAATGCTGGTGAGGATATGGGAAACCTGGGTCACTCATACATTGTTGGTCGGATTGTAAAATGTTACAGTCATTCTGGAAATATTTTGGCAGTTTCTTAAAAATTAAACTTGCAATTTTTGATCCAGCAGTTACACTCATGGGTATTTATCATAGAGAAATTGTGATTTATATTTACATAAAAACCTAAACATGAATATTTATAGCCCCCCAAAGGAAGCAACCCATATGTCTTTCATTGGATGATTAAACAAACAGCCATACATCCATACCATGGAATATTGCTCAACAATAAAATGTAATAAACTATTGATACATGCAATAACCTGTATGGCGATCTCCAGAAAATTATGGTGAATTAGAAAAGCAAATCCCAAAACTTTACGTGGTATATAATTCCATTTATATAAGACTCTTGAAATAACAAGACCATGGAAATGGAGAACAGATTAGCGCTCACCAGAGATTAAGCAGGTGTTGTGGGGGAGAGGGAAGTATGTTCAGCTTTCAAAGTGAAATATGAAGGAGATTTTTGGGATAGAAATGTTCTGTATTTTGATTGTATCAATGTCAGTATTCTGGTTGTGGTGTTGTACTATAGTTTTGCATGATATTACCACTGGATAAAACTGAGTAAATGGTACAGGGAACACTCCAAATTATTTTTTTACAACTGCATGTGAATCTACAATTATCTCAAAATACAACGTTTAACTTAAAATACTATGCCATGAGAAAATAGAATTTTGAAATATTTGGAAATTGAAAGATAAGCCAATAAATATATATTATACTTGTGTATATATATGTAGTATACATATGTATACATATTGCAGTGTACATATATTTCTGTGTATATGAATAAACCTATGATATTTACTATTTGGCCATTTACAAAAAGCATTTGCCAACCCATGATATACACACACACAAAATTGATATTAGCAGATTCAACGTTCACAGTTTCCACTAGAACTTAAGAATTCCAGGGCATATAGGAATTTATAATTTTGCCAATTCATAGATTTTATTAGCACACTGTAATTCTGGTGTTTGTTAGCAAGCTGTTTAGCTAACCGGGGAACAATCACAACACAGTTTTATGCTTTACTTGTCATTCCCTATTCTTTACATTATCCTACATGATATAAACATTTTTTTTTCTGAAAAATAGCCATTGATAAGATGCTAATAAAAATGTAGTTAATTTTTAGTGTTAGATATGCAGGGGAAAGACAAAGTGCTAATAAAGGAACACATCAGTTATAACATACTTTTGTGTTTTTAAAATGTGAGGAATTCATCAAGGTATTGACATACATCCCTTGAGAATGTCAGTGGTTCAGAAATACATATAAAATACATATTACCATTTTGTTGAAGAAATTTAAGTAGAAAGTAAAATAATTTTAATAGCAGAAAATAGTACATGAGGATTTTTGGTAAATTCATAAGGCTTCTTACAACATAACTAAGAATGAGCCAATGATATTGAAATCATATGAACATAGAGTCAGTATTGTTTTAAATACTGCATTGCTTGGGAAGATCTGAAATATTATTTCCGTACAGTGTTTTAGCATTTTCTCCTCTCTTCTTACTCCTTTGTGTAGTTTTTGTTTGTTTGCTTTTCAGGGTTATAGTTTCTAGTACAGATCAAAGAATTTCTCTTTCAGTTGGATCTAACCATCACAATTTTAAACATGTGTTTGCTGTTAGAAGCCCTCCCTTACCTCAGTTCATAGTGAACATTGTTCTAATGCTGTGGTTGCAGTTTGAGGAGGTAGTGTTGATGTATCAGTAAATAACACTAGTAAAAATAGTATGCTTTTTTAAAAAAAAATCATTTTATTTTATTTTTGGCTGTGGCATGTGGGAGATCCCGCTGTGGAGCACAGGGCTCAGTTGCTCCATGGCATGTGGGATCTTAGTTCCCCAACCAGGGGTCGAACCCACGTCCCCTGCATTGGAAGGTGGATTCTTAACCATCAGACCACCAAGGAAGTCCTCAATATGCTTTTCTGTCCTTCAGGCCCAGACATATATACAGTGCTTTAAACAATCATACAAATGATAAAGGAAGAATACTATACACTATTATATTTTCTTTTACTTTTTGCTGTATTTTGTACCATTTCCCTCTTCTATAACTTCCAGTTTCACTGAAGTTTGCTATTACAAATAAACGATTTGGAAAATAATTCTTTCAGAATGATTCTTTTTTCTTGCATGAAAGTTTTATACAGTTTTTATTTAAAGTTTAGTCTGCTTTTATCACCTCACATGAAACTTACATTTCAATAATTTTGTTTCACGTGCGTTTTTTTAAACATCTTTATTGGAGTATAATTGCTTTACAATCGTGTGTTAGTTTCTGCTTTATAACAAAGTGAACCAGCTATACATATACATATATCCCCATATCTCCTCCCTCTTGTGTCTCCCTCCCATCCTCAGTATCCCACCCCTCTAGGTGGTCACAAAGCACTGAGCTGATCTCCCTGTGCTATGTGGCTGCTTTTCACTAGCTATCTATTTTACATTTGGTAGTATATATAAGTCCATGCCACATGCGTTTTTAATAGCTTACCGTGTTGCTTGAGTGAATGCTGACATCAGCTATAAAATGTTTGTGGGCATATCAACATAGTCTTACAGTCATATATAAATCATGTAAAATGTGTACTTAACCCTGACAGAACTTTGGCATAACTTTTAAATTCTCATTATCTGAGGACATACGAAATTGGGAAAAGCATAAGAATGGTTTCTGGAACTTTCCAATTCCCTCAGGAAGCAATTGAGTGTTGATTTACTTAGGATTCCAGAGTAAATTTCCCGACCACAATCAACGTTTTACAATGTCTATAAGTGGTAATTCCCTTTTCCTCAAAGTTTCTTTATAATTAAGCGGGCAAGTATTACAGTTTTTGAGGAGTGTTAGAGAGAGAAGGGGGGATTAGTTATACAGCCTACAGCATTTATTTGAATACATTGTTTAAGTCTCAGAAAACTGGGCTGAAAATTTTAATCATTCGTTTTGCAGAAACATAGAGATCTTACAAAAACCTTTAAAGTGATAAATTTGTGTGCCTTTCTAATATAGACCATATAATAGAATGGAAAAACTACAGTATTTGGAGTTAAAACACATACACACACACACATCCTAGGTTTAAGTTTTGGCTCTAGGCAGTGTTCTTATGCTCAGACAAAAGTGGAAAATCTTGTTAGTTGCAAAGCAGAAAGACACTAATCTTTCCTATGTAGCCGAGGGACATGCATGTTTATAAATATTTAATATTGCTGTTATATCAATATAGCTAGGAGATAGCCTTAGTTTCATCCTTTTCTCTTTATAGATGGTCAAAATTTTTAAGTATATTATCCCCAGTTTTACTCTTTTTATCTGCTAAATTTATCAGTTCTTGTGAAAACTATTTGATACTTTTTTCTTTATATATTGGGTTTATATTGGTAGTTGCACATAGGTCCACAATTGTTATATTATCAAGTAATGTACATATTTATACATAATACTGCTTTTAACACTGTCTATTTGCTTTAATGGTACTACTTTTGCTATATATATATTTTTATTATTTATTTTGGGGGGGCTACTCTATGTTGCAGTGTGTGGGCTTCTCACTGCAGTGGCTTCTCTTGTTGCAGAGCACAGGTTTCAGTAGTTGTAGCACGTGGGCTCAGTAGTTGTGGCACATGGGCCCTAGAGTGCATGGGCTTCAGTAGTTGTGGCACATGGGCTCAGTAGTTGTGGCTTACAGGCTAAGTTGCTCTGCAGCATGTGGGATCTTCCCAGACCAGGGATTGAACCCATGTCCCCTGCATTGGCAGATGGATTCTTAACTACTGTGCCACCAGGGAAGTCCCTACTTTTGCTATATTATCTTTTTCTTGGTTAGTATCATTTTCTATTCTTCCATTTTAAAACTTCCTATGCCGTTACGTTCTAAACATGAATTTGTAAATAGCTGAATTTTCTTTCTTTTTATTCAAGTTGAGAATATCTGCCTTTTAAATAAGTTTATTTTGCTTATATTCATAATGATTACATTTCTATCATTTTATTTCTTTATCATGTAAGTCCTTCACTTCTTTGATCTCATGCCTTCTTTACATAACATCCTTATTTTGCTTTTTCTGCTACTGGTTTCAAAGTTATACTTTCTGTTCTATTCATTTGAGTCAGAGTTTCTCAGCAACAGTACAGATGACTTTTTGGGCTGGATAATTCTTTGCTGTGAGAGCCTGTTCTGTGCATTGTAGGATGCTTCTTAACAGCATGCCTGACCTCTACTCTCTCCTAGAGTTATGGCAACCAAAAATGTCTCCAGCCATTGCCAAATATCCCATAGGGGAAAACTCACTCCCATTTGAGAACCACTGTTTTAAAGGTTATCTGTAAATTGTTATGTGCACATAAGTTTTAAAAAGCTTAATATCACACTGTATCTTCTGCCCAGAGAAGATGGGGACCTTAAAATACTGTGTTTGAACTCCTTCCTTGTAGATTTAATTTCCTTTCTGGTAAAGTACTTTCTTCTGAAATCGTACTTTCTGTAAGTATAAAGTCTCTTACTGGGTTTGTATCTGAAAATGCGTTTATTTTATCCTTATTTTTAAATGACAGTTGAGATTGGGTTGGAAGGATGATGTTACTTTTCCTCAGCAATTAGGAGATATTACTCCATTTGGGTTTGGCATGTATCATTGCTCATGAGAAGTCTGCTGATCATTACTTGGAAGTGATTTGTATTCTCTAAGTTTTTATTATTTTCTCATCATCTTTGATGTTCTGTAGTTTCCTTATGATATGTTATTCTATATGTGGGTTTGTTTTTAAATTAGCCTACTTAGGATTTGAGAAGTGTTTTTACTCTGAGTATTCACGCTTTCTTCAACTCTGGAAAATTCTCCAACACCATCTCTTCAAATATGGCTTTCCTCTCATTTTCTGGATTCTCTCCTAGAACTGTAGTAGAAATAAGCTGGAATATCTCATTCTTTGTTTGTGTCTCAACTTTCACGATTCCATCCCTTTATCTGTCTGTGTTTCAGTCTCAGTGATTTCTTTATATTTATCTATCATTTTATCAATTTTCTCTTTAATATTGTCCAACATAACTGCTTACAAATCTGAGTTTTTAATGTTAATAAACTACATTATTTGATTCTATAATTTACATTTTATTCTTTTTATCTGACTCCTCTCTTTTCCCCACAAAGTTTCTTCTTGAATTTTGGTTATATTATTTTCATCTCTGAATATTTCAAATCTATTTTATAATATCTCTTTTAGAGTTGTCTAAAGGGATTGATGAGATATGAATTTTCTCATGTTCATAGCTGCCATTTCTAATTTTGCCAATCTATTTCCTTTATGTATGCTGAAATTTCGACAGATGGGCTCCTTGTCAGTGGGAGTTATTTTTCTTTTGGAGGACTGAGTGACCTAAGTTGTGGGAATGTCCTTTCAGTTATTAAGGAAGTACCTTGGCTCTGTGCTTCCCTCTGCACTGAGTAAATGTGCATATTCAGAAATCACATCCACAAGTTCATGTTTTCTCTTTCTTTCAGGTTATAATTATTCTTCCAGTGATCCATGGAGATTAGATGACCTCTGCCATATCCTAAGGCCACTGGATATCCTCTCTGGTCCTTTAGCATAGATAAGACAACTCATGCAGATTCTTCTCTTTACTTAGGAAGCTCAGTTCCATCTCTCAGACACCAAGACCATGGCCACCACAAGCATCTTGGTGAAGCTGTGTTAAAAATCCAGTTATTTAGACAGATGTTCAATCCAGATACTCTATGGGACACTTTAGTTCTCAGTCACTCTTTGTTTAAGTTTCCTCTTATTTTCTGGCATCAGGGATTGCTCATTTTTACTTTTAAGCGTGGGTTTGAATTTAAATTTTATTGGTTATATTTATCAATATAATGTTAATATATAATTTCTATATTGGAAGTTTTCTACTTCTGTTGAGTTTTCTGTATTTACTAGAACTCATTTGATTTTCTAATGTATCAATATTTCTTATTACTGCTTTTGCTTCTGTATCTTTATTTTTTTAAAAAAGAAATCATTATTTTATCCAGTTTTACTCAGATCTTAATCTGTTCTCTCCTTTAAGCCTTCTGCATCTGTTTCATAGAGATTGCCTCTTTTCATATCCTACTGAGAACACCAAACCTATTTTTAAAAAACTATGCTAGTTCATATAGTTTCATGTAGTTCATATACTTTTCAGATGTCTTCACTTCATTTTTGCTTTAGGATGAGGTTCTTACCCCCTTCAACTACAGTAAATTTTTCATGAGTTCTACACTAGGGTTTTTTTCTAGTTAAACCTCTAAATCCACCCTCCACCCTCCTTCACCCTCTGGGCACTCACTGTGAAGCTAATATTTATGGACTCCATCAATAGACGGGAGAATCTTCTGGCTTCCAGTTGAGTCCAACCAGTGGGAGCACCTGCAGGAGATTGGAGGACAGAAAGAGAATGAGATTGAAATATTTAGTTCTCTATCTGCATTCCTTCCAGGCTGTTGACACTTGGCATAGCACCTGTGAGGGACCCTGTCCTTGTAGCTTCCTCTCTAGATTCCAAGATCTGTTCCCTGACTTTGCCCCTTCAGACTTGGGGTAGAAATGGCTCCCTGTGGTTGCTAACCCTGGGGATCTGCACCATCCTTCCTTGTATTTCTACACCCTGCCCACACTTTGGTAAAACAATCCCTTTATTAAATTCTTTTCTTGTATTAGTTTTTGGTTGTTTGTTTGTTCTTTTCTAAGTCTTGATTAATAAAGGTTTCACTTCAGGTTTTATTTTTTGCTATTTTTTCTCATTCTTTATAGGGAGATGATCTATCTAGAGCAGCCAACGGATATGTGGAGTTTCCTTGGCCATAGTCTTAAAATGTGCTAGTCAGTTCTGTTTTCCCTGGTTATAGCTTGAATTTATTGCTTTCATGTTGTATGGCTTTGTTAGAATCAAATAGGAATTTCTCCAGTCCCATTGCCTAGCTCTCCAATATTCTCTGCAGTACTCCATGCTAGCTGTGACACTCATATTTAACTAGCCAAGTTGCTTTATGTGTAGGAAGGGAAGAGAGTATCACTTTCCCGCATACATAGATTAAGAAAAGGCTCTCTCTCTCTCTTTATATATATATATATATATATATATAAGTTTGTCATGAAAATGATTACTCAAAGGGGTACTTCATCTGACAGAGAGGTTAAAACAAAGAGAAAGACTCAATGCTGAAAAAGTTAGACTATAAAAAGACTTGCAGTAGCATTCTGCTTCCACTGGGCCAAGTAGCTCTTATCAGACTAGCCCTCTTGGGATTGATAAAAACTATCAACTCTTGAAAAATATATATAAAACAACTACTTGATGGCACTGAAGAGTAAACAGAAACAGGTAGAAATTGGAGGAGAGATGATACTTGGAAGAAGGGCAAGAAATCTTGTGAGTTTCCTGTTTATAAAACATTTAGCCTCCACCTCCAGGGATAGCTAAAACTGATGGAAAACCCACAATTTTAGTTGTATGAAGAACCAGAAGACAGGGTTCAGTGGGCAACTGCAGCCACTGGAATATGAGGAGGAAAAATACCAGAAAAGGAGAAAGCTAGAAAGAGGGAACCCCAGATTCTGTGTGTAACTCTGCCCAAATCTCTGGCAGTTCAGCTAAGGCTGAAAGAACTGGACTGAGATTTGAGATGCTGCCCACAGCAGGGAAACAGAGTTTGGTAACAGAGTAACTCTGTTACTCAAACTAACTGCTTGCATAAAAAAACAAAAAAAACAAAAAAAGAGAAAAAAGACATGCAGATATTTCCTTATTGAACTTATCAGGCCGGGGCAAAGCTTATCTGTGTAGGGAGGGTTTCCTTCCCTTCAATTCTGTTTCTTTTCCATTTTTGTCTCCCCCTCCCCACACCCCTGCCCTCTGCCAATTCCTTGAGATGTTTTCTTGAAGCTCCATTCATCTTTCTACAAACCAGACAGAATCTCTTATCCCTTTTCCTACCTTGTCATTCAGTCATTACTTGCAAGGAACAAAAACACACTGAAAATAGCTCAACAACAAAAAAGAAGTGAATGTTATTCAAAGCATAGGAATTTAATACAAGGAAAAGAGGTAGACTTCATAGACAGGAGACTGGGTCTAGTAACAGAAAGTCATCAGATCTAGAAAAAGGAAGATATTTCTCTTTCTAAGGCTACACTACTCTTTTGTCATTGCTTGTTTCTGCATGTAGTCCAATATTGAAACCCTAAGAAGAGACCTCTGCCCTTAAGTCTACATGACTACTTGGCCTCCACTCCCAATGTGACTCATTCTTTGAGTCCAATTTCCAGGAAAAGACAAAAAACAAAACCAAGAAAGCCACTTTACGTACTGGCCAACTTTGAGTTCTGGTGCTGATGACTGGCCCATTAGCAGTAGCTGGTGAGATGTATGTGTGATACATATGTTGAAGGGGAATGGGTAGATGGGTTACATGATCCCCACAGAAGCCCTCTGGGAGGCAGAAGATTTTCTAAGAAGGCATGCAAATTATCTTGTCAAATATACGACAACCTCTGAAATCAATAATTTGTGATATCTTGGTATAGCACTTAATAACAATAGATAATTATTTTCATGATGGGGACACTGCTAGGTTACTTGTTAAGCCACAAGTATTTCTATTGCTGTCTTCAAAAGCAGAGTTGTATACATTAAGGAAATGGTCATTGTCAAGGACCTTAGACCATATATTTATTCATCTTCAAAATTCATATAGCATGATTTGATGTATTATCTAATTTTCTAATGGTGGCAACAGACTGATAGTCGTAGATATTACAGGCGAATACATTCTCTTTTTGTATTATTTTCTATCCAGGACCTCTAAAGTTTCTTTTGTTAATTATCATATATATAATCCTTTTTCTACTGAAAGGGTAGAGTGTTAACACCCAGCAAAAGACTCTAAGGGAATATAGGGACTACATCAAAATGTTAACAATTGTTATCTTTGGGAGTAAGATTTGTGAATGATTTTCTTTCATTTAAAATATATGTTAAACTATTCTACAATTAATTGTATTACTTTAATAATAAAAAAATTAACTTCAGGGCTTCCCTGGTGGCACAGTGGTTGAGAGTCCGCCTGCCGATGCAGGGGACACGGGTTTGTGCCCCGATCCGGGAAGATCCCACATGCCGCGGGGCGGCTGGGCCTGTGAGCCATGGCCGCTGAGCCTGCGCGTCCGGAGCCTGTGTTCCGCAACAGGAGAGGCCACAACAGTGAGAGGGCCGCGTACCACAAAAAAAAAAAAAAAAAAAAAAAACTTCGTAAAAATAATGCATTTTAAGTGCACAGAGGAAAATGTTTTTGTAAATGAGACGAACGGTGGGTAGAAATACGTGATTAAAGTTTTGTGAGCATCTAAGTATGGCTGAGAAAAGCACAGAAGTAAAAACCAGGACAACTTAGAGAAAAGAGAGTGCTAGAAGATAACAAATAAATTTAGAGTTACAATAAAAAAGAAAAAGTAAGAAATAATGGTCAACATAAGAGACAATAAAGGGAAACTAAAAGTAGACTTTGACATTTACCTTTAAATACACGTAGTAGAATCACAAGTAAAAACTGATTCTGCTACGAGGACGCGCAGAAAGACTTCAGTTCAAAATTCTGAGAAAAAGTTATTTTTGCGTTGGTAACTTTTTTCAAAAAAACTTAATGGTCTGACTGGGGATGGTGGGTGAAAATGGAGACCATGATGAGAATAAGAAAATGTGAAGAAATAATTCAAATTTGGTCACTTAATCTGATCATTCAAATATTTATTTATCTTTTCTCTGCCATAATCTAGAGGCAGGAAGGCAGGGAATCAAGTAATAGTAGAGCAGTGATTTCTAAATGTTAGTCTAGAAGCAATTGGGGCTGCCGTTGATCAAGATTTTATTAGTTATTTTTAGTAAAGGGAGAAAAATTAGAACAATATAGTGGACTTCATATTAAGGTAAATTTATTAAATTTACATGAGATTATGTCCTTAATATACTTTCATTGTTAAAATGTCCTTTCTCTTATGAAATGACATAGCTAGTAGATGATGGCTTTTAATGTATTCTCAGCAAAAGGAAGAATTGGGAATGCTATATCCACCCCAAAGTTTATAAATCTGTGAGATCCAAGAGGTAAAGAACTGCAGCTTTAAACCATTGTCATTGTACGTATCCTTTAAGGGACAATAGTTCAACTGAGCAAGGAGATACACATCCATAAACAGGAGCAGTGTCAGGCATTAAGTGATTGTTTGACACAGTGAGTGGCATAGATGTGGGCTGGCAGGATCAAGAAGTCTCACAGTGGAGGTGAGACTACCTTGTGTTTTATACCCTGGGTAAGACTTTAAGTGATGATGGCAGAGAACAGGGCACTCTGGAAGTAGACAAATGGGAAGATGAAGTTCAGAATACACATGACATACAAAGGCCTATGAACTGAGTAGATGTACTTGTTGGGCACGGCAAAAAAATAAGTTCAGATAGAGAAGATTGATGCAGGTTGAGAAAAATCACGCACTTCAGGATTGAGTGTTTGGTTTTTACCGTTAAGTAATGACAATTGTTTGTTAGTTTGTTAGTTTTAAAGCAAGGTGAATGACTGCTTGAAATTATTCATTTAAGGTTTTTCTCTATGTATTTGGTGCTCTGCTGTTTAAACTACGTATCTAGGTTTGACTTCATGATAATTTATTCAGTTTTTAACATGTTGATCTTCCTGAACCTATGGTTTTATATCTTTAAACAATTTTGAGAAGTTCTCAGTCATTCAAACATTATCTTTTGCCATTGTCTCTATATTTTCAATCTTCAACTCCTAAGAGACGTATGTTAGAACACCTCATTCTGTTTCGTGTCTCTGAATATAACACCTGGCTTGGCCGAAAGGCTCAAGTCAATTCTCAAGTGGGTCTTGCTCTTTTTTTTTTTTTTAAAATAAGTTTATTTTATTTATTTATTTTTGGCTGCGTTGCGTCTTTGTTGCTGTGCAAGGGCTTTCTCTAGTTGCGGCAAGCGGGGTCTACTCTTTGTTGTGGTGTGCAGGCTTCTCATTGTGGTGGCTTCTCTTGTTGTGGAGCATGGGCTCTAGGGGTGCAGGCTTCAGTAGTTGTGGCACGTGGGCTCAGCAGTTGTGGCACACGGGCTTAGTTGCTCCACGGCATGTGGGATCTTCCCAGACCAGGGATCGAACCTGTGTCCCCTGCATTGGCAGGTAGATTCTTAATCACTGTGCCACTGGGGAAGTCCCAAATGGGCCTTGCTCTTGGAGAAAACATTGCCCTGCTGAGCAGTCTTGTCTTGATAATACTCAGCCCAAACCTGATGTCTGATGTCCCAGGTCTGCTTTGCCTGTGGGCCTGGTGTCACCAACTTTCATGTTCTCTTTGGCTCCCCAGTATTGCCGTTGCATGGACCAGTGACTTGTTATATGTCCAAGAGCCAAAAGTGAGGCAACAGCTGTGAAGTGGGATGGGAGCACTTGTTTAGAGGTCTGAGGATCATGGCCCAGTCCTGAGTCACTGCAGGCTCTAGGCTCACTCAGATTATTGAGTTCTTGGTTCTCTCCACCTTTAACATACTTTCTCCACATATCACATGGCTTCATCCTTCACTTCTTTCAAGTCTTTATTCAAGTGCCATTCAATGAGATCTTTGATGAATACTCTATTTAGAATGGCAGCAAGTTTTTATGTCAATTTCTTGGTTTGCAGATGGTTTACATTTGACTCTCAAAACTGCATGAAGTACAGCACTCTGGTTATAAGATGTTCGGGAGGCTTTCTCTTCCACCCTTGCTGAGACAGATTTCCCTGTTATCTGCTTTTAATGGTGGTTGAGCTTCCTCTCATCCCTTCTTTTTCCGAGGATAAAACCTTTTAGGAGGAGAGGACTCTCAGCTTTATTGGGAATCTGTTTTCTAACTCTCTGTCTTGAGTGGACCCTTTGTCTTGTTTCTAACTCTGGCGTGGGCTTATAAAGCTCAAAGACATTACTACGACTAATCAAACTCCCAAAGATACCTGCAACCTCAGCTCACTGGTTATCACTATGGTTGCAGTTAGCTCTTCATTTTAGGTTTTTGGGGATCTTTCCATTACATTCCTATGATCTCAGCTATATATTTGTAAAGATATTTACTATATTATTTTTTCTCACACTTTTAGGAGGGATGATTAATTTTTATCTAACAGATCTCATTGCTCAAAAATGAAAAACAAAATCAATGTGTTAAAATATTAATTGACAATGGTACAAGGTAAGATTAGAAATATAAAAGCTTAGTAGTGTACCAGTTAGAAGGCTAGTACAGTGTTTTTTTCTTTGTTTTTAATTGAAGTATATTTGATTTACAATGTTGTGTCAATCTCTGCTGTATAGCAAAGAGTCTCAGTTATGCACATATATATTCTTTTTTTAAATATTCTTTTCCATTATGGTTTATCACAGGATATTGAATATAGTTCCCTGTGCTATACAATAGGACCTTGTTGTTTATCCATTCTAAATATAATAGTTCGCATCTGCCAACCCCAAACTCCGAGTCCCTCCCTCTCCCTCCCCCACTCCCCCTTGGCAACCACAAGTCTGTTCTCTATGAGTCTGTTTCTGTTTTGTAGATAGGTTAATTTGTGCCATATTTTAGATGCCACATATAAGTGATATCATATGGTATTTGTCTTTCTCTTTTTGACTTCACTTAGTATGGTAATCTCTAGTTGCATCCACGTTGCTGCAAATGGCATTATTTTATTCTTTTTTATGGCCGAGTAGTATTCCACTGTATATGTGTACCATATCTTCTTTATCCATTAGTCTGTTGATGAATATTTAGGTTGTTTCCATGCTTTGGCTATTGTGAACAATGTTGCTATGAACATAGGGGTGCATGTATCTTTTTGAATCATAGTTTTGTCCAGGTATATTCCCAGGAGTGGGATTGCTAGATGATAATTGTATTTTTAGTTTTCTGAGGAACCTTCATACTGTTTTCCATAGTGGCTGTACCAACTTACGTTCCCACCAACAGTGTAGGAGGGTTCCCTTTTCTCCATACCCTCTCCAGCATTTGTTATTTGTAGATTTTTTAATGATGGCCATTCTCACAAATGTGAGGTGGTACATCATTGTAGTTCTGATTTGCATTTCTCTAATAATTAGTGATATTGAGCATCTTTTCATGTGCCTGTTGGCCATCTGTACGTCTTCTTTGGAGAAATGTCTTTTAAGGTCTTCTGCCCATTTTTCGATTGGGTTGTTTGTTTGTTTTTTTTTTTTTAATTGAGTTGTATGAGCTGTTTTTTTGTTTGGGAGATTAAGCTTTTGTCTGTCACATAATTTGCAGATATTTTCTCCCATCCTGTAGGTTGTCTTTTCGTTTTTTTATGGTTTCCTTTGCTGTGCAAAAGCTTGTAAGTTTGATTAGGTCCCATATTATTTTTGTTTTTATTTCTATTGCCTTGGGAGGCTGACCTAAGAAAACATTGGTACAATTTATGTCAAAGAATGTTTTGCCTATGCTCTCTTCTCGGAGTTTTATGGTGTCATGTCTTATGTTTAAGTCTTTAAGCCATTTTGAGTTTATTTTTGTGCATGGTGTGAGGGTGTGTTCTAACGTTATTGATTTACATGCTGCTGTCCAACTTTCCCAGCACTACTTGCTGAAGAGACTGTCTTTTTCCCATTTTATATTCTTGCCTCCTTTGTTGAAGATTAATTGATTGTAAGTGTGTGGGTTTACTTCTGGGCTCTCTATTCTGTTCCTTTGATCTGTATGCCTGTTTTTGTACCAATACCACACTGTTTTGATTACTGTAGCTTTGTAGTATTGTCTGAAGTCTGGGAGAGTTATGCCTCCTGCTTTGTTGTTTTTTTTTTTTTTTTTGTGGTACACGGGCCTCTCACTGCCGTGGCCTCTCCCGCCGCGGCTGCTTTGTTTTTTATTTCAGGATTTCTCTAGCAATTCTGGGTCTTTTATGATTCTCCATAAATTTTTGGACTATTTATTCTAGTTCTGTGAAAAATGCCATGGATAATTTGATAGGGATCACATTAAATTGGTAGATTGCTCTGGGTAGTATTGCCATTTTAACAATATTAATTCTTCCAATCCAAGAGCATGGGATACCTTTCCATTTCTTTTTTTTTTTTTAAAGTTTCCTTTTTTTTTCACAACTCACACACACACACACACACACACACTGTATTTTATTTTTACAAGAGATAAATAAACTGACACCAAGCATTGTAAATGGATGACCACAACAAAAAGCAACAATGATTGCCATTACCAAACACGAAACACACTCATACTATGTCATAATATTGACATCCAGTCCAGTAATCCTCCACTGTAACAGCTCATTTACTTTGCAGTGAAAATTGATTTGTATATTTTTTGCCTCTGAGTCCTTGTGGGATTTTCCTTTCCATTTCTTTGAACTCTTTTTTATTTCCTTTATTGATGTGTTATAGTTTTCAGCATGTAAGTCTTTCACCTCCTTGGTCAGGTTTATTCCTAGGTATTTTATTTTATTTTATTTTGGTACAATGAACTTCTTTTAAAGACTTTATTTTTCTAAAGCAGTTTTAGGTTTACAACAAAATCCAGAAGAAGGATTTACCGTATACCCGCTGCCACCACACATGCATAGTGCCCCTATTATCAACACCCCTAGAATGGTGCATTGTTTTTTTTTTTACCAAGGATGAACCTATACTGATACATATAACCAATCAAAGTCCATAGTTTACCTTAAGGTTCACTCTTGTTTTTGTATATTCTATGGGTTTGGACAAATGTATAATAACATATATCCATCAGTATAATATCATCCAAATTATTCTCACTGCCCTAAAACTCCTCTGTGCTCTGCCTATTCATCTTCCCCCTGCCTCCAGCACCCCTGGAAACCACTGGTCTTTTTACTGTCTCCATAGTTTTGCCTTTTCCAGAATGTCATATAATTGGAATCATACAATATGTAGCCTTTCAGATTGGCTTCTTTCACTTAGCAATATGTATTTAAGGTTCCTCCATGTCCTCTCGTGGCTTGATAATTCATTTCTTTTTAGCGCTGAATATTCCATTGCCTGTATGTACCACAGTTTATTTATCCATTCACCTACTGAAGGATAGGTTGGTTGCTTCCAAGTTTTGGCAATTATGAAAAGAGCTGCTATAAACTTGTGTGTGTAGTTTTTACATGGACTTAAGTTTTCAACTCCTTTGAAACGCCTAAGTACAAAGGAGTGCAATTGCTGGACTGTTTGGTAAAAGTGTGTTTCGTTTTGAAAGAAACTGCCAAACTGTCTTCCAAGATAGCTGCGCCATTGTGCATTCCCACAAGCAAAGTATGAGAGTTCCTGTGGCTTCACATCCTCACCAGCATTTCATATTGTCAGTGTTCCAGAATTTGGCCATTCCAGGAGGTGTGTAGTGGTTATGATGAATTTTTGACTTGATGAAATAAAATTTATATTTTAAGGCAAGACAAGAAAATTTAAACATAAAATTATCTCTGTGTGTTTGTTTGGGCCTCCTCTCTCCATCCCTAACGTGCAGTGTGCATTTGCACTACACGTGAACCAGAGCTCCTCAAAGATAGGAGTGACTGCCCAACTGTAAAGATCATCTTTCCCCCCCTTTTTTCTGACGCTAGCAATGTAACTTCTCAGAAGAATAGCATTCTTTCGCAACTCTGTAGGGGGTCATGGTGACTTGCTGCTTGCTTTGTACTTCCTTACTTGGACTGTGTATGCTTGGTGAACTTTATGTAAAATATCAATGTCATTTTAATGTACAACCTTTTGTCTTGAAAATGTATATGACTGTGCCTTCAACTTTCGTTTCTTCGGCTTTCTGAGGATCTGTCTTCCAGTTTATAATCCTTAATTTGGCTCTAATAAAATCCATTTTTTCCTCTTAACTTGATTATTAATGAATTTTCATCAACAGCTTTAACCGTTCTGTGTGTTTAGTCACAAATTAGGGGGGAGATTTTGATAATTGAGAAATGTTGTGCACTTAGTGAGTACAAAGAGGCAGAAGAAACACTTTCTCTTTGTTGAAAAATAAAGCCAAAGCAGGAGCAATTTCGGGGCTGGGGGGTAAGCAGTCGGCTAGAGAGCATCATTCTGTTACCTGAGGAAACAAACATACGACTCTGACTTTCACAGAAGAAGGCAGGGGAAGATGTCTTAACGAAGCTTAAAACACCAACAGCTGATTTACATCTCCTCTTAAAACTTACTTAGATGGGCACTTTCTACTTCTATAAACATTAAATAAAACTTATAGGAAAATCCAACAACGTATGGTGTCAAGAAACTAAGAAATTATCCCAGTTAGATACCTCTGCCAGCACGTGCTAGTCGAAGGGAAAGGGAGGCGCTTTGGGTAGTTTAGTAGGTTACATGCCCTTGAGCAGTGATAGAACTTACTAGGAATTTCATATTTTCACAAAAATAATTTCACTTCCATGGTATAGTTCCATTAACCATTCCATTGAGTAGGTGATTGTATGCTTTAGGTTACCAAAGAGTAACACATTACTTACTGGAATTTGTTTTCAAAGTGTTGAAGGCATGAAACAATTCTGAATTTGAGGAAAGCATTATATACTTCTGTCACAAAATTACAAAATGGAAGCAAACTTGTCTTTTTAAAATGTAGCTCTTCTATGCCCACTTATTTGAAAATAAAGTTGCTTTCATGAAAACAATAAATAAACACCCTCATGACATGTCACTTAGAGACAACTTCCTATTGTATGAATAAAGTATTAGGAGTCAAGAAGGCAGGTGGGATTTTTCTCTTGACTTTACTGTTACATGGTTTGATCAACAAGGATTTTAAATTGTTAGCATATGGCGTGTGAATAAACTACTAATGTTCATTAAATAACCATCAATTAGTTAACACATTGCGAAGCTGGAAGGGAGTTCAAGAGATTTTCTTGTTCAGGATGTTTAGGCAGATGGATATCTAAATCAGAAATACCCAACTAATTGACAGGCTCAACCCATCAATCAAGTAGCTGATATGGCACAATGTGACAGCATCAGAGATTATAACCTTCACCACTGGGTAAGGGGTCTGCCTGGAAATTGCTACCATATTTACACCTCTGTTTCCTTTTCACAGTTTTGGGGTAGCCATCCACTTTCTCTCTTGTTTCTGATCTGTGGTACAAGTAATTTGGGGCGTCAGCTTTTGGCTATGATGCAGGAACTTATAGCAGATGATTACCGCATTGAGAAAAATCAGGAAATGAATACAATGCACACACGTATATCCAAACCACAGCCTTTTTGAAGGTGCTGCAGAGCTTCTCAGAATCCAGGACTTGGCCCAAGATCTTTAGAGATGAAAGGCTTATTGACTTGAGCCCAGCATTCTGCATGTGGTGATACTCTTGGTCTGTGTGCCAATTTTTAAGCTTGGTAGAGTGAAAGGCTTAGGGAAAATGCTAAGGGGCAGCAAAGCCAGCAGGACTTTCAGCAATCCCATGGGGTTTAGGATACAAAAGTAGATATATAGACCTGTGAGGGAGGCCAGGACTTGAGGGTCCAAGATTCTGGAGATAAGTGGGGTACAAGGAAGTGATTTAGAAGTGGTAAAAGAGAAGCGGGCTGTTTCTCCTGCAGGTATTTGTTGATTTGTAAGCTACACAGGGCAAGAGATCCAAAATTAAGCAAAAAATAAAAATCAAGCAAAGATTTCAGTAGTCTCACTTCTTTGTTGGGGAGACAAAAATTGGAGTAATGAATATCCCAAATGGAAAAACCTTGTTAAACATCAAAGGCTTTCAGTAAGGAACCTCTGGGGAGGGGGGTGGTTGTTTTACATGCTCGGAGATAGAGTTCAAACCTTACAGTGTCCGAAAAACAGCCTCAAGTCACCTAGATTGAGACAGTCTGTCAGCACTCTGGCTGGCTGCCAGAGAATGAGGGCAGGAGTCTCTGGAGTTACATATCGTCATCCAGAGCCTCTCGCAATTTTCATGCACAATGACTGTATTTCAGAAAACTTACCAAGTGTACCAAGAAACATGTCCAAGAGAAAAAGATAAACAATTGCAATTACCCCTGTGGTTAATGCAGGCTCTTGCAACAGGAAACTAAGACTTTAAATTTATGGTAATATGTTCAAGATAATAGAGGGTGAGACAGGCAATTTAACCAGTGATCTGAAATCCACAAAAGGAAATTGTAGAACTAAACATATCATTTAAAATAAAAATGCAATAGATGTGTTTAACAGCAGATTGGCACATCTGACAAAAGGATATATGTCTAGAAAGACAAGAAAGACTGAAGCAGAGAAGGTAAGAGAATGGGAAATACAAAAAGATCACAAAAGACACATGAACACAATGAAAAGTTCCTATGTATGTAATTTTTATAATAGAAGGAGAAACTGTGAATGGAGCAGAGCAAGATGGGAAGACCAAATGATTGAGAATACTTCAAAAGTGATGAGAGTAATCAGACTAAAGATTCATGAAGAGCTGTGAACCCAAGCATGGATACAATGGAAAAATAAACCAACCAGAAACCATGCCACTGTATCACAGCAAAACTGTTTCAAACCAAAGATAGGGGGAAAATATAAAAAACAGAGAAACCTGAGACAATATATATGTTAACCTTCACAAGATCAATCATAAAGCTAAGGACTGACTTCTCAGGAGGATTAACACAAGTCAGACAATGGAATGGCATCTTTAAAATGTTGAAAGAAAGAAAACTGCCAACCTAGAGTTACTCTTTCCTGAGTGAAAAGTTTTTTCAAAAATAGAGGTAAAATAAAAATATTTGTAGGCAATGATTCTGAGAATTCTGCCCTGGGAGGCCAGCACTACAAGAAATACTAAAGGGAATGATACTAAAGGGAAATGATTCCAAATAGAAACATGGAAATGAGGAAGGAATGAAAAGCAACAAAATGGTAACTATGAGTAACTCTAAGCAATTACTCACCATGAGAAGCAACAGCAATCCTGATTTCCCAAGAAGATTAACATAATTTTAAATTAATATATAATAAACCTTTTCAAAAGCATATCTTTCCTTTCCAGCTATGGAAAGAATACTTTCTTTCCCCTGAGCTATGGAAAATCTACTTCTAATAGTTGAACAATGAGATGTCATCTAGGCTTATTTTATTTTATTTTAATTTATTTATTTTAATCTTATTTTATTTGTGCTAACATGTATGATGACTGCCCCATCCTAGCCCTTTCCCTGTCCCCTTGACTGTCCCCTTTGTCAGATTTAGATTTGGGGAGTGCCATTGTGTGGAGCAGATCTTTGTCTTAATTCTGGTGCCTAGATTATATTTATCTTATTTCATCTGGCTGTTCTTGTTTTTTTGTTTGTTTTCATTTTTTGTTTTGTTTTGTTTCATTTTTTTGTATAATTGCTTTATGCATATATCCTCTCTGTCAAGGAAAGCTCCCAGGGCTCTTTTTCTTTCCGCCTTTGCCTATCTACTTTTTTTTTTTTTTTTTAAGTAACTACATATTGCAAGATAATATTTGTTCACACCTTCATCATTTATGTACCCAGGTGCTTATAGGCTTTGAATGACAAGTTTAAAAACTACGTCCCATGTAGGAAACAGGAATTAAAAAAAAATTTTGTGACAAGAACAACCACAGGATTCCTGAACTAGAGACAGGCACTGAAAAAAAGACAGGTTCTCAGTGTTTTATTGATTTTACATGTATAAATTGATCTTAAATATATAAATGGATATATATACCTTATTTACAGCTGTAGCTGCTATCCTAGTTCAGAGGTTTGGACATGCTTAGTCAAGGACTACACAGAGTCTGCCTGGAATATGGTGCTTCATCGAGCAGGCTCATGATTTATTTTCATTTCCAATGGATAGTCTTTAAATGTTTGTTTAATATTTATTTAGTGGGGACAGGAAGGGACCTAATTTTTAACTAAATGAACTGCTAAACTATTTATTTATGTTTAAACTATGTAATTTATTTTATGTACTAAACATGGATTTTACTTGGAATTATCCTTTATTTTACAGTCCTTCTGTTACTCATATCTTATTATATGGTATTAGTTGCTCCATCACTGACTTTAAAGGTAATCATAAGGTTATAGTTTTACTCAAAATACATTTAAAAATCCTTTCTGCTTATTTTCATGGTGGAAAAACAATGTTCCCTACTTCTCTCTAGTTATTTCCTCTCCGTTTTCTTCTTTTTCTTTTTATTGAGATAAAATTGACATATAGCATTGTACAAGTTTAAGGCATACAACGTGTTGATTTGATACATTTATATATTGCAATATGATTACCATCACAGCGTTCACTAACACCTCTATTAGGTCACGTAATTATCATTTCTTTTCTGTGCTGAGAACAGTTATGATCTAGTCTCTTAGCAACTTTGAAGTTCGTAATACAGTATTGTTGGCTATGATTACTATGCTGTGCGTAGATATCCAGAACGTATGTATACACTAGTCACAAGTTTGTACCCTTAAACAACATCTCTCCAATTGTCTCGTGAAAGTCCCTGAACCATTTTGCTTTTCTAGAAGGCACATAGAATGTTTAAAACTGAGATGATAAAACCTGCTTCTGGTCATTGCACTGTGCACGTGTGGTTTTGGTTGGAAGTTTCTGCTGACACTGACTACTCCGTGTTGGCTGCCTCTCAGCAGTCTGGGCTCTGAGTTGAGGCTGGGCTTGTCAGCAGTTGCAATGTGTATACAGCAAACTGGCTGTATGAATTGCAGAACCACTCAAGGAAGATAGGGTGGTAGGGTGGTGCTACTGAGGCTTGTTCTGAAACCAGTGTCCACTTGAGGGCGCTGTCTACTTCAGTGGGAGTGTAACCAAATTACATTCAGGCGGTTATATCAGGAATTGTCTGGAAAGCCCAGTAATTGGCACCAATGCCTCATTTGTTGCAGTGGATCTGTAGCACTCTTTATTGGTGTGGCCTCAGGTAGTTTCCCGGCTTGTGGCTCAGGTGTGTTTTTCAGTCTAACTCTACTGATACTGCACCTAGTGGAATTCCCCACCTCTCCCTCTCAAGGCCATCTTCTCTAAGCTTTATTTTTTGTAATCTTGCACATTTTTTTGCCATTTAGCATATCTCTCATAAACATTTTAAATCAGATGATGAGTGTGTTTCAGATCATGCCACCATGTAAAATGTGCCTAACTGGAATTTTTTTCCAATACTTATTGGTACTTCTCTAGTACCATTCCTTCAGGAGAAGCAAAACTCAACATACCTTAAGGTTAAATTCCATAATTGCAATGCAAGTTGAAACGGCTACACCTGTACAACATTTTACAATTTATACGTTTTCCATTGTGGAAACAATACAGCCTGATGAACGGCAAACAGGGGAAGAAAGAAAGGAGGACTCTGAATAGGGACATCATCTGGCTTTCTTCTCAGCCTCTAAAATAAAATATACTTTGACAAACAAGGATGACTTTATGTATTTCATTGTCTACTTTACATGAGAAATTTATGTTCTTCTAGGGACGAATGTACTCTGATTCTGTGGGGGGGGGGTGTATGCGTGTGACTGTGTGAAATAATCACCTTAGCTTTAAGTTAAGGATCTATTTTCTTCCCTATTTTCTGGCATTCATCAAACTTAAATGGTACCGTACCCATAATTCTTTCTAATTCCTAAGTTGTTTTCTTGACCACATTGATGGTGGCAGGATGAGATAAGGAGAAATATTGTGGGTTGGCGAAAAAGTTCATTTGGGTTTTTCCATAACATCTTATGGAAAAACCAGAACGAACTTTTTGGCCAACCCAATAAGCTTCAGTTCACCTTCAATACATTTAACATATTTAAAAATATTTGTAGTACATCTTTATCAAATTTACAGCATTTTCATGAAGATGGAATTGTTTTATATTATTATTTCTTTTCCCATTATATCTGTCTTGAACACTTAAAAGACTAATTTGAAATATTTCATTTTCGAAAGATTTAAGATATTTCAGGTTCACAGCATGTCACATGAGATTAAAATATTTCAATACATTTATTCAGTAGAGAAACACTGAGTTAAGAAATACAAGATGATTCGTAGGATGACCCATAATTAAACTGTATCAAGATTGCACATCCCATAGATGATTGTATTTAACAGCTTAGTATGATTGGGAAGATTTGATTGCTAACCTTTTTTTAACTGAAAAAGTTTTTTTTTCTTCTGATTAACTAGGTGTTAACATATTCAAAAATGAATACTATATTAAATAAAACCTTAACATATTTCCAGCTTTCCCAAAGTGTTGCATATCTAGTATTTATTAAGTATACAAAATTAAGATAAAAATATTCTAAGAACTAAATGAAAATGCTAAAATTTGCCCATAATGTAAAAAGTAAAAATACATCATTCAAATATACACAAGCATATTGAAAAGGGGTTTGAATATTTGGAAAACTCCTTTTAGGCAAAGGGGTTTTAGGTAAAATGGCTTTAGGAAATATGGTCTATTTTTGTAACTGTATCCTTAAAATTTCTAAATCTATCATGAAATTTATTCACATGTATGTAAATGTTGCACATTACTATTCAGAAACATATTTTTACCTTCCAACACATTTCTAGGTATTTATAGTACAGTGTATGCATATGTTTATATATGTGCATATATTATGTCTGTACACATATATACCAATTACCTATCATCACAGTAATATTGCATAACAAACAACTATGACATGTTAAAGGAATAAAAAATACACATCTATTTATCTCACACTAACGTGTTCAGGTGCTCTTGGCTGGGCTGGCTGGTGCACCTGTAGTCAGCTGGAGTGACAAGGCAGCTCTGCTGATCATAGCTGGCCCATTTGCACGTTGGGTATAGACTAGTTTTGACTGATGTACGATGCCCTTGGCCGAAATGACTAGGGTGAGGTGATCCTGCTACACTTGTCTTTCAACCACCAGCAGACTAGCCTGTCTGTGTTCATAGCTGGTAGAAGTGCGAGAGCAATGACAGACACTTAAGTGCTTTTTTTTTTTTTCAATCCCTGAGTGCACCATCACTGCTAGCCTCCCACAGAGGAAAACAAAATCACATAGCTGAATCCAAAATCAAGGGAAATATATTCTGCCTTTGTTTGAGGGAAGACATACAAAGTCATATAGCAAGAGTGTGAATGAAGGGAGAGGTAAAAAATTGGAGCCATTAATGCAATCAATCTACTGAAACTTTTATATTTAGGTTTTTAAATAAGACTCATCTTAATAGAATTAGGAGTTTTTATGGGCTAGAACTCAGACAAGGACTATCTATAATAAAAAAAAGAAAGGCCTTGAAATTTTCTCCAATATTAAGTGAAAATAACAGTTTTGCTTTGACAGATATTTTAATATTAAATTTTTCTTTTGATTATGAATAAGATTCCATTAGTGAATGTAGAATTGAGTATTTCCTAAAAGGATTTGAAGGTACATGGTAAATAGTGGGGAGGAAAATATTGGGCATGATATGTGTGACTGCATTCTAGAATTCTGTGACATTACTGTTCCCTCTCTGCTTGTAATATGTCTTGTACTTCTCTTCTTCCTTCATGTTCAGACATCATAGAAACACTTTATGGCACTTAAGCCGCATCAGGCCAAAGAAAACAAATGAACAAGCTGAAACAAATGAATTTCACTTCCAAATTCAAAGCATGAGACTGAGGAAAAGAACATTCAAGGGTTTGGAAACTAGTTCTGGCAGTCAGCCACTTAAAGGGGATTTTATGCCCATATAAGATATACCAGAATGGGAGGGAAAGAAATGTAGAGATCAAAGCTGTATAATCTAAATCAAGAAATTGCGAAGATGGAATACAATAGAGTGAAGCTAGTATCACCTTGAGATATAGACTTAGTTTCTCAGAACAAAGGAGACTGAGTCTCATCCTTCTATTTCTTGTTATTTCTAAATATCTGTAGGCTTGACAGGCAATGCTACAATTCTCCCTGCATTAGTAATACTTTTGGAAACCTTATGTGCTAAGTTGCTTCCCCCTGGAAAAGCAAGCTTTTTTCCCTTAATGCCTGCTTAAGAAAGAATAAGGTTAAGTAGAAAAAAAGACCTGAAAGATGAAGTATTCAAAATTTATCTGGAATATGACTTCATTTTAAAGAAGGATGTTTTAGGAGACAAGAGAAAAATAAATTACTATTAAAAACAAAGAAGCAAACTCCTATAAATCTCTTATAAATTGTAAACACGTAAAATGTTTGAAAAGCTCTATTTTGACTGCTGGAATATTTTGTACTCAAATTGTAACCATGAGAAACAGTATCTAATGAATTGGTTTGAATCATTTATGCTTGGGGTTGTTCTTAGGTCCATACAGTTATTTTAGGAAAGAGAAAAAAGTCAAGGGACCAATAGACAATGGAGATAACATAAATCTGAATTTGCTAGCACATGCTTTTAAAATCCATAGCTCCTATGATTTAAAACCTCCCTCCAACAACTGCTGAGGTAATTCATTCCACTATCGGTGGTCCTTAACATTTCTGAGATAAAGATCCCTTGAGAGGCTAATCTGAACTCTCCTTCCCTGGAACATTCAGAAACCAGATTTTTAGATGCATTTTATAGAGAGGAACTAGTGATTTGTTGTTCTATTGAAAAATAGTATAACCCTGTTGAGTTTAAAAATATAAAAGCCATGCATAACGTTAATTATAAATGAGGTGATCAAATGGAGAATTTTTACCCCCTAATAACAACAATAATGTTATTGGTAAATTGGTATAATGCTTTATAATTAAGACATTTTTGTGAGCATTATGTGTGTTGATCCTCAAAACAACACTGTTATTATTTTTATTATCATTATCAATATAATGATCGTTATCACTACCTTATGATTAAAGCTACTGAACCTTAGTTTAAACAATTTCTTCAAAATTGTTTTCATATACACTTTTTACACATTATATCACATTTTTCTGTGCAGTGTATTTCATTTTCCTCATCTGTAATATATGCTTAATAGTAGTCACTACCTCACAAAGAAGAGAATTAATTGAGATAATGCATATAAACACTTAGAATAATGAATGGCATATAGCAAATGCTTGATAAATATAATTCGGAATCTTGATAATGAATATATATTTAATCAGAACTCAAGTGGCAATGGCCAAACAGAAACTTGGTATATAAAAAAGTGCTGAGAATAAATTAATTTTAAAAACCAAGAAAATTCCTAGATATTCTAGGATCAGCACATATTTACCCTCATGACTTCTATATAAATATAACTTTAAAGATTGCTGAAATTGATGTTTAAACTCATGTGGTTTTAATAGAAGATTCAATTGTATTCACTATGTTAAGTGCTTTTTACGAAACTAGTGGTCCACTCAATTTTGGATCCCTAGTAAAGGGAGTATTTTTTCTCTTAAGCCCTGGAGACAATCAATAGGGGAGTATGTTCACAACTAAGCAAGTTGTGTTCTAGAAAATTCCTTTATGTGGGGGTGCCTTACATCACCAGGCTCAGTTTCTGAGAAAGAGTACACAGGACACACCAGCAAATACACAGGCTTTATTTTGGGTAAGAGCTTCCAACCTGAGCCCTACAGGCCTTCTTTACTTTCCTGGTGATCTGAAAAGAATATGACCTCTTTATAACTATCTTTTTTTTTTTGCTACGCGGGCCTCTCACTGCTGCGGCCTCTCCCGTTGTGGAGCACAGGCTCCGGATGCGCAGGCCCAGTGGCCATGGCTCACGGACCTAGCCGCTCTGCGGCATGTGGGATCTTCCCGGACCGGGGCACGAACCCGCGTCCCCTGCATCGGCAGGCGGACTCTCAACCACTGCGCCACCAGGGAAGCCTAGTGATTTGATATTTCTGTACATTACGAAATGATCATGATCAGTCTAATTACCATCTGTCACCAACAAAGTTATTACAATATTATCGACTATATTCCCCATGCTGTACATTTTATCCCCATGACTCATTTATTTTGTACTTGGAAGTTTGTACCTCTTAATCTCCTCACCTATTTCTCTACTTCTCCAATTCCCCTCCTCCCTGGCAACCACCTACTTGTTCTCAGTATCTGAGTCCCTTTCTGTTTTGTTTTGTTTATTCATTTGTTTT
Source organism: Leucopleurus acutus (assembly GCF_964270905.1). NCBI lineage: Eukaryota > Metazoa > Chordata > Mammalia > Artiodactyla > Delphinidae > Leucopleurus > Leucopleurus acutus. The sequence goes on from NC_139147.1 coordinate 111,385,987, forward strand.
GTTTTTTAGATTCCACATATAAGTGAAATCATATGGCATTTGTCTTTCTCTGTCTGACTTATTTTACTTAGCATAATACCCTCCAGGTCCATCCATGTTGTTGCAAATGGCAGGATTTCATTATCTTTTATGTCTGAGAAATATTCCACTGTGTATATGTACTACCACTTCTTTATCCATTCATCTACTGATGGACACTTTGGTCACTTCCATATCTTGGCTCTTGTAAATAATGCAGCTATGGACATTGGGGTGCATTTATATTTTTGAATTAGTGTTTTCATTTTTTTCAGATACCTACCCAGGAGTTGGGGGTCTCAGGCTGGTGCCAATCTGCTGGTGGGAAGAGCCAGGTCCCTGAGCAGCTGGCTGCAAGGCCCAGGGTTTGCCGGGACTGATACTGGTCCACTGGTAGGTGGATAAGCCTCCAGTGCTAATAGGATACAGGGAAGACTCCAGAATGGCACTTGTCAACACCAGTGTCTTTGTGTTAGGATGAGCTCCTCAAAATGGCTGCCACCAGTGTCTTTGTCCCCGGGGGGAGTTCCAGTTTCCTCCTGCCTCTCCAGGAGACTCTCCAAGATCAACAAGTAGGTTGGACCTGAAGCCTTTTCAAATTACTGGCTCTGTGCTGGTTCCCAGAGGGTGTGAGATTTTTGCATGCATCCTTTAAGAGCAGAGTCTCTGTTTCATACACTCCTCTGGCTCTCCAGTATGCAAGCCCTAGCCAGACATTATGGGGGCTCATCTTCCTGGTTTAGGACCCATCCAGTGGCATAGCCTGATGTGGTGCTCAGACCCCTGACTCTTGGGAAGAACCTCTGCAGTTGTGATTATCCTCCCATTTGTGGGTTACCTAACTGGGGGTATGGGTCTTGACCCAACTACGTTTCTGCCCTTCCTACCCTTCTCCTTGTGGTTCCTTCCTTATATCTTTAATTGTGGAAAATCGTTTCTGCTGGCCTTCAGATTGTTCTCATTTATAGTTGCTCCGTAAATAGTGGTAATTTTGGTGTGCGCATAGGAGGAGGTGAGCTCAGGGTCTTCCTACTCTGCCACCTTGGCCCAAGCAACTCTTCTTTAACCCTTTTTTTTTTTTTAAAGCACATTCTCTGCATTCAAAGACCTTATTCTTTTTTTTTTATTATTAATTTATTTATTTTTGCTGTGTTGAGTCTTTGTTTCTGTGCGAGGGCTTTCTCTAGTTGTGGCAAGTGGGGGCTACGCTTCATCGCGGTGCGCAGGCCTCTCACTATCGCGGCCTCTCTTGTTGGGGAGCACAGACTCCAGACACGCAGGCTCAGTACTTGTGGCTCACGGGCCTAGTTGCTCCGCGGCATGTGGGATCCTCCCAGACCAGGGCTCGAACCCGTGTCCCCTGCATTAGCAGGCAGATTCTCAACCACTGCGCCACCAGGGAAGCCCCTCTTTAACTCTTTATTTCCATTTCCTTTTGCTTGCTGTTCTCAATGTTACACTCCATGTTCCTTGAGCATTTTGTCCTGTGTGATTCTGCCAACGTAGCCTTCATCTCGGTGATGCTTTTGCTTTCTATTCCACTGCTTTCCTAAACTCTTCGGTTCATATTTCACACCTTTGTTATATAGTCTCATGTTCTGTAATCTTTTGTACCTTTTATTTGAGTAGTTGCTTTATATAGCTACCACATCTTTAAGTGTTTTTAATTTATGGCAATATTTTTGGTCATCTGCTCTGTGGCAAGATTATTTTTGTGGGTGTTCTTTGCTATTTGCTTTTCCTATTCCTTTCCTCCCTCATGTGATGCTATGTTTGGTAAGAACCAATGCTGATTAGTTTTTGACAGTGGCTTATTTTTGAGCGCAGTTCTCATTCTGCACCAGTTATTTATAGGAGGTTCATTATAGGACTGGACAGTTCATGGTGCTATTGGGTAGCTCTTTTCTCCATCCAACATAAGTTAGCAGATGTGGGGCTGCCTTCATTTATATCATTATCTTTTGCTCTGCCTCACCAACTAAATGCTTACATGAAAATATGGCATGTCACTGGGATTCTTTATTCAGCCTTACTTACCCTGATTTTTTGTTGCCATATTAGTTCATGGAAGTTCCCACAGTTAGCCCACACATTCTGATGTTTCAGTCAAGAGATGTTGGCTTGTTACTCACTTTGGAAATTCTGCCACGTTAGTCTGAGATCTGCAGCCACAGGCATCCATCTTCCCCTGGTTACATCCCATTTTACCTTCTCTAAATTTGGAAGTCCTAACTCATATCATTGTTATTCTGATTCACAGATGCATCTCCTCTGTTCATTAAAGTAAATTTTTTAATGTTTCTTGTTCTCTTTATTTTCTAGGATAGCACCCTCTTTTATACTAGAGGTATAAAAATGTGATTTTTAAAAACAATGTTAAAGGATTATTCAAAAGCATTGGAAAACTTTTATAAATCTGAATTAGTTTTTCATTGTAAATAACATTATTTCTCCTCTTGAAAACATAAGACTTCTGTGATAGGAAATGCCACAAAGTATGCTTATAAAATATAAGCTCACATGTAATAACCCAAATCCATTTGTTCATTTAATAAAGAAAAATTACATCTAGGAAACTTTGAAGTGATTATGAAATTGAAACAAATTAAGGGTCTAATGTAATCTTGACTAAAATGACTAACAATGGGAGAAACTTCTCAGTGATTAACTATGCTGGACTTAGACTTCCACAGTGCTTATAAAGATTCTTAGTTACAAAGGACTTTATTCTCATGTTGTAAAGATGCCCCACAAGTCTTATAATGGGATGGTGATAAATACTTACATTTTGCAGAAAGTGAAGCAAAGTGGATTTTTCCCTACCATCATCAGGGACACGTCTGTGAGTAAAATCCTATTAAAAGAGTATTTGAAGCAGAAATATGTAAAGAGAAAAATTGAGAGGTTTTTAGAGATGAGCCTACGTTTTCAGAGGAAGAACTGTCTGCATTACAAGCGCCCTCATTACATTGTGAGGCTAAGCCTGTATGTGGGTTAGAGACTGTGCCTTCCAGGTTCCTGTGGTCAGAGTTCTGGTTTAGTTCACATTTCTGCTCTTCCCCGTGGGAAGGATGGGGCTGACTACTTAAATGCTTATTGTACATTCAGAGGAGGTCACGAAGCTGAAATACATTGTGTACTATGACATTAAAAAAATACCATAATTATGCTTGTAATTATTGTTTGGTTCCACTGTCCTATAATCAGGAACTACAATTTTACCACACCAGTTTGGGGGTAACTAGGTTTTTTTTTTTTTTTTTTTTTTTTTTTTTTTTGGCGGTACGCGGGCCTCTCACTGTTGCAGCCTCTCCCATTGCGGAGCACAGGCTCCGGACGCGCAGGCTCAGCAGCCATGGCTCACGGGCCCAGCCGCTCCGTGGCATGTGGGATCTTCCCGGACCGGGGCACGAACCCGTGTCCCCTGCATCGGCAGGTGGACTCTCAACCACTGCGCCACCAGGGAAGCCCGGTAACTAGTTTTAAAGGGACCAAAAACATATTTGCTGAACTTAAAGTAAATGTTTGTAAAAAAACAAAAATCAGACACTTTTATAAAAAGATATTCAATATGACAGAATTTTCAAAATAAATCTTTGTTAGTGTTTACCCAGCGCTCAGTCCTCTTCATGGATATTAACACTTGTTTTGTGATTTCGCTTTTTGTCCCTCATAATTTTTACGCCATATGAAATTTTACCACTCCATAGTTTTCAGATTCAATATGTTACTTATGTTTTAGAAAGCTTACTAATATAACTTGTCTCCAATTGTCAGATACCTCTTCATTCTAAAAATACATTTTTTAGGCTATACAGTAGCTCAGTAATGCTTTTGATCAGATAGGGATTAAAAGGGACTAAGGGAGTTTCTATATTTAAGAACAACAAAAGAGCTCCCAGCTATTTATATGTAAGGTCTATATATTTCAAGAATACTTTACCTTTCCTGTCTTTTGAAGTTCATGTTTCCTGACCTTACTGTGACAAGATTTTATTTCCTATTTTTACTCCTTCTTTGTAATCTGCCCTACTTTACCATGTTTTCTGGTCTGTACGCTTCTCAGGTCCCTTTAACCAGACTCAGCTATCACCCACAAGCCTAGAGGAGAAAGTACCTGCTGTTTATTTATACTTCTGTAGTGCTTAGTATAGTGCTAATTTAAAGAAAGTGCCTTATAGATATATATGTGTTTTTGATCACTTGATCATAGCTTTTCCAGGGATGGAAAGCCCTTAATGGGTTCATACTTACGATAATTTTTCATCTATTTATCTGTCTGTCTGTCTGTCTATCTAATCTGTCAATGATTGCCTTCTCCTTTTTGTCCCTCTCTACTTATAATTATTTTTCCATTGTCTGCCCAATTCTTTAGATAATTTGACCTCACCACAGCCTCATACAGTCTTCTTCTACAATCTCCTGAGACCAGTTTTTGTTAAAAAAAAAACTTACTTTTGATATGCTGTTGCTTCTTTTTCTGGTTTTATTCACATTTTTTTTTTTATACCACAGTGGTCTTAGAGCAAAAATAAGTTTACAAATCCATACTTATCTAAGAACTCTAGCCCCCTTCAGATTCCTCACATGTGCGCAGTGGATTGTTTTGAATGCCTTCACACCCCTTTTCTCCTTTTCCTCTCTTTATCTCTACTGGTGGTGGTGATAGCTCGTCTTGCTGCTGACTCCAAAGCAGGAACTTTGCTGGCCATGCCCACTAAAGGTTCTGCTGCTGTTCCAGGTCTTTCCTGAGAATACCGAAGCTCCGTGCGAAGGACCCTGCTGTGTGTGCCAAGTGCACTTTCTTGCATCCCCAACGAGCAATTTCCTATTGTTGCTGCAGTAATTAGCCTTATCTCCCATTGCTGCAGAAACTCATTATGGTGAACACCTTGTACTTGCAGCTTGGTTTTTACCCTTTTAGATTTTACTTTCTCTTTTATTGCAACTCCTCAGCCCTAGAAACCAGGCAATAGCCTGTAGAGTTTGGTCTGGCTTAAAGGACAAATGGAGTAATAATAATCAGGCTATGCTCAGAACCACCCTGATAATTGCCCCATTTCCAGTTTATTTCCTTGTCAGAATGTAAATATACTGAAAGACCAATGGCTTAAATGTAATTCTCTCTTTAAAATAGAAACCCTACTATTGAAGCAACAAGAAGTTGTAGAAGTCAGAAATTTACCATTCAGTTCTCAGAACAAATGATAAAGCACCATTTTCCCCAATTATTTTTCTATATGCAGTTCCCTTTTATTTAGAATATAGGATAAGAATCAAAGCATTTACCTCCTTTGAGGTTCATCTGTACTTAATATAGAACTCTGAAAATAGGGAATCTGTTATATATGGTGATGATGACCTTTACTCTTAGATGCAGATGCTTATTTGAAAAGCATTAATATGAACAAAGCATTTCCATACGTTTATTGCTTTAGTCTATTAGTTTAAAACAATCATGGCTACTGGAGTGACATAAATGCCTTCACATATATGAAAGAGAAAGTTGAATAACTGTACTCCACTGATTGCAAGGTAGAGGGAAAGGAGAGGGAAACTAACACATCTTTGTAAAATAATTATACTCCAATAAAGATGTTAAAAAAATTAAAATAACAGGAAGAGAATGCTGATCAAGTGGTCATAATACCATAAGGTGGGGAACATAAACCAAATTCCAAAGAAAGACATTTAATTCTCTCTTGTTTACTTTTCTTTAGGAATTAGATCATCATCTGCCTCAGGTTTCAATAAACAGTCACCCCTGGACAAATCAGAGTAAAGAAGAAAGATAATTTTCAGAGATTTTTTTGTTCAAGTCCTCTAAGGCCACTGGTGCATCCAACACCTATGGAGACAGGGGATGCTAACTCTTTGAGTAATGGCTTAGGCCAATAGTTGTTACTGGTAGCAATGATTCCTAAGACATGTAGGATCCAGGGGCAGTTATGGTTATGGACATAGTCTTTTAGGTTTTTAACTATGTAGTTACAGAATGTTACATTTCTATGCCTTTTGAGATCTCTAGTCAAATGTTTACTAAAAGTGTGGACTTTACTAAAGTGTGTAGCTTAGGATGCTAATTCATAGGGAAATTATCAGGTATCTTCTTCTTTTTTTTTTTTTTTTTTTTTTTTTGGTATGCGGGCCTCTCACTGTTGTGGTCTCTCCCGTTGCGGAGCACAGGCTCCGGACGCGCAGGCTCAGCGGCCATGGCTCACGGGCCCAGCTGCTCCGCGGCATGTGGGATCTTCCCGGACCGGGGCACGAACCCGTGTCCCCTGCATCGGCAGGCGGACTCTCAACCACTGCGCCACCAGGGAAGCCCTCAGGTATCTTCTGATCAAGATAGTTTGAAAAGTTCTGTGTTAAATAAAGTTAAATGGATTTCTTTATCATAGGGCTTTTCAGAGTTTTTATTATGCTAATGAATATATGAGTGACCAAGAGAAGGATTTTATGAATTAGGGGTTTGGGTCAGCCACATGTAACAGAAACCCAATTACGCTGGCTTAACTAAAGGGAGATTTTTTTTTTCCCCACATGAAAAGAAGCCCAGTGTAGGCAGTCCAGGGCTGGCTCAGTGGCTTCATTAAGTCATCATTTTCTGAGCTCCTTCTATCTTTCTGCTCAACCAATGTTATTGAGTGTTTTTCCACCTAAAGTTTTCAGGAAGAATCCTACATCTCCAGGCATTGTATTACAGTTGCTTTCCTAGGTGTCTCACCCAGTAGGTTTTTACTTAAATTTCATGCCAGAACTAGATTATATGCTTTCAGGAAGTCTGAAGTCTGTGGAAGTGAGTTTAAACCAGGAACATTGTCACTCTGCACCAAATCGGGATTCCACTGGTGAGGAAGTTGGGAAGAATGGATATTGGGAGGCAAAAAACAGTGTTTGTCATTAAGCATTCTCTAACTTACGTTATTGATGTCCCCCTCTTCCAGCTCCTTCCTTTTTTTTAACAGACTAACATATGGGATATACTGATTCTAGTCTCTTTAGATACACATTTTAAAAAACTGAAACCCAAATATGTAAGAAACTTGCTTAAGTCCACATGCTTCTATCAGTTTCACTTTTAGTATAAGTATGGAAAATTTGAAGTGAATGTCCAAGAAAATAGCTAGTAATAAAAATATTTGTCTCAAAAAGTTCTAAAGCATTTCTTTGAGCTGTTACACTGTTAGTCACTTTAGGCCTCTCTTTATCCTGTTTCACAATTCAGAGTTCAAAAATTATCTTAGGATTTATCTTCATTTGCAAATTGAGAGGTTTAGTTATTGAGATCATCATAAAAAGGACCAATTTTAGAAAGCCGAGCAGACATTTTTAATGTGGGCCATTTGTCTCTGATATCAATTTTATCTGATTACTTTATTGCATATGCATGCTACAAGTGACAGATAGCTTTAATATCACCATGATTAATAGAATATTTTTCTTAGGTTCTCCTGCAGAGAAAAGTGTCATGATGAAATATTGATAAAGTTCTTCCAAGAACAGCAAAATTATCATGATACTTCACAAAATCTTTAAAACTGAGACTGTACTTTCTCTGACTAAACAGGTAAGGTATTTTACAGCTGCAAATTGAAATACTATATTTATTTTTTTAATGGAAAAATCATCTCATGAGATTGGTATATTCACCACAAAAGGGTCTTTCCAATGACTTTGGGCTCACGGACTTAGGTTGTCTTTGATTGAAAGAGATTAAATTTGTCAATAATACCAAATTTGAAAGTCAGTAACTTAGAAATATATATAAAAACCACAATGCGTGGACTAAACTGAAAAAAAATGAATAATTAAAATCTGGAGAACATTCAGTAGAAACAAGTAGGGTATACTTTACATAGGGAAGAGAAAAAAATCTTGATAAAGAACATAAGATGGGTCATTTACAAATGTGTGTAAGTAGTGAAGGAAAAGTTCTTAGATGAAGGGAGATAGGCAGCAGTAATGTAGAAACATAGCACTTGTGTAGTATGTTGTTTTACTCAGTCTCTCCCTGACCTTGCCCTGGATTCCTGTAGGCATTGTATTTCCCGTTGACATGGGGCACGTCACTAGTTTTGGCTAATGGAATATGAATAGATTTAGTATTGAACGTACTTGTGGGGATTGGCTGTGTCCCTCTGTGAGCATCTGCATTCTGTCATGAGAACAGCACACCCCAGATAGCGGCTGTCCATTAGCCTGGTACTTAGAATGTGAACACATGTAGAGCTAAGTCAAGACCAGCAGATCTGCAGCCGATTGCAGCCTTCATGTAAAGTGAGCAAGAAATAAACATTTGTTATTGTGAACCACTGAGATTTGGGGAATGTTCGTTGCAGCATCATAAGCTGACTAGTAAACTTGTCAGTAATACAGGGCTGGAATACTTTAACATGTAAACAGATGCACAATTGGTTAATCCTCCTGTTGCTCAGAGTTACATAGATTGCCTCTGATACTGTTTCTTAATTTTTCTGTGTAATTTGCCTTTCTTCTCACAAGGAAAATGTTAAGGAAAGTAGACTTAGAAAGTGAAAGAACAAGTATTCTATAGAATCATACACTCTTATATTAAAAAAATATGTATTTATTGAGAGACAGCTATTGCCAAGCTCTGTTCCACACACCAGAGAAGATAGCAGTGAACAAAAGTGGTAAGTCCATGCTTTTTGGAAAGTTAAGTTCTAGTCAGTGGAGACAAATAATAAGTAAATTAATTTATCAGTGATCAGTGGTATGAAGAAAAACAAGGCAGGATATAGGAACCACAAGTGACTGAGGGCAAGAAGGACTCACTGAAGATGTAGTATTTGTACCAAGTGTCTAATGCAATGGGTGAACCTGGGCTTTGTCATCAGTCAGAGCTGAGGCTGACCCACAGTTCCTACACTAATGAACTAAGTCACTGACTATAGCTAAGTTACCTTACCCTTCTGATCTTGGTTTTTTTGATGGTAAAATGGGAATTATAATATAAATGCCTTAGGCATATAGTAGCATTAATACACATTTAAAGCGATCAACACAATATTTAACACACAGTAAGTCTTCAATAATTGGCAGTTATCATTATAGGCATTAATAGCAAGGAATGGCCTAGGGGCATGGGAACAAGTATTACTCTCACTGGAGGTGGGATTGGGGGTGGCTTTAGTCATGTAGGGCCCACAAAAGGAGTTTGCATAAGGTCTTAAAAGAGTTTTTATGAGACAACAGGGAAGGCGATCAAAAATCCAAAGCCTTCGTGTCATGGAATGGAGAACAGGGCACAGTAGTCAAGATTTGGGGCATATGAAATCAGAAGTCATGTAGCTCCAGGAGCCTGAGGAAGCATCCCGTACAAAGAGGGAGGAACCCCATTTGGGGTTTAGCTGAATGAGATGCTGCTTCCACTGACTTTAGCTGCTTTTATTGCCCTAATCTACATGGATCATTTAATAAACGTCCTCCTTCTCTAGCTTGGGACATCACTGTTCTAATTTATCTCTTTTCTCCTAAGACATATAATAAGAGAGTAAAAATGGCCACTAATTGGATTCAGAAGATCTGGATTCACATCTTGACCTTACAATTATCTTAGTTTTTTTTTTCTTTCCCTCTAAAATTACTTCATGTAATTCCATCAAGAATTAAGTAATAATAATGTATATTTAAAAACTTGTAAACTGAAAAAGCCCTATTCAAACATCTTTACTACCCAAGAATAAAAGTTCATTCACTTTTTCATTCATTCACTCACATCCTCACTCACTAAACACTGATGAACTGGGGTAAAACATGATTCCTACTTTTAAAGGTCTTTTAAGTGTGTGTTGGGGGGAACCCTGCCTAACATCTTTTATTATGAGAGAAAAAGAAAGCATGCTATGAGTGTAGCATGGAAGGATTATGAATATTCCCTCCTCATTTTCTCCTTCATTGGTACACAAAGTTTGGTTCCTTCTCCCCCTACCCCTCCTCCCATTCCAAAGCAAGAGTAAACTTTAAAAGGTAGAAGAAGATACTTGTGTGCAAACTTGAGGAATCAGTTTTTCTTCTTTCAGAGACTAGGTAGATGGAGACTGGAGAAGTGGAAAGAGAAGAGTGGCAATGCACAAAGGAGAGGAAGGATGGACAAGAAGGACAGGAGAACCTCTTGCTCTTGTTATCCCCATGGAAATGCCAGCATGCAATAGTTCTAGGCATTTGTAAGATTCCTGAAGAGAGGGCGGGGATTTGGACACTGTATGTAGGAATAGAGGCAGCAAAGGAGAACAAGAGTCCTTGAGTAAAAGTAGAACTAACACTGAACAAACCATCACTGCTACACAATATTCACTATCTCCTTCCTTTGAGAAGTATTTGCAAAGGCTTTTCTGTTACTCCTACCTAAATGTGTGTGTGTCTACATATACATTATTTTAAATGTGGGTATGCTAAAAATAAAAGTAAGTTTTAAATTTTGGTTTCTTTTCAAGAATGCTTTCACCAACCTGAGAGACTTAGTGTAAAGAGGAATGATTACTTCAACTTTTTGCTTTAAGTATTTCCTAAGATTGTTACAATTTATATAAACAGCTTCTTTCCAAGATACAAGTTTAGACAACAAAGTATCAGTTATATAATATTAACAACTAGAAAGTACATTTTCTAAAAAGGAGCTTGGTTGATAAATCATAAACATAATTGCCTCTGTGTGGATTAAACCCAAGTAATAACTCTCCCTCCAATCTATCTTCTGGACATCTCCCACACTTCCAGCTGCCTGCAGGGAATTCACATTCAGGGGTCCCACTAGGTAGCAAACATTTAATTTGTTTTAAGCTGAATCCATTTCTCTTCCAAAACTTGATCCTTATTCTGGGCTTTCTCAGAAACTTATACTCAAAACCTTAGAATTGTTTTTAATTAGCGTCTTTCTCTTTTCATCCATGACTAGTATCCTCATCTCATTCTACTTGCAGTACTTGGTGTTATGGAAGTCCCTCCCTAGGCTCTGATAACATAATGCTATGGCATTACTCATCTCTCTTGGAAAGAATATGGTATTAATAAGTTATGACTAATAACCAAGTTGCAAAACGACCTGTGCCCTTTCCCATTCGTTTCCCACAAGATAAGTTATACATACTGTAACAAGAATAGAAGATAAATTACACATATTGCAAATTCCTGTGAGAAATACCTTTGTCTAGTCAATTATATATATTTGCTACTTGAAGTTTATTTTAGAGAATAGAAAAAAACCCTCCTCTTTTAGAATGCAAATGAGGTCAAGGATGTTGTGATTTGCTGTCCTCATCGAACCTGCCTCAGATGAACTAAGAACTGAAACTGGATGTCACTTGAGGTCCTTGGTTTCTGCTCCAGGGAAGGTAATAGAACAAGTGAGAATATATCTCTCTATTGAAATAATTGCTTGGTAATTCCACTGAAGCCTGTCTGTGGGATGTAGACAAAGCTTTCTCTCTGTATTTGCTCAAAGACCAAGCCAGCCAGATGAGGTCAGGTATCCAGGCTGCTTGGAGTTGGGAGAAATAGCACATTTGCTGGAGGAATGTAAGCAGTGCATGTAATATCTGGTTATTGCTTAAGATTTTCTTGATTAGATAATAAAGGATAGTATAATATTTTGAATGGTCTCAGTGTCTCAATGTCATAAAACTTTTGTCCTATCGTAATGGAACTAAACAGAGTGAAGCCTGGCCAGAGAAATGTTAGACTCCAATTTTTATAAGTCCTCAGACACTAAAAGTGTTCATAATCTTACCGTCTAAAAGCATCTATGACCATGGAAACATTATATGTAGAGGAAGTGTCACGGAGTTGCAGTTCTGAGCCCTGGGCTGCCTACCCAATGTCTCCATGTGGAGACATCTCAATCATAACATAGATAATATAAAGATTTTTGATAGTGTTATTAATTAATAATTGACATTCTTTATTTATCTTCCAGATATGATAGATGCTGAAGAGGTATATTAAAATCTCCCAGCATAAAGTTATTATTATCTCAAGAGATATTTCTAAAAGTTTTAAAAAAATATGTGTATAGTTGCTATGTGTTGGCTTATGACACCTATATTTGCTCCATAATTATGCCTTCTATCATAACTTATCCTAATATTTCACCTGACTAACATTATCTGCAACTACTGATATTTTTTGCATTTATTAGTTATTTATTATAGTAGGTCCTTCTTGATTGTATATTTTAAATACATCAGTGTGTACATGTCAATCTCAAACTCCCAAGCATCTCTTTGACCATCCACATCTTTTCTAACTCTATCATATTACATATATTTGTTGTAATAACAGATAACTGTTTTTTTAACACCATATGACATCTTGTCCTTCTGTAAGAGAATTGAATTAATTTGCATATAAAGTAATACATTTGATGTTACTTCTTTAATCTTTTTTCATGTACTACTTATTTTCTTTATTTTATTTTTTAACATCTTTATTGGAGTATAATTGCTTTACATTGTTGTGTTAGTTTCTGCTATTTAACAGAGTGAATCAGCCATGTATACATATATCCCCACATCCCCTCCCTCTTGCGTCTCCCCACCACCCTCCCTATCCCACCCCTCTAGGTGGTCACAAAGCACCAAGATGATCTCCCTGTGCTGTGCGGCTGCTTCCCACTAGCTGTCTATTTTACATTTGGTGGTGTATATATGTCCATGCCACGCTCTCACTTCGTCCCAATTACCCTCCCCGCTCCCCGTGTCCTCAACTCCATTCTCTACGTCTGTGTCTTTATTCCTGTCCTGCCCCTAGATTTTTCAGAACCATTTTTTTTTAAGATTCCATTTATATATGTTAGCACATGGAATTTGTTTTTCTCTTTCTGACTTACTTCACTCTGTATGACAGACTCTAGGTCCATCCACCCTGCTAAAAATAACTCAATTTCATTTCTTTTTATGGCTGAGTAATATTCCATTGTATATATGTGCCACATCTTTATCCATTCCTCTGTCGATGTACACTTAGGTTGCTTCCATGCCCTGGCTATTGTAGATAGTGCTGCAATAAACATTGTGGTAAGTGTCTCTTTTTGAATTATGGTTTTCTCAGGGTATATGCCCAGTAGTGGGATTGCTGGGTCATATGGTAGTTCTATTTTTAGTTTTTTATGGAACCTCCATACTGTTCTCCATAGTGACTGTATCAATTTACATTCCCACCAACAGTTTAAGAAGGTTCCCTTTTCTCCACACCCTCTCCAGCATTTACTGTTTGTAGATTTTTGGATGATGGCCATTCTGACCGGTGTGAGGGGATACCTAATTGTAGTTTTGAATTGCATTTCTCTAATGATTAGTGATGTTAAGCATCCTTTCGTGTGTTAGTTGGCAATCTGTATATCTTCTTGGGAGAAATGTCTATTTGGGTCTTCTGCCCATTTGTGGATTAGGTTGTTTGTTTTTTTGATATTGAGCTGCATGAGCTGCTTGAAAATTTTGGAGATTAATCCTTTGTCAGTTGCTTCATTTGCAAATATTTTCCCCCATTCTGAGGGTTGTCTTTTCATCTTCTTTATGGTTTCCATTGCTGTGCAAAAAGCTTTTAAGTTTCATTAGGTCCCATTTGTTTATTTTTGTTTTTATTTCCATTTCTCTAGGAGGTGGGTCAAGAGGGATCTTGCTGTGATTTATGTTATAGAGTGTTCTGCCTAAGTTTTCCTCTAAGAGTTTGATAGTGTCTGGCCTTACATTTAGGTCTTTAATCCATTTTGAGCTTATTTTTGTGTATGGTGTTAGGGAGTGTTCTAATTTCATTCTTTTACATGTAGCTGTCCAGTTTTCCCAGCACCCCTTATTGAAGAGGCTGTCTATTCTCCATTGTATACTCTTGTGTCCTTTATCAAAGATAAGGTGACCATATGTGTGTGGGTTTATCTCTTGGCTTTCTATCCTATTCCATTGATCTATATTTCTGTTTTTGTGCCAGTACCATATTGTCTTGATTACTGTAGCTTTGTAGTATAGTCTAAAGTCAGGGAGCCTGATTCCTCCAGCTCCAGTTTTCTTTCTCAAGATCGCTTTGGCTATTCAGGGTCTTTTGTGTTTCCATACAAATTGTGACATTTTCTTGTTCTACTTCTGTGAAATATGCCATTGGTAGTTTGATAGGGATTGCATTGAATCTGTAGATTGCTTTGGGTGGTAAAATCATTTTCATAATGTTGATTCTTCCAATACAAGAACATGGTATAGCTCTCCATCTGTTTGTATTATCTTTAATTTCTTTCATCAGTGTCTTATAGTTTTCTGCATACAGGTCTCCTTAGGTAGGATTATTCCTAGGCATTTTCTTCTTTTTGTTGCAATGGTAAATGGGAGTGTTCCCTTAATTTCACTTTCAGAGTTTTCATCATTAGTGTACAGGAATGCAAGAGATTTCTGTGCATTAATTTTGTATCCTGCTACTTTACCAAATTCATTGATTATGTCTAGTAGTTTTCTGGTAGCATCTTTAGGATTCTCTATGTATAGTATCATGTCATCTGCAAACAGTGACAGTTTTACTTCTTCTTTTCCAATTTGGATTTTTGGATTCTTTTATTTCGTTTTCTTCTCTGATTGCTGTGGCTAAAACTTCCAAAACAATGTTGAATAATAGTTGTGAGAGTGGGCAACCTTGTCTTGTTCCTGACCTTAGTAGAAATGGTTTCAGTGTTTCATCATTGAGAACGATGTTGGCTGTGGGTATGTCATATATGGCCTTTATTATTCTTGAGGTAAGTTCCCTCTATGCCTACTTTCTGGAGAGTTTTTTTTTATAAGAAATGGGTGTTGAATTTTGTCAAAAGCTTTTTCTGCATCTATTGAGATGATCATATGGTTTTTCTCCTTCAATTTGTTAATATGGTTTATCACATTGATTGATTTGCATATATTGAAGATCCTTGCATTCCTGAGATAAACCACACTTGATCACGCTGTGTGATCTGTTTAATGAGCTGTAAGATTCTGTTTGCTAGTATTTTGGAAGTATTTTGTTGAGGATTTTTGCATCTATGTTCATTAGTGATATTGGCCTGTAGTTTTCTTTTTTTGTGACATCTTTGTCTGGTTTTGGTATCAGGGTGACGGGGGCCTCGTAGAATGAGTTTGGGAGTGTTCCTCTTTCTGCTATATTTTGGAAGAGTTTGAGAAGGATAGTTGTTAGCTCTTCTCTAAAGGTTTGATAGAATTCGCCTGTGAAGCCATCTGGTCCTGGGCTTTTGTTTCTTGGAAGATTTTTAATCACAGTTTCAATTTCAGTGCTTATGATTGGTCGGTTTATATTTTCTGTTTCTTCCTGGTTCAATCCTGGAAGGTTGTGTTTTTCTCAGGATTTGTCCATTTCTTCCAGGTTGTCCATTTTATTGGCATGTAGTTGCTTGTTGTAATCTCTCATGATCTTTGTATTTTTGCAGTGTCAGTTGTTACTTCTCCTTTTTCATTTCTAATTCTGTTGATTTCAGTCTTCTCCCTTTTTTTCTTGATAAGTCTGGCTAATGGTTTATCAATTTTGTTTATCTTCTCAAAGAACCAGCTTTTAGTTTTATTGATCTTTGCTATCATTTCCTTAATTTCTTTTTTCATTTATTTCTGATTGGTTCTTTATGATTTCTTTCCTTCTGCTAACTTTGGGGTTTTTTTGTTCTTCTTTCTCTAATTGCTTTAGGTGTAAGTTTAGGTTGTTTATTTGAGATGCTTCTTGTTTCTTGAGGTAGGATTGTATTGCTATAAACTTCCCTCTTAGAACTGTTTTTGCTGCATCCATAGGTTTTGGGTCATGTTTTCATTGTCATTTGTTTCTAGGTATTTTTTGATTTCCTCTTTGATTTCTCCAGTGATCTCTTGGTTATTTAGTAGCATATTGTTTAGCCTCCCTGTCTTTGTATTTTTTACAGATTTTTTTCCTGTAATTGATATCTAGTCTCATAGTGTTGCAGTCCGAAAAGATACTTGATATGATTTCAATTTTCTTAAATTTACCAAGGCTTGATTTGTGACACAAGATATGGTCTTATCCTGGAGAATGTACCATGAGCACTTGAGAAGAAAGTGTATTCTGTTGTTTTTGGATGGAATCTCCTATAAATATCAGTTAAGTCCATCTTGTTTAATGTGTTATTTAAGGTTGTGTTTCCTTATTTATTAAAGTCCCCTACTATGATTGTGTTACTTTCGATTTCCCCTTTTATGGCTGTTAGCATTTGCCTTATGTATTGAGGTGCTCCTGTGTTGGGTGCATAAATATTTACAGTTGTTATATCTTCTTCTTGGATTGATCCCTTGATCATTATGTAGTGTCCTTCTTTGTCTCTTGTAATAGTCTTTATTTTAAAGTCTATTTTGTCTGATATGAGAATTGCTACTCCAGCTTTCTTTGGATTTCCATTTGCATGGAGTATCTTTTCCCATCCCCTCACTTTCAGTCTGTATGTGTCCCTAGGTCTGAAGTGGTTCTCTTGTAGACAGCATATGTACAGGTCTTGATTTTGTATCCCTTCAGCCTGTCTATGTCTTTTGGTTGGAGCATTTAATCCATTTACATTTAAGGTAATTATTGATATGTATATTCCTATTACCATTTTCTTAATTGCTTTGGGTTTGTTATTGTAGGTCTTTTTTTCTCTTGTGTTTCCTGCCTAGAGAAATTCCTTTAGCATATGTTGTAAACATGGTCTGGTGGTACTGAATTCTCTTAGCTTTTGCTTGTCTGTAAAAGTTTTAATTTCTCCGTCAAATCTGAGCAAGATCCTTGCTTGGTAGAGTAATCTTGGTTGTAGATTTTCCCCTTTCATCACTTTAAATATGTCCTGCCACTCCCTTGTGGCTTGCAGAGTTTCTGCTGAAAGATCAGCTGTTATCCTTATGGGGATTTCCTTGTATGTTATTTGTTGCTTTTCCCTTGCTGCTCTTAATATTTTTTCTGTGTATTTAATTGTTGATAGTTTGATTAACATGTGTCTTTGTGTGTTTCTCCTTGTATTTATCCTGTATGGGACTCTCTGCGCTTCCTGGAGTTGATTGACTATTTCCTTTCCCATATTAGGAAAGTTTTCAACTATAATCTCTTCAATTATTTTCTCAGTCCCTTTCTTTTTCTGTTCTTCTTCTGGGACCCCTATAATTTAATGTTAGTGTGTTTATTGTTGTCCCAGAGGTCTCTGAGACTGTTCTCAATTATTTTCATTCTTTTTTCTTTATTCTGCTCTGCAGTAGTTATTTCTAATATTTCATCTTCCAGGTCACTTAACCATTCTTTTGCCTCAGTTATTCTGCTATTGATTCCTTCTAGAGAATTTTTAATTTCACATATTTTGTTGTTCATCTTTGTTTGTTCACTCTTTAGTTGTTCTAGGTCCTTGTTAAACGTTTCTTGTATTTTCTCCATTCTATTTCCAAGATTTTGGATCATCTTTACTATCATTACTCTGAATTCTTTTTCAGGTAGACTGCCTATTTCCTCTTCATTTGTTTGGTCTGGTGCGTTTTTACCTTGCTCCTTCATCTGCTGCATATTTCTTTGTCTTACCATTTTGCTTAACTTAGTGTGTTTGGGGTCTCCTTTTCATAGGCTGCAGGTTTGTAGCTCCCATTGTTTTTGGTCTTCCCCCAGTTAGTAAGGTTGGTTTAGTGGGTTCTGTCCGCTTCCTGGTGGAGGGGCCTGGTGCCTGTGTTGTGGTATATGAGTCTGCATCTTGTCTTTCTGGTGGGCAGGACCACATCTGGTGGTGTGGTTTGGGGTGTCTATGAACTTATTATGATTTTAGGCAACCTCTCTGCTAATGGGTGTGGTTGTGTTCCTGTCTTGCTAGTTGTTTGGCCTGAGGTGTCCAGCATTGGAGCTTGTTGGTCATTGAAAGGAGCTGGGTCTTAGTGTTGAGACAGAGATCTCTGGGAGAGCTCATGCTGATTGATATTACATGGGGCCCAGAGGTCTCTGGTGGTCCAATGTCCTGAACTCAGCTCTCCCACCTCAGAGGCTCAGGCCTGACAGCTGGCTGGAGCATGAAGACCCTGCTAGCCACATGGCTCAGAAGAAAAGGGAGGAAAAAAAAGAGAAAGCAAGAAAGGCAATAAAATAAAATAAAGTTATTAAAATAAAAACAATTTTTTTAGTATTATTAAAATAAAAAATAATAATTAAAAAAAAAGGAGAAGGGAGCAACCAAACCAATAAACAAATTCACCAATGATAACAAGCGGTGAAAAACTAAGCTAAGATAAACATAAAAATCAGAAACTAGTCAGTCTCATACAGCAAACCCCACGTCCATAGTTGCCCCCAAAGTCCATCGCCTCAATTTGGGGATGATTTGTTGTCTATTCAGGTATTCCACAGATGCAGGGTACATGATGTTGACTGTGGAGATGTAATCCACTGCTCCTGTAGCTTCATGGATAAATTTCCCTTTCTTTTCTTTGTTCTCACAGTTCCAGGGGTTCAGCTTTGGATTTGCCCCTGCCTCTGCATATAGGTCGCCTGAGGGTGTCTGTTCCCTGGCCAGACAGGACAGGGTTAAAGTAACAGCTGATTAGGGGGCTCTGGCTCACTCAGGCCAGGGGGGAGGGAGGGGTATGGAATGTAGGGCGAACCTGTGGCGGCAGAGGGCGGCGTGACGTTGCACCAGCCTGAGGCGTGCCGTGTGTTCTCCCGGGGAAGTTGTCCCTGGATCATGGGACCCTGGCAGTGGCGGGCTGCACAGGCTCCCCGGAAAGGGGGTGTGGATAGTGACCTGTGCTCGCACACAGGCTTCTTGGTGGCGGCAGCAGCAGCCTTCGCATCTCATGCCCGTCTCTGGTGTCTGTGCTGAAAGCTGCGGCTTGCGCCCATCTCTGGATCTCGTTTAGGCGGTGCTCTGAATCCCCTCTCCTGCTCACCCTGAAACAATGGTCTCTTGCCTCTTAGACAGGTCCAGACTTTTTCCTGGACTCCCTCCCAGCTAGCTGTGGCACACTAGCCCCCTTCAGGCTGTGTTCACGCCACCAACCCCAGTTCTCTCCCTGGAGTCTGACCTCTGAAGCCCGAGCCTCAGCTCCCAGCCCCGCCCGCCCTGGCGGGTGAGCAGACAAGCCTCTCGGGCTGGTGAGTGCTGGTCTGCACTGATCCTCCGTGCGGGAATCTCTCCGCTTTGCCCTCCGCACCCCTGTTGCTGTGCTCTCCTCCGTGGCTCCGAAGCTTCCCCCCTCCGCCACCCGCAGTCTCTGCCCGCGAAGGGGCTTCCTAGTATGTGGAAACCTTTCCTCCTTCACAGCTCCCTCCCACTGGTGCAGGTCCCATCCCTATCCTTTTGTCTCTGTTTATTCTTTTTTCTTTTGCCCTACCCAGATACGTGGGGAGTTTCTTGCCTTTTGGGAGGTCTGAGGTCTTCTGCCAGCATTCAGTAGGTGTTCTGTAGGAGTTGTTCCACGTGTAGGTGTATTTCTGATGTATTTGTGGGGAGGAAGGTGATCTGCGCGTCTTACTCCTCCACCATCTTGAAGATCCTCTACTATTTATTTTAGTTTGGTTTTTCCTTATACTTTTCCTATTAGGAGTGTGAGCAGCTTTTCTTTTCTTCTTTTTCTTCCTCTTTTTCTCCTTGTTCTTCTATGCAATACTTCACTAATGTGTGAATCATCCACGTGAAGGGGTCATCCCAATGTTTGCATTATTACAATTTTGATTTATTTATTCAATTATAAATTTATTTATCCAGTTTATTCCAAGTTTGAAGTTATAAGAGGTTACACGGATCAAGTATGTGTTCGTTCCCTTTTTCAAAATTAGATTCTTGATCTCTCTTTCCAGAGCTGTTTTTCTGATCTCCTCAAGCTGGAATCATGGTAGTCAACTCTCATTCCTGTCTTTTTCTCGTAGCCACTTCTGATCTTTTAACAAATCCTGTCAATTGTGTCTCCAAAATATCTATTCACTTCACATATTCACAGCTACTATTCCAGCCCGAGCAACCCTCACTTTTCACCTAGATAACTGTAGTAATCTCAATAGATATCTCTATTCCCAATAAGAAAAGAGAATAAGTAATATTTGCAAAATTCTTGTGAAAAATTTCTCTTTGTATTTGTCTTGTTCCCCCACCAATACATTTTCCACACAAATGTATTGAAAAATATTAAAAAATAAAACCTGATCAAATGTTTTACCTTGCCCAGAGTTCTTCAGTAGCTTCCTATTCCACATGAGATGAAACTTCAGATCCTTATCATGACAACATGAATTCATACGATCTGATCCTCTTCCTTATTCTTTAATTTCATGTCATATATTCGTATTCTTTTTGCCCAAAATGATCCAGACAACAAGGGCCTTCTCTCTGCTTGTTAAATGTACTAGTCTCATTCACACTTCTCGAGCCTCTCATGCCATGTTCCATCTGCCAGGAATGATATTTCTCCATAAAGTTTGCATCACTTGCATCACTTTTAACTTCTCATTGGTCAGCTGTCTTCTTAAACATCGCCACCTCAAAGAGACTTTAACTTGTTAACTCAGTCAGCAGTAGGGTGTCATTCTCCATCATGCTTACTTATTACAGTTGAAAGTAAGTCTCTCTTTGTGTGCTTACGAGTCTATTATCTTTTGTCTGTCATCTTTCTCATGAGGCTATACAGGCCATTCCTCAGCAGTTTCAGGCACATCAGACAGTGTCCAGTAAATACATAAATGCATGTGAGTAAACAGGTGACTGAATATATGTGCAGTGATATAAAAAACACAATTACGTGTACATTTTTAGAAGTACATTTTTAGATCCTCAGATCAATAAGGAATATTGAGGCACAGACTCAAAGTCCTTCTATATAACTTTTTTCTCAAGTTATTTAGAAATTAATAGGAGATGTGCAACTGTGGTAATAGTAAGTACATATGTTAATATTTCAGTTGTATTATTTGAGGAAAGTTTTTCATGCGACAAATATTCATTAAGCAACTGCATAATGCCAAGTATCTTTCCAGATACTGGGGACACACAAATGAACAGCACAGAAGAGGTCCTTTTGCTGGGAGCTTACAATCTAATGGAGTAATTCTATTTTGTTAGAGTGTTTCTTAGAGTGTTAATTCTATTTTAAGTGAATCCTTAATTCACTTAAAAATACATAATTTCTCTCTGAAGCCTATTTCTACAAAGAGTCCTTCTGGATTTTTTTATGAGTAGCTTTTTAAAATAACTTTTTATTTCAAAATAACACAGATGTGTTTTGTGTTTGAGGCAGAGTTGACCATACTATTGATTAAAGAAAACCTCATAATCCCAGAATTAACTATGGATGATATTTTGGCATATTTTCCAGACATTTTCCCATACACATAAACACAAATTTTAAAAAACAAAATCATATTTCTATAAAGTAGGTTAAGACATTTATAATTTAAAATATACAGTCAGTAATCCCGTTGTGCTATTTTGGTACAAAGAAAACATATTACAAATACTATTAAAAAAAAATCTCTAAGGCAATATCCTTATCAGAAGGGACAGAAATTGACCCAGGTTACTTTCAAAACTGAGAATTTATTTTAAGAATTCTTCTTAGCAATGAGGGAGCTGGAAATCCTTCCAGAACATAGAACAGCCAGACCTGCTGGTGATGGTGCTAGTGTTTAGGAATTGAAAAGATCTTTCAGGTTTCAGACTAACTTTAATGATCAGGTAATTCTGACACTTCTTCAGGTTCTCTTCTTTTGGATCTCCCCTCACTGCTCCACTAGTGTGACTCAGCTTCACCTGCTTCCCCATTGTGTGTCTTCTTATATCACTAGCCACTTCCAACTCAACTATTATTTCCCCAACCGTATACCTACTTTAACAGCACCATGAGCCTGACTTGCTATAATGTTACTAATATCAAATTATTCCTGAGACTCACGCATAGACACACACACACACGTAGGTATGTGTGTATAAATCCCAATGAAAACATTCCAACACAACAGATTGACTATATGTTCATTTGCGCACATTCACATCTATTTATAATTCCTCATGCCTTGACTACTCATGTGTTTTCAGCCAATGAAAGCTAGTTCTACAGATGGTACTGTACACTCTTGGCCAATGAGCTTTCTTCATCACACTCCCCTCACCATCAGAGATGAGTGGATTCTGCAACAAGTAGTTTCCAACTCTTGGTCTTTATTTCTGTTATATATTTTGGCCCTTAATGGCTGAGAAGATGTATAAAAATGATAGTGCCGGATCTGTTACAAAAACTAAAGCAAAAAAAAAAGTGGGGGTGTAGAGAAAGTATGCTGAAAGATAAAATGAAAGTTTGGTGACTACTTGAGATGCTTTTGAGAGAATGATCAAGGAATTAGAAAGTAGAGATAACCTGGCATTAGGAGTGGGTGTGTAGAAGTCCTTTTATTTTAGCAGCTACATCTTATCATAGCAACTCAAGGTAACCATGGCTGGAGGCAAGTCATGGTGTCAGGTGATTGTCGGTGTTTTATATAAGGGCCACCCCTAAAATAGACTGTCCCAGCAGTCTTCAAACTGAAGAGTACTTATGTCTGGAGGGTATCCGGAGACTTGACAGGGACACAGATAGTTTTAAGGGAATCCAGTTTCCAGAGTCTTAACTTCCATGGATACACTTCCCTGAAACTGATCTGCCTGAGTGATGTCAAGATGTTCTCCTTTCTCTTTCATAAGTGTCCTTGTCCTACTTTTACTCCCACCCAAACTGAATCTTCTTATGGGATGCAAAAGCCTCCAGGTTTCAAATAACAGGGACACTTAAAAGAATGGTATCTTTAAGTCTTCTTATTTAAGACACCATGAGATAAGGGTTATCTTTTCCTTTTTTTATTCAGTCATTGTGGTAAGGAGAATTCTAGGATGGTCCCCAAGATTCCCAACCCCTGAACTGCACCACTCTGTATAATTCTCTCCCCTGGAGAATGGGTGGGCTATTATGGGATAGCCACTGCCATGATTACATTACAGTGTATAAAACTATCTTAACACACCAGAGGGAGAAATTTTTCTGTTGGTCTTGAGAAAGTAAGTTGCCATGCCCTGAGAGGGCTTGTGAGAGCAACATGCACCAAGGGACTGTGGGTGTCTCTAGAAGCTGAGAGCCAGCAACCAAGTACTAAAGCTGCAAGGAGCTGAATTCTGCCAATGACCACCTTGGAAGAGGGCCATCGGACTCAGGAAACAATACTACCCCGCTGACATCTAATGAGACTCCTGCAGTCTGGCAAGACCTTCAGCAGAGGCCTCAGTTAAGCCAGCCGGGACTCCTGACCCAAGGAGACTGAATTGATAAAATGCATATTGTTCATAGTTGCTACTTTTGTAGTAATTTGTTATGCAGTATAGAATTCCAATGCAATCATTCAAAAAGTATTTACTGAGCACATACTATATTCCAGACACGGAGCGATAGTCTTTAATGACACTCCAAAATCTCTACCCTCATAAAACTTATTTTTTGGTGGGTAGAATAAACCATAAACAAGTTTAAAATATAAAATACCTAGCATGTTAGTGATAGTTGCTGGAGAAAAAAAATTCAAGTAGGAAAATGGGAGATAACTAGTGGGAAGGCCGGGGATGGAAGGAGAGAGGTATTGAAAGTTTAGCTTCACCTAGAAGGAGTAGGTCTTATATGAAGGAAGGTAACTGACAATGTTGAGGGAAGAGAGAAAACTGGTGTCCAGGCTCTCCAAGACCAGGTAGAGGGTTGGGGGGCATGTGGACCATGCAGTGCACTGGATGAGGATGGAGAATAGGAGATAAGGTTAGAGAGGAGAAAGGAGATCAGATCATGCAGATCTTTGAAGGCTTTTTTTGGCTTTTATTCTGAGTGACGTGGTGAGCCAAGGGAGATTTTAAGCAGGGGAGTGGTATGATCTGACTTTTCTTTTAACAGACTCACTGTAGCTGTTATAATACAATGTGGTATAGATGATAATAATGTGGTATAGATTGACAGGGGACAAGAATGGAAGCAGAGAGACCTGTTAAGGTCCTGTTGTAATAATCCAGGCAAGAGGGGATTTGTGGCTGGATCAGTGTGGTGGCAGTGGAAAGTTGTTAAGTTTGAATCCTTTCTTTTCAAGAAAATTGAAGGCAGATATGGTTGACAAGAGAATTAAAGTCCCCTTCTCTTCCCTCTACTTATTTATGTAAAGAAGGTTTCTCAGAACTTAGAGCTCTAAAAAGTGAACACGTAGAGTAGAATGGATGCTAAAACCTAACAACAAGTAATATGCATACA
The DNA here is from genome assembly GCF_964270905.1 of Leucopleurus acutus. Lineage (NCBI taxonomy): Eukaryota > Metazoa > Chordata > Mammalia > Artiodactyla > Delphinidae > Leucopleurus > Leucopleurus acutus. The sequence goes on from NC_139147.1 coordinate 111,410,235, forward strand.
TGGATACTGAACTAATTAAAACTTCCCCAGCTATCTCATTAAGTGATACATTTTTTGTGTCCAATATTTTAATCAAAACTTTTGATATATTTTCATCATTTGTATATTAATATTGCTAGTAATAATACTCAGTTCACAAATGTGCTTTTAACCTGTGAAGCCTTATAGCCACAAGAATAAAAAATTAATTTCAATTTATATAATTTTTTTGCAGAAAAGATTGATAGAGTGGTTAATAACAGGACTTTGAGTATAAATATATTTACTAGGAGTACTGCATTACGATAAACTGTTGGGAAGTGAAATGGAAATTTGAGTACAAAGAAAGGAACAGTGAGATTTTTTCACTCTTTAAGAAAAATGTGACGATTAATTTTTTAAATGGGTAAAGGTGAGCATCAAATCACCATGGTAGTGACATTCTATTAAATACATTCAAGCTGGGCTGCCCCAAACATTAGTGGTGCCTGGACCATGAGAACAAATGGAGGCCCACCTGCTACATGCTTAAATATTTAAGAATTACAAGTCAAGCAAACAATTATAAAGGAAAATATGCTTTATGTCACCTTGAAAAATGTATTGTCAATGTGACAGCAAATCAGATGTGTAAAATTTTGTTTTTTACAGATCTCAAAGTTGGCAAAACGTTAATGAGGACTAAATTTATTTGTTACTGTGTATGTTTGGATGTTGTGTTGGGGAACCAGCTGTGTTTGGATACATAAAAAATATAAAGATATACATATTATATAAATTGCTATATATTCTTCCATAAATTTCATTTTTGCCCCTATTTTATGCATAACATGTTGTCTTAATCAAATTTGTCACATAATTTGCATTTGATTGATGGTAAAAACCTAAAGATTAAAAATAAAATGTAATTATAATCAAAGAGCACAAAACTTAAAAGCAATTCCCTGGGGCTTGAATGGTGTTCATATTGAGAACAGCTATATCTAGAGTTACAGGCCTTTCTGTGTGCATGTTAAATACCAGCTCCTGAGTAATATAGAGTCCTAGGAGTTTTTTAATGAATTTGTATGTTTTGTGCCTTTGTGGTATGCAGGGTTTCTTTTGCTCACGTCTAAGATTCTACTTCATTTTAATAGGTACTGTGCTACTATCGTCTTTAATTGGTCAGGGACAAATCCCAGCAGGCACATATAAGAAAAGGAATGAGTGCTATACTAGAAAAAGAGCAAAAAAGATGAATGCTTAATAGATATTACTGTTTGATGAGTGTGACATCAACTGCAGAGCAACAAAGTAGCTGCACAAACCCTATGGCCATATTGTAAATGTTCTTCAGAAATGAGAGTATTTCAACTGATTTTTTCAGCAGAATTCTTTCTGATGGGTGCAAAACAATGAATTGTTAAGTGTGTGGTCTCTGGAATCAGATTGCCTGGGTTCTCAGCTAGCTCTACCACTTACTAGCTGTGAGACCCTGGGTAAGTTACTTTGCCAGTCTGTGTCTCAGAATACACATCCATACAACAGGAATAACAGCAGTAACCTCCTAATAGGGTTATGAAGATTAAATGAGATAATCATTGTTAGTCACTGTGAATAGTGCCTGACACATATTAAAAAGTTAAGAAACGTTGGCTAGTATTATGAATAAAAAAGTTTATTGAAGTCAGTGAAAATTTTAACATATAGTTTTGAAAGTCACATATGAGATAGTGTAATTAGCCTGCATTAATGGAGGGAAGGAAAAGTGTTAATAATATACACAACCAGAAATTGGGTAAAAGATGCATTAACTCATCTTTCCATCACTTCTGGAAATGATCATCTATTTTTAAAAAATAACTTTGGTTTGTACTGTTTCACCTTTTTTATGAGTATCACTTTTATTACGAACACAGAAAAGCGATAAATATAAAAAGCAATTCATTCCTAAAATTGAAACAATTCCACCCTCATTTGCCAAAACCACCACTAACTCTTTCATACTCCCATGAATCTGCTGAAATGATATGCATTTAGAAATGAATGGTGGATTCATTCCTGCTCAATGGTTGCTTAATATTCATATGGATGTCCTATTGAAGAGGAAAACAGTGAGAGATCTATAAAATACAATCAAGCAAGTCTAGCATTTAAATCCAAAATGAAAAGACATGCATGTTGTAGCAAAGTGATACTAAAAACAACATGAATTCATTTAGTAGCAATAATTTCCGGGTGTGCTTTTGTAAAATTATTACTCAATAGTCTTGTTTTATGATCCAAAACTTATGTTCCTGCTAAGTTGTTATTTTAATTTTAGAAAAACAAAATTCCTCACATTTCCAAACCACAAAAGACATCACATATGTGTGTGCATGTACACACACACACACACACACACACACTTTTAAAAGCCAGGCCACAAATTACTTTCAATCATAAATTTACAGGTATAATTATTTACTAAAAATGTTTGTAAAATGGCATTTTATATTGTATTACTTTGTTAAAACCCAAGAAAAAACCACTATACCTTTTAAAAAAATCCATACAAATAAGATAGAAGAAACATTAGATTTGAATTTTAGCTTTAGAGGCACTATCATCCCTCGTTAGGCACTTGATTTATAAATATAATTATCTAGTATAATTATAATATCTTCATGGAAAAAAATTTCAAATTTTTATATTTCAGATAGATATAATAATCATTTTTAAGGTAGATGAATAGTTATTCCCATTTAACAATTGCTCAGAAAGACATGAGAGAGAATTAAAATGCTCCAACATGATGTAGCACGGTTTAAGAAAATATTATGTTAGAATTTAGGATGACTAGATATGGCCCTGATCTTTGAACAAAAGGGGGTTTACTTCTTACTCTGCAGCTGATTATCCTGAGCCTCTTAAAATGTACCTGATGCCAAAGCTGGAAAGTTGTGTTTTCACAGAAATTGGAAAGAGTCCTACAATGGCTATCAGTGGCAGAATCCTAACATAAGGTGGAACCCAGGCTGCCGGCATTCAAATCCTGACTGTGCCACGTTCTAGATAAGTGAGGTATTTAAACACTCCCTACTCCAAGACCCTCATCTATAAAGTAAGGGTAACATTATATCTACCACTCAGTGTTGGGGTGAGGATTAAGAGTTAATATATACACTTAGAACTGAACCTGGGTATAAAGTAAGCATTTAATTATCATTATATTACTACTGTTATAATTGTATTATTGTTGTTGTTAGCCTTAATTCTAAGATTAGGATTGGGTTTATGCACATACAATATGAAGAGTTGCATCTATGAGTCCTGGTTGCTAAGATGAGCTTTTTCCCTGCCAATTAAACTCCTTTTATGGATGTCTGAAATTACACATCAACAACTCATTCCTGTTAGGACTATGGAGCTGGAGCACAGCCACAGAGGGCTTTGAGTGGCCAGAAATCATGCCAATTTTACATTGTCCTTGGATCAGACAATTAAGGCCATCCAGCCTGGTCACCAATTATCCCAGTAGGTGGACAGACTATAGGTGAGGGGATTTGGTCATCTGTAGATCCTTGTAAGTAAGCAACTCATGTCAGAGAGGTTTGGCAGTAGATATCAATGGCCTAGTCATGGAGACTAAGGTTAAGAGCGGCAGTCCCACCTGTAGAGAGTTTGGAGAGGCAAACCGACTGTCATGAACAATGGTACAAAGGACAGGGGTAGGATATTAGTGATGGACTGTGTACAAGTCAGTGTCCTAGTCACCTAGAAGAAGGCAATGATCCATGCCAGCAGACAAAACCACTGCTCCAAAGGCTCTTTGCCCACTCTAAATTTTTATTTTGTGATGGACACTGGTTGTTCTGGCCACACAGCATCCATATGTTATGATAATAGTACCCAGTTTTTCTTTGGGGAAATCAGCCCTCTCCACTTAGCCCATGTGCTTTAGGTGAAGCTTTCCTCAATTCCCCAGATTGGAGAAGCTGACCTAAACTAAATCACTCAGCATATTCCATCCCCACATCTACAGTGATTGGCTTAGGTTGGGCGCATGACTCAAATCATCTTATGAGACCCAAGAAGACATAAACCCAGAACTTTATGCTATCATGAAGCCAGATTATTTCTTCTGGTATGAAGTGTGGTGCTGGTATGACCTTGAATCTTCTTGAGATCCCACATGGAGCCCGAGGATGGAGTCCACTCAAGAAAAGCAGAGATAACAGATAGGCCCTGGTTAGGTCCCTTTCTCTAATGTCTCCTGAACTTTAGCTTACACGAACCAATATACTATGTTTTGTTTAAACTATTTGGGAAAAGTTTGCTGGCCACTTGCAACAACAAGAACAAATCTAAAGTGACACACACTTACCTTATCAACTTATGAATTTTTTTTTTTTTTTGACGAATCTATCTTTCCCTTGAACTCTGAGCTCATACAGGGAAAAACTGTCTCAGTCATCTTTGTACCAATATGTAATAAGCCTTGTCAGGTAATTGACACATAGTAGGGGCTCTATATTTTTTATTAAATGAGGAAGTGAGTGAGTGAATGAGCACAGCTAATTGGCTATATCACTGAGGCTCTAGGGAAGATGTTGGCTGACTATGACTTATGGGTCATATTAGGCCCACAGTCTGTTTTTGTTAATAAAGCTTTATTGGAACACAGCCATTCCCATTCATTTACATGTTGTCTGTGTGGAGGGGGAGTGCATAGGTGGGCAAGTGTGTGTGTTGGGGGAAGAGGGGTTGGGAGGAATGCTTAGAAGAAGAAAGAGTGGAGATAAGGGAGATAAGGTTGCTGGAGACAGACTTCTCCTCCTCCATAATATTGTTTCAGGCCTAAAAGTCAAACATAGTTTGGTTTTGGAGGCTATTGATATTCTATCCTCTTAGCATCCCACCTGAACTTCTCTATGAGGCATATTGGATAAACAAGCAAAAATTCAGAGAACAGCACTTCTAATTAATTAGGTCAATGGACAGTTTGTACTGATAAAATGGAAAGAGTATTTTGTGCCAGTTTTGTAAAAACAGGAGTATGATAAAAAAATGTACTCAGGAGAAAAAAAAGAACACACAGTTCTAAAATCAAGTGTTTCTATTAAAGAATTTTAAAACACTATCTCTAGGACTCTAGGAATACAAATTTATAAAAATCTTTCTTTGAATTCTGAATGTCTTCCCGTCTCAAGTAATACAGACCTTATAAAATGAACAAGTTTTAGCATCATCGGGATACTAGAGGTGAGCAAAAAAATGAACAAATGACAAATATTTAGAAATCAACATCTACAAAAAGTACAAGGCTACTTCTACACTGAAAGAACAAGCTGCCAGGCATTTTTGTTCTCTTTGGATTCGCCAGAGAAATTAAGTTGAAATAGCTTGGGGGACTAGTTTCATGCTAACAGTTTAAATTTGTTTAACCTTTTAGTCTGTTAGCAAAATGTACACAGTGTGTTAAATCCATAGAGTTGCTTTTGCTACCAAAATTAGCAACAAGAGGGTTTGATTTTCCAGCACTATTTTTTTTGTATATTTTGTATGTTAATGTGCCCTTTATTCTTCCCAATTTTCATTGACAGAAGAATATATTTGTTTTAGAAGAGACTTAGCATAACTTGAAATCTCTCGAAATAATTTTCCCAAATAAGCTAATTTAGGGAGAGATGTGAAGGGTACTCTTACATTAACTTCTAAGATGATTACTTTAGCAAAAAGCAAATTAAAGCTGATCAAGTGTAATTTTATTGCTTAATTTTTTTTTTTTACTTATGTTTGTTCCATTTTGTATATAATAAAGGGTGAAAATTCTGCCTTAGGCTTTAAGTCATCTCAAGTCAGATGACTTTGCTTATAAAGAGGGAAGAAAAACCTAATTGTAGGAACACTTACCTGCAGCAGCTTTTCAGACAATCTCAACCATCAGGAATACACTTGAAAACTAAGAATAGTAATAAAAGTTATAATAGCAAAGTGCATTATCTGCAATGTGTATAAGGGGGTTAGTATCCAGAATTTATAAAGAAATCCTACTCCATTATCACTCAGCTGGGTGACGTGCATTATCACATGATACTAATTCTTACCTAGTCACTAATTACGCCCAGCATAATACAGAGTGGAGGTGTACTCATTGGGAAAATTTTATGTGAACAGATCTCTGTTCTTTCTGAGATCTTCAGATATATGAATTAGATTTCCATCATCAGGTAACAAGTTGATTGTCTTCGTTGTTGTTCATTGTTAACATGTAGCATAAAATTCATTAAGTGTGTGTATACTTTTCAGTACTGCTATAAACTAAAAATAAAAACAATATTGAATCACAAGTGTGTGGCAGTCCTGAGATACCTTTATGTAGATCAGTTTGGAATACACTGGCCTGGGCCATGTAACATAAGGCTGGCAATATGGGCTCAGAGTTAACTTGAGAGTGACACTTCCTCTAAAATTTTGGGGGGCTTTTCTTTTTAGCCAGACATTTTTTTTTAATGTGTTACTCATGATTCTGCGTATCTAAGTTTTTATCCATACCCTCATGCTGGCACCGGTTTGATGAATACCTGGGATAGCCTTCATAGAAGTCCAAACTTGCTCCAATATAGTATGGTGTTTGGCCAACGTTCAGAATCTCCGTCGTGACCTTGTCACAGGTCTGGTTTTCAGTCACACACTCCTATGACTCATGGTACTAAAGCCCTTCCATTCCAGACAAGACACACTCATATCAACAGAGAGAGCCAAATAGCAAACTTTTAATTAATCTTATTTGCAATATTCTAAAACTGAGCTTAACTCAGTATGACTTACTAGACTTAAAGGGAATAAGGACTTGAGTGTGATTTCTCTTTATTATATTCACTTTTACATAGAGCTATCTGGTTTCCTGGACCATTTCCAACTGAGAAAGAGAAAACCAGCCCCTGACCTTCAGGATCTGGCCTGGTGTAATCAGCCAGGCCTTGGACCTGGAGCCCAGACCTAGGTCTTGGTGTTCTCTTGTTGAACATAAGTAATTCCAGAGAACATCAAAATCAGGCTAGGCTACTCTATGACTATGATGGATGAAGATAAAAAACAAGACTGCTCTCTAATCATGTTTAAATGCAGGCAAAATGTGAACACTGTCCTAACCACAAAAATTGCCAAACACCCCCTTCTGGCTAACATGAATGATTGCTGCTTCTTTACCAATTACAACGTTAGCCTCACTTTAGTTTTCCCTCCCTGTAGGTAAGACTTATGAGATATGTAATTGTAAAATTGTTCCCACTTTTCGGAAAACCCAGTCAATAGTGAATATTCATTATCTTGAATTATCCTCCAAATTACCCAACAAAACCGAAGTATAATAGGTTCTTTCTAATGCACTCTTCCTTAGATGCCCCAGTGTTTTTCACAGTGAGCATTCTCTCTTGTTGCAGCAAGTACCGCACTCACTTGTATAACTACAGGCCTCTTGCTGGAGTCTTTGACTGGAGGACATTAACACAATGTGACCCAGAACCTTTACTCACTATGCCTGGTCTCTTTCTTGCCCTGCTGATTTTATCTATACCTGATTCTACCATTACCTTAGGCCTAGATCATCTCTTAAATCTGCCATCTGCTTTGGTTTGTCTCCAAGCTGCCTCTCCCTATATCCAACTCTTGCTGGTTCTTTCACTAAGACCCTAGACTATCAGCTTGATTCCCTGTTTGCTTTTCTATATATGTCAGATATATCATTCCTTAATAAAGTTGGTTAAATAAACATTATTTTCATGAATAGTAAAGTTAGACTAGGCAACTTCTACACTCTTTCCCAGCTCTTAGATTGAATAGGTCTACTGAGCCTCATTTAATTGTACCCACAAAGACACATACTCTCATGGTAAAAACTAATCAAAATAAAGAAGGCCAAATTGTATTTACTCTTTCAAGTAGTGAAGATGAAGAGAGCTCCACTAATTTCATGTGGAGCTCACATAGCCAGCTATGTAAACAGAGCATGATCTTATTATTTAAGTGCAGACTCTCCGCTCACAATGACTGAGATTTAATTCATCCTATTTGACTGACACCTATTTATTTACAAATTTTCATTAACTCGATGCTCTTATCTTAAAATTTGATGTTCCGGTAAGAACTGTTGCAAAAGAAAGGGATATATGTCATGCATGGATGCACTATACAATTGTTGTTCTCAGTAATATGTAAGCTGTTGTTTGCAGATTGCTAAATTAAAGAAAATGGGGATGCGATAGAAAGAGGGCTGGAAAAGTTCTAGGAGACATGTCTTCTTGACCTGACTCTATCACTGAGTTGATTAAATGGCTCCAATTTTGGATTTCTTGTCTTCCAAATGAGATAATTTGGCAAAATTTCTAAAATGCTATAATCTTATTTAACAAACATTTCATAAACATGAAGTGGGCTACTCTTAGCCATGTAGAAGTATCCAAAAAATCATACAACTAACTACTAGGAAGAACTAGGTTAACTAGTGGCATACGTCTCTTTCAACTTACTTCTATATGACTCAATGTCTGGTAAGTGTTCTTTTGGTAATTACTCTCCCCAAGTTTGAGGGATGCAGAAAAATATATGCATCCAACAAACAGGAAACTGGGACATTTTAAGGATTTGCTTAAAGTCCAATTGATAGAATAGTGTTTATATTTAGGAATCTTGTTTCCCAATCTATTTTTTTTTTATTATTTTTTAAATGTTTCTGTTTTTTTTTGCGGTACGCGGGCCTCTCACTGCTGTGGCCTCTCCCGTTGCGGAGCACAGGCTCCAGATGCACAGGCTCAGTGGCCATGGCTCACAGGCCCAGCCACTCCGCGGCACGTGGGATCTTACCGGACCAGGGCACGAACCCGTGTCCCCTGCATCGACAGGCGGACTCTCAGCCACTGCGCCACCAGGGAAGCCCTCTATTTATTTTTTATCACCCATACATCAACACTCTGCCATCCTTAAAATTTGTATTTTAAGTGTGTGTGTGAGTTCCTTCCCATGATGTATTTCTGTGGAAAATAGTGTTATGCTTCTGGGAAACAGAATCAAATCCTGGGGAACAGTCTGGTCTGCCAACATCTGTTTATAGAGAGGAGAGTGAAGGAATTGTTCAGAGGACTGGGACAACTCAGTTGCCTTGCAGAGCTCTCAAGAAAGGTCAGATAGGCCTCTCAGATGATTTAGGATTAAGTTGAGGCACTATGTATTCCCACAGAATTTTTCTCACTTCCATTAGTGTGTAAATGACAGAAGTTAAGTCACAGCAAAAATCCCGTCATGTGTTCTGTGCCCTTTTCTCTAGGATCCCCTAAAGGGCCAGCTGAGACAGAAGAAAAGTAAATTAGATAGTTACAATTTAAAAGCTTAGGGCATTTGGATAAGTTTATCCTTGTTTTCAACAAGAGCAACTGCCCAGTTCCTATTGTTTATATTTTAAAAGTTAGCTGATAGCTGAATGAAATATTTTACATTCTATAGTTCTCCTGCTTTCCTCTGAAACTAATTGTTGAACAGCGTCCTTTTAGAGGTGTGCACAGGTAGGAGAAACAGTAGGAGAGGCAAAAGTAAAAGGGACAGAAAGAGACAAGGTATAACTTAACAATTCAGGAATTAAACACGAAATAATAGGGTAATAAGAGAATTCTACAAGCAACACTATATACTTGATTTTGACAACTGAGATGAAAATGGACCAAGTCCTCAAAAAACACAAACTACCACAACTTACTCAATATAAAATAGACAATTTGTATAACTCCATAAGTAATGGAGGAAAGTTGAGTTCATAATTTAAAAACTTCCCATAACAAAATCTCTAGGCCCGTATGGTTTCTGGGGAGAATGGTACCAAATGTTTAATGAATGATTAACATTAATTCTACCCAATCTCTTATAAAAATTATAACAAGATGGAGCACTCTTCAAATCAATTTATAAAGCTAGATTAGCCTGATAACAAAACTAGACGAAGACAGTACAAAAAAAGAAAACTATAGACTGAATGTTCTCTTGAATATAGATGTAAAAATCTCTAACAAAATATTAGCAATTAGAATTTAGCAATATATAAAAAAGAATTATACACTGTAACCAGGTGGAGCTAAATACAGGGATGCAAGGTTGTTTCAATATTTGAAAATCAAATAATGTGCTCTATCATATTAACAGACTAAAGAAGAAAAAATACATGATCATATCAATCGATGCAGAAAATGCATATGGCAAAATTCAACATCCATTCATGGTAAAAACATGTAATACATGTAATAGATATGCACACATAAGATCACAAAGGAAATGTGTAAAAATGTTCATAGCACTATTTGCAATATCCCCAAAGCTGAAACTACTGCTTTTCAATAGTCAAATAAATAAATTGTGCTACATTCACATAACACAGGGGCTGGTCAACTTTTTCTATAAAGTGTCAGACAGTTAATATTTTAGGTTTTGTTGTCAACACTGTCACAACTTCTCAACTCTGCCAGTGGAACTTGAAAACAACCATAGACAATACATAAACAGATGAATGTGCAATAAAACTTTAATTGGCACTAAAACTTAAATTTCATAAAAATTTTCATGTATCCTGAAATAATGTTCCTCTTTTGATTTTCTTTCAATCATTTAAAAATATAAAAACGATTTTTATCTTATAGGTCATACAAGCAGGTGGTAAGTAGGATTTGGCTCATGGCCCATATTAGAGCCAACCTTTGGTGTAGAAGAATATATACAGAAATGAGAATGAAGAAAACTACAATGACATGCAAAAATATGGAAGACCATCATAAACATAATGTTGAGTGAATGAAGTTGGACACAAAAGAATGCATATCATATGATTCTATTTATATAAAGTTCAAAAATAGGCAAAATTAATTTATGATGTCAGAAGTTAGAAAAGTGATTACTTTTTTAAAAAAGTAATTAATTTATTTTTGCTGTGTTGCGTCTTCGTTTCTGTGCGAGGGCTTTCTCTAGTTGTGGCAAGCGGGGGCCACTCTTCATCGCGGTGTGCGGGCCTCTCACTGTCGCAGCCTCTCTTGTTGCGGAGCACAGGCTCCAGATGTGCAGACTCAATAGTTGTGGCTCACGGGACCAGTTGCTCCGCAGCACGTGGGATCCTCCAGACCAGGGCTCGAACCCGTGTTCTCTGCATTAGCAGTCAGATTCTCAACCACTGCACCACCAGGGAAGCCCGAAAAGTGGTTACTTTTGACTGAGATGATTCAAAGGGGGCATGAGTGGGGCTTTGCGGGTGCTGGTGATATGTCTTGGTATGAGTGCTAGTTATAAGGGTATGATTGCTTTTTAAAACTTTATTGAACTGTGCCTTGTGATTTGTGTAATATTCTGTTCATTATACTTTAATAAAAGGTCAAAAATGCTTATAATTAAAAATTTCCCACTGTCACTTTAAATTTTTTTATCTGGGGAAAATGTTTTCCCCTTTCACTGGATAAAAACTCTGATGGCCCTGTGATTTTCTAGTCTCCCTCAGGTAACAGTTGGTCCTGTGCAAATTATAGCTTTGATTTGGGAATTGTGATATATTAATCACACATCCATATTTGTTCAAGCTTCTCTCATCACTGCCCGTAAGTGTAGTCTGTAGAGAATCACTACCTGCTTTTAGGCAGTAGAGTGCTTTGTTTCTCTCCTTTATTTATTCCCTTTCTCTTCACTTGCCAGTAATTCTTAAAGACCACATGAATTGGCACAAAGAAGGAAGAGAGAATGAACAGAAAGTTCTGATTTGATTGGTATTGTTGAAATATAATTTTTGGCTTTGTGGAATTGTCGGAAAAACTGACCTTTCTCTCATATGTACCTTTCACGGGGTGTTAAAATCTCTCCTACTAGGACACTCCAACTGCAGCTCAGTTGATCTTGGTGTATTCTATTTCTTTGACAGATGCTTTACCTTCAGTCTTTGGTTCTCCTGTCATCCTTTCCATGTAAACTTTCTCTGTTGGAGTCCTACAGGACATGTAGGTAGTCTTCTTAGGAAGAAGTCAAATAGCTCCAGGCTGTCTTTCTCTCCAACCTGGCCTACATATGGTTCACAATAAACACTAGTGAATATTTTGTTCAAATCCATCCTGGAAGCACAGGCAAACCCAAAATATCACCTCTCCTTCACTTTGCACTCCGCTTGGCAGTCCATCTATCTCACTCTCCTATCTAGCAGAAGTCAGATACCAGTACCCTGTCCTTCTCAAATTCTAGAAGAGATGTCAAACTCATGTAGTGGTTCTGTTACCACCAGATCTCCAGGCTTGAGGAAAGGAGAGCTCTACCCATCCCTAACCCCTGTGTGTGTATGATTGTGTGTATGTGGGGTCAATGGAGAACTCAAATATGGCAACAGTTTTCTTCGAAGAAATCTCTTTACAGATCCTCACGACTATCCGATTCCTGACCCTTTTTATATCTTCTTGACGGTAAGGAGTTTTTAAAGTGGTGTAACCAGTTCCGAGATATCCCCTTTGAAAATCTATGTTTTGGGTTATCTCATAATGCATTTGGTGCCACATTTGAAACTAACAATTTAATTTACAATTACATTAAACTTTCTGTTATGAAAGGAAAGCGGAGCCCAGAGAGCATAGTCATTTCTAATTTTAGAAAGGATTTAAGATAATTCAATTCTCAAATTGATTTCTAGAAATATATCAAATTAAATTTTCAAGAATATTTGAGAATTCCCAACTCATTCAAGACAACTATTATTTTTAACACTCTAAATACTTATTTCAGGAAAATTATTGCATACATTTTTTATACTGCTAATAATCTTCTTAACATCATACTCATTAAATAATCTTAGGCTCTATTACTATTATCCATTTAACCATATCTGTTATCTTTCTCAAATGGAATCACTGTCATTTCATTTGCCCTGACTGGGACTATCTTGACCCTTCCCTCCATGCTTCCAGTTAGGTTTTAGCCCAATGTGTTGTTTCTTGTTCTTCTAATTTATATTAGTTTTGAGGACTGGTAGTGTTTTATCCTTAATTTACTGACTTAGCTATGCATTATTAATCATATTCTGTTGGTGTAATGTCTCATTTTGTTTCACTGATTTCATTTTCTTTTAAATTTTTTCTATTTACAAAACAAATGCTATAGGATGTTTTCTTCTTTTTCCTATGCTGGATTTTTTCTCTGTCTCTCATAATTGAGGTTCTTCCTTCCATTTTTCTTCATCTGAATTTCTACCTACTTATCATACTATTTCTTTTCATATTATTATACAGGATCAACTCTATCCAAACCTTCCATTTGCCGACGTATAAAAGGGTAACTTGTTCTAGACTCCCTTTTCCTTATCTGGGATTTATTGGTATTTCCCTCAAAGCACATGGTGTTGATATGTTCTCCCAGCTTGTCTGTTACATGAGAGAGGATTCAACTAGGGATGTGGGCAACTGTTGGTAGAACAGGTCTCTAATATTTTTGATAATTATGTTAAAAATCTTGTTTTGGCATTTATTCTACTATTCAAATGCCTCTCTTATTTCTGAAGGGGCACTGTATCATTCAGGGTTCAACCAGAGAAGTATAAACACTAGGAGATATATATATATATATATATATATATATATATATATATAATATACACTTGGGATTTGGCCCTGTGTAACTGGTTAGTCTCTGCAGGGCTGTTTACTTTACATCTGATGCTGGAGTTTAGAGTCTTCAGAGCAAGCAGTTGGGAAGGGAAGATAAATGTAAAGCTGGGGAGACCAAGAGCAAACTGGAACTCAAAAGCATAGCCTGGAACTCCACAGGAAAGGACTGAAACCCATGCCAGTTTTTATTGCCTCTAGTGTGAGTCACATGGGTGTCTTGCAGAAGCCAGGTAGTATCTCACAGAACTAAACACACACACATGGCCCAGGAGTCAGAGAAACTGAAGGAGAACACATAGGAAGATAGAACAGTTGCCGCCTCAGCTGTGTTTCACAATAACAAGGTGGGTCAGCAAATCAGCAACAACACATTTGAGCTACAGAATGGCTGGTGCTTCCTTTCTGCCCTCTAAGTCCCCCAAGACTCTCTCTCATGGACTGTCCTAACTGGAAACTTAAATAAGGGCATTCTAGGAAATGTAGTTCAATCTAGCCAAGTGGAAAAAGTACAAAGGTACCTATTTTTATTATTATCCTCAAATAAAGCAGAGCCTTGCCTTTAGGCCTTTATTTCTGATAGACACAATAAGATCAAAGTTTGATTTCCTATTTCATTCATTTCTCCCCTGAAGCCAACCAAGAAAGTGACAAAATCTAAGCAATTGTGTTGTAAATTAAAGTCATATTCGCAGTGTCAGGAGAAAACAGAGAATAATAATAGTCCTTATGATTTATCATACTCTGTATTTCGATTTGATATTCAAACTCATGAAAATTCACTCCAATAACAATTATTTTTTTCCAGGCTATCTATGAAGCTGGCCTTACTACAACTGTATTTTCCATGTGCAGAGAGAAGCAAAAGGGAAGATTTTAGCCAAACCTAACCTTCACTAAGCCTTTTGTTTCCTTAGAAACTTTGTATAATCCTAAACTTTGTATAATCCTAAACAGCGCTCATCAAAGCGCTTCCCTGAAATTACCTTGGCTACCAAAAGCATTTTTACTCAATGAAAAAGCTTTAAAATGACTCAGCCTCATTAGACAATTATTTCAAGAGCCACAATGAACACCCAACTGTGAAAAACACAATAGTGACTTAAAAAAAAATCAACTGGTGATGTGAAAACGTCAGCAAACCCTCATATTGAAAAAAAAGTATTACTGCCAAATGGCCAAACTATAAAGAAATCCATGCACCTAATTAAGCCTATAACCGAAGAACGTTGATATTTCTGTCAAGAGCCAAGAATTTGTTCCGTGGCTTATCTACAAATTAAAAATTTAAACACAAAAACTAAGCATCTCAAATCACCCAGTGTTTTCTCTGCTTGCCAGATTTGGTAATTATGCGTTGTTCGCTGAATATGCACAGAAAATAAAACAATTTAAGAACCTAACTTTAGCTTCAGTCTTGGTCTTGTGATTTTGACACTTGTGATTTTGATTTTGTTTGCATACTTTTTAACTTAGTGCTATAAAACTATTTTCCATTCATTTAAAGCAGGCTGTATCTGTTTTCCATATTTTACAGAGAATGCCACAGCCAAGCCATTTCATAATTGCCTAGTAAACACGTGAAATTTCCCAAGGCCCTGGACCTTTGTTTTCTTATCTGTAAAATGAGGATAAGAAGACCTATATTTGATTATCTCGAAAGACTTTTTTTAGTTCTCCAAAGCAATATTTTTTTAAACTGCTCTGTAAAAATGAAAAGTAAATCTTTATGGCTAAGCCTGGACTAAAAGAGTATTTTGGACCTTTGTATAAGAGAACAACAAAGCTCTTTGAGTAGTAGTTACCTCTTTTCAGAGAAATGAGGATTTGAATTTACATTTTCAGAGGTTCAACTGAACTAGTAAATGAAATCCTCAGAAATAGATGGGAACATACTGAAAAATGGTAATTTCCTGGCAATCAAGCTATACATTAAAAGGGAATGAGACCTGAATCAGTAAAGTCAGGTTGGTGAATTTAGGTTATTCAATTGTTTATCGGTATGGGAATTGTATATTAGTTCACCTACTCTTAACCTTTGGTTAAGATGAATTGTTACAGACATACGCTTTTAGATTGTCCTCCTAAAACAGGCCACCTTGATCTAGCACTCTGTGTTTGTTCCAGTGACAGTGAAAATGAAGTTCTTCTTTAACATAGTAGAATAATGGCTCAACAATTCCTGAGAAAGGCAATTGATGTCAACTATTAGAGTATAATTTTTAAAAAATTAAAAATCATGGCTGTTATAAAGACATAAAATAAGCATGTCAAGAATTTTATTTGTCATTAATTGGATTTAATTCATCATTTAATGAGGGAACCAATAAGAGATTAAAATCAGTTCACCTGGCTTTCCAGGAAACAAACAAACAAGCATGCAAAAGCCCTGATTTGTAGTGTCTGCCAGTTTTTGTAGTCCAAGTACTCCAAGCATGGCTGATTTTAAGTCACCAATGAGAAGCCAGTGAGCTTTCAAAATTCTTGAAAATTAAATAATTGGTTCTCATGAGCCAGTCTGAGCTGACTCCAGCACACCACTGTCATAGATATAGGTATAATTTAATAAAAGAATGTTAAGATAAGGTATACAGGCTATGAAACTGGTTGATGTCTCAAGGAGAAATGAACTTTTAGAGCTAGTTTTCTGCCAGACAGCAATTATTTGCATCTCTATTGAACAATATCTGTACGTTAAACTCTGCCCTAATAGAGTTGTAAAATAGCCCAGACAGTAAAGTCCAGTATTTCACTGAAAGAACACCTAATAATTTCTCTTTTCTTTTCCAACTTATGAATAATATTTTCTCACAGAACAGATTGTTAAATATATAATGAATTAATGTTCCTCTGACTCAATCTAAAAATATGAAGTTTCCTTAGTAGGCTATGAGGTACTTGAAGGTAGGAAATCCTTTTTTAATCTTTGTTTTTCAGCCCTCAGCAAGTACCCAGGACTCTGTAGGTTCTCAATAAATGTGAGATAAATTGAAGAGCATAATTTTATATGGGAAAAGTAGAAGCTAATTTCTCAAAATGGACAATCTCTTCTTCATTCTTCTCCTTCTTTTTTAGATTCCTGCCAAGAAATACGACTGGGGACAGTTCAGGGCAATAAATGTTCTCCGCCCTCAAGGGGAGCTTTAAAGGCAATGAAAACAAACATTTTAAAGGCAGTAAAAAAACATGGGTTAAATGGTGGCAATAAGGAGGTCATAAAATGATGTAGCAATTTAAACTTATCATTAAAACAGTTCTTTGAATTTTGCCCTTCATTCTTCTTGAGAGTATAATGTAGAGTTAGATTAAAATAGAAATGATCATTTCTAATGAGACAAGGTACTTAAGGATTAAATGAACAAGATTAGACAATTTCTTGGGCCAAAGTTGAAACACAGTGGCCACTAGGCTTATTATAATTAAAAACTAAACAAACAAAAGATCAAAACTGAGCTGAGGGCTTCCCTGGTGGCGCAGTGGTTGAGAGTCCGCCTGCCGATGCAGGGGACGCGGGTTCGTGCCCCGGTCCGGGAAGATCCCACATGCCGCGGAGCGGCTGGGCCCGTGAGCCATGGCCGCTGGGCCTGCTCGTCCAGAGCCTGTGCTCCGCAACGGGAGAGGCTGCAGCAGTGAGAGGCCCGCGTACCGCAAAAAAAAAAAAAACAAAAAAAAAAACTGAGCTGATCCCAACTTGTTACATCAGGTGATCACTGATAAATCTAGTCTAAAGAAGTAATGAGTAAAGATATTGTCACAATAGTTTGTATTGTGGTCTATTCATTCATGCATCAAAATTTTATTAAATGCCTACCATATGTCAGGCATTGTTCTAAATGCTAGAAATATAATAGTGAAGAAAAAAGATAAGGTTCCTATTTATGTGGCATTTACTCCCTAGTGTGAGTGTATGTATACCTTGCCAAATGATCACCACAGTAAGTTTAGTTACCATCTGTCACCATACAAAGTTAATACAATATTATGACTATAGTCTCTGTACTGTACATTAACATCCCCATGACTTATTTTATAAATGGAAGCTTTTACCTCTTGATCCCCTTCACCCATTTCACCAGCCCACCAATCCCTTTACCCTCTGGCAACCACCATTATGTTCTCTGTATTTATGAGCCTGGGTTTAGTGTGGTTTTGTTTGTTTTGCTTTTCAGATTCCATGTATAAGTGAGATTATACAGAATTTGTCTTTCTTTGTCTGATTTGTTTCACCAAACATAATACACTCTAGGTCCATCCCTGTTGCCTTGAATGGAAAGTTTTCATTCTTTTTTATGGCTGAGTAGTATTTCATTTTATATATATATATATATATATATATATATTTATATATATATCACATATTCTTTATCTGTTCATCTACTGTTGGGCACTTAAGTTGTTTACAACTCTTGGCTATTGCAAACAGTGCTGCAATGAACATAGGTTTGCATATATCTTTTCAAATTAGTGTTTTCATTTTCTTTAGATAGATACCCAGAAGTGGAATTGCTGGACCATATGGTAATTCTATTTTTATTTTTTTGAGGAACCTCCATACTGCTTTCCATAGTAATTGCACCAATTTATATTCCCACCAGTGTGCATGAGGGTTTCGTTTTCTCTGCATCCTCACCAACACTTATTAGTTTTTGTTTATTATTTTTTTTATGATAACCATTCTGACAGGTGTGAGGTAACATCTCCTGGGTTTGACTTGCGTTTCCCTGATGATTTGTGATGCTGAACATTGTTTTATATGACTGTGGGCCATCTGTATGTCTCCTTTGGAAAAAAGTCTATCCAGGTCTTCTGCCCATTTTTCAATCAGATTTTTTACTTTTTTTGTTATTGAGTTGCATGAGTTCTTTATATATTTTGAATATTAACCCCTTATTGGATATATGATTTGCAAATATCTTCTACATTCAGTAGGTTGCCTTTTCATTTTGTTGATGGTTTCCTTTGCTGCACAGAATCTTTTTAGTTTGATGCAGTTTTATTTATTTGCTTATTTCTTTCTTTTGTTGCCCTTGCCTTTGGAGTTATATACAAAAACCATTGCTAAGAGCCATGTCAAGGAGCTTAATGCCTATGTTTTTTTCTAGGATTTTTATGTTTTCAGGTTTTATATTCAAGTATTCAGTCTATTTTGAGTTAATTTCTGTATGTGGTGTCAGGTAGTGGTCCAGTTTCATTCTTTTGCATGTATTTGTCCAGTTTTCCCAACACCTTTTATTGAAGAGACTGTCCTTTTCCCATTATATATTCTTGCCTCCTTTGTCATGAATTAATTGACCATTATAAGTCTGGGTTTATTTCTGGATTCTCTCTTATGTTCCATTGATCTGTGTTTGTTTTTATACCAATACCACACTGTTTTGATTACTATAGCTTTGAGTATAGTTTGAAATCAAGGAGTGTGATACTCCCAGCTTTGTTCTTCTTTCTCAAGATTGCTTTGGCTATGAAGGTTCCTTTGTGGTCCTTTAGAATTATTTGTTCTAGTTCTGTGAAAATTAGCATTGATATTTTGATAGGAAATCATTGAATCTGTAGATTGCTTTGAATAGTATGGACATTTTAACAATATTAATTCTTCCAATCCATGAGCATGGGATATCTTTCCATGTATTTGTGTCTTCAATTTCTTTCATGATTTTCTTGTAGTTTTCAGTGTACAAATCTTTCACTTCTTTGGTTAAATTTATTCCTAGTTAATTTATTCTTTTTGATGCTATTATAAGTGGGATTATTTCCTTGATTTCTCTTTCTGAGAAAGTTAGTTAGTGTGTTGTTAGTGTCTAGAAATGCAACAGATTTTTGTATATTAATTTTGTGTCCTGCAAGTTTACGGAATTCATTTATTAATTCTAATAGGTTTTTGGTGGAGGCTTTAGGGTTTTCTACATATAGTATCATGTCATCCACAAATAGTGACAATTTTACTTCTTCCTTTCCTGTGTTTTTCTATTTTAAGAATGTCTTGATTATTCTTTACTTTATATTTATGTATTTAAATACTCTATTTTTTACTAACAAAGAATGTCTAATTCTTCACTATTCTGACTGTTCATTAATAATTCAAACATTTAAGCATATATATCCATGTCAGCTTTTCTAGTTATCAACAGAAGGATTGGTCCTATTCCACCAATGTCAAAAGTGCAGAAACATATATTTATCTATCTATCTATCTATCTATATGGGTATTTATTTCTGTCATGTATATATGGAAGAATTTTCAATATTCAGAACACTTAATAAAAACTACAATTAAAAAAACTATAAAAATAAAATAATTAAATAGAAGCTATAATTTTTTAAAATCTCAAATTTTGTTTTTGACACATAGAAATTTAAGACCTTTTTTCTTGTGTCAATTTCTTACCATTTCCCTGTCCATAAAAAGGGTTTTTATTTTTTTAAGGAAAAAAGTCTGATTAGTGACTTATGTTAAGGGCTAGAACCTAGTGCTGATAATATTTGTTTAGAAATGAAGAAAAGGAAGGATAAATATAATGTCTGAATATACTTCTTTCAATTTAATGTCAGGGTGTTGTGTGCTTCCTGTCTTGATTTAGAAAATTGTGATGAGGACAAAGAAGGCTCTTTCATAAACTAAGCTATGAATTGTTGATCTTCTGAAGGTTTTGTTCTGTTATACAGAGAACACATATATTCTAGAAGAAAAAAATTGTGAGTTTGGTGTTTTGACTTCAGTGTTGTACTCTATGATTTCTATTTCAGCCCTCTGATGCTTGTTCCCCTTATTCATCCCAATGCATCCTGTAAGCCCCACTGTTTATCTAAATGCCTGATCCGTGTTTATTCACCTCTACCCCTTTCCCTACCACCACACTGGCACTAAAGTATACTTGCTATGATAAGAACGTCCTGGCAGTACTCACCCTTTATATCAGATACAAATGTCAACCTTTGGCCTTGACTCTTACTCTGGCTACAATTATATGTGTAGCAACTAAAAATATATATATAAAAGAAGTGGAAGCTACCAGCCTCTATAACTCTCCTCTCTTTAAAAATTTCTGGACTTCCCTGGTGGTGCAGTGGTTAAGAAGCTGCCTGCCAGTGCAGGGGACATGGGTTCGAGCCCTGGTCTGGGAAGATCCCACATGCCGTGGAGCAACTAAGCCCGTGCACCACAACTACTGAGCCTGTGCTCTAGAGCCCGCGAGCCACAACTACTGAAGCCCATTCACCTAGACCCTGTGCTCTGCAGCAAGAGAAGTCACCGCAATGAGAAGTCCACACACTGCAATGAAGAGTAGCCCCTGCTTATGGCAACTAGAGAAAGCCTGCATGCAGCAACGAAGACCTAACACAGCCAAAAATAAATAAATAAATTTCTAAAAAAAAATATTCTTACCTCCATCTTACTGAGTTAGTAACTCACACAGTAAAATTCTGTCTAAAATATGAACAAAGAGGCTCTGAGCATGTCCCAAATTAGACCCTCCTTAAATAAATGAATATGTTTTGTGTTATATAGTTTAGCTGGTCTGGGATCTTTCTGTTTTGTGGGGCTCTGGGTGATTGATGTTACTAAGTAGTTGATCTCTGCATAAGTGGAATATTAACATGTTAGACCTTGAACATCCATCTCAGGGCTCTGGAATCAATATGATTCCTAAGCCCAGTAAACAAAACAGGGATGAACAAACATTCCTAGTTGTGAATCTGTTTCAAGGAGAAATATTTTAGATTCAAAATATGTTAAAATAATAAATTTCTTAACAATTCTTTGTATCAGTGTTTTGAAGTGATTTATATATCATTACAAATTCTGCTCCTAACAATCATTTCAAAACACGACTTAATGTTTAAAGAATTACTCGAAGTAAGTAGAGTATAATAGCTCAGGCATAAACCTGTCAAGTTTAAAATGATAAATATTTTCTTTTATTAGAGGAGAAGTTCTGAGTTTATCTGATGTAACACATCTCAAACAATGGTCCTATTTGGCATGCCATTGGATTTTTATTTCCCATATTTTAGCTAGATTATCCTGTAGGTTCCAAAGCATGAGCTTCAAGGGAAATCACATTTCCTTGATATTTCTACATGAAAAAACTTGAAAA
Organism: Leucopleurus acutus; assembly: GCF_964270905.1. Lineage (NCBI taxonomy): Eukaryota > Metazoa > Chordata > Mammalia > Artiodactyla > Delphinidae > Leucopleurus > Leucopleurus acutus. The sequence goes on from NC_139147.1 coordinate 111,431,932, forward strand.
TGACTAGACTCAGAGTTTTCAATTGTAGGTCTTGGGTAAGTAAGAACATTATACACCAAAATGTGTACTGGCTTATATCAAAGAAGTCTGTAAATTTCTACTAATGACCTAGAATGATGTAAGGACCATCTACTTCACATCATCTTTTGACTAAAGCTCAGTTTCTTATATGAGATGTTATTTGTTTCTAGAATCATGATAGATTGATATTCTCCTTTCAGAGTTTGAAAAGAGATCAGTTATTAGAATGCTGCTACAGCTGAGATCTGGTAGTTGTTTTAATTTGGGAAGGAACTGATGCTTGGAAAAAAGAAATCTGTTCTTATCTCCTTCAAAGCTGCATAAATCTAAGTCTGTGACATGAAGGAAGCCCATCTGAGTTGACACAAAGTGTCTCATATTCAGACAGGCCCATTTTGAAATCACAGTTTTACCACTTACTAGCTTTGTTGCTTTAGGATGTTTACTTGATCTCTAAAAGTCCTAGTTTTCTACATTGTTTTGTGGATTATTAGAACCTGTGTCATAGGAAAACCATGCAGGTTATGGCACTGTAAATTGCCTTAAATAAGGAAGAAGCAAGGATGTGCCGTTCACAAGTGAATTTAGTAAACATGGTTAAGAATGACCGGTGCTGATAGTAGAGACTCTAAAGAACAAATGTGGTTTTACTGGGCTCTTAAAAGCTGGCTAGTTAGACACAGTTGAGACTTAGATGGTTCCTGTTTGTGGTAACAACAATAAACTTCACCAAGCAACTCATGTGCTTCCATGTATTTCCTGGCATCCTTGCAGTTAAGTAGAGTCTTATGATTAGCTCTGGCCAGGGAAATGTTTGTTCGGTGGCCCCAGTGACTTCATGAACTGAAGCAGTGAAAAAACTATAAAAGATTCAAGATTCTCCGGCTCCTCTTTGCCATGCCACAGTAACCAAGATTACTTCGTTTTAGATGGTACAGCTATACAATGTTAGAACCTCCATCAATTTGGGTCCCTGCCTGACAATGTGGAGTAGAGCCCCCCTCAAACTGCGATGAACATGTAGTATGAGCAAGAAATAAACCTTTGTTTTGTTAATGCCTTGGGACTTAGGGCTTAATTAATTACCATGGCATAAAGTAGCCTATTATGATCAATACCCTGGTTTAGAGTGGCCACATTTTCAAATATATTTTCCCTTATGAATTGCTAAATTTAATTAATAGATTCCATTAAGAATTAGAATTAAATGCAGTGAGATTTCCAAATTAAAAAACAAACTATGGAATAGTTTTTGAGGATTATGCTATATATAGCTTTCACATAATATTAACATGCTCAGGATCAGGAAAAATGAGAGATAAAATCAGGAAGGTCCATGAGTATAGCAATGAAAAACACTAACACTGCTGAAACAGGCTGATTGCTAAAATTAATAATGATTATGTTTTGAGCTTGCATAGCATTTTGTAAAGTACTCAATTCACTACTTATCTTCAGATAAAATTCTGGATCCAAGTGATATTGAACTTAGTAGGAGATATAACCAAGAAGAGCATATTGAACTGTAAGTGGACTTGAAGTTCAATTGTAAGCAGTTAAAATCCTCTTCATGGAAGCAAAAAGGACCCTCAAACTATCCATCTTATTCATAGGATAAAATCTCCATTAATACCTAAAGAAGGCTTCAAAGCAGCCCAGAAACATTAATTAACTGAGCATTAGAACCTGGCTAAGAAGTAGGCGAGAACTACTGTAGTTATCCCCATTTTTCAGGCCAACAAGAGGCAGTGGGTAATAACTAGTTCAACTGGAGATAATTAATTTAGTAGTAAGATGAACAGGCTTTTGATTTCTAGATATTAGACCCAGTGGGGTCTTATAGCTGTGACTACAAATACTTATAGCACAGAAGATGATTGCTGACTGCATCAGAGAAATCTGATCTCAAGTCCCAACTCTGCCCCACTTATTTTCAATGTGATCTTAGACAAATTTACTTCCATGTAGATGGGAATAATCATGTCTTCAAAGGTAACATAAGATTTAAATGACAATGAGGGCAAAGGTTTTAACATAGTGACTGACCCAGTGTAGGCATTTTTAAAATGGAGTTTTTCACCCTTTATTTATTTACCATTTATTTTATTAAGAGAGCTAAGAAGTTCACTTCTGAGGAGGCCCCCCCCAAAAAAAATCAAAACTGATGTCATTACAACCATTACGTAACCCTCAATTGACACTACTCTGAATGTACATGTAACTGTTTATCTAACAAACTGCACTATTTTAGGGTCCACCAGGTCTTACCATTCTTGTATCTGACTCAAAGTCTCTGAACCAAAAGGAATCATTTCCAATTTATTGAGGATTAAGACAGACTCCTGACTTGAAAGTGACGGTGTATCTGCAAAGATGCTTTAAAAATTGACATCATAAATGTCTTTGTACAATTTTCCTTCTTTAAAAATATTACATTGTCAACTAAGGATCCCCATACAAAGAATCTTCAGAAGTCCAAGTTCTTATTTGGTATACTGCTATTCTAGAGATACAAGCTAAATAACACCCATTCATGAAGTTACATTTTCAGGACTGCTTAGTTTAGGCACAAGGCTAGGATAAGGAAGGAAAAACTTTTTTTATTTTTATAAACTAGCCATCTACTGTAAGTAACTATATATTGGGTAAAGTAATTTAGGGGCATTTTGTTTCAAGCTCTAGGAATGTTTGAACTTTATGTATACTGTAATCGAACTGTAATTTTTATTTGAAAGGAAATTAATTTGTTGTTTGGGATTCTTCCTGCCTGTTTCTTTTGTCTGTTGTTCCTGTGCATATTCTTGTGAAAACTGGTTTTAGCTTTGTTTCTCCCATCCAGGTACTAACCAGGCCCGACCCTGCTTGGTTTCCGAGCTCAGACGAGATCAGGTGTGTTCAGGGTGGTACGGCTGTAGACGTTTTAGCTTTGTTTCTTATAGTTTCCATGATGGAGGTCAGATTTAAAAGCTCTTGAACACAAAATCCCACATTATAGACAAAGATCACAGCATTATGTTAAAGGAGAGTTGTAATTTATGTCTCTTGTTTCCTTTGTGGCCCCTGTCTAATCAAACATACTCTTTGGCTGACCTCAAACTCTTCTTTCTGTCAATACACTGTAATTCTCTACTATAGCTCTTTGCTTTCTTTATAAATAGAAAGCAAAGCCCCTGCCAAACAATACAGACTATGCTGTGGTTATGAAATCTGTGGAAGTCATCTATTCAGACACTTATTTCACACATGTGAGATTAAGACACTGACCATAATTATATCCAAAGACCAGCAGCTAGTGAGGGGCAAAGCTAAAATTTGAGCTATTGATATTTTCACTTTTGGAGAAAGAAATAAAATGGCATTTACCTACAACTGTACTGTTATTAATAAGACTATATATTGTTGGAAAGATTTAGCTGGTAAATTATGACATCAAAAACGTAAGTTATGGTGGGGAAATAGAAAGGTAAAGCTTTTGTATGCAATCACCTTTAAGTTATTAGCATAAAACAGATTGTTATATCTATATGATGTTTTATGCAAGCAAAAATTCTTAACAAATACTAGTAAACCAAATTCAACAGTACATTAGAAAAATCACACACCATGATCAAGTGGGATTCATGCCTGGGATACAAGAATGATTTGAAATTTGCAATAAATGTGATACACTAGATTAATAGAATAAAAGCTTAAAACCTTATGATCATCTTAATAGGTACAGAAAATGCACTTGACTAAATTTAACATCTATTAAAGATGTTAAAACTCTTAACAAATTGGGTACGGAAGGAAAGTACCTCACCATAATGCAGGTCATATAGAAGAAACCCACAACAAACATACTCAACAGTGAAAGATTGAGAGCTTTCCCACTGAGATCAGGAACAAGACAAAGGTGCCTGCTCTCACTATGCCTATTCAACATAGTACTGGAAGTCCTAGTCAGAGCAATTAGGCAAGAAAAAGAAAGAAAAGGCATTCAAATCATAAAAAAAAGAAGTAAAACTGTGTTTGCAGATGATATGACCTTACATAGACAGAACCCTAAAAATTCTACAAAAAAACTATTAGAACTAATCAACAAATTCAGTAAAATTCAGAAAAAGCAGGATACAAAATTAACATACAAAAATCATTTGCATTTCTATACACTAAAAAGGACTTATCTGAAAAAGAAAAGATTCCTATTTATAATAGCATCAAAAATATAAAATACTTAGGAATAAATTTAACCCAGGAAGTGAAAGTTTTGTATATAAAAATTGCAAGACATTTATGAAAGAAACTGAAGAAGATAGAAATAAATGGAAAGCTATCTCATGTTCATGGATCAGAAGAATTTATATTGTTAAAATGTCCAAAGCAATCTACAGATTCAATGCAATCCCTATAAAAATTCCAATGACATTTTTTTTTACAGAAATAGAAAAAGCAATCCTAAAATTAATATGGAATCACAAAAGACCCCATATAGCCAAAGCAATCCTGAAAAGTACAGTGGAGCCTTGATTAATGCAGGGGGTTAATCCACATTTGACTTACAATTGCCCCTCCTTAGCTGAGGTTCCTCTGCATCTGTGGATTCAACCAAACATGGACCATGTAGTACTGTAGCATTTCCTATTGAAAAATATCTGCATATAAGTGGACCTGCATGGTTCAGATCTGCGTTCTTCAAGGGTCAACTGTACAAAGCTGGAGACATCACAATTTCTGATTTCAAACATTTTTACAAAGCTATGGTAACCAAATCAGTATGGTAGTGGCATAAAAATAGACATATAGACCTGTGGAACTGAATAAAGATCCCAGAATTAAACCCATACATATATGGTCAACTGATATTTGACAAGGGAGCCAAGAACACTCAATAGGGAGAGGACAGTCTCTCCAATAAATGGTGGTGGACAACTACATGCAGAAGAATGAAACTGGATCCCCATCTTACACCACTCACAAAAATTAACTTGAAATAAATTAAAGACTTAAGTGTGAGATCTGAAACTGCAAAACTCCTAAAAGAAAACAAGGGGAAAATATCCTGGACATTGATCTTGGCAAAACTTTTTGGATATGACACCACGAGTGCAAGAAACGAGGAAAAATAAACAAATTGAACTATGTAATATTAAAAAGCTTCTGCACAGCAAAAGAAACAGTCAGCAAAATAAAAGGGCAACATACAGAATGGAAAAAAAAAATTGCAAACCATCTATCTGATAAGGGGTTAATATCCAAAATATATAAATAACTCATACAACTCAATACCAAACAAAACAATCTGATTTTAAAATGGGCAAATGACCTGAGTAGACATTTTCCCAAAGAAGACATATAGATGGCTAACAGGTATATGAAAAGATGTTTGACATCACCAATCATCAGGGAAATGCAAATAAAAACTACAATGACATATCACCTCACACCTGTTAGAATAACTATTAACAAAAAGACAAGAGAGAACAAGCATTGGCAAGGCTGTGGAGAAAGGAGAACACTTGTGCAACTGTGGGAAAGTAATTTTGTACAGCCACTATGGAAAATATCATGGAGGTTTCTCAGAATATTGAAAATAGAACTACAATATGATCTAACAATTCTACTACTAGGTATGTATGTGAAGGAAATGGAAACACTATCACAAAGAATATCTGCACCCCCATGTTCATAGCAGCATTATTCACAATAGCCAAGACACGGAAACAAGCTAGGTATCCATCAATACACGGATAAAGAAAATGTGATACACACACACACACACACACACACACACACACACACACACACAGGAATAGCATTCAGCTAAAAAGGAAGGAAATTCTGCCTCTTGCGACAGCATGGATGGACCTTGAGGGCATTACGATAAGCGAAATAAGTCAGATAGAGAAAGTCAAATACTGTATATTTTTACTTGTATGTGGAATCTAAAAAAGCTGAACTCATGGACATAGAGGGTTGCTAGGAGCTGGGAATTGGAGGGGACAGGGGAGAGGAAATGAAGAGATGTCAGTCAAAAGGTACAAACTCCCAGCTATAAGATGAAAAAGTTCTGAGGTTCTAATATATAGTATGGTGAATATAATTAACAATACTGTATTATATACTTGAAAATTGTTGAGAGTAGATTTTAAAAGTTAACACCACCGAAAAACAAAAAAGGTAATTATGTGTTGGGATGAAGGGGGTTCACTAACTTTATGGTGGTACTCATTTTGCAATATATACATGTATCAAATCATCACCTTGTACATCTAAACTTACATGTAAGTTAATCATATCTCAAAAAAACTGGAGGAGAAGAAAGGAGACTTGATTGGTTGGGAATGATCATTAAGCACGCAAATGTGCTGAATAGGTAGTAAATGCGATATTGGGTCTCACTCACATTTAGTGTACTTTGCCTTACACGCAGGCCGTGGTTAGGAATACCAAAGAAAGGGGATGGTAAATACCGCATGCTCTTACTTAATGTCATTTAACATTCAGGAAGATCCTTGATCTTGTATACTTTCAGCTGTACTTAGCAGAAAATTCAGTGTTGGGCAAAGTCAACAGCAATGGTTTATACAGTATAGTATGGGTCAAACTAATAACAGAAGATTTCTAATCTGTTTCATGTAAAATTTTGTGTGCAATTAGCTAAGCACAGAAAAGTGTCTTGTTCAACCAGCTGCTTCCATATCCTTCTTACCTCCCAAGAAAAACTGCTTGAATATTCAAAGTCTTAAAACTGAATGCGTCTTGAAGAGTTTGTGTCCAACATTTGGCAAATTTTATGAGACACTAATTTGGAGAGAAGTCCCTAATTTAGTCCTCAGATCTCAACGCTGCTTGCAGTTCTAGTGTTCTGATACGCAAAGCCAAACTGACAAAGTCGAATTTTGGACATTTGGGAAATGTTCCTGACAGGAGACAATCTTCTTACTTGAAAGTGGTACTGAATCTATATTTATTACATGAAATAACATGAAATGTTAATGTCACTTTTTATAATAGGTTGTAAAGATAAATAAACAATGCTTGGTTTGTATTTTAAAATATTTGAAAAGCCTCTCTCACTCAAATAAAATATTTCCCAATATTAAACAAAAAAATCAGATATTCATTAGTGATAAAGCAAGCTACATAAATGAATTCAGTGCTGGTGGTGGAAGGCTTTCTTTAAATCTGATAATGTACTGTGACTATCTCAAACAGAAGTAGTACATACAGCAAAATATTCCTTTTCCTGAGCTGAGGACATTTTTGTAATAAAATATGTTTCTTCACTGTCTTTTCACTTCCATTTACCACTCTAACCAACATAATCAGGAAAAATTTTTATATAACTTTAAAATGTCAGGTATACAGATAAATGTAAAGTCAGTTATGTCTCTTAGATTATCCTCGTTTTATCAATTGCAAATCAAGCTTCTGAGTTCTAGTAAACATTATCACTTCTCTGCCTTATTTGCTGTGGTTCTACGGCGCAGCTAGGAATCTGGCATGTTTATTGTAGTTAAGCCCTTACTTCAGACGCAGCTCCAGGAAATGTGACTTTTTGTTTCCTTTGTGTCCCAAGATCTTTATTTGGGCCAACTAGGGACTGAAGTCTTAACTATTTCCAGTAATAACCGATGTATTTGCTCTGAGCCTCAGTTCCAAAACCTGGGTCCCCTACTCTTTTTATCACCCCCTGGGACCGCCCTGCTGCCTCGCCGCCATTCATCTACTCTCGCTTAATGCCGGCTTCCCGCCCAGAGGGTCTGCGCACGCGCGATTTTGCGCAGCGCGACGCTCGCTCTTTCTGCGCAGGTCAGCCCTTCAACCCTGTACTACGCGGTAAACTGCACAAAGTTTTTGGCACGGTGAGATTTCTGATGTGGGAACCGCTGATTTTCGACAGTGAACTCTATGCTGGAAATGAAGTGATCCATTACTCTCTTTTTACTATTTCCAAGGAGGAAAAAGAAAAGGTAGGACCCACAAGCTTTTTAGAACGGGCACCACCTCGCCCTCCAGGGTACCCGATGTAGGTGGGGCAGGATGGGGAAGGTCCCCTCTCTCCGTAGGCGTGTCCTCTTATCCTCGTCTGTTGATCCCTTTCTCTCACATACCCGTAAACTGCCCCTACCCCACACCCCCAGCGTCAAGCAAATACATAGATAGTACTCACACTGCTCTTGCACTGTTTGATAAAAAAGGGTTCCTTTTCTTATTATGAAATATTTTATGCAGATTATGATAGCCAGTGTGGGAGGTATAATAAATCATAGTGAAGTGACCACCTGTCTGTACACACTGCTTTTAATAATAAATATTTCATTATCTGGTAATAAAATGCATACCAAACTTACCTACGCACAATTTTAAAAGATGAATGTAATGAAATAATGGTAATATACAGAGAAATAGAAAGAAAGCAGAATAGAGTAAAATAAAATATATTTCAATCTGTAAATGTTTGGACACATGTACGCTAGAGATCTCACGGAGCAGTTACATTTCTTACATGCTTACAATGAACGTTTTGGTATAGGATATATAAGATCAAGATCCATTCCATATGGGAACAGAGTCAAGGATGGACACTCGAATTAAATAAATAAATCAAGCCTAAAGTTTGGGTGAGTAATTACGGACCAAACTTACTAGTGTAATGGATAGGAGAAGCCAAAAAAAACATGCAGGGATAACAGGCCGAGGCAAATTACAGACTGCTCAAGTGGAGAAAATGTCAACCTCATCTCTCAAGTGACGTTCAGAGCTGTATTTGGAACTGTAGTGTTAAAATTATTTGCTTTGTTATAGCCGGGGATGCTGCCATAAGAGCACTATATCCCGAAACCCTTCTCAATTACAAATGTAGCTGGAAATGCTAGAATATATTGAGTGAGAAGAAGTGCAGAATAAAACACTGAATAGTTTCAAGATGACGTCTTGATTCTGTTTAAGCTTCCCTCTGGATAAGGTCTGTTACATTACTGAGCTTTTAGAGTAATTTCTTGTAAAAAAAAGTCTTAGTATTATCACATATTAAAATACTTCCAATTTATGTTTGTAAGAGTTTAATTCAACAAGACATTCAGAAGTCCAGTACATTGCACTCCTAAATCATGAGTTTCTGCAGTGCCCCAAAATGGGGCGTTACTACCCATGTTAAGAACTCTGAAGTCCCTGGTGTTCCTTTCCCCATCACACACCCCCTGCATCTCTGCGACCCTGGATGTTGCATTTGTAATTCCCTTGGTTTTCATTCAGTTTTAATATGCATGCATCATTCCTAAGAATATAATTAGTTTGGGATAGTTATGAAGTTTATATATATGTAGTATACTGCAGATTATTTTCTCACATCTTGCTTTATGTAACACGTCATGTTTGTGAGAATCATCCATGTTGACGCATGCTGCTCTAGTTAATTCATTTTGAATGGCAGTGTTCTGTGGAATGAATGTAACGTGTGCTTATTCTCTGTTCAATGGGTGTTTGGGTTATTTCGGGTTTTTTTTTTTTTGATGTTATGAAAATATTGCTATTACCATTCTTTTACATGTCTTCTTATGCCCATACATGAGAGTATCTCTAGGGTCACATGTAGGAATAAAATGCGTAGGTTTTGGAGTAGGCTCACGTCTAACTTAGAAGGTAATGCCAAGTGATTTTTTCAAAGTGATTGTACTAATTTACAGTCTCACCAGATGTTTATATGTGTTCCTATTGCTATACATCTCACCAGCACTTGGTATTACAAGACTTTTATTTTTGATAATATATGGGTGTGAAATGGTCTCTTGTAGTTTCAATATTCATTTCACCAAGTACTAATGATATTGTCTTTTAAAATGAATATCAGCTATTTGAGTTTTGCCCTTTTGTGAAAGGCTTGTTTATGTCTTTTGCTTATTTTTCTGTTGGATTTCTTACTGCTATTGAGTTCTTTGTATGTTTTGAATATGCATCCTTTGTTGTTTATGTGTTGTAAATACCTTCTCCCAGTGTTTGGCTTATCTTTTCATTCACCTAATGATGTCTTTTGATGGGCAGTAATTCCAATTTTATCTAGTAAGGTAGATCAAACTTTAAAAAAATGATTATAATGTTTGTGTCTTGTTTAAGAAATCATTCCCTTCTGCAAGGTGATAAATTCTTCCTCCAATTTTTATTATAGTTTCAATCTTTTGGCTTTCCTATTTAAATTATGAACTCTTCAAGAATTGGTTTTTATGCAGTTATAAAATAATCAATTGTCCCTTCAACATTTACTGAATATCATTCTTTCCTCTCTGATGTGCAGTTCATCACTGTCATGTTAAGATATTACATATGAGTATATCTCTGTTTCTGCTTTCTATTCAACTGCATTAGTCTGTAGTAACTCTGTAGCAGTGACACACATTTTAAATACTAGAGCTTTTTAATATACCTTGACATTTCTAAGTTTCTTAAATATTCTGCTTGAGAAGTATGTTAGGGAATTTTGGACCTTTGCTCTTCTCTATGCATTTTAGAATCCCTTTATCAAGTTCCATGCTAATATATCTTTGTTTACAGAAGTTCTATTTGGCTCTTTTTCAAATTTGTTCAGTCATATCTGATGGTCTCTTGTTCTTAATTCAAACTGAGAATTATTTATTTTATCTCTTTAAATATATTAAATATATTTCTATTTTTTCAGTTGATATCAATATTTAAAGTCTCTGTAGATCTGATTCTTTGTTTCCACGGACTCACCCTGTTCATGTTCCTTTTTTTCCTTACTATATTTTGCATAGATCTGAGATGGGCCACAGCCTGGTCCCAGGACAAAGTTGGGGAAGCAAGATGTACTGATTCTCTACAACTTCTCAGCTCCTGGGCTTGGATTTCAATGTGTGTTTTCTAGGTTTTGTTTTGGATATTCTTTGTTCAAATTTCAATGTGCTGATATAATTTCAAAATTATACACTGTTAGATAGTTTGTTTTTCTCTTCTTTACTGTGAAATAGTACAAAGTAGTGATTAAGACTCTATTATCATACCATCTGAATTCAAATCTGGACTTTACCAATTACTAGCTCTGCAAAATAAAATTTACCTATATGAGCCCAAGTTTCTCACATTATGTTAGTATAAATATGGTTCAGTGGTATATTGGGCTATTGGTAGTAGTGAATGAGCAAATGCATGTGAAGAATGAATAGTGCTTAGTACATAGTAATAGCTCAATAAATATTCATTATCATTAGTACTGTTGTTCCTTCTTTAAGCCCAGCACTGAATCTTTCATATACTTGATACCAATAAGGAATTGGATTGATTGACAGGTGCTGAATATCTGACTGTTGGACTACTTACTGGTAGCTGTAAATCCACTTCAGAAAGTGAAAATGAAGTACCGGCGTGGGGAATGTTCAGTATACACTGTACAGACAAAAGAGGGCTACCTGTAGGCAGCACAGATATATACACTTGAGTGTGGTGGCTGTGTCAGGGAGTCCTGCCCACATGATGGTGCTTTTCTCCTGCATTCCCAGGAGGTCTGAGGTATCAGGGCAGTGTGGAATGAAGCAGGGAGAAAGAATCATTTGGTCCTCAGTCCTCTGGAAAGTACATATGTTGTTGCAGTTATTTCTCCTGGGTATTGCTGTTAAATTCAATCTCAGAAGAATATATGAATCACCTTAGTCATCTTTTCCTACTTTTACATCCACAGGGATAAATTTACTCAAAGCATTTCCAGTGATTGATCCAGAAAGGAGTCTTTTGGAAATGTGAGCACACAGATAAACAAACCCTAGTCTTAGGTTCTGTTGTTTAGAAGAATGAGAGATAGTGTGTGTGATTTAAGAATGTGCAATGAAGAAATGCCCATATTTTTCTTAGCCTAAATTTAAACATTTTAGATCAAGTTAAACTTGAAAATGTGATTTAAAAAAATCTTTTTTGTTCCTAAGAGAATCTTTTTCCTGATACTTCCTTTCTGTTGGTTCTCCAGGAGCTACTTGCCATGTCACTACTCATTTCCTATAGTGTTTTGAAACTATAGGTCCTCGCTAAAGCAAAAAGGATTTCATAGCTCCCATTTTCTTTTTTTTTCTTTCTTTTTTTTTTTTTTTTTTTTGCGGTACGGGGGCCTCTCACTGTTGTGGCCTCTCCCGTTGCGGAGCACAGGCTCTGGACGCGCAGGCCCAGCGGCCATGGCTCACGGGCCTAGCCGCTCTGCGGCATGTGGGATCCTCCCGGACCGGGGCACGAACCCGTGTCCCCCGCATCGGCAGGCGGACTCTCAACCACTGCGCCACCAGGGAAGCCCCCCATTTTCTTTTTAACATCTTTATTGGAGTATAATTGCTTTACAATGGTGTGTTAGTTTCTGCTTCATAAGAAAGTGAATCAGCTATACATATACATATATACCTATATCTCCTCCCTCTTGTGTCTCCCTCCCACCCTCCCTATCCCACCCCTCTAGGTGGTCACAAAGCACCGAGCTGATCTCCCTGTGCTATGCGGCTGCTTCCCACTAGCTATCTGTTTTACATTTGGTAGTGTATACATGTCCATGCCACTATCTCACTTTGTCCCAGCTTACCCTTCCCCCTCCCCATGTCCTCAAGTCCATTCTCTACGTCTGCCTCTTTATTCCTGTCTTGCCCCTAGGTTCTTCAGAACCACTTTTCTTTTTTTTTTAGATTCCATATATATGTGTTAGCATACGGTATTTGGTTTTCTCTTTCTGACTTACTTCACTCTGTATGACAGATTCTAGGTCCATCCACCTTGCTAAAAATAACTCAATTTCGTTTCCTTTTATGGCTGAGTAATATTCCATTGTATATATTTGCCATATCTTCTTTATCCATTCATCTGTCAGTGGACACTTCGGTTGCTTCCATGTCCTGGCTATTGTAAATACAGCTGCAATGAACATTGTGGTACATGACTCTTTTTGAATTATGGTTTTCTCAGGACATATGGTATATGCCCAGGAGTGGGATTGCTGGGTCATATGGTAGTTCTGTTTTTAGTTTTTTAAGGAACCTCCATACTGTTATCCATAGTGGCTGTATCAATTTACATTCCCACTAGCAGTGCAAGAGTGTTCCCTTTTTTTCTACACCCTCTCCAGCATTTATTGTTTGTAGATTTTTTGATGATGGCCATTCTGACTGGTGTGAGGTGATACCTCATTGTCATTTTGATTTGCATTTCTCTAATGATTAGTTATGTTGAGCATCCTTTCATGTGTTTGTGGGCAACCTGTATATCTTCTTGGGAGAAATGTCTATTTAGGTCTTCTGTGCATTTTTGGATTGGGTTGTTTGTTTTTTGATATTGAGCTGCATGAGCTGCTTGTAAATTTTAGAGATCAATCCTATGTCAGTTGCTTTATTTGCAAATATTTTCTCCCATTCTGAGTGTTGTCTTTTCATCCTGTTTATGGTTTCCTTTGTTGTGCAAAAGCTTTTAAGTTTCATTAGGTGCCATTTGTTTATTTTTGTTTTTATTTCCATTTCTCTAGGAGGTGGGTCAAAAAGGACCTTGCTCTGATTTATGTCATAGAGTGTTCTGCCTATGCTTTCCTCTAAGAGTTTGATAGTGTCTGGCCTTACATTTAGGTCTTTAATCCATTTTGAGTTTATTTTTGTGTATGGCGTTAGGGAGTGTTCTAATTTCATTCTTTTACATGTAGCTGTCCAGTTTTCCCAGCACCACTTATTGAAGAGGCTGTCTTTAATCCATTGAATATTCTTGCCTCCTTTATCAAAAATAAGGTGACCATATGTGTGTGGGTTTATCTCTGGGCTTTCTATCCTGTTCCATTGATCTATCTTTCTGTTTTTGTGCCAGTACCATACTGTCTTGATTACTGTAGCTTTGTAGTATAGTCTGAAGTCAGGGAGCCTGATTCCTCCAGCTCCGTTTTTCTTTCTCAAGATTGGTTTGGCTATTCGTGGTCTTTTGTGTTTCCATACCAGTTGTGAAATTTTTTGTTCTACTTCTGTGAAAAATGCCATTGGTAGTTTGATAGGGATTGCATTGAATGTGTAGATTGCTTTGGGTAGTATAGTCATTTTCACAGTTTTGATTCTTCCAATCCAAGAACATGGTATATTTCTCCATCTGTATCATCTTTAGTTTCTTTCATCAGTGTCTTATAGTTTTCTGCATATAGGTCTTTTGTCTCCTTAGGTATGTTTATTTCTAGGTATTTTATTCTTTTTGTTGCAGTAGTAAATGGGAGTGTTTCCTTAATTTCTCTTTCAGATTTTTCATCATTAGTGTATAGGAATGCAGGAGATTTCTGTGCATTAATTTTGTATCCTGCAACTTTACCAAATTCATTGATTAGCTCTAGTAGTTTTCTGGTAGCATCTTTAGGATTCTCTATGTATAGTATCATGTCATCTGCAAACAGTGACAGCTTTACTTCTTCTTTTCCGATTTGGATTCCTTTTTTTCTTTTTCTTCTCTGATTGATGTGGCTAAAACCTCCAAAGTATGTTATATAATAGTGGTGAGAGTGGACAACCTTGTCTTGTTCCTGATCTTAGTGGAAATGGTTTCAGTTTTTTACCATTGAGAACGATGTTGGCTGTGGGTTTGTCATATATGGCCTTTATTATGTTGAGGTAGGTTCCCTCTATGCCTACTTTCTGGAAGGTTTTTATCATAAATGGATGTTGAATTTTGTCAAAAGCTTTTTCTGCATCTATTGAGATGATCATATGGTTTTTCTCCTTCAATTTGTTAATATGGTTTATCACGTTGATTCATTTGCGTATATTGAAGAATCCTTGCATTCCTGGGATAAACCCCACTGGATCATGGTGTATGATCCTTTTAATGTGCTGTTGGATTCTGTTTGCTAGTATTTTGTTGAGAATTTTTGCATCTATGTATATCAGTGTTATTGGCCTATAGTTTTCTTTCTTTGTGACATCTTTGTCTGGTTTTGGCATCAGGGTGATGGTGACCTCGTAGAATGATTTTGGGAGTGTTCCTCCCTCTGCTGTATTTTGGAAGAGTTTGAGAAGGATAGATGTTAGCTCTTCTGTAAATGTTTGGTAGAATTTGCCTATGAAGCCATCTGGTCCTGGGCTTTTGTTTGTTGCAAGAATATTAATCACAGTCTCAATTTCAGTGTTAGCTCCCATTTTCTTTGAGCACTCAGATCAACTGGAAATTTTCTTCAGGTTTATCGTATACTATTACTGTTAAAGTATTCATTAACACATTGAATCAGGCCTCTTGGTAGAAAATTATTATAAATCTACTTATTAGACATTTAAGACATTAAATGACTTTTACTTAGTTTTATTCCTATTAATGACTCAGCTTATTATACCTGAACAATTTTTAAATCCCTTTTAAAAAAAGTCTTTGCAGTTTCTTAAAAATCTACTTAAATTTCCAATGTTTAAGCATACTGTTCTGGTTCATCTTTAACTTATACATGTCACACACATTGCAAAGACATTTACAAGATAAGATTTTTCTGGAGATATTTTGTTTGTGAAAACAGCATTAGAGAAGGCTAATTTTGCAGTAGTAAATTGCCAAATATTGTGTCTCACTTTCTCCCCCATTAATTTGATTGGTTTGATTGTCCTATCCCCTCAAGTAGTGGGAAAAGTCTTTTTAGTTCTCCCAGTACAAAGACTGGATTTGAGATTTATACCTGAGTCTGGGCTTAAATTCCAAGAGGGCTGAAACCTAGCAATGAAGGGGTGACATTCTGAAACTCACTTCTCGGTTAAAAACTTCTTAGATTTGAAGGAAGAAAGAAATGACTTTTAAAGGAATTTTATATGTGTGTGTGTGTGTGTATATATATATATATATATATATGTTTTTTCTTCTTTTTTTGGCTGCGTTCGGTCTTCATTGCTGTGCACGGGCTTTCTCTAGTTGCAGCGAGCAGGGGCTACTCTTCGTTGCAGTGTGCAGGCTTCTCATTGCAGTGGCGTCTCTTGTTGCAGAGCTTGGGCTCTAGGCACACAGGCTTCAGTAGTTGCATTATGTGGGCTCAGTAGTTGTGACCTGTGGGCCCTAGAGCACGTGGACTTCAGCAGTTGTGGCACGTGGGCTCAGTAGTTGCAGCGTGCAGGCTCTAGAGCGCAGGCTCAGTAGTCGTGGCTCACGGGCTTAATTTCTCCTTGGCATGTGGGATCTTACCAGGGAAGTCCCAGCGATGATATATTTTGATTGAATTCTTAAAACTGCATTGATTTTCACTCACAAGAGAGCTTACCATTCATTTAAATTTATCATTTTTGGTAAATGATGACTAAATATGTTGTTCTTATTAAAATAAATATTTGCATTATGAGTTAGTCTTGAAAGTGAGAAAAGACTGAGAAAATAGACTGGCAATAGGACACAGAAATGTATTAGAGTGATTCTATAATTGATCACAGTGTATTCTAGTGACCTCTCTGCGGTGTTACCTACAGTTTTCTTGCCATACTTAGGTTGGAATTTTTCTAAGATCATGTTTATCCATTGTCAGCTCATGACTCTCACTCATCCCTTCTGCAGTCTACCTCAGGACTCACCTATACAAAGAGGATGCCATTGTAATTATTTTTCCCAGGTACCCCAGTGTGGTAAAGTAGTATATTTAAACATTGACTGCAATCTGCAGTAAGAAATACATTTTATTTCACAACGGCATATACACATATATGTGTACTCACCTACTGCAACTGAAACAGAATGTCAAGAACCAGTGGACACTTTTACTACTTAAAGATTTCAAGATATTTGTATTTAATTAAAAATGTATGTTGGGACACAATAACTTAATTTAATGATCCATAGTTTGAAAAATACTATTCTAAAAGATGTCTACATAAGAAAAATATACATGTACGTCCTATTTTTCACCTTTCTTAATTAATGAAAACTTATATTGTTGCCAGTCAGAGCATAGGATAGTCAGTTTTTCCACACTAAGGTGATAAATCTCATCCCCAAAGAAAGAAAGCTCTCATTTTCATTTCTGTTATGCTCTGTGGAATAAGAAAGTCATCCTGTTGACCCAATACTTTCTCTCCAGACTCCAGGTTTGAACTATTTTCCTATAGGTTGTGGGTGAAGTATCTCTTGGGTCTTTTTATAGTTGGAAAAAATATATTCACTCGACACTTATAGTTTACTTATTGCTTTATAGGCCTTGTGTGAAAATTTTCTGCATTCAGCTACAGGGCACACAAGGAGAAATAGAAGTCTGCAGAGGAAAAGTCATAAAGAAAAGGATAAACTCCTTACATTTATATTGTGTGTATCAGGTTTTTTTGGTTGTAATGAAGAAGAAAATACAAATCCGTCTCCTGTGTGTTTTTGAAAGCTAAATCGCTGATGATTTGACAATGTTGCAGGAGCTGTTACCAGCCAGTCAGACTCAGTTATTGGCTGTTTCATTCAGGTTTTGCTATTTCATGAGATGAAATTGACCCCAGGGATAGGAAATGCTTTTCACAGTTAGGTCACTGGGCTGGCGAAAAGAGCATGAAACCATTGTATAACTTCCCATCTCATGGCTCATCCAAGTATGCTTAGAATTTAAGGCAGGGGTTCTCTCTCACTTTTCTCTTTTTTGGTTTTTAACTTTTTCAGCACAAAAGAAAAAAATAGTAGGTTTAAATGCCTAACATATAAAAAGCTTAAAACCAAAGTTATATTAGGTAAGTTCGTACAGCATCATGGCTCTGTACCATTTTGAATAAAAATCAAAGCAAAAGATTTAGAAATTTACCCTTGACCAGAAGTGAGAAGGGGAAGAAGTGATGCCACCCGGAGTCCTTAACTATTCAAGTCCCCAATAACAACCAGCATCAACTCTTCCATTGTTATACCTAGGATCAATTTCTCTGAAGATATTCAACTTCGAGAGTGGAAATAAAGATAATAAGAATAATATTTAAACTTTATTGAAATAGCTTGCAAATTATGAACAGCATTTGGTTAGGAACCAGAATACCTAGGAATTTTGCAGGATATCATACAAATGGATTTTCTTTTTTTTGGACTTTCTTGCAGAAATACCACTTAAGGTAGACATAATTTGTATTGACCTTCTCATTCTGTTCATCTTGGGACTGTGCAATAACTATCATGTAATATTTGAGATACAGACAATTTTCCTTTCACTGTAATGGAAGTTTTCAGAGTTTCAGAATTGACTCTAAATTTGTACATTTTCAAGAAAATAGGAGCATTCAGTGTTTCAATTTGATAAAGCTTGTCATAAAATAGAATGTCCTTTCTAATAAATGAGAAGACAGTGCAAACATGAAAAAAAAGCACAGTAATCCTTTCCGAGCCATTGCAGATTTATCTTACTGATTTAAATAAGTAGCATAAATCCCAGTCAGTTTACCTGGAGCTTTCATCACAGACTCTTCATGCTGAATCTTCTGGCACTCTGTACTGTGATGGGACTCAACCTTGACATCAGAGATCTGCTTCAACCTTAAGCCCAGATAATTCCACATTACTGACACTATTTAATTAGTACTCCTCTCCTATCTTCTGTTCTCTCCCATACATACTAGTAACCTCTTGAGACTCTTGCTTAATCCACCTTCTCACTACTTACTCCCTTCTCTACCAAACCTTTTAGCTCTAGCTTCTGCAACCCCTATGGCACGCTAAAAGTACCCTAGTTACTAAACCTTTTCACACAATACGATTTTAATTTTTGTTGCCCTAGGTAAACCCTGTCCTTCCTTGTGAATACAAATGCACCTGGAGCATTTCAGATAGAAGTACTCATTCTCTCAATACATCATTTGTGGTGGGTTGAATGATGCCTCCACCCTACCCGCTGAAGATGTCCACATCCTAATACCCAGCACTTGGGGCTTATGTTACTCTACATAGTAAAAGAGACTTTGAAGATGTATTAAGTTATGGATCTTGAGCTGGAGATATAATCTTAGATTATCTGGGTGGGTCTAATAATAACTACAGGGGTCCTTATAAGAGGGGGCAGGAAGATAAGTGTCAGATAGAAAGAAGTTATAAGAAATGAAGCAGAGAGGAGAGAGGAGAGAAGATGCTATGCTTTTGGCTTTCAATGTAGAGGAAAGGGCCATGAGTCAAGAAATGCTGGTGGTCTCTACAAACTAGAAAGAGCAAGGGAACAGGTTCTTCCTAGATCTTTGAGAAAAATTACAGGCCTGCCAACATCTTGATTTGAGCCCAGTGAAACTGATTTCAAATGTCTGACTTCAAGAACTGCAAGACAATAAGTTTGTGTTGTGTTATGTCACTAAACTTCTGTGTTTTGTTATAGCATCGGTAGGAAACTAAAACACCATCATTCATCAACTTTTGTGGCAAAAAGCTCCCTCCTATGAGGTTTATGACTTCTGTTTATAAATCCTTAAACTCCCAGTTTCTTGTCACAATTATAGAAGACGCTGACACCTTGCTCTCCTGCATCTCTCGCTCTCCCATCCTCCCAGAAGTCCACCATCTTTGTTCTGCTCTGGATTTTGTCTCCAAGGACTACTATTTACTTATCTTACCTAACTTCAGTATTCATTCCGGAAGCCATGCTTGATCGCCTAACCTCCCTTAATTCCTTTGGGTCCTCATCTTTCTGCTACATCTATCTTGTAAATCCTCAGCCTAGAATTAATCTCACTGTCTGCGTTTTATAGCTGAGCTGTTGAGGATTGCTAGAATAAAATTCCTCAAATATATAGACTCTTCGATACAAATTCATGGTCTCCATGGTTAACCAGGTCCTTAAAAACTGGTCATGACTCACTTTATGTGGCCTCAAACAGCTCTGTCTCTCATTATCATTAATGACTGTGCTTAATCGTCATAACTCTTTTAAAACCTCTACAAAAACAGTTTTTTTAACTTGTGACAGGTGACCTTAACTTTTACCTTATAGATAAAAGTGAGGTCTCCACTTAGTGCTACCTATAAGGTATGTAGGGCCCAGGAAAAATAATATTTTGTAAGATCCATATTGTTAGAAATTCATTGGATTTTTTTTTTAAAATTACGTTAATGGAGCCATGTGAGATTTAGTGATTATCAATGAAGATTTAGAATAGTGAGTAGAGTCATCTGTGTATTTGCTTATTGTCCAATCAGTGCATGAGAAAATTCTTCATAAATTCTTCATCTATGTGTTTTTCTTGAGATGGTTTCAGTTACCACCTGTAAATAGGTGATTCTCAAATCCATATCTTCAGTCCCAATCTCCCTACTCATCTTTTCCAGGCCTCCAAATACCAGCAGACCTGCTCTTTCTATTTGCAAATCTTATAGCCATTTCAAATTTAACATGTTCTAAAATGATTGCATTCTATTTCTCCTTTATCATCTACTCCTGCTATATTCCTTGTCTCATTTAATTGATCAAATCACTGAAGCCAGAAATCTTAGTGTTGTGGATATTTTTTGCTTCCATTTATCCCACATATTTATATAGCCACATACATATATATTTTAATATATATATTTTAGTATATGTATTAATATATACATGATTTTAATATATATAAAACCAATTTAATTTAACTTTTGTAGCATTTCTTCAGTTTCTTCAACCTCTTTTTTTATATCTACAACCATTGCTCTGGTTTAGGTTCTCATTTCCTCTTACCTTGAATTTATAATACCTTTTCACTGAAGTCTAACATACAGACAGAAAAGTACACATATCATTAGTATATGGCATAGTTAATTTTACAAAGTGAACACACTCATGTAACCAGTGCTTATGAATATGCAGCTGTACAATGGGTACAGGAGAGACTCTGGATCCCAAAGGATTCTCTGGGATGCTGCCTAGTAGTTCTAACTCCATCGTAAAATTACAGCAACCAAAGAAGTGCAGAATCACTGAGAATTCAGACACTTCAGATCTTTCAGGAATAAAGATTTGTGTTAACTTACCAATGTGTAAACACTGGCCATCTGAGGCCTTGGTTGTATGTGTGTGTGTGTATGTGTGTCTTAACTAATTTTTTTTCTCTTTATCACCCCTTACTATTTTATATATCATTGTTGGTGGTAGTTAGCTTTAAAATTTAGTTGTTAAGTAACAGAATATTCAGAGAAAACTGTAACTAAATTTGAGGTGCAATTAACAACACCCAGAAACAGATACTGCAACTACTTTAGGGCCATGGATACAATGACTATTGAGATGTCATGTGTCTTCACTTCTGGGAGATGGTGAGTGGGAGTGTCTTTCTAAGCAGGATAGTTGTGGAACTTGTTTTGTTATTGATAGATGTTTAAATGTATGTTAAAAGGTGTGTAAAAGGGATTCTGAGTAGTCAAAAGGGTAGACCATGCTGGTTCTTGTGCTGTTGCATCTCACTGTCAAACCCATCTTTCTGTACTCAGTCTTGTGATGCTACAAGGGGGACCCTGCAAACCACATTTCCTCTTTGTCAGTGGCTCCTCAGGAGACTGCAAGTAGGGAGCATGAGAGGGAGACTGAAAGGCTGGAGGAGGGAGAAGGGACCTGCTTCTTCTGTTTGCTTCATTTTTCAGTCAGCATCACTCCAACAATGGCCGCTTAGTCTGGGAATGACAGTTCCACTGTAGTTTTGCCTATACTTCCTAAAAACAGACTCACTGTGCTCTCCTCTTACCCGATATGTACATATTTCCTTAGCCAGCTGGCACTATTTCCTCTGCATGAGCTTCACAAGGTCTCTTCTTTCAAACCTGTAAGTTTTATGTTGCAATGATTTTAACCTCTTCCCTTTCTCCTCTCGGTTTTTGAGGTTAAAAACTTCTTTCAGCAGTTATTGCATTTCATCCTTCTTTCCTTCCATCCTTCTTTCCTTCCGTTTTACCTTTTTTTTTTACCTTTTTTTACCTTTTTTTTTTACCTTTTTTTACCTTTTTTCCTTCCATCCTTCTTTCCTTCCGTTTTACCTTTTTTTTTTTTACTATTTTTCAAATTTCTATTAAAATTTTTTTAATCCATTTTATTTAGGTGTTATTTGCATTTAATAAAATTCATGCACTTTTACTGTGCAGGTCAGTTATAGTTCACTAGTGAATTTACCCATGTAACTACCATTGCAACCAAGATATAGAATATTTCCAACACCCCCCACAGCTCCTCTCTTCCCTGGCAGTAACTTGTCATCCACTGTGAGCTTTAGGCAGCCTTTGATCTTTTTCCACTATATATTTACTTTTTCTGCTCTGAAACTTCATGTGAATGGAATCATACAGTATATGTTTGTGTCCGGATTCTTTTGCTCCTAATAAAGCTTTGGCAATTTATACGTATTTTGTACTTACTAATAGTCGATTCCTTTTTATTGTCAAGTAGTATTCCATTGAGTGAATATACCAACATTTGTTTATTCATTTACTTGTTGATAGTAATAATTTAAATTATTTCCAGTTTGGTGTGACTATGATTAAAATTGCTTTAAGCATTCATATTCAAATCTTTTTATATGCATATATTTTCATTTGTCTTGGGTAATTCCTAGGAATGGATTGCTATATCACATGGTAAATATATGTTTAATTTTATAAGAAACTGCTCAACTATTTTCCAAAGTAAAAAACAAAATGGATTTACGCTCCCAGAATTCTGGTTGTTACACATCTTCATCAACCACTGATCTTGTCAGTTTTTAAAAATTAATCATTCAATGAGTGTGTAGTGGCTTATCATTGTGGTTTCACTTTTTTATTTCCCTAATGACCAACGATGCTGAGCCTGTTTTTGGTCACTGTTAGCCATTTCTGCGTCTTATTTTGTGAAGTATTCCTTAAAACCATTTGGCCATTTAAAAAATTGAGTTGTTTGTCTTCTTCTTATTGAGTTGTGAAAATTCTTTCTAGATATTAGTACTCTGTCAGATATACACATTATGAATATTTTATTCCCTGTCTGAGGCTTGCCTTTTTAATATCTAAATGACATCTTTCCAGGAACAGATGTTTGTAATTTGAATGAAATAGTTCATCAAAAAAAATTTTTTTTGTTTTATGGTTAGTGCTTTCTATATTCTAGAAATCGTTGTCTAATTAATGTAATGAAGATTTTTTATCTTGTGTTTTTTTTTCCCAGAAGATTTTAGTTTTAGATTTATGATTCATTTTGAGTTTGTTTCTTTTTTTCTTCTTTGTGGTGTTGTGACGGTTGAGTTTATTTTGCTAATGAATATTCAATTGTCCCTATACCATTGGTTAAAAAAAGCTGTACTTTCCCACTGACTTTCCTTGGTATCTTTGTTGAAAATTAATTGATTGTGTATGTGTGGCTCTATTTCTGAACTGTTTATTACTTTCCATTGATCTATGTGTCTATCCTTACACCAATACTGTGCTGTCTTGGTTACTACAGCTTTATAGTAAACCTTTGAATCAAGTAAGTGTCAGTCCTCCAACTTGGTTCTTTTTTTTCAAAATTATTTTGGCTATTCTAGATTTTTTGCATTTCCATATAAATTTTAGATCTAATATGTCAATTTCTACAAGAAAAAAAACGTGTTGGGGCTTTGTTTGTGATTGCATTAAATCTATAGACTAATTTGGGCAAAATTGACATTCCTAACAATATTGACTCTTCCAATCCTTGGAGGTAATATATTTGGCCATTTCTTTAGTTCCGATTGAATATTTCTTAGAAACGTTTAGTAGTTTACCTTGTACAGGTTCTGCACACATTTTATTAAAAATTGCTAGGTATTTCATGTTTCTGATGCTTGTGTCATACAACTTATCCAACCCACTTTTAAATTTAGTAGCATTTTTTCCCCCAATTCCCCAGGCTTTTCTACATACATGAACATGTTGGCTGCAATTAAAGATTATTATATACTTTACATGTTCCAATTTGTATACATTCATTGTTTTTCTTGCCTTATTACACTGGATAGAACCTTTAAAGTGATTAAAACAAACATCCTTGGCTATTTCCCAGTCTTAGAGAAAAGGTGTTTATATTTTAACCATTAAGTATGATGTCACCTGTAGGTTTTTCATAGGTGCTGTATTAGTTTTCTAGAGCTGCCAGAATAAATTACCACAAATTTTGTGCTTAAAACAACAGCAGTTATTCTCTCAAAATCCAAAGGCCAAAAGTCTGAAATCAGGATGTCATCAGGGTCATGTTCTCTTCCTAATTCAGTATGACCTTATCTTAATTAATTACATTTATTGATACAAATACTCTATTTTCAAATAAGGTCACATTCACAGGTGGTACGGATAAGGAGTTCAGCATATCTTTTGGAGGAGGGGTTCACAATCCAGTGCACAATAAGTTTCTTTTATTAGCTGAGGAAGTTCTCTTCCATTCCTAGTTTTCTGAGGGTTTGTATTATGAGTGGGTATGGCCTTTTGTCAAATGCTTTATCTGAATCTATTGAGATGATCATATCAATTTTCCTTTATTTTTAACACAGTGAAATACATTGATAAATATTTTATAACATATTATGGACATTTTCAAATATTCAGCAAAGCTGAAATATAATTTTACAGTGAATATTGGTATACCCACTATCTATAGTCTATCATTAGTATTTTAGTATATTTGCTTTATCATATATATATCTTACTACCTGTACTTCTACTTTTCATTAACCCATCATTTTTGGTGCGTTGAAAGTAAATTGCAGACACCAATATACTTTTTCCTAAATCGTCTGGCATGAATATCATTACAAGTTCAATAATTGTTTAATCTTTTTACTTTTGAGAGAGAGTTTACATACTTTAAAAATCAGTTCCTAGCAGGTTGTAGGTCTAAAGATGAGAGGCAAATAAAATAATATTTCTGTTAGAAATAAGGAGAATATCTTCATATAAGTCAGACAGAAAAAGACAAATACTGAATGTTTCACTTATATGTGGAATCTAAAAAATGAAGCAAAGAAATATGACAAAACAGAAACAGATTCACAGATATGGAGCACAAACTAGTGGTTACCAGAGGGGAGTGGGTTGGGAGAAGGACTGAATAGGTAAAGGGGATTAAGAGGCACAAACTACTAGGTATAAAATAAATGAGTTACAGGGATGTAATGTACAGCACAGGGAATATAGCCAATAGTTTGTGATAACTTTGTATGGAGTGTAATCTATAAAAATATCGAATTACTATGTTGCACATCTGAAACTAATATAATATTGTAAGTCAGCTATACTTCAATTAAAAAAAAGAATATCTTCATGACATTGGGGTAAAGAATCATGTCTTTAGCAGTATACAAAATACCCTAATTATGATGGAAAAATATTGTAGTTAATTAGTAAACATTTCTTTCTATACTTTAAAAAATGCTGTTTAAAGAATAAAGAGATAAGCAAGAGAGTGGAAGGAGATATGTGCAATATATATTCTCAAGAAAGAGTATATTTCACCATAATATAAGAATTCTTAACAGTCAATAAATAAAAGACAGACAATGCAGTATAAAACAAACAAACAAACATAAGTCTGAAACAGGCCCTCCAGAAATAGGATATCCAATGACAAATGAAGATATTAAAATATATCCAATGTCATTAATCCTTAAAAGTACAAGCGAGAAACTTCTGAAACCCACCAAAATAACAAAAATTTAAAATGACTGCATTAAATGTTGGTAAAGATGTAGAATGAGAATTCTAATACACTGCTAATCAAAGTATAATTACTTTTTTACCTTGTAAAACTGCCATTACGTCCTTTATGCTCCAGCCGCACTGGGAAACCTCTCTGCCTTGAACCCATGCAGAATTTTTCCCACTTCTCTGCCTTTGCTCATTTTCCCCCCTTTCCTTCAAATCCTCCCCAAACTGCATGCAACCATTTTTCAAGTCCCACCCCAAATGCCACTTCTTATTCAAAACTTTCTTGATTCTTCCATTTCAACATGATCTCTTCTTTCTCTGAAATCCCATGCTATTTTCCATTTCTTTTTTGATCATTATATTTCGTTTTTTTTTTTTTTTTTTTTTTTTTGCGGTACGCGGGCCTCTCACTGTTGTGGCCTCTCCAGTTGTGGAGCACAGGCTCCGGGCACACAGGCTCAGCGGCCATGGCTCACGGGCCCAGCCGCTCCACGGCATGTGGGATCCTCCCGGACCGGGGCACGAACCCGTGTTCCCTGCATCAGCAGGCAGACTCTCAACCACTGTGCCACCAGGAAAGACCCATATATTTCTTTCTTTCTTTCTTTCTTTTTTTGTGGTACGCGGGCCTCTCACCACCGCGGCCTCTCCCGTTGCGGAGCACAGGCTCCGGACGCGCAGGCCCAGCGGCCACGGCTCACGGGCCCAGCCGCCCCACGGCACGCGGGATCCTCCCGGACCGGGGCACGAACCCGCGTCGCCTGCATCGGCAGGCGGACCCCCAACCACTGCACCACCAGGGAAGCCCTAGAGTGAATCTTTTGGGGTTTTGTGTGTGGAGAGTAAAGGGAACATGAGAATTATGAATAAGTAGTTAATAACGTATTTTCCATGGATCTGTCCAATGCCCAGCAGAATGGTGGTCATTGAAAGTGTTAAATTACAATCCATGCAAGTTGGTTTGGATGCTGGGTGAGCACGGAATGTACATGGGTAACTATGTTTCTTGTTGGCATTCCTGAGATGCTTCTTTCATTAATACTCAATTCACATTGAAAAGCCTGTTGTTTCAAAGGTTTTTCAGCACAACATGTATTTTTTTTTTCCTTCAAATTATTTTCATTTTCTGCCAAGCCTTGCTGAGGAAGTTGACATTTTGCGCTACCCAGTCAGTGACTCACTCACACATTTTGTTTTGTCCACAGTGGTTCAGTGACTTTTGCCATCCTTACTAACACAGTAATTATTCTGGCTTGCAGTTATATTGAACAATTGATTAATGCCTGCCCCTTTCCGTCTGCAGTAAAACAAAAGCATTTGCACAATCATTTTAACAACCATATTGAAGCTCATAAAGATAAAGTACAAATATTAAGGCAATATTTGTACCAGAGCAGCAAAGGATTTTAACGTTGTATTGTTGCTAGGTAAAGGAGAGATAGGGGAGAAATTGGAGGTGAGAACTCGGCGATGTTTTAGTAAAGACATTTTAAAGAGCATCTCCGAAAACATTAGATGTAATCATTTTGCATTTAGTGCATTTCAGTTTCAGCTTATAGTTTATGTCCTGTTCCAATTTTATCTACTGCATTGCAGGTTAATTAAATGAAAATGTAGTTTTTTACTGTCCTTAGTGAAAAATTAAACTATTGTTTTAAATGACATCAAAACAAGAAAAAACCTTATATTTTAATATCATGTTAAGAGGCATATACATGCTTTACCTATAGATTTATTTTCAACATATAGTTTCTCCTCAATCTTTTTTTTCTGTGAAGATAGGCTTAGCCCATTGTTTTCGCTACTCTTTAACAGTACCATTGTTATTTAAATGAACTTTGAACTTTTTTTTTTGGCGGTATGCAGGCCTCTCACTGCTGAGGCCTCTCCCGTTGCGGAGCACAGGCTCCGGACGCACAGGCCCAGCGGCCATGGCTCACGGGCCCAGCCGCTCCGCGGCATGTGGGATCTTCCCGGACTGGGGCACGAACCCGTGTCCCCTGCATCGGCAGGCGGACTCTCAACCACTGTGTCACCAGGGAAGCCCGAACTTTGAACTTTTTGAATCAGGAACTCATGATTATTTGATTCCTAGCCTCCCTTGTCTAATAAAGCAAGGATGCTCTCTTTGCCTTCATTCTCAATCTAACCTTTACTCCTTCTTCTCTTCCTCATCATTAGCAAGCTCTTAAAACATTGTGTTAACAGTAGCTTAGTATGTAAACTATCCATTATAACCACTCTAATCCATGTCTGCTTTATTTTATGGCTTTATTGAATGCAACCAGTAGAGTCAATTTATAGCCTGTTCATTTTATTATAATACCCATTATTTAGTATGCATGGGCCCCATCTCCTCTCAGGTATTCATAGCATTTTCACCAAACATTACCATTAGCATGTCCTTAAATAAGTAATAATGGCAATACTTTGTATAAGATTATAGAGAACAATTGTTTCAGGGCTTATTTATTTTCAGAGAACAGCAAAATGCTGGCACTTCCCAAATGAGAAAGTTCAACCATCCTCCACATCTTTTCTGAAATATTTGATATTTTTAGCAACTTAATTTCTCCCCAAGTAAAGTAAGTTAACATAAAATTATATTTAACTAGTATTCATTGTTATTCATCAGTACAGTTAGGTAACATTATTTGATAGTCTGTAATTGAGAGGACAGATTTACTTAATATATTCATTACTCCTTGCCTTTTCTAAACAGAGGGAAAGAAAAGTTTCAGCTGAAAGAAGTTCCTTGAGTTCACATCACAACTCAAGGTTAAATCATCTGTTCAAATTAAGCATGAACAACTGTGGTGCAAAAGGTAAAATGAGAAGTTTCAACAACATATGAAGCAGCCCCAGATTATCAATAATACAAGGGTATGAGAATAAAATTTAGGCCATTCAAAATGTAATCAAATTAACCTGGAAGTAGCCTGTCTGTAAAAAACAAATGATAAGAGAGAGAAAAAAGTGGATGGAAAATTGCCCAGTGAAAAACGAATATGCAATTGGGACTCAATTTGTGTTTTCAAACAGATTAATATTAGGCTAGGTCGGCATTCTCCAGTTAGCCTTTATCACATGTTGTCATTTCTTCATTCTGCATAATCAGTTTATATAATTTTCAATATGTTGGTTTATGTTCTAATCCAAATAAAAAGTGCTGTTCATTATTGTGGTCATCCCAACAGTTTATTATCCAGTTAACCAGCTATCTATGTATTTCAGTTATACTTGGAAAGTTCTGCTTCTTGCTTCATAAGAGTTTTCTGTTGAAGTGCAAGGTGCATCACAAGTTCAGTCGCACATAGGGACCTGTTCTGAATGTTCTGCACCATATTCTGGCAGTTGTATTTCATAATTCATTAGACAAGAACTAAAGTTGCATCTATTAGTGGAATATTTTGGCTGGTGGGTATGCTTTGCAGGACTAGCAAGTGAGGAGAAGAGCAAATGAATGGAAGCTACCACTCTCAGAAGACAATGAAAGTCAATGAAAATAGTGTGAGTGGGCAAGGGGCACTCCACACTTCTAAAACTGTATTTGCAAATATTATGTATTATATTTCCCTCTTGAAGGTATTCAGTATGCCTTAGAATATTAAGGGCTCTGATACTAAACTTTGGCCTAGAACTTCCCAAATTTATTTGGCCATGTATGCTTTCTTTCATC
This sequence comes from Leucopleurus acutus, assembly GCF_964270905.1. NCBI lineage: Eukaryota > Metazoa > Chordata > Mammalia > Artiodactyla > Delphinidae > Leucopleurus > Leucopleurus acutus. The sequence goes on from NC_139147.1 coordinate 111,461,168, forward strand.
ATGAACTTATTACTATATCTAGGACCTTTTGTTTGTTCCACACACATTTCGGGAAAGAGTATATATTATCACTTCTGGGAAACAATAACAAGAAGGATAGCCAGAACGGAAGTAGAGGAAAGTAGCTAGCTGGCTGAGAGACTACGCCACATGCAGGGTGTGAATAAGAGTGATGGAACAGGAAGCTCTGACGCAGGCAGAATGGGAGATAGCTAGCTATTCAAGCTACATTATTTGACTTTTGCTTATGCCCTGGATGGAGAAATGCTGTGCCTGTAGAGGAGAGGTGTGGGAGCAAAGGAATGGGAGTCCACTGCAGAAATTTGTTTCTAATCAGAATTTAAGAGGGCTATTTGATTGCTCATAAAATTGTCCCAACTTTGACCCTTCTTTATTTAAAAAAAAAAAAAACAAAAAACTTAGTAGAACATCTGTCATCCAGACCACCTCTAAGATAAGTAAGCATCTTGGAGAATCTGTTCACAGTGTATGGGCTCTCCCACTGAAAGATCAGGCTGAATCAGGTTCAAATTCTGGATCACAGCTTAACTAAATGCATAATCTTGGGCAAGATATTTCATTTCTTTAATACATTTTCCCTCAAGTGTGGGTAATACTATATACCTCACGACACTATTTTTTGCCTATATTTTCTCGATGCCCCTGGTCAAAGCAATAGGATATTATGCAGGCATTATGCTGAATATTTTGCATGTATTACGTCATTTATTTCTTGTAACAACCCTATGATAAATAGGTTCCATCATTATCTCCATTTTACAGAGGAAAAAACTGATACACAGAGGAATGTCACAAGGTCACCTAGATATTAAGTGGTGGAGTTGGGATTTTAGTCTGATTCTGAGTGTACTCTTAAGACTGCTCCTCTGCCTAGATATGCAGTTTCAGGAGGAAGGTGATAAAATGTAAATTACCTGTATGTCCCCAAATGTCTAGTATTAACATATTGACAGTTAAACCAGGATTCTGGTGACTCTAGATCTCTAAATCTCCAACTACTTACTCTGGAACTCCAGTGTCTACCAAAGACCTCTGAGTATTCTTAGCCTCTTCCAGAGACCACTGTGACAATCATCTCTTTTCACAGTACCTCTCTCAAAAGCAAAGAGGATGGGTTCTCCCCTGACTTACACAGTAGAGCCTGCAGCATATTTGATATTGAGTTTAGTGATGCAAACCATTTAGCTTACTGATACTATCCTTTTCTTTCCCCTGGCACAAATCAGCTGCATCTAAATAACCTTCCATATCTGCTGTCATTATGAACTTAACAATATCAACTCCTCTCTGACCCTTAGGGTTTATTGCTGAATTCTGCTCATCATAGAAAACTTTCCTGTTGATTCTTTGACGCTTAATGTCACTAAAATCTTTACCCTTTTCCCTCTGAGTTACACAGACATATCTGTATGTTTCTGAACCCCAATTGTGGATAACACATAGTTCAAAAATATCCCCATCTGGGGAAAGTTCCTCAAGTCTCCTGTAAGTCAAAATTTTGAAATCAATATCTGTAGGGAGATATGTCAAGTAATATGCTGGATATGACTAAATCTCAGTTCTTACCAGTCCAGAACTCTGATACACAAACATATTAATAATTTCACAGTGGAGTGCTGGAACTGGCTCATACTGGCTCAGAAGATTGTTAAGTTTTCCAAAAATTTGCAAGCCAGTTGGTAGCTTGTAATCAGCCATGTTGGGAATATATACACCAGGGAAATCAACAAATGCTACAAATCAGTGCTTCCTCCATCTTCCCTGTTCCAGCCTCAGAGAGCTACTTGTTAACCATTTCCCAGGGCACCATTGCTTCTCCATCTTCTTTTGTTGAGTGCTAATAAAAGTTTGGGGTGGGGGCAGGGTCTTAGCTAAGAGGAATGTTGAAAGTAGGACCAATAAAGTCATCCATTTGTAAATCTAGCTGAGAAATTTTTGAGGAGCTGCAGTTCCCTTCTAGCAAGTCTAGTCTGTCTTTTGATGCTGATCATTACAGGCTAAGAATTCAGGTGAATGTTTTCTGATTCAATTAATATGGCACTTAGCAAAAAAGTCTGAAATTAAGTATATTTTATTTTTGTGGCTGTGATTTTAGTGAGCTAAATCTTTAAAAGCTTGTTTCCTAAGTAAAAAATAACATGTGATAGAGAAGAACCCAAGACTTTTTACTTTAGTTTGAATCAATTTTAGGTTTAAAACAGTGGCTCTCAACCCTGTCTGTATGTTAGAATCACCTGGGTGCTTTGAAAGCACTTTGATGCCAGGGACCCCTCCCCAGATCTGTTAATTCAGATCAATTAATGCTGGAGGTGAATCACTGGCTATCCTGTTATCCTGTTTCTCAGGTTCTCCAGGTGATTCCAGTGTTCATCTGGGATTGAAAACTGCTGTGTGGTCTGTGGAACCTTCCCTCTTGATTGAAGGCGATGTGTATTTAAGGCAGGATTTGGGCTGGTTTTCTAAAGTGTTGATGTTTCCTCAGAGACCGGAGATGAACACAGAACTGTAAGTGGTTCGAATTTAATTTTTGTTGTTCTTGCATGCTTTTAATAATGTATTGTTTATTGCCAGCACATCTTGAAGTTGTAGTAAAGGCATTTATTTAAAAACACTGGGCAGGAACTAGAAATTTTGGAAAATCAGTTGCAAAGCAAATTTACTTTTCTTGTTGACTGTAGAAATAAATCCCAAGTGAGGAAGGGGCAGAATTTCTCTGAAAGCATGTCTTGGATATTTCTCCACTTATCTCCATGATATTCTTTTATTTAGAGAGATTGTTGGGTAGAGACTGAAGTAGTCACGTCCAGATTTCTATTTTCCTTGTTGCAAAGTTCTTATTTGTCACTTTTCTTCTCTGGTTGTGTTGCAAAACCACATAACCCTTATCTAGTAGTGTATTAAAGGAGGCCCTGACTAATCCCTTTTGTGGCCCTAAGTGGTGGGGGAAAAAAGATAATGGTTTTCCCACCTCAAATGTGTTTAAATTAAAAAAAACAAAACAGAAACTAAGCTTTAAAAGAAGTATGAAGAAACCCAAAGAAGTTCTGACTTTTTGCAAAATATGTTGACTCCCTTTTATTTTGTTTTGTTTTTTCCGGTACGCGGGCCTCTCACTGTTGTGGCCTCTCCCATTGCGGAGCACAGGCTCCGGACGCGCAGGCTCAGCGGCCATGGCTCACGGGCCCAGCCGCTCCGCGGCCTGTGGGATCTTCCCGGACCGGGGCACGAACCCGTGTGTTGACTCCCTTTTAAAAACTGAAACTAAAACACTCTCAAAAAACTTGGGGGCCATAATCTTCCTCGCAGGCCGCCTGTTAGGCTGAGTAGCCCAGCACTGGAATCAAAATGATTTTTCTGTTTTTGGTGACTTCTTTCCCAAAGATTTATTAACTGTGAATTTCCAATTCTTGACATGACACAGTGACTGAGACTACAGTCTGCAGATGATTAATTATCACAAAAAATGATAGATTTTGAAAGAAAATGTGAAAAGTCAGAGTAATACTAGAAATCTGGTCTAGATGACAAATGCTGAAATAAGATGCAGCTTTGCCAGTTAATCATATTTATTTGAAAAGCCATAGAAAGGTTTAAACTCATTTCTTTATAAAAACATTCCAGATTTTTAAAAAAATCTTACTATATGAATTTAATTTATGTAAGATCGTAATTCAAGAGTAAGTTGAACTTTTATTTGATAGGCTTTCTCTAGTACTGACCTTTGTTTTCACTTTATCCCTATATACGGAAGAAAGTCATTTAATAGGCAAAAAAAGAAGGTTCTCACTATAAGTTATACAAGCAAATATATTTAAGTGCAATTATCATGTTAATTTCATACATATTAAAGAAGTTAAAGTCAATCTAGCTTTCTAGCTTCTAATATTAAGTGAATGTCTATGAAGAAATTAGAAACTCACATTTAAATTCAATTACACTGAAAAGCAAAAAGGGTCAAGAGTAGTTTTTAAAAAAGGCATAAAAGTATTTCTGTGTCTTAGATTATGACTTTCAAACTTCCTCATGAAGAATATGAAAAATGTAAATGGCATGTGTTGAAAATGACATGGTAGATAGCTTTAATGCAGATTTCTTTTGGACTTTTCTTGAATTCATCTTGAATATGAATAGTTATGACTTTTTAAAAGTTATATAGTGAGGTTGATAATCATGTGATGATTATGTGTCTAAGGGTTCAATCTTCTAGAAGGACAAATCTCTTAAATAATGATAAGAGGACTTGACGGTATTGTTAGAAAGTTATGGTTCTGTTGGTTACAAGAGAGGATGGGAACACATTTGGATATTTGAAATATCTGAAGATGGGCTCCAGAAATGTTTTAAGTGTTTTAATTAAGATATAACACATACATAAAGGGTAAAAACATTGTATATTTATATAGCTGGTATACTATTTTATGAAATGGACACACCTGTGTAGCTGCCAATCAGATTAAGATGTGGAATGCTATCAGCACCCCAGAAGTATCACACATCACCCCCTAAGGTAATTGCTATTATGACTTATTTCAGCAGAGGTTTGATTTGTTTGGGATCTTTATATAAATCATACTGGATGATATCGTTTATTTACTTTTGCTCAACATTTTATCTGAGATGCAACCAGGTTGATGCATGTAGTATTTCTTTTTCAATACTACATAGTATTTCATGGGAAGAATATACTACAAACTTATTTATCTCTTCTATTGATAGACTTTTGGGTTTCCAGTTTGTTGCTATAATGACTAGTGTTGCTGTAAATATTCTTGTACATGTCTCTTGGTGCACATATACATATACTTCTATTGGAAATTTGTCTAGAAGTAGATTCCTGAGCTGTAAGAGAGGTATACGTTCAGGTTTTTAGAATGCTGACAAACATTTTCCAAAGGGGCTGTACTAATTTACACTCACACCAACAGTGTGTATAAACTTCAGTAATGAAGCCTGGAGGAAATTTATGTATGGACAACCAGAGTCAGAGTCAACCCTATATGTTTTACCAAAATAAATGTGAGGTAATGGAGACAGTTTTAGGTCTGGAAACATGGATTTGGGGCCTGGATTCTCCTGTGGATGGCTGGAAAACTAGGAAAGAAAGAAAACCTGAGAGTAGAACTTTAGAAAATGCCTACTTTTAGGGAAAAATGAAAGAAGGGCAGGAAAGACAGACGTATCAGACTTGGAGCGAAGAAAGTTCAGTGTTAAAGTAAATGAGGGAGTAAGTTAAACAGGTAAAAGGAGAGGCCAAATCTATTATGGCATATAGCAAAATGTTTGAAGTTGCTGTACTTCGAAGAGTATGCTGGTATACTTCAAAGAATACTGATAAGTTGCTGTTGGATTTGGAAATCGGAGTGTCCTGGTTGGCATTAGGAGAAACATTTTTTTAAAAAGCAAAGGGAGTAGAAGCCTATTAGCAGTGGAATAAAGAGTGAGAAGGAGGAGGGGAATTGATGAATCTAGGTAACTTTTCCAAGCTCGCAGTGCCAGAGAGATTGAGAGGCTAAAGGAATGAGGAGAGGGCACTGGGTAACTTAACCTGATGAAATGGAAGGTGCGTTAAGGAGAGTTACATGAGACAGGCTTGGAAAACTACAACGAGCAGATTCCGGAGAGATGGGATTGGCTCATTAGTGTGTCTGTTTTTTATCCTTTGGCCAGAGTGGTCTCTGATGGGGTGGAAGAAAAGAGAAAATATTACTCTTTGAAGAGTTTAATAATGTCCCTCTCTGCTGTTAGGGGTATTTCAATGAAATATTCTTGGACGAACTGGAATATATTTGAAATTCAATGAAAATGCGGATTGATTAGTAAGGAAGCAGAAAAGTGATTCAAATCTTGCCAGATCCCTTCTTTTGTAGAAGCCTCATTTCGTAGTACTCTTCACATTCTATTGTTTTAAGCCAGGGATTCTCAACAGTATTAGTACAGTCGGCTCTCCATACCCTTGGGTTCCACATCCGAGGATTTAACCAACTGTGTATTGAAAATACTTGGGGTGGGGGGAATTCCAGAATTTTCCAAAAAGTAAAACTTGAATTTGCCACACTCTAGCAGTGTAATGTTCTGAAGTTTATGCAGAAACTTCAGAGGATGGAACAAATATTTCATTTTGCAATCTCCAGGCTTCTGAAGACCGTATGTATGCAGCCTGACTACACGGTGTCTCCCAAGTTTGCTTGTGCTATATTTTATTTATCTTTTAAATTTTATTTGTTTTGTGCTATATTTTATTTTTATTTATCTATCTATTTATTTATTGCGGTACACGGGCCTCTCACTGTTGTGGCCTCTCCCGTTGCGGAGCACAGGTTCTGGACGCGCAGGCTCAGCGGCCATGGCTCACGGGCCCAGCCGCTCCGTGGCATGTGGGATCTTCCCAGACCGAGGCACGAACCTGTGTCCCCTGCATCAGCAGGTGGACTCTCAACCACTGTGCCACTAGGGAAGCCCTGTTTTGTGCTATATTTTAAATGAACATAAGTTTGACATTAATGACCTCTTTAAACTGTTGGGTTACCCAGTATATAAAAATATTATAGAATTACTGTTAACATCTTACTTACCTCTTTGATCTGTATGTAAAACCCATTCTTAATTCTAATTGAAGTCAGGGTTATATGCGGCAAGGCATTTGAATTAAAATAATTTTCTTCTTATGTTGACTGTTTTATCATATTACATGCCTAGTGTATTAAAAATCAGATGGAAAGAATGTTTCATGTTTCCCACTCCTTGACTTATCTTTGGGCAACATTGCATTTTAGTGATAAAGATTATTTTTATTTTTTTAGGGAGAGGGCTGCTAATGGTACAGATGGCAGGTAGTGGTCTGTTAAACTCTGAGTAATAAGAGACAATTAGACATACTTCTTAACACAGATTTTTCTCATGTAAAAGTAAGGAAGAGTTCTATCCTTAGACTAGCATTTCTCAAATTGTGATCCTTGAACCAGCTGCTTTAGCATCACCTGAGAACTTGTTAGAAGCGTGAATTCTTGGTTTGCCCACTCCATGCCTTCTTTCCCCCAGCTGAGTCAGAAATCCCACATCCAAATTCTGATGCATGCTAAAGTTTGCATGCATTTCTTGCATGCAGTTTTGATGGTGGAGTGCAAAGACAAGATTTGTTCCATTACTGTTACCTTTCCTCTGCTTGCTTCTGTCAGCATTAGACACAGAGTTTCAGAAAACCAGAACCAGTAGGATAGATAAGAGGAAAATTAGTGTGGGAATTGGCTTACACAGTTATGGAGGCCAAGATGTCCCATGATCTGCCCTTTGCAAGCTGGAGAACCAGGAAAGCTGTGGTGTAAGTCCCACTTGAGTCAGAACCTCCTGAAAGCTAGGAGTGCTGATGTCTGAGGGAAGGAGAATCTGCATGTCTCTGCTCCAGCAGAGAGAGAATTCACCCTTCCTCAGCCTTTTTGTTCTATTCAGGTCCTGAACAGATTGGATGATGCCCGCTCTTATTGGTGAGTGTGATTGTTTTTACTCAGTTTGCTGATTCAAATGCTAATGTCTTCCCAAGACATTCACATATAATGTTTATCAGCTATCTAAACATCTCTTAACCCAGTCAAGTTGACACATAATTATCATACAGTCTCACCAACTTCCATATAATTTGGCCCCCTTGGTTTTATTTCCCATTATTCCCTAGCCTAGCTCATCTAGTCTTACCAGTCAGGGTGTATATGTTTGGGAGGGTTAAGATTATTTTATAACAACATCATACTCATTTCCAATTGTATGTCTTCATTCCTCTCCTTCCATATTAACAAAGTCCTTTATTCTCGTCCTCTTTCACTCGTGTAATTTCTCCTATCTTTGGTGGGAGCTCAGCATACCCATCTCAGTGGGGAAACCAAGTCTAAGGGAAAGTAACTCAAGCAAAGGCCTAAGCGTAAGGACTGACCAGCTGGACAAAGGAATATGGCCAGGCAGCATCCTGGTGGGCACCAAGGACTAAGGCCCCTCTGGCAGATACAGGTTCTGAAAGCAGCAAATCTCATGTGGCCCTGCTGGCTGGTGAGGCCTAGTCGTGGTCAGGATGGATTTGGGCAGAGACCAAGCCTATAGGTTGAAGACCCCAGTGAGTCCAGCTGAAAGATTGGAAAGACCTGCAAAGATCAGGTCCAGTCCCAAACCCTCCAAGAACCATTCCCTGGTTACCCTCATTTCACTTTTTTGTTTGTTTGTTTTGACCAAAGCTTGTTACACCTCACAGTTTTAGGATTGACTTGGTATCCTGCTCTGTTTTCTTATACTGTCATTGTATTAGCTCATTCTGCTATAGCAAAGTACTATAGACTAGGTGGCTTAAATAATAGAAATTTTATTTTTCATAGTTTAAGAGGCTGGGGAGTCCAAGGTAAAAGTATTGTCCAATTTAGTCCCTGGGTGAGGGCTCTCTTCCTGGCTTTCAGTTGACAGCCTTCTCTCTGTGTCCTTACATAGCAAGGAGTGAGTGAGAGAGAAAGCAAGCTCTCTGATATCCCTTATGAGGGCACTAATCCCATCATGGGGCACCACCCTTAAGAATTCATCTAGGGCTTCCCTGGTAGCACAGTGGTTGAGAATCCGCCTGCTGATGCAGGGGACACGGGCTCGTGTCCCGGTCCGGGAAGATCCCACATGCCGCGGAGCGGCTAGGCCCGTGAGCCATGGCCGCTAAGCCTGCACGTCCGGAGCCTGTGCTCTGCAACAGGAGAGGCCACAACAGTGAGAGGCCTGCGTACGGCAAAAAAAAAAAGAATTCATCTAAACCTAATTCTGTCCCTAGGCCCCATCTCCAAATCCTATCATATTGGGGATTAGGGATCCAACAGTTGACTCCACAGCAGTCATTTTGAGATTCATACTAGTACTTATCCCCACTGAGCTTTTGCAATGCTAAGCATAGAGTAGGCAGTTGGTTGAATTTTGCTGGCTAATTGATATCCTATGTATAGTAAATGAGCATAGATTTTTAAAACATTGAATAAGTATTACCTAACTATAAATGTGGACACATTGCCTCTTAAAGTTTCTGCTGTATTGATTAAGTACTTACTTGTCTTGATAATTTATTGTTAGCCTCTGGAGGAGAAAAAAGAGCTAGAAACAGTAGCACCACTGCAAGCAGCCTTACTCAATAGGCCAGGGATTATAGCATAGCTACTTTAAGATTTGCTTGCAGATCAGAAATTAAAAGCAGGTAAATTGAGTGTTGCTGATTTTTTTTTAATCTAAAATAATTCCTCCTTCCTGTGCCTTACTCACGATCTAGCCCTATTCCTGGGAAAGCATTTCTACAGCTAAAACAAATCAAACAGCATAGACTGAGGGAACCCTATGTGCCAGATTCACCCTGCTATACTGATAATGAGCTGGAATTATTTCTTTCAGAAAACCCAGCTAAAATCTCCATTCAATTTGCAGATAGGTGAATGGAGGAGTTATTTTGGACATATGGACCAAACCATGCCATATGGAAAGCAAAAACAAAGGTCTGCAAAGAGATGTTTGTCTGTACTCAAAAGAACATACATTTCGGGCTTCCCTGGTGGTGCAGTGGTTGAGAGTCCGCCTGCCGATGCAGGGGCATGGGTTTGTGCCCCGGTCCGGGAAGATCCCACATGCCATGGAGCGGCTGGGCCTGTGAGCCATGGCCGCTGAGCCTGTGCATCCAGAGCCGGTGCTCCGCAACGGGAGAGGCCACGACAGTGAGAGGCCCGCGTACCGTGCAAAAAAAAAAAAAAAGAACATACATTTCTCTTTCTATCTGCTTATACATTTCAGGTGAAAAATACAAGCACACTGTGTTCCAGTGTGTACACTTAGTTTGTTATGTAATGGGGCTCTGCTTTCTCTTTAAATATGAACTATAGATTCTTGAACAAAATAACAAAAAATTCCATCAGATTAATACAAAACTTAGGAAAAGGCCCTTTGGAGAAAATCTTAATTTATTTTTTATCAGCATGAAACCCTCCTGAGAATATGGTGAGCTCTGCTTCCTCCCTGAGATACCACAGCTTACAATCTGGCAGCATTTCCACCATCTACCACCCACAGAGCTTGATTTTTTTTTTTTTAAGTTATTTTCCTCAATATAATGAGACCAGTGATTTCTAACAGCAGTCACATCCAATTTTCTTCTGGAATTGTCAGTTATGTATCTAAATGTTATTTTCCTGCTGTCATTTATATTTTGAAATTTAGATTTACAGAAGAGTTGCAAAAATTTTCTTTGTATGCTTCACTCAGCTTCCTGTGATATCAACCATGATACACTTATTAAAACTAAGAAATTAACACAGGAACAATGCTATTAACTAAACTCCATATTTTGTTTGGTTTTCTCAGTTTTTCTACTAATATCTGAACTGTCCCAGGATCAAATCCACGATGCTATGTTGCATTTAGTCATCGTGTCGCCTCAGTCTCCTTTAATATATAGTAAGTTTCTCAATCTGTCTTTATCTTTGATCTGGACACTTTCTGCTGTTTTGAAAGCCCTTTCCAAATACACCTTTTCATACATGCAGGATACCTTGTAACCATTGAATAGAATTGTTTATTTAAATATACTTAAGAAACACCATGTGGAAATTATTTACGTTCAAAAAAATCCTTGAAAGGAGCAAAGTAGTTGTTGAATTAAAAAAAAAAATTACCAAGGAAGAACTCATCCTTTGGCTTTTTTACTTAACTTTCCTGCTTCTAGTATCACTGTAACAAAATACAGTGGGTACATCTCAAACATTCATAAACATTCAGAATAATCTTTTTAATGTATGATTTTACCATGCAGTTTTTATATTGATGGTTTCATAATCACTTGCATAAATTCCAGACTCTTTAGCATGGCATGTAAGGTCTCATGATCTGGCTCCCACCCATCCCTCAAGAAGCACCTTTAGCTATGCCTGACCACTTGTCAAGTCCTCTGTGGTAGGCAGCCTCGGAGAGCTTCCAATAATCCCCATCTCCTTTTCTTTATGACACTCTGTGATCTATAATCTCTTTCGAGTGTGGGCTGAATTTGACTGGTTTCTTAGGAATAGCATATGCTTGAAAAGTAAATGAATGCCATTTCTGAAACTGTTAGAACACCCAAGACAGAAGCCACAGTCTTTATTATTTCTTCCATTTGAGGGAAGCCAACCACCATTTGTAAGTGGCCTTAAATTTCTCCTCAAGTGGGCCTCTCATTATCTCTGGCCAGTAGCCAGTGAGGACGTGAGCCCTGCTGATAGCCATGCAAGTGAGCCTGGCAGCAGATCCTTTCCCAGCAAATCCTGGAGATGACTGCAGCCCTGGCCCACCATTGGATTGTAGCTTTGTAAGAGACCCAGCTCAAATCTCATTGCTGTTTTGAAACCATTTCTGACTATCCCTGCCCTTAATGGTCTCACCCATTCAATCACTTACTGTCTCATACTGTTCATGAAGTGCTGCCCTAGCAAACTCTTCAGAATGGCCAAGTGTCTTTTCTTCATGCGTATCAACAACATTTCTGAGCAAGTAGTTAGGTAAATCCTTATTGATTAATTGAAGATGGCATTTAGCTTTCGTGTTTCTTGAAGCCTAAATTAAAACGATTAAGCTGAATATACGTATACCACCAACAGCTCTAAAGCAACCCTGAGATACATGCCTGATAATGATGCTGAGAATGCAAACACGGGGAAATGGTTAGTGCAATCTAAGCTGATAGTTAGAAGCATAGTCTTGAGGTCAGTAGGCAAGTGAAGGCTTGGCTATGGGAAGAGCACGAGAAAATGCACAGATGGGGCTGAGTGCCGCATGGACGGGAGCCTCTGGCCTAACGGGACGGGGCTTTGTTAGAGGGAGCAGTGTGACAGGTGTTTGGGTGGCACAGGCAAGCCCAACTGGGAAGATGTAAGCCCTGATCCACAAAGGAGAAGCCAGTTTGGTATTGGCCTAGGTGTTCTGTAGTCTAAATTGCATATTCTGGAGGACACATATCACTGTTACCTACCTGTGAACTCTTATTAATACAGGGTCATAAACCCCTGAATATCCCACAGAGTGTTTCAGGGAATCACAAGAAGTGTTCTACCTGAACTCACAAGGGAGTCACATCAGTTACCACGTGGCATCCATGTTTGTTCTGTTTCTCTTTTCCCATACCTCCCACCCCGTCCCTAGAATAGGACCACCACTCATTCCTTTTGGCCCCTCCCTGGACTGCTGTATACCACCCCTCCCACAGAGCATTAAGGAGACATATTGTAGGTGGGCTGTCACTGCTTCCTCTGGATGGGGCTCGGGGCACTCAAGCTTCTGGCCATCCGTCATTATAATCATTGTAGTCACATTGCCTGTATCATCTATGTGTTGCCCTGATGTGTTATAGACTAAACAAAACAAGTTATCAATTTCTAATCATGGTTTTATACCCTACTCACATCTTCTACCTCCCGGGACTTAGTCATGAGTCCAGCCAGGGGTAAGTAGAACAGAGGAGGGAGCTGGACATGAAGAAAAATCTTAGCGATAACCTTGATGTTTTATTCGTCTTTTCTTCTTCCTCAGCACTAAGGCTGCCTTACTCTGTCAAGTGTGTTGTGTCTGATCCTCTCTTTATTCAGGGACTATGTAGTAAGCCATCCATAGTCTTCTGGTAGGTTGACCCAGATATTCTCAGGCTTCTCTCAACTTTTGGTGGGGAACACAGCTGGGGCTCAAGCCAGGACCACAGCTATACCATGATCATGTATGAACAAGGGGTGTCAGACTGGGAGGGAGTTGTGTCTTCCAGATAGGGACAGGACCGGCAAATACAAGAGGGAGACTTATGCGTTGGGATGGACAAGGGGAGAGACAATCTGCATGGATTCTGCAGACACGGGTCTATTATTGCCTTTGCTTGACATTTTATTCATTCTTTCTCGTGATTGTATTTAAAAGTAAGAGGTAAGCAAGGGACTAAAATTATTAATCTTGAGGTTTTATTTTTATGATCAAGGTATGCAGTATGATTTAAACTAGAGTGATCAGGAAGACCAGCTACGAAATTATTGAAATAATCCAGGTGTAGAGTGATGACCGTGCTTTATACTTTGCTTGCCTGTCAGGAAACTCAGAGTTAAGTTTTGTGCTGACTTGTAGTAGCTGTCATTTATCCAGATTTAGAATATGATTGCCTTTCATTTTCATGTTTCAAATGATATCCATGCTTCCTTTGCCTTACTGGTCTTTGGTTTTATTTTACTTGATTTTTCCTTAAGTCACCACATCTTTTTAGAAGTAAATAGGCTCTAAGTAATAAAAATGAAAATAAATGAAAAAAAGGTTTATCGCTAGTACTGGCAAGACTGGAGATGAGCGTTGCTTATTTGACATGTAGCGTTTACAAACAGTAGAGGATTTTAGAAAGGACTGGTTTAAGAGATGTCGCCGAGTGGATGAGTGGTGGTGGTGACTGGGAGTTAGAGAACAAGGTTAAGATGGCATTCGTAACTTTTAAACTTCAAATGACAAGAAGTAGGGGCTATGTTTCAGAAATTGTTGAACTCTAATAAGGAGTTGCTGTGTCTCTACACCCACTTTAAACATCAGTGATCAAAACTGGGTAATGGCCTGAGTAATAACAGGGCTCAGTTAGATCTGCTCCTTTGCAAGGCTGGACAGGTGCAGAAGTAGGAAGGATGGTATGATCAGAGTTCCCAGGCAATTCTCACTGAGCAGATGTACTCATCATTACCATAGGACAGTGACTGTATGGGGAACATAGTTATGTGTTAGGCATTATTAATTGGCGAGGACACTTGCTCTTCAAAAACTTAAATACAACATAATGAAAGATTAGCAGATGTTCTATAAATGTATATAAATGTATAAAACATGTTTTATTAACTGTAAAACAATTGTTGGTTTAAATGGCATTTACCTGACACCAAGTTCCAGGGAAGTTGCTAGGTGATTTCGCTTTTGAGCTATAACCGTTATTTTTCTTAATTATTCCTCACATGAAATTCTTCCTGTTAATTGGTTTCCACTGTGTCCATTCAGGAGGCAGAATCCCTTGCCCTATCTCTTTTGTTCTAGTCGCTCTTTGCATCTTTATGTGGCCCCTTTAACCTTTGGGAACAGTTGGGGATGAAAATGAGGAGAGATCAACCCACCTGAGGCTCCTGTTCACTGAGTGATTATTTTACCACTGTTCCATGAGCCCAGCGCTAGAGAACTTTCCTTCTAAACAGTGGACATTTCCATTTAGAACATGGGCTTCTAAAATAAAAAGTCATGGCCCACTGCTGAGCATATATCCTGAAACACTCAGTTAAAACCACAGGAAGAACTATTGGAGAATGTGAAAGCTTTGTCCTAATACAATTTTATCTGAAATGTGATATTCTTTGACTCTCTAGGGGAGAAAAAGAAAGGAAATAGAAACAAATGAAAAAATAGGAATGGATGAGAAGGAATCCAGCCAAGCAATAGGTTGCCACACAGAAACACAGAGAAAGGTTTCTACTAGCCAAACAAAAGCTTGTCATAGGACTGGGGATCAGAGGAGCTGAACCTGAAGATAAGTACCAAACATCATGAAAAAATGAATCCATGTGAGAGGGAGAAAAGTAGGACATACATTCTTTTCTCTAAGTGGCTTTAACTACATTGGGTTAGCAAAGAAAATTACTTCTTGCTGTTGGTTGGTATCGTGGTAGCAGGTCACTGGAAAAATAACCCCCTCTTCATCATTTTTTTTCATGCTTTTTTTTTTATCAATGCAGTTTTTCTTTTTAATTGCTTCTGTAATCACTTTCTACGATGTTAATCTATTTACAAACAAATAATAATGTAAGGTTATCTTTCATTTAATTAACTAAACTTGTCAAATACATTCATATTTGGGGGGAATTAAGACCTAAGATTTGAAAACTTTAATGCCTGCTTTATGAATTATTAATTGCTCTTATTGACTCCATATTTTTTCATACTTTCGAGGAAGGAAAATAGACCTTAAAGAAAGGGATAGAAACCAGACTGTGACAGCAAAGATTTCTTGAGCCTGATTTTATGCTAGACTGTTAAGTAGTCTAGAAATTTCTTTAAAAGATTTATACCTGACTGATAAAAATAGTTTAATACATCATACCCAGGAATCACTGGTCTTTAGGTTGATCTCATAATTAATATTTAAAACTTTGAATGCTTTTCTATTTAAACATGGTAGGTAATATTTCTTTATTGCCATATCTTTAAGTTAAAAGACATCTCGAATATAAAATACATAGAACTCAAATATGATATTCCATTCTTCAGTGCTTCTTATACATAAGCCACAGTGTTAGGTGCTATAATTCAGATTATGTCAGTTCTTTAAGACCTTTTGGTGTCTTCCCATTGAACTTGGAATGAAATCCGAACTCTCACAGTGATGCCCTGTGATCTGGCCTCCACCTGTCTCCCACTTCATCTGGACCACGCTCCCTCTCTTCTTCCAGTGCCTCTCACGTTCCAAGCTCTTTGCTACTGCAGGTCCCTTCCACTTGCTGTTTCTTCTGCCTGGAATGCTAACTTGCTGTTGTGTTTCTTTACAGGCGGCTCCTTCACACTCTTCAAATCCCAGCTTAATGTCATATTCTCAGAAAGACCTTCCCTGATTCTCACTTTAAAGTTGCTTTCCCATCTACACCCCATACCCCACCATCACTGATTCTGCCACAGCATGCTTTTGTTTCCTTCATAGAGCTTGTCACAGTCTGTCTTCTTGTTTACTTGTTTGTTTCCGCAGCTGTACTAGGGACCTTGTCATTATTCTTTTCTTTTGTATCAAATCCTGGAATGGTGCCTGACACACTCAATATATGCTACTTATTTGCTAAATGTAGGAGATGAATAAATGCAGGGAACAGAAACTAATAGTTATAGAACCCGACTTTTATATCAAGCATTTTAGTTGACATAGTTATTGTGAGAAGTGTTTTTCTATCTCACTGATGAGAAGGTGGGAACTTAGGTCTTATAATGGTGCTGAGTCCTTAAGGAATGCCCAGTCTAACTATATCATTAGCGAGTGAGCTCATTATATAATGGATCTAGATTTTCTGTTCTTCCGCTATGGCCTGTTGACATCTCATATAGCAAGCTTAAATTAAGTGGTTGGATTTAGCCCTGCTCATCGTGCCTCCAGTGAATCATACATGTGTTTGTGGGTATGAATGTCTTTATGAAATATCTTTTGGAGTAAAGATGCTGTCTCTTATCTCCATAACAGTGAAATGCCCATTATATTAACACTTGTGATCCTTTCATTATAATCTTTTACATGCATATAACAATTCTGCAAAGAATTCTCATACACATTGGCTCCTTATATTTCCCTTCTTGTCTCCAGTAGGCAGGCAGGGCAGATGTTATTATCTTCCTGTTGCAGATGCTGCTGCTGAAGTGCTGTGATGTTAAGTGGCCTGTCCAAGGTCATACAGCTGGTATATGGTGGAGAGGCCTCTTGGCCTCCATCGTCTGTCCCCAGAGAACAGTTCTGTTGTTCCAAGGCTCATCCTGTCTGTCCTCCCCACCCCAACCGTCCTTTCTTCTCTGAGCATTTCCTGAAAGTCAGCACTATGACACAGTGAGAGCTTTAAACAGAGGTGATAATGAAGGGGCTCTTGGTAGGGAAAACAGATGAGCAAACAGATTTCTGTGCCTGCTTCCCATCTCTCCCCAGTGTCCCTCTCCTGCCCCCCTCCCACCAAAAAAGTGTTTCCATGGAGCCCTTACTTCCATGCTTACCGATCCATGATATTTTAATAGGTGACAGGAATGAGATAAATATTTCTTCTGTGATCATTTGACCCAATGTGCTAATAAAGCATGTCCTAAAATGTCTGTTTCCTTGCCCTCCATTCCCACTAGTCCTACTCTAGTTTTAGTCATCATCTTTCTATTGTCTTCCAACAGTTTTGACTTTCCTCTTTCCTTCAGCCTAGCTACCATCCATTTCACTCCCTACACTGTAAGCAGGGCTTGCGTTCTATAGCACAGATCTAATCATGTTGCTTTTCTCCTCCCAAGTAATCAGTGGCTCCCCTTTGCTTATAGCCTAAGTCCAAACTCTTCAATATATCATCCAAAGCCCTTGAAGACTGAGTCCCTTGCTGTTCCATCTCCCTTCCTGATATATGCCATGGTTTTCTTTTAAAAAAGACTTCTGCCTGTTGTCTGCGTGTGCCATGAAATCTCATAACCCTTGTCCCTTTTCATGGTGTTCCTGCTTCCTGGAATGCCCTCTCTCCACTTCTCTGTAAAGTTTAGCTCCAACATAATTTCCCATTTGATGCTTTCCTGGACTTGCCTCTATTACCCCTTTTTACCAAAGAAGATATTTTTCTTCCATCCTTGCTCCCATGGCAGTTTGCTGAGGCATCTATTATTAGGGCTACAGTTATGTTACTTTGTGGATGAGAATTAACTCGGTACTTAAAGTGAACATGAAAGCCAGGAAAAGGAAATTGGAGGGAAGGATTTAGTGGGGCAGTGGTGGGGGGTGAGAAAATTAGTAGAGACTGCATGGGACATAGCATCAGCACAGCTCCATGTAAGCAAGTGAACTAAGTCCATGATTTACTGGAATTACTTTCTATTACCTAAGTGAAAACTTATCCCAAGTAAGATACACTGGTTGAAAATGAAAAATAATGCAGTTGACAAAGATGTAGAGTATTTTAGAAGTGCTTGAACATGTAGAGTCCTAATCTTGGTTACAAGGCTGGCAGAGAAGGCTGACTTCCCAAGTCTCACCTCCTGCCTGTGGTTTTTATTCTTCATTCTCTACAACCTAGAAACCATGTAGTATTTGGCAAATTTGACAAACATATCACATACGTAATTACATCATTTCACACTGAACATCTGTAGCCCTCTTATTTGGCTACAGGAAGTGCAGGAAAAATCAGATGGGACATTGGATGAGAGGTCAAAACCCCCTAATAAATCCTCTTACATGGTGACATTGTTAGACGAAGTTATTGCAAAACACTTCCAGGTTGGTTTGGGGATTTTCAGAATTTTCAGTATTTTAAAAGGAACAGTACATTTCCTTTTTGCAAGAAGGACACTTCTGACCAAGGCAGCTACAATGACACACTTTCCGGAGATGAGAGAATAGTGCACACACATGTTCACCAATCTTAGAAAAAGGAATGAGATGTTGGCAGATGCTGTGCTCTTAACTTGAGGAAAGGACTCTGCTTCTTTAAAGGAAGCAAATTAGTTGCAGGCAGCCTCTGACAAGTTGAAGAAACATCTGGAAAAGCTGATAATAGACTGACTTCCTGAAATGTGGGTTTGACTATGATGACTTCAGACAGGAAGCTTATGTTTCTTATCGTAACATTGGAAAAAGACATAAAATTACAAAGTAAAACTGATTAACTGCATACAGAATTGGAATTCTCTAAACTAGTATATTAAAGTTATTAAGGTTTAACATTGTTATCTTCAGGAAGATCTAACCGTTATCAAACATTTTTTATCTACTCTCCTTCATAGGGAATATTTAAAGAAAATCTATGTACTTTTGTCTATTAAGTCCAAATGCTATAATCTCTTCTTCAAATTATATCCTGGAGGCAGTTTTAATAGAAATTACATTTCATTCCTCCAAACCAGAATTTTGATGTGAAAAAAGTTTGAACTGTGATAAAGTTGAGAGCACTACTAAGGAGAAAAATTAATAACCAGTAAAGAAATGAACCACATTTTTCTAATGATATGGCTGTTGGCCTTTGAAGACCTTAAAGCAGGGCTATAAGAATAGTCCTTGGAGTTATCAAATACATGTGCAATATTGTAGATTTTATACACGTGTCAGTATTGTACATGAATATAAATTCAGAGCATTCTCTCAGGAGATTGGGAAAATCCTTTAGCACTATGTTCTACCATATTCTATCTTGTTTCCCTCATTACCAACAAATTGCAGGGCTCTGTTAATATTTAAATTAATATTTATGCCATTTAAGGCACCCCACATACTTAGGAAGTATTCTTCTGTGTTTAAAGGAATATGCATATATTTTAGTGCCAAAACTTGAGTGTCCTTTGGGGCTTCATGTTGGCCATCTCTGCATACATGAAGTTGTAAAGCAACTTTTCTTTCACGTGGGAAGAATGAGCTACGCTCTATCTCCTCTTGTCAGACAGGCACGTACATCCTGGCCTTTGACCAAAAGTTGCATGTAATCAAGAAAATAGCAATTCTTTACTCAATTGCTGTTAATGAGGAAGGGTGCTTTTTCATGAATGCGGAGTGCAGTGTCCATCTAAATATGGTCGTGGACACATGCTTTTAAATCTTACACAAAGTTCACACATCAGTTTCTTACTAGTTACATTTGTTGCATTATAAAAAATTAAGCCTTCAGTTTTTAATCACATGCAGATGTTGTACCTTTGTTCTCTACCTAATGTCCCCTTTGTACTTTATGTCCATCCAAGCAAACTTTCCAATCTTCCCCTGACAGGTTTTACTTTCTGGTGTATGTTGGCCCACATTGCTTCCTTTCCCTGCAGTGTGCTTTCTCATTTCTCCACTTCTCGATGTCCTTCCCATCTTTCTAGGATTGATCAACTCAAATGCAAACTTCTATTTTAAGACATATCCATCCCCTCTTCAGTAATTAGTCTTTTTCTCCTTCAGTTGAGCTCTATTATTTTGTACATTTAATTCAGAAAATATTAGCAGGCTGTCCTATGTCCTGTAGGGGTTGGGAAAGTAAGAGAACACTTACCCTCCAAAATTAGAAAATAAGGCATGTACAACATAACCATAATATTAGCAGATTCGTATTTAGTATCTGTATCCTACTGATTGAAATGGAATGATTGGAAGTTGCGTGCACACACATGCATGTATGTACATATAAGGTTCACCTCATACTGGGCCTGGAGTGATTAAATAGGAATTTAATGGTATTGCATAGGAGATTTCATGGCGTTTACCCTTTTTTCCGGTTGGGGATTAATTCATTTATCTGTGTAGCTCTCAAGTGATTCTTTGGCTCAAAAGGGAATTAAAGTACATGTTATCAACATTTTCTTTTATTACTATAAAAATGTTCATTGCAAGATGATTTAAATTTGTACATGTGTAAAACAAAGTATCGGTATACACATACAGGTATTTCAAAGTAGCAGAGCTAGGATTTGAACCTAGGCAGGCTGGCCCCAAAGTCTATGCTCCTAATCACATTGTACCATATGCTGTCTCTTATAAAGCTGTCTTTAAACTTTCTCCTTAATGTTTAGGTACTTCTCATTCACGAATTTTAGTTCCACCATTCCAGAAATGCTTTGGTACACTAAATAAAATTGAGAGGCATTATACAAAAAACAATTTGTGTTTTAGAGAAATTCACCTTGTGTTTTCCCTAGTTATACTCTACATTTACATATAAAATCTATCTTCAAGGAGAAAGCGAGAACCATTTAAGTCTGCATACAGCCCCCTCTCCAAACATGCATACACACATCCTACTGCCACCTGAATCTCACAGTCCTGATGCTGGAATCATAAGCAGCATTCAACCTACTCCCCACCTTTGAGTCCCTTTTCCACTCTAACTCTAGACATTGAGTCAAAAGAGGTGGGCTTGGTTTCCCTCAAGTGCAGAAACATACCACTTGCAACTTCCTTCCCCTTCAGAAGGAGCAAAAGGTAGCAGAGTCCCACAGAGGGGGCTTCTGTTGAAATTCAGAATCTCCCCAAAGGTGGACCTTGGTCTATAGGGTGCTCAATACCCTTAAATCATAATGGATTTACAACCCGTGGTTACAGAGTTATACTTTTTAGGTACATTTCAAGCGTCTGTGGACTCACCAGAGGACTTTACAACTAGTGAAAACACTATTTCTGTGGTAAATTGAAGGTCACTCGTTTGGAACTTGAAACACACAAAACTTTGGAAATAGCCTATATCTGAAATATATATATAAAGTAAGTATAGGTGCAAATTAGATACCCAACTTGATTCTACAAAGATGCGTAGTCAAAGGAATGCAAGTGGACCCTGAGTTTCATTATCCAGTAGCAGAAACAGTATTTGTAAAAGTTCTTGAATACCCACTTTTAGAAGGAAGTGAAGAAAAGGACTTTGCAGTCCAGTAGTTAAAGACTATACCAAATGACTGGGCTAGTAAAATAATAAAAACTAGTATTAGGCACTTAACCTCATTCCTCAACTTCTCCACCTGTAAAATGGAGGTAATGACAGTACTTACCTCACAGGGTTGTCATGTGAATAAATGAGTTAATGTATATGAACCACTTAGAGTGCCAGGCAAATACAGGTATGTTAATGCCCATCATTAGCACCAACTGATCATCCACAAACCCTTATTATGAACGAACATATAGAAGATTCCTTCAGGCACCAGAGGAGAATCGGTCTATCCCCCAAAAAGTACATTAGGCTGCTGTAGGTAAACAACCAAGCAATCTTTAAACTTTCTTTTTTTAAGGGAAGGAATGAAACTGCAAAAAGTCTGCCCCTCTTAACTGCTATTGAGAATGGGGTTTCTTTTTTTTTTTTTTTTTTTTATGGTACGCGGGCCTCTCACTGTTGTGGCCCCTCCCGTTGCGGAGCACAGGCTCTGGACGCGCAGGCTCAGCGGCCATGGCTCACGGGCCCAGCCGCTCTGCGGCACGTGGGATCTTCCCGGACCGGGGCACGAACCCACGTCCCCTGCATCGGCAGGCGGACTATCAACCACTGCGAGAATGGGGTTTCTTACTGAAGGTGAAGACAATATTCTAAAATTAGATTGTAGTGATGGTTGCACAACTGGTTATATACTAAAACCATTGAACTGACATTTAAATGGGTGAGTTATATGGTATATGGATTGTCTTAATAAAGCTCTTAAAAATCTGACCCTCTTAAACATTCTTTCTGGATATGGGAATTTGCCCAATCTGAAAAGGCAAATCAGGATAACACTGTTAAAGGTTTTTCAAAGACGATAATTATTTGTGAAAACATACCTATAAGGTCTGGGCATAATAACAAGATCTGGTACCAGTTTTATGCATTAAACAATTTTATATCTGAATAATTTTATTAGAGGGAGACTTTTCAGATTTCACTAAGAAGCTTTCACCTTAGTGTTTCTGATACTAATGATGTTAGGTTTTTATTTTATCCAAGTGCTAAGTTTCACAGAAGCTCTACTCAAGTCACATCACTCATTCCAAAGAAATAAAGCAGTAAAATTGGATTCAGATCAGTGTGACCTTCATCAAGAAGTTCTGCCACACTTTTTAAGAAAACTCACATGACATCTTAAAAGCTCACCAAGAGTGACCCTTCAGCACACAATCAGTCATGGTAATTAAACAATGGAGATGAGATGTTTCCAATCTACCGTTTATCCTCTGTCTGAAGATCAAATTCCTCCATAGTGGCTACAGCGAAAGTCAATCTTATTTTTATTAACTACACATTCAGCTGGTAACTGTTGGGGCTGACATAAGCCCAACTGAAAGACCTAGGACCTTATGACGTCCTTTTCACACTCACTTGTTGGTGACTGTGATCTCAGTGGAGGCTGTAACTGCCCTGTGAGGAGAGATACCACGTGAGTTCTGTCTTTCACGTTGTGAGATTGATCATCAGAAATGCCAGTCATCAGTCTTCCGATGATAAAACTTGTTGAAAAGTATACTTCAAGCTACTTGACTATTTCCTGTTTTTTTTTTTTTTTTTTTTTTTTTTTTGCGGTACGCGGGCCTCTCACTGTTGTGGCCTCTCCCATTGCAGAGCACAGGCTCCGGATGCGCAGGCTCAGCGGCCATGGCTCACGGGCCCAGCCGCTCCGCGGCATGTGGGATCTTCCCAGACCGGGGCACGAACCCGTGTCCCCTGCATCGGCAGGCGGACTCTCAACCACTGCGCCACCAGGGAAGCCCTCGTAATCTCCTTTTAAACTTGAAATTCACATCGTTTGGAGAGGGAGGGCAGGGGAAGATCTGTGATATGAATTAACTTTCTTTTTTTTTAACTTTATATGCGTATGTATTTTGAAAAGAGACATGCATGATGGTTTACTCTTTTTTTTGAAATTGTTAGTGTCTTCTTAATTTAATGATGTGCCATCCTGGCATGTTGGGTTAGTTTCTTTTAAACTTTTATTGGAGTAGAGTTGATTTACAATGTGTTAGTTTCAGGTGTAGAGCAAAGTGAATCAGTTATACATATACATGTATCCACTCTTTATTAGATTCTTTCCCCATATATGTCATTAGAGTATTGAGTAGAGTTGCCTGTGCTATACAGCAGGTCCTTATTAGTCATCTGTTTTATATATAGTAGTGTGTATATGTCAATCCAAATCTCCCAACTTATCCCCCCTCCCTTTCTCCCTGGCAGCCATAAGTTTATTTTCTACATCTGTGACTCTATTTGTTTTGTAAATAAATTTATTTGTACCATTTTTTTTTAGATTCCACAGCTTGTTTCTTATTGGTTTTATTTTCTCTCTTCAGCTACACTAAGAGAGCTACTGCTTCTGCATCTGGTTTTCTGCCTCAGAACTTCTGTTCTCATTTCTCTGTTGTGATCTTGTCTCCCATTCTCGTTGACCTTGGATATTTGTCTTTTTAAAATTCCTTCACCGTCCTTATAATAGAGTTTTGGGAAAGAGTAGAAAAAATGCAGTTGTTCAAACTACCATGTTTAAATGGAAGCCCAGAATTTATGTTATATTAAATGTAATCTTGATGGTTCTAGCTATCAGTATTGTTCGGCGAGACCTTTCGGGTGCTAGTATTGTCATCCAGCACACTGTGTGTATCACCAAGCTTTCTGACATCTGCAAATACATCCTTTTGAGGAGTTTAGGGTGAACATAGCTATTCAGTTAAGTTTTTCTAAGGTTTTCAGCAAAAGAGATGTACTCGACTCTGCTCCCCTAATAGGAGTTGGGCTGCCCTGTATGAAGACTCCCTCTAAGCTGTATATATCACCTTTTGTTCTTGAGCTGTGACCAGAGCTTCTTAGAAGTTCGTCAGGATATTTGAAACAAATGCCTTGCCCCCCAATATCTCTGTCTCTCTAACACACACATCCACATCCACACAGAGTAGTTATCAATCTATAACCAAATGCATCTATAACTTCTGGATTTTGAATAGCATAGTTTGGGGCTGTGACCTTAACTGGCGTGGTTAACTAGAGTGCAAGTAGCTGATAACTTTTAATAATATATCATTGATTCTCACTTTTTAGACCTTTCCAGGATGCTTGCTGATAGCCTCTACCTAACAGGGATTGAAGGTGATCCATAAGGCACACACACAGTTCTTGTGTGTACCTTATGCTTTACAGGAAAGGGCTGAAATCAATTTGACGGAAGATGCCAAAATATTCTAGAAAGAATCAAGACTTTCTCACAAATGCAAGAAAGGCCAAATTAAAGCAAAATAAGTAAAATTCTGATTGTGATATCAGATTCCGCTTTATTCAGATATCTAAAATGAAATTATGTAAAGTCTGAGCTGCAACTTAATATCTGTAGAAGCTTTGTGTTTGAAACTTTGAAGCTAAAATATTTGAGTTTGTTTACTTAAGCTAGTCTCCTTACCGTAGTCGGTGACGTATCCCAAAGCTCTCCTGTTTTAAGGTTGATATTTGCAAGTTCTCTTGATTGTTATTGAAATCATTATTGTACATATATACCATTTCTCTTTCTGTCCTCTTAGGTGAAACTAATTGTTCACAAAACCTAAAAAATTGAATATCACAAATGGTCATAATTATCTTTCACTTTCAAGTTACAAAGGCATATTCCCAGCTAAATTATATACTCAAAGATATAATTCGCCTTTTTGAATCATCTGTCCCTAAGAGGAAAAGAATTTGAACCTCATCCAAGCTAGTTTTATTCTTAAATAGCCATTACGTGTTTTTACTTTCATTCAAGAATTCACGTTAAGAATCATAAATCGGTTGATATGGATAAACATAAAAGTTGTGATTTTTTTCTGCATATTCTTTCAACAGTCTTGAGTTGTAACAGTGGTAACTGAAGGGGGAATGAAATGTTTTACATCAACTTAAGCCCTAAGTATCAGTGAATTCAATTACAGTGATTCACAGTGCTCCTTTAGACTTCCTTGGTTCTGATAAGTCTATTTCCTAAAATAGAGTCCTGGAAGGCCCAGGAGATGGGCACACCCCCTAGCCAACTCTGTGCCATCACTCCCCAGGAAAGCAGCTTGTCTTGCTGATAATTAGTAGTTTCTCTGAGCATGGACTCTGCCTTGTAACATTAGCTCATCATTTCTCTTGGACTTGGACAGGACCCGACTCTGTATGACATGGGATCAGAAGCAGATGCTGGTGTATCTGAAGTACAGTGCAGGGAACGTGAGTGAGACTTACCACGGTGCTTGATCATTCAGTAAAGATTGTGTTGTAGCTGTCACTGCTGTCATTGTAAGGATCGTCCTCCCCGTTTCTTACAGTAGTTTATAAAAGGAAGAGAGAAATACTGTACTTTTTATCTAACCTCGTAAGAGGCATTAGGTACTTAGACACATGGAGGCGTTATTAAAACAAAATGGTTCTAATTGTATAGCCACCTGTAATTACATATTACAGTTAGGCTAGGGCAGTTCAGGTGTGATTCATTATTTCACTAATGCTGCTTTGTGTGATTTTTTCCCCCCTATTATAGTGGGAGCTCTTCCAATAGTGACTAGAGAGGTGGGGGAAAAGGAAACCCTGACAATTTTCCTTTGACGAAACAATTTAATACACAAAAGACTTTTACAGCAAAAGCTTAAAATGAGTCCTCGAAATACTAGATTAGGCTAATCTGAACAGAAGTATTAATGCAGCATATGCAATTAAAATATTATTACCAACACCATAACTAATAACAGCAGACATTCCCAATAGCACTCAGGGAATACAGTATATATGCACTTAAAAATGAATATGTACTTCAACAGAAAGATAGTATAAATACAGATGTAGTAAAGGATTCCTCCAATATTCCTCCAAACTACTGTGCTACAATAACTGGGTTATGTTGAAAGGGCACAGATGTCACTGGAACACTGTTTTCCAGAAACAGTCCAAAAAGTTGGCTTTATACTTTCAAATGCCCAGAGGCAATGAATAGAGGGTTTTGGTTTATGGGGACTTGAGATAATAATTTTGTCTTGGGAGAATAAGAGAGGGGTTAAAAAAAAAAATCAAGACTGTTGCCTGAGGGAGAAAAACGTAAACTGTTTCCAATTACATCAAACTGAAATGGGCATATGACAGAGCTTAACCTCAGAAGGGAATGTGATAGATGGAGAGCTATATGGATACTCACAACTGTTGAATTCCTGCCGCCTCTCCCTGTGGGAGCAATGTGTTTAATAGTGCATTCGGGTCACATCTGCACTGACTGCGGGGAAATCTTATTGCGGTGTTATCTCTGTGACTGCTCTTCTGCTTGTTGAAATTTCTTACACAAAATTTGCCTGCAGGAACAGAGGGGCTTATGCAGAGGGTTCAATAGCATTTCACGTAGTTGGAAAACATTTTGAAACATCCTTATGTTTTTTCTTTTATGTCATCTCATCATTGCCTATGTTTTTCAAAAAAAAAATTGAACTTAAAAGTAGCAGATAAAGGAGCACTTCTGTCCCGTGAAACTCTAATTTGGGTAATTGTTTTTTAGAGAGTCCATATTCCTTGTGTAGTAATACCTCTTCCTTGTTGAACTTTTCCAAACAGATGTGAAAACTGAAATATGACTATAAAGGCAGGGAAAATTAACTTTTTTAGCATCTGCAATAAAATTACCATCTGAGTCACCGAATTGCATATTTATTTCTTTTGGGTTACTTCATCATTTGAACACCTATATTTACTCAGAAAATTATAAGCTCTGGTGTTGGGATGTAAGGTGAAAGGTAAAAAGTGATTTGCCCATAAAATAGAGTATGTAGAGTGTGGGTTTGTGATGCAGGTAGGGGCGTGCCCCTGCTGTAAGTAATGGTGCTAGAAAAGCCGGGTTGGATGAACACATGAAATAGACCAAGATATAATCACTTTGGTGTGATGGCAGAACCAAAGAGGCCAGTCACCCCTCTGTGGCCATGTGATGGGGATTTGAGTCGAACTTCCAGGGAAGGGGTGCTGACCCTCATAGTACCTGCCAACTCTTCTACCAATGATGCTTTTTCTATATAGTTAGAAACTTCAATAAAAGAATGATAAAATCTGAATTATAAATGCTTCAATTATAATATCATTGGTTACCAAGTTCTTGTCAAGCTACAATAGAAAACATTTTCAAAGAAATAAATACCTTATCAAAAGTAAACACCTCTGCTCATGCAGCTCAATATCAAAAAAACAACCCAATCCAAAAATGGGCAGAAGACCTAAACAGACATTTCTCCAAAGAAGACATACAGATGGCCAAAAAGCACATGAAAAGCTGCTCAACATCACTAATTATTAGGGAAATGCAAATCAAAACTACAATGAGGTATCACCTCACACCAGTTACAATGGACATCATCAGAAAATCTACAAACGACAAATGCTGGAGAGGGTGTGGAGAAAAGGGAATCCTCTTGCACTGTTGGTGGGAATGTAAATTGATACAACCACTATGGAGAACAGTATGGAGGTTCCTCAAAAAACTAAAAAAAGAATTACCATATGATCCAGCAATCCCACTACTGGGCATATACCCAGAGAAAACCATAATTCAAAAAGACACATGTTCATTTCAGCACTATTTACAGTAGCCAGGTCATGGAAGCAACCTAAATGCCCATCAACAGACGAATGGATAAAGAAGATGTGGTACATATATACAATGGAATATTACTCAGCCATAAAAAGGAACGAAATTGAGTCATTTGTTGAGACATGGATGGATCTAGAGACTGTCATACAGAGTGAAGTAAGTCAGAAAGAGAAAAACAAATATCATATATTAATGCATATATGTGGAGCCTAGAAAAATGGTACAGATGAACTGGTTTGCAGGGCAGAAACTGAGACACAGATGTAGAGAACAGACGTACGGACACCAAGAGGGGAAAGCGGTGGGGGGGGGTGGGGATGGTGGTGTGCTGAATTGGGCGATTGGGATTGACATGTATACACTGATGTGTATAAAATAGATGACTAATAACCTGCTGTATAAAAAAATAAATTCAGAAAGTAAAAAAAAAAGTAAATACCTTATCAGAAGTCTACTATCATTACTTGCTTATGTGATCTTTGGCTTCTTATGATCCTTGTTTTGTGAAATATACTAATTTCTGTAGCCATTTATAGTAGGGAAGAAGGGAAGGAAAGGGGGAAGGATGGCCGGAAGTAGGAAAGCAGAGTGGAATTGAAAGTATGGGATATGAAATGTTTACAATCTTAATTTAATGAAAGATTGGCTTTCCTTTATGGGAAGTGCCACATGGCCCTTTCTGCTCCTTAGTTCTAGAGTCCTTCCCAGACCAGAGGTGCTTGGTGTCCCTCTTTGCCACAGGAAACGCTTACATTTTGGAGACCCTCCCACCTGGGGGACACCCAGTGTATTTTCTTTGTCTGAATCAAGAGTGACTTTGGATATTTCCTCTCAGGGCCATGAGTTTTCTAGACTCTA
Source organism: Leucopleurus acutus (assembly GCF_964270905.1). Lineage (NCBI taxonomy): Eukaryota > Metazoa > Chordata > Mammalia > Artiodactyla > Delphinidae > Leucopleurus > Leucopleurus acutus. The sequence goes on from NC_139147.1 coordinate 111,489,833, forward strand.
CTTTCACCTTCAACGGCCTGGATTTCTGAGGACTGCAGTGGGTTTTAAGGATGTAGTAGCATGGCCTGTCATTTCAGACTTGTAATGGCCTTTAATTGGCTTCCCTTCCTTATCTGTTCACAGGTTGGTCTATGAAAACCAAGCTCCTGAAGTCTCTATGCCACTTCTTCCCCCAGAAATACTAGTTTCAATTTTTATTCTCTTTTAAGTCATAATAGAAAATCTTGACCAAAAAAATGGCACTATTGCAAATGCACAGGATAGATGTGACCTTCTGCTTTCCTAATATAGTTACTGGTATATGACTGAGTTTTTCTCCTCTGTGCTTTTTTTCTTCAAGTTTTAATTCATAGTGACCAACTTTATAGACACAGATGTGATTTGCTGACAAAGAGGGCCAGATTGTTTTCTTTTTGGTTTCTCTAGGTGACTGGAAGGTTCTTATGGGCAGGGCCGTGTCCTGTTTCTCTTTGTCATCCTTAGGCCCTAACATGGAGCCTGATATCCAATAGGTGCTCCACTGATGCTTTTAAAATCAAAATATGAATGCATTTAACCAAATTTGACATATAAACAGAATAGGTTCTTTCCCATTTGTACCCTTCAAAGCAGTTTTATACTAGTTTCTACAGTGCCTTGGGGGCGGGACTGGTCTCTCCCTCTTTAACTGCAGCCTTATCTTAATATTAATGAGTTTGCTAGTATCACACTTGAATTACCATTACTATTCAAGTATCCCATGCCTCCACTGCCAAATAGTTCTTTCATGTCTCTAACACGGAGAAACATACACCTAGAGTCTGGTTGGCCTATTTATTAGGCATCCTCACTCTTAGTTTAGACTAGGCAGTATATTTTGTGTTGGTTTTGCTTTAGAGGAAACACACTTTGTTAGACTTGAGATGATGTGACACTGATCTGTTGGAATAGATGGCACCCAACCTGTGATAATTACAGTAGTGAACCCTTCAGTGATGATACCTGGAGATTTCAGATAAGCTTTCCTGCACACAAAACACAATCAGATAGTTTTATCACCGTAAGAGCTTCAGTTAGTAGTGTCCAGTTTAAATAAAACTTACCAAACATTGTTGACAGCAAAGAATGAAGCCAAGAGGAAAAATAAATATTGCTTTTACTTTCTATTTCCTCCAGCAGCCTCACCACGATTAGAACTATCTATGCTGAGATATTATCTACTAAGAGTAGACAAGGAAGGCGTCTGTAGTTAGACCTGCACTTGAATCTCAACCCCATAATTTTCTCGCCATGGGGACTTGGGGATTTGATTCACTTCTCTCAGCCAGGCTTCTCACTTGTAAAGTACAGAAAATATGTAACTCCACAGGGCTGTGGTTAAATAAAATGTGAAATTTCTCGTATATTGATTGGCAAGGTGAGCTCATTTTAAATATTAGATTCTTCCCTTCCCAAATATATCTGGTATTGATCTTAATATTTATAGTGGAAGATCAATGCCTGGGGGAGAAAATGTAAAATAACTTCATCTAACGATTTTGTTTTTTGATGAATTGATCAAAATGCTAAGCGTATTGAGTAACTTGTCTTCTAAAAGTATAAAGTAAAAGGAGAATGAGAATTATTTTAATGGAAAATCTTGATAGAATACTGGGGAAAAGTCTTTGATTGGGAGTCAGAAGACCTACTCTCTAGTTCCACTTCTGCCCCAAGCAAAATATATCAAACACACAATCCATCTTTTTTAACTTTGTTCATCATTTCAACTCTCCCTATGAGGCAATCTCAAAGTCATCCATATTTGTTTTCCTCAGACTTCCTCTTCCTCCATGCATCTAATGAGTCATTATTTTGTTGCTTTCTGCTTCATAACGACTTTGTCATCTGCTCCGTTCTTTTTATTCTCCCTGCTAGATCCTAACCCAACACTTACTGTGTTTGCAGACAATCGCAGTAGTCTTCTAATTCTGCTTTCTATTCCGTACCTCTACTCAAAAACAAAACAAAACAAACCTTTTTTGTTTCAAATAATTATTTGCCTAGATTACTGAAAAACTATCTTTATAACTAGCTGCAAGTTTTCCCCATATATCTGATTAGGGTGATTACATTATACAGATGGGGCACGTGCCATGGACTGCAGTAAAACTGGCAGGTAACTCATGGAGTTGTGCAGTAGATAGCCAGTGTGGCCTGCCACTGAGATCGATCTATAATAGGTCCAAATTACTCATTTAAACAATTCTTGGGCCGTATAACCCTTCAACGATTCTCACTGTCCGTACCATAAATTCCAGAAAATCAGACAAAAACCTGGGATTCATCATCATTATAATCTAGGTCTGACCTGCCTTCCCAACCCTGTGTCCCACTTATTTCCTGATAAGCATCTTTCATGCCATCCAGACTGGTTTTCTCATGACTCTTGCCAGACCAATCTAGAAGCTACCTGTGGAGCAAGAAAGAAGGAACAAAGGAAGAGAGGGGTGGATGAAGTATTTTGAGGATTCATACTAAGCCAAACTGAAAAGCTATTACTAGAAGGGGACTAGGGACCAAAAGTCAGAACTTCGATTGGAGTACTACACTGTAACTGTAACTCCATTGGCTCAGAAAGGTCAAGTGAGCAGAGAGTCTGAATTCCTCAGCTTTTCATGGACCCCCATAGGCATTTTGACTATCTATTAAAGACCTTAGGATAGAAAGTTTAAATCCTAGCCTCATGATTAAAGTCCTATATATGATGGTTAGGAAAGCAATGTGTAAAGCATACTGAATAAAATAAGAACCACATTTTCATAAGGATGAAGAAAAAGTAGCTCATTGACTTGGTTGCCAGGGTCACCATAATTAATAAAGCCTGTTTGTATTGCAGAGAAAGAAAATTATTATTGCAATTAAAGTAATTTGGAGCTACCAGAATAGCACTAGGGACTCCTTGTTAACTTTACTTATTACTTCTGTCATGTCGTGCCTCTCACTGCCTTCTGCATAACCTCATATTCTTGTCAAAATGAAGACAAAAGAATTCCAGATCTCAGATGTGTGCTGGGAGATTAATGAAACACATTCTGGAACAGAGGGAGTGCAGAAAAAATAATACCAAGTCTTCAGCTGTTACATGTGCTGCTGCAAGTCCTCATTCTGTAGCCAAATTCTCCTCCCTCCTAGAGTTCCTCTCCCCCAAGCCCCCCAACTTTAGTTTGTCTGTCACATCATGCTTCACATCACTGACTCAGCTTCTCGATTTCAGTGTTAGGAGAATAGTGATACTGCTGTCAACCACACTTCCACATACCCCAGAGGCCGAAAGTATATATACATATATATATATATATATATATATATATGATATTGAAAGGTGGGCTCATTTATGTGCATAATGATTTTCATATGTATTATATTCATACTAAAATTTAGTTGGGCGTGTATCAGGTACTTATTGTGGTGCTAGCTATTACTTTAACTCAGATGTTGTGAAAAGTAAAGAAAGAAACAAGATGATAGCACAAAACAAAAAGCAAAAGTATTCAGAAATAGTTACTGCTGCTATTGCCGGGGGGATAACTGATAGAATGAATCGGGGAGTGTCCAAAGAAAAGGGTGATGTATGCTTTCAAGTTCTACTCATCCTGGAAGTTGTTCTGTGCTTAATGATAAGAAGGGATGTTTATGAAACACACCCTTACTGAAGCACAAAGATCAAAGAATTATCCCCAGATAGTAAACAGCTAAAGCCTATGCTTTATATTGAAAAATATTGAACTATAATTGCCATTCCAGCATTTGAACAAAACTTTGCAGCTGTATATAGGATCAGAAATATCTAGAACTAAGTTATAGATGAATAAACCTCCATAATTTAGAACCTAGATATTGTCAGTGCAAGACACAGTCTCACCCTTTCTTTTGTTCATTGTGTGTCAGCTCTGAGCAAGAGGGTACTCGTTCAAACTGAACTGATACTGGATTTCTGAAAGTATTTTTATCCCCATCTGGCCAATGGAGTTATAAATAGCATAATGAAGTGGATTGGCAAGCAACGGAAATCTCACATTGAAGGATTTGGTAGAGTTTTGTTTATATTATTTATGATTAAGATTTTAATAAACTGAATATTGTCCATTTACTAATTTGAATCAGTTCTTAACATACGCTGGTGTTATCTTCAAAGAGATTCTGTGGCAAAAAATTTCTTTATTATAGGTAAGATTTTGGACTCTAATCACACAAGATATTTCTTTGAGGATTTCACATAAAAATGGGCAGATCAGACATGCAGCACCGCTTACAGAATTATGTCTCTGACAGGGCTTATTCCTTTCTAGATATTCTTCCTGACACATTGACCGTTTGGGTTTTCCCTAATGGTGAATTTTAACAAATATTTGGGAGAGCAGCAGTAAGGAATTATATTACATGTTTATGTAGAGTGTAAGTCCTAGACATACATTACATCTAGGTATATAAAATACATATAAGTATATAAAATGTATTCACTAAAAATTAATTTGTTAACAAAACACTACTACATATTTTGTCTTTTGGGGATGCCCTTTTATATTTCTTTGAAAATAATCCTTGAATAGGGTGTGTTCCTGTCTATATTTGCTATACTTATGCAGGAATCAGAATATATAGCAAATATATATATTCTGAGGATATAAAAATCTCACTGGAGGTCATTACATGAATAGTAAAATAACAAAAGTATAAGAGCAAAACAGATACGATTAGAGGCAAAATTGAAGATATGGATATCTTTAAGTATTTGTGGCATTTATTTGTTCATTCATTCAACAAATACCAAGTGCCTGCCACCTACCAGGCTCTCTTCTAGGCACTAGAAGTTAGGTGGGAGGGACAATTACTTATTGTATAATTACTAATTATTACTTGGAAAGTGTTAACTTTGGTGGAGGAAAAAAAACAGGGAAAAATGGTAGTTGATATTTTGTAAATGACTGGGGAAATCCTCTCTATTAAGGTTCCTTATAGAGGGTTTAGGCCAGGAAGGCAGAGCATTTCAGGCAGAGGAAGCAGTATGTAGAAAGGCCTCAGGCAGATTATACTCAAGGTACGAGGTAGTTACATACAGCCTGGGAAGGTACTGAAAGCCCTTAAGCTTTTTCTGACCAAAGGAGCCATCCAAAGAGTTTAGAACAGAATGATGACATTTGACCAGGATGCTGTGACAATTCAAAGGAGAGACGATGCTGGAATTAACGAGGGTAGTATATATCAAGGTGACGAGTAGCACCAGATCGTGAATATATTGTGGGGAAAAAAAAAGTGATATTGCTTTTTGCTGAATGTGGGGGAAGGAAGAGAATTCAAGAAGTCAGGGAGAATTCCAGGTTTTCTGATAAACAACTAGGAGAATGATGTTGCCATCTACTGAGGAGAGTTGCAGAAAGAGCATCCTAGTGTGGAGGCTGGAAACCAGAAGTTTGGGGTGTGTCAGAGACTTCTAAGTGGAGATGTATTATAGGCAGTTGGATATATGGGTCTGGAAATCAGTGGAAATATTCAGACAAGGAATATAAATTTGGCAATTATAATATAGCCCTTCAGTGTTTAGAGGCCAGGGAGATGAGAAGGAAACAACAAAGGAGACTGAGGCTGAGTGATAATTGAAAAAAATGAGAACCAAGACAGTAGGCTTCTAAGATCCAAATGATGAAAGATTTTTGTGAAGGGAGTGATCACTGTACCCAATGATGATAATTTAACAAAAAAATGAAGTCTGAGAATTAAGCAGTGGCATTTGCTTCAGTAGATTATGGTTTTGTTGAGATTATTCGTTTGATTCTTTCTATAGTCCACTTAGCATTTTTTGTGGCATAAAATTACATAAAATTGAAAAAATATCAGTGGCATGTATTGACAATTATAATACTAGTATTGTTCTGGGTGATCTCTGCTACTGATGATTTCTACTGCTATGAAGAGTTTCATTTAAAAGAGCTTCTGCTAGTGGACTGATGACTGGACAAGGAGGAGGAATGCTTTTATCTATTTCATCATTTGTTTTGCATTTTTTATGTAAATGGTAGTGAGCTTGTCTTGATTAGATCTAGGCCACAGAACATGTCTTTATTATGCTTGCTTTATTCACATTCCATTTTCCAGATCAGAATTAAAAGTATTGATACCATTTCAATCATGACTGCACTTAATCTAATCCCAATATACCTTTCTTATAATAATAAAGGTGTAACATTAAAAAGCAAATTATTAATTTCCTCAGTAGACTTCCTCCATATAATTTAGACCAAACTTTTATTTTTTGATTGCTTTTATTCATTCATAATTTTTAAATACATTATTTCAGAGAATAACATAGCAGATACCCATATATTCACCCAGGATTAATAAATGCTAACATTGACTACATTTGTTCATATTTTTACAAGTTAAGAAAAATTCCAGATGTCGTTGATGGTCTTTATACATCTCTCCTCATCCTTTATCTTCACCTGCTTGCCCAGAGGAAATCACTATTCTGATTTTGCATTCATATTTGTCATTCTTTATAATATGTCCAGGAACAATATATAGTATTTATGTATATCTTATAATTTTACATAAATGTTATTTTACCATAATTTTTCTCATTCAACCTTATTTCTTAACGTTCTGGCAAATTGATATGTAGATTTACTTCATTCCTTTTGCTTGATATACAATATTTTACTGCATGATTATACCACAAATTCTCATATTAGTAAATATTTAGGTTGTTTCTAATATTTCTCCTATTACGGAAGAACTGTAATCAAAATCCTTCTGCATAACTACTTGTAGACCTGTATAAAAGCTTTTCTAGAGGGTAACTTTAAGTTGAAATCAATTGAATGAATGTCTTTTATTAGTAATGAAAAATTGCTTTTTAAAGTGGTGATAGGATTTATATTTCTCCCATAAATTTTGAAAGTTCCCATTTTTATACATTTATTCATACTTAGTATTGTCAGACTTTTATCAATTTGATAAACTGTTGAAGTGGTTCTCTAAAGACTTAAAAATTTCCCCTAACATGACGCAATCTTTCATGTTTGTTGGTCACTTGGTTCTCTTTGTCAACGAATTACCTGTTAATGTCTTTTTTCTTTTTTTCTGGGTTTTTCTATTTATTCTGTAGTAGTTCTACGTAGGTTTCTATCGGTACTCTTTTATTATATGCACTGAAGATGGCTTTTCCCAACCTGTGGCTTTTCTACTTTGTATATGTGAGCTTTCAAAATTATATCTTTAAAAGATTTCAGTATGCTTATTAATCTTTCTCTTTATGTTTCGTGTGTACTTTTTATGTTCCTTTAAATAAAGCCTTCATTACTGAGAGGCCATAAAAATATCCTCCCTTATTTACTTACAGATGTGGAAAGCAAAACTTTAAAATTTTTATGCCTTTAATCTATCTGTGTTTTGATTTAAGCATGGTAAAATTCCTACACCTCACATATTTTCCTTTCATATATATGTTGTCCCAGCATTGTAGAATAGTCCACCTTTCACCCACTGATTTATAATGTCAACTCTCATATGTAGCAAGTTCTGTATTGTTATGAGTGTCTTTGTGGGTGCTCTGTTCTTTTCCACTGGTCTTTTGTCTATCACTGAACCAATAGCTAATTCACGTGTCGCAAGTCAACTCTTCATTCTTTTACGCCAATGCAGTCTTTACTATTTGTGACCTTTTTTTCTCTATGAATTTTATAATTGACTTTTCGAGGTTCATGAAAAATACAGGTGATGTTTTGATTGCAATTGCATTGAATGTGAAGATTTACTTAGGAAAATTGCCATCTTCATAGTAGTCTGTCTTCTCACCCATCAACATTTTATATCTTTCTACTTATTTAGATCAGTTACTTATATCCATCAATAAAATTTTATCATTTTCTCAATATAGGTATTAGTATTTAGAGCTATTTTTTGCTACTTTATAAATTACTCTTGTCCTAATATAAATTTTTTATTAGATGTTATATACGTTGGCAAAAACTATGTAGAAAATGTGTATTTTACACAAACACTCATGTCATTAGAAAAGCTTGTTAATTCTGTTCAAAACTTCTTAATTTTGTCTTTTTGATCTATCCATTTGAGAGAGGGGTGTAAATTGTTTCTCTATGATCAGAGGGGTTATTGATATCTCTTAACAAGTCTGTTTTTGCTTTACGTACTTTGGAGATACACTGTTCAGCACATATGTATTCAGGTTTCTAAGTGTCTTTATTTTACACTGAAAAATGACTCTTTATATTATTAATGGGTTTGCCAAAAGATATATTTTTTCTGATATTAATAATGTGATATGGGCCATCTTTTGATTAGAATTTGCCTGGTATATCTTTTTTTCATTTGTTTAAACTTTATTTTAAAATCTGTAAAATATCAAGACATATCAAAATACATGAAGATTCATATAAGTACAGATAGTCCCACACTGACATTAAAAGATAGAAAATTGCCAGTTGAGTTAAGGTCTTCCTGTATCTTCTTTGATTGCATCTCTCGTCCCTTCCCTGTGTTAACATTAGCCTGAATTTGGTGTTCTTATTTTCCTTGCATTTGCTTGTACTTATAGTAGTGTTTGTATTGCTGTTTGTGTATGTCTGTGTGTGTGTGTGTGTGTGTGTGTAGATACCATCTTATAGATGCTATATATGCTGCTATTTTGCCTTTTGAAAACTATTTATTGCTACATTTCCATATTCTAATACTTTTTTTGTGTTTTTTCTAACATTTATAATTACAATGGTGTGTGAAAGCTCTAGTTCAATTCATTTTAATCTGGATGGTATTTTATTGCATGAATTTATCATTTATCTTTCTGATGTACAGATTGTCTCCATTTTAAAAAATGTATATATAAACGATGCTACTATAAACATCTTTTATCTCTGTATCCTTGTGTACATTTGAGAATATTTCTGAAGAATATAAAATCAGGAAGAGAATTGCTGGGTCATATGACTATACTAATTTATATTCTTTTCAGGAGAGTATAAATTCCAGTTATTCCACATCTTTGGTAACACTTGATATTGTCGGACTTTAACTTAAATTTTTGCTTCTCTAATGGGTGTAAAATAGTATCGTATTGTGACTTTAATTTGCACTTACCTTTTCACGGTGAAGTTGAATATTTTTACATGTCTTTATAGGCTGTTTGGGATTCCTTTTTTCTTAATTGCCTATTTATATGTTCTGTTTTTACATTGATTAGTTTGTCTATTGTTAGAATTTTGTAGACTTCATTTACTCTGAATGCAAACTGTTTGTTAATGATATAGTCTAATTTCTTTTCTCTAGTTTGTTTCTTGAATCTTATTTTACAAATATTTCTCTGTCTCAAGGTCATAAAGCTAATCTCAGTTGCCTCCTAAAGGTTAGTTTTTGCTTTTCACATTTAAGCCTTTAATACACTTAGAGTTGATTTTTGTGTAGGGTATGAGGTAAGTGTCCAGTTTTTCTCTATATGGATAGCCCATGATCCAGTACTATTTACTGAATAGTCCATCTCTCAGCTGACCTGCAAGGTCACTTCTGTCGCCTATCAGGCTTCTGCTCTGAATGGGTTTGTTTCAGGGTTTCCATTCTATTCTTCTGTATATCTATCCTTTACATCAGTATTACACTGAATAGATCACATGTCTCATAGGGCAAGTCTGCACACCTTAATTTTGTTGCAGATAATAGATTTGTTAGGGACTATATACATATACGGTACATGAGTGTATAAATGTGTGCTTACATGCGTACACCATTTCTATATGGAAGGATATATTTTAAACTGCCATTGATGACTGTTAAATATAGAAAAATCAATTACATTTCTATATATACTACCTTATAATCAACATTTTTAATACTTCTAAGTTGTCTGTAGATTTTTATTGGCTTTTTTCTGTGAACAGGTCTATCATCTGAGGTTAATAATGGCCTTATTGCCACAGATATTGTGGCAATTTTTAATAGAAACTAGCGGGCATCCTTGACTCTGTCCTGATTTTTTGAAGGGGCTGTTTTATCTCACCAATAAGAATGCTGTTTGCTCTAGCATTTCTTTGCAGATAATTTTCATTGGGTTAAGAAATTCTCTTGTGAGGTTTACTTAAGTTTATATTATAAAACAATTGAATAAAACATTCAGTAATTCAACACTTGAAGTACTCATGTACTCTAGTCTCTGATATTTTTTGTTATGTGGATTAAATTAGTAGACTTTCTAATATCAAAACGTCTATTTCTTGAGTAATCCAAACTTGGTTTTTAAAAAACGTACTAGTTTGCCAATAATTTGGTTAGGATTTTGCCTCTGTGTTTATAAGTAAAAATGGCTCAGAATTTTCCATCTCATACTGTCTTTGATTATTGTTGATATCAAGATTATATTAGTTTCAGACAGAGAATTATGGAGAAATCCCACTTTTTCTATTACCTGGAATAATAGTTTGCACAGATCTTAATATTTGTTTCTTGTACATTGGTTATTACTTACCTGTAAAATCATCTGGATTTTTGTGTGTGGGGGAGTGGCTTTCTTTTGATTTAAAAACATTGACAGTAATAAAACATTTTGTGCTTTCTATTTCTTTATCAGTATGTTTCGGGAAGTTATATTAAATAGAACAAATTATTGAAAAATGTTTTTTTCAAAGTTAATGACAAAGTGTTTTTTTTCACTCTTATCAATCTTTAAAATTTTTACACCATATTACTCTTCTAGTTTAGGTCTCTTCAAAAATGTAATTAATTGTTTAGCGCACCCACTTTTTTAGGGAATGTGAAATGCAATTTTCCTGTGTAAATGAGCACAGATTCACTGTAACTTTATAGACTTAGAGATTTATAGATAATATTTTCTTATTATTTATAAAATAGGAACTCTTTTCATAAGCATTATGTCTTATACAAAATTAATCCTTAATATTAAGTGTTCTGGTCAGTGTTTATATGTTTCAAGTTTTTTTTTTTTTAATTTTAGGTGTTTTTGTTTGTTTGTTTGTTTGGGTTTTTTTGCTGTACGCGGGCCTCTCACTGTTGTGGCCTCTCCCGTTGTGGAGCACAGGCTCCGGACACACAGGCTCAGCGGCCATGGCTCATGGGCTCGGTCTCTCCGTGGCACGTGGGATCCTCCAGGACCGGGGCATGAACCCGCGTCCCCTGCATCGGCAGGCGAACTCTCAACCACTACGCCACCAGGGAAGCCCTAGGTGTTTTTTAAAATTATGATAAAATTAAGTTCCATAAGTGCAATTGGTTGCTATTTCAAGTTTCAATCTATAGATTCTTATTTGTTGATGAACTTTGGTCATTCTTCCTGTAGAGTTTCTTAAACATTAGTTTTGATTGTATCTTTTGTAAATTAATTTTTGTTGGAGTATAGTCGCTTTACAATGTTGTGTTAGTTCTGCTGTACAACAAAGTGAATCAGTTATATATATATATACACATATATCCACTCTCTTTTAGATTCTTTTCCCATATAAGTCATTACAGAATATTGAGCAGAGTTCCCTGTGCTATACAGTAGGTTCTTATTAGTTATCTATTTTATATACGCTAGTGTGAATGTCAATCCCAATCTCCCAATTTATCCCTCTCTCCCCCCTTCTTTCTTGGTAACCATAAGATTGTTTTCTACATCTGTGACTCTCTGTTTTTTTTTGTTTTTTTTGTGGTATGCAGGCCTCTCACCGTTGTGGCCTCTCCCGTTGCGGAGCACAGGCTCTAGACGCGCAGGCTCAGTGGCCATGGCTCACAGGCCCAGCCGCTCCGCGGCATGTGGGATCTTCCCGGACCAGGGCACGAACCCGTGTCCCCTGTATCGGCAGGCGGACTCTCAACCACTGCGCTACCAGGGAAGCCCATGACTCTCTGTTTTGTAAATAAGCTCATTTGGACCTTTTTTTAGATTTCACATATAAGTGATATCATATGATATTTGTCTCTTCTCTGTCTGACTTCACTCAGTATGACAATCTCTAGATCTATCAATGTCACTGCAAATGGCATTATTTTGCTCTTTTTTATGGCTTAGTAATATTCCATTGTATATATGTACCACATCTTCTTTATCCATTCGTACATTGAATCTATGACAAAGGAGGCAAGAATATGCAGTGGACAAAAGATAGTCTCTTCAGTAAGTGGTGCTGGGGAAACTGGACAGCTACATGTAAAAGAAATTAGAACACACCCTAACACTGTACACAAAAATAAACTCAAAATGGTTTAAAGATCTAAATGCAAGACCAGATACTATAAAACTCTTGAGAAAACATAGGCAGACCACTCTCTGACATAAATTGCAGCAAGATTTCTTTGATCCACCTCCTAGAGTAATGAAAATAAAAATAAACAAATGGGACCCAATTAAACTTAAAAGCTTTTTCACAGTAAAGGAAACCATAAAATGAAAAGACAACCCACAGAATGGGAGAAGATATTTGAAAACAAAGTGACCGACAAAGGATTAATCTCCAAAATACACATACAGCTCATGCAACTCATTATCAAAACAGCCCAATCAAAAAATGGATGGAAGATCTAAATAGACATTTCTCCAAAGAAGACATACAAATAGCTGAAAAGCACATGAAAAGATGCCCAGTGTCACTAATTACTAGAGAAATGCAAATCAAAGCTATAATGAGGAATCACCTTACACCAGTCAGAATGACCATCATCAAACAACCTACAAACAATAAATGCTGGAGAGGGTATGGAGAAAAGGGAACACTCTTGCACTGTTGGTGGGAATGTATATTGATACAGCCACTACGGAGAACAGTATGGAGGTTCCTTAAAAAACTACAAATAGAACTACCATATGACCCAGCAATCCCACTCCTGGGTGTATATTCGGAGAAAACCATAATTTGAAAAGATACATGCACCCCAGTGTTCATTGCAGCACTGTTTACAATAGATAGGAGATGGAAACTTTGATGGTATCTTCATGGTGTCCTTTAACATGTTAATAGCTCCTTGTATTTTCTGTAAATTAAAATTAGATTTAGATACAGTCACATGAAAATTCCATTATTGGAGAGGCAACTCTACTTCACAGATGGTTATATACTTTCATCAGACATACATAATGTCTGTTTTTTATCTAATTGTCATGATTTTAGCAGCCACTGATGATCATTACTAGATCTACTAATTTACTAGAAGTTGCAAAATATTCTAGTTCTGCTGTTTATTTTTTATTAGATAGTTCATGAAGGAAGGTTTCACTTTATAGAAATAGCCTTATTAGATAGTTCATGAAGGAAGGTTTCACTTTATAGAAATAGCCTATTTGGTTGCCTGGAGTTATAGTTGGCATAGTAGTAAGTGCTAGTGAGGCTCTGTCAGCTGCATAGTAACAGAACTGAAGACTGTCTTCCTAACACATTCCTGCATCACCAGTTCACAGCGTGAGGCTGAGCCTTGTGAGCACCAGTTAGAGAGATATAGTTGCAGTTGTGTGTTTGGGGGCTGATGATACCAGCTTACTTGTAGACATATCAGCACACATGTTGGGCATAAGGGAAATGAACAATGCATTTAAAAAATTTCCCATGAATGTTGAGAACACTTGTCTCACGAAATGTTCCTTTCTTAGTGATGAAACACATGTCTGTCAGATACTTGTAACTGTGCCTGCCAGACCAAGCTTAGGCAAATCTTTTTCTATTGGCTGCCTATCACCAGGATTCCAGTAATAGGGGCTGAAATCATGTTCTCAGTCCCCTGAGATGCTGAGTAAATGCCACAAAGGGACTCCAATCTGGGAGTAAGCACGTATTTTCAGAGTTAAAAGAATCCTGTAGTGCAGAAGCAAGAAGAAGTACAATCCTTCAGCCTGTGAAACAAAAACCACATTTACAGAAAGATAGACAAGATGAAAAGGCAGAGGGCTATGTACCAGATGAAGGAACAAGATAAAACCCCAGAAAAACAACTAAATGAAGTGGAGGTAGGCAACCTTCCAGAAAAAGAATTCAGAATAATGATAGTGAAGATGATCCAGGACCTCAGAAAAAGAATGGAGGCAAAGATCGAGAAGATGCAAGAAATGTTTAACAAAGACCTCGAAGAATTAAAGAACAAACAGAGATGAACAATACAATAACTGAAATGAAAACTACACTAGAAGGAATCAATAGCAGAATAACTGAGGCAGAAGAACAGATAAGTGACCTGGAAGACAGAATGGTGGAATTCACTGCTGCAGAACAGAATAAAGAAAAAAGAATGAAAAGAAATGAAGACAGCCTAAGAGACCCCTGGGACAACATTAAACACAACAACATTCACATTATAGGGGTCCCAGAAGTAGAAGAGAGAGAGAAAGGACCAGAGAAAATATTTGAAGAGATTATAGTCAAAAACATCCATAACATGGGAAAGGAAATAGCCACCCAAGTCCAGGAAGCACAGCGAGTCCCATTCAGGACAAGCCCAAGGAGAAACATGCTAAGACACATAGTAATCAAATTGGCAAAAATTAAAGACAAAGAAAAAGTATTGAAAGCAGCAAGGGAAAGATGACAAATAACATGCAAGGGAACTCCCATAAGGTTAACAGCTGATTTCTCAGCAGAAACTCTACAAGCCAGAAGGGAGTGGCATGATATACTTAAAGTGATGAAAGGGAAGAACCTACAACCCAGATTACTCTACCTGGCAAGGATCTCATTCAGATTCGATGGAGAAATCAAAAGCTTTACAGACAAGCAAAAGCTAAGAGAATTCAGCACCACGAAACCAGCTCTACAACAAATGCTAAAGGAACTTCTTTAAGTGGGAAACACAAGAGAAGAAAAGGACCTACAAACACAAACCCCAAACAATTAAGAAAATGGTCATAGGAACATACATATCAATAATTACCTTAAAGGTGAATGGATTAAATACTCCAACCAAAAGACATAGGCTTACTGAATGGATACTAAAACAAGGGCCATATATATGCTGTATACAAGGGACCCACTTCAGACCTAGGGACACATACAGACTGAAAGTGAGGAGATGGAAAAAGATACTCCATGCAAATGGAAATCAAAAGAAAGCTGGAGTAGCAATACTCATATCAGATAAAATAGACTTTAAAATAAAGAATGTTACAAGAGACAAGGACACCACATAATGATCAAGGGCTCAATCCAAGAAGAAGATATAACAATTATAATTATGTATGTACCCAACATAGGAGCACCTCAATATATAAGGTAACTGCTAACAGCTATAAAAGAGGAAATTGACAGTAACACAGTAATAGTGCGGGACTTTAACACCTCACTTACACCCATGGATAGATCATCCAATATGAAAATAAATAAGGAAACAGAAGCTTTAAATGACACAATAGACCAGATACATTAAATTCATAATTATAAGACATTCCATCCACAAACAGCAGATTACACTTTCTTCTCAAGTGCGCATGGAACATTCTCCAGGATAGATCACATCTTGGGTCACAAATCAAGCCTCAGTAAGTTTAAGAAAATTGAAATCATATCAAGCATCTTTTCTGACCACAATGCTATGAGATTAGAAATGAATTACAGGGAAAAAAACATAAAAAAACCCAAACACATGGAGGCTAAACACTGCGTTACTAAATAACCAAGAGATCACTGAAGAAATCAAAGAGGAAATCAGAAAATAGCTAGAGACAAATGACAATGAAAACACGATGATCCAAACCCTATGGGATGCAGCAGAAGCAGTTCTAAGAGGGAAGTTTATAGCTATACAAGCCTACCTCAAGAAACAAGAAAAATCTGGAGTAAACAATCTAACCTTGCACCTAAAGGAACTAGAGAAAGAAGAACAAACAAAACCCAAAGTTAGCAGAAGGAAAGAAATCATAAAGATCAGAGCAGAAATATATGAAAAATGAAGGAAACGATAGCAAAGATCAATAAAACTAAAAGCTGGTTCTTTGAGAAGATAAAATTGATAAACCATTAGCCAGACTCATCAAAAAAAAGAGGGAGAGGACTCAAATCAATAAAATTAGAAATGAAAAAATGAGAAGTTACAACAGACACTGCCAAAATACAAAGCATCATAAGAGACTACTACAAGCAACTCTATGCCAATAAAATGGACAACCTGGAAGAAATGGACAAGTTCATAGGAAGGTATAACCTTCCAAGACTGAACCAGGAAGAAATAGAAAATATGAACAGACCAATCACAAGTAATGAAATTGAAACTGTGATTAAAAATCTTCCAACAAACAAAAGTCCAGGACCAGATGGCTTCACAGGTGAATTCTTTCAAACACTTAGAGACGAGCTAACACCCATCCTTCTCAAACTCTTCCAAAAAATTGCAGAGGAAGGAACACTCCCAAACTCATTCTATGAGGCCACCATCACCCTGATACCAAAACCAGAGAAAGACACTACAAAAAAAGAAAATTACAGACCAATATCACTGATGAATATAGATGCAAAAATACTCAACAAACTACTAGCAAACAGAATCCAACAGTACATTAAAAGGATCATACACCATGATCAAGTGAGAATTTATTCCATGGATACAAGGATTCTTCAGTACACACAAATCAGTCAATGTGATATACCATATTAACAAATTGAAGAATACAAACCATATGATCATCTCAATAGATGCAGAAAAAGCTTTTGACAAGATTCAACACCCATTTATTATAAAAACTCTCCAGAAAGTGGGCATGGAGGAACCCTACCTCAACATAATAAAGGCCATATACAACAAACCCACAGCAAACATCATTCTCAATGGTGAAAAACTGAAAGCATTTCCTCTAAGATCAGGAACAAGACAAGGATGTCCACTTTCACCACTATTATTCAACATAGTTTTGGAAGTCCTAGCCACAGCAATTAGAGAAGAAAAATAAATAAAAGGAATACAAATTGGAAAAGAAGTAAAACTGTCACTGTTTGCAGATGACATGATACTATACATAGAGTATCCTAAAAATGCCACTGGAAAACTACTAGAGCTAATCAATGAATTTGGTAAAGTTGCACTATACAAAATTAATGCACAGAAATCTCTTGCATTCCTAAACACTAATGATGAAAAATCTGAAAGAGAAATTAAGGAAACACTCCCATTTACCACTGCAACAAAAAGAATAAACTACCTAGGAATAAACCTACCTAGGGAGACAAAAGACCTGTATGTAGAAAACTATGACACTGATGAAAGAATTTAAAGATGATACCAACAGATCAAGAGATATACCATGTTCTTGGATTGGAAGAATCAATATTGTGAAAATGATTATACTACCCAAAGTAATCTATAGATTCAATGCAATCCCTTTCAAATTACCAATGGTATTTTTTACGGAACTAGAACAAAAAATCTTAAACTTTGTATGGAGACACAAAGGACCCCGAACAGCCAAAGCAGTCTTGGGGGAAAAAAACAGCTGGAGGAATCAGACTCCCTGACTTAAGACTATACTACAAAACTACAGTAATCAAGACAATACGGTACTGGCACAAAAACAGAAACATAGATCGATGGAACAAGATAGAAAGCCCAGAGATAAACCCACGCCCCTATGGTCAACTAATCTATGACAGAGGAGGCAAGGGTATGCAATGGAGAAAAGACAGTCTATTCAATAAGTGGTGCTGGGAAAACTGGAGAGCTACATGTAAAAGAATGAAATTAGAACATTCCCTAACACCATACACAAAAATAAACTGAAAATGGATTAGAGACCTAAATGTAAGACCGAACACTATAAAACCCTCACAGGAAAACATAGGAAGAACACTCTGACATAAATCACAGCAAGATCTTTTTTGATCCACCTCCTAGAGTAATGGAAATAAAAACAAAAATAAACAAATGGGACCTAATGAAAGTTAAAAGCTTTTGCACAGCAAAGGAAACCATAAACAAGATGAAAAGACAACCCTCAGGATGGGAGAAAATATTTGCAAATGAATCAACAGGCAAAGGATTAATCTCCAAATTATGTAAACAGCTCATACAGCTCAATATTAAAGAAACAAACAGCACAATCCAAAAATGGCAGAAGACCTACATAGACATTTTTCCAAAGAAGACATACAGATGGTCAAGAAGCACATGAAAAGCTGCTCAACGTCACTTTATTTTTAATTATTAGAGAAATGCAAATCAAAACTACAATGAGGTATCACCTTACACCAGTCAGAATGGGCATTGTCATAAAATCTACAAACAACAAACGCTGGAGAGGGTGTGGAGAAAACGGAACCCTCTTGCACTGTTGGTGGGAGTGTAAATTGATACAGCCACTATGGAGAACAGTATGGCTGTTCCTTAAAAAACTAAAAATAGAATTACCATATGATCCAGCAATCCCACTACTGGGCATATACCCAGAGAAAACCATAATTCAAAAAGACACATGCACCCCAATGTTCATTGCAGCACTATTTACAATAGCCAGGTCATGGAAGCAACCTAAATGCCCATTAACAGAGAAATGGATAAAGAAGTTGTGGTGCATATATACAATGGAATATTACTCAGCCATAAAAAGGAATGAAATTGAGTCATTTGTTGCGACCTGGATGGATCTAGAGACTGTTATACAGAGTGAAGTAAGTCAGAAAGAGAAAACCAAATACCGTATATTAACGCATGTATGTAGAACCTAGAAAAATGGTACAGATGAACCGGTTTGCAGGGCAGAAGCTGAGACACAGATGTAGAGAACAGACATATGGACACCAAGGGGGGAAAGCCGCAGGGGGGTGGGGATGGTGGTGTGCTGAATTGGGTGATTGGGATTGACATGTATACACTGATGTGTATAAAACTGATGACTAATTAGAAGCTGCTGTATAAAAAAATAAATAAAATTTAACAAAAAAGAATCCTGTAGCAGTTAAAAATAACTTACTTAAATCTACACAATCAAATATCACCTTAAAAGATATCCAGTTTAACAGGCTATTCTTATTTCTGTATTTGCAGAACATTTTAAAAATACAGATACTAGGATAAATTCAAATCTTTAACTACCTAGGAATAATTCTGAAAAGAACTCTTATTCACTGTTAATTGAAAAAGACAGAAATTTGAATGTAGACTAGCTTCTGCTTTCTCATCTCTCAAATTAAGGGGAGGGGGTTTAGATGATGTGGGTGAGTGTGTGGAGGCACGGGCTGTGGGTTGGGCAGAGCGTTTAGGAAGATGAAGAGAGAGAAATAATGTTGAGTATTTTATATATAGGAAGCTTTAACTCTTAGAATTATGCAGTGAAGAGGCTACCACTATTATCTCCGCTTTACAGATGAGGAAACTGAGAGATCCAAGTAAGTGAGTCACAGTAAGTGATGGGGATAGGATGCAGCTCTCTGGTGTGTGTGTCACATCCTCAGAGTTAAGAAAAGGGCACAGGGCTGACATAGAGTCAAATGGGTTCCTAAGTGGTTGAGGTAGGTTTTAATTAGGGGTTTTCATAGCTAATTATGAAGATGCCAACACACAGAATATATTCCCATTCCCCTGTCTTCATGGTCCCTCTTCCCCTCTCTAGTCAACTTAATTTTACGAATTATTTAGACAGAATGTAAATGGTGCTCAGTACATCACTACTAGCACACTGGGTCAGTCCTGTCATGGAAGAAAAAATGCTCTACTTTCAGAACTGGGGTCATTTAAAACTGAACTGTTCCTCTGTACCTTGTGGGCCATGCTGCAAAATAGAACATAGCTATTTAATCACTTGATTCTTTTTACTTCTCTGTATGACTAAATTTTTTTCCACAATCAAAGCTCTGATTGCTTTTTTGGGGGTGGGAGAAGAGACCAAAAAGTTTCTGTTACCTTTATTTTACTTATGTGTAGATTTTATATCTTACTATAACAAGAACTAAAATTGATTCTCTGAATTCACTACTAAATATCTTTCAATCCTAGAAACTCTGGCTTTGCATTACCTCAGTAACAAAAGCAAAAGCAGTTACAGGGGTTTTCTTTTTTTTTCTTCAGTTGCCACACTACATAATAGCTGTAATCTAGTCTTCAATCTTAGTCAAGAGGCATTCTATGGATTACAAAAGTCTCATTTCCCTTTTAATAGTTATGTTTGTATACTTTTAGTATTTTTCTTTATATTAAGTTGAAATCTGCCTTTCAATTACTTCCATTCCATGAGGTTAGTTTTCCTCCTAGTATATTTGTCAGATCCGGTGTTGCCCTTTTTCACCTGACGGTGCATTTCGATATTTTCAATCAGCTGTCAGGTAGCCTCCTGCTAATTACTTTTTTGCTTTCAACTGAAACATCCCCGGTTTCTTCACTCATTCTTCAAGATGTGGTTTTCTTATTCTTCTTACAACCCATTACCTCCTTTCAATCCAGCCTACTTTGCCAACCGCCCACTAAGGGGGCTGCCCAGATGCAATACTGTTTTGCAGATTTGGTCTGACCAGCCAGGGTGCACAAAGACAGAACTTGTTCTGGATGCTTTCTTTCTAGTAATGTATTTGGTTAAGCCAGGAGGTCCCTGAACAGGCAGTCTCTGTAAGAAGAACACGCCAGAGACAGGACCACACAGGCAGACCCCGTTGTGGAACTGACTTGGCATAAAGGCATTTTGTCTTTGCCCAAGCAGAGGAGGCTGATAGATTTATCTTCTAGGCACTAGACATTGAGTACTCATATCTCTTTGGTATTCTCTGCATGGAATGTTCTCTGTCTCATCCAGCTACTTGGCAGATGTCTCCTTATCTTTCCAGCTCCTCCTTTGTGGGGAATTCTTGCCTACCCACACCCTTTGCTAAGTGACTCTGCCCTAAATGCAGAAGCTGCTGAGGGGGATGGCTGTGTCCAGTCTGCAGTCACAGCTGATTGGGTAGAGGGGTGGGACACCTAAGTTAATGGTATGCATGGTGTGGTCTAGCTGAAAACGCTGAGTGGGGGATATGGAAAACAGAGACTGGGCCTGTAGCTACAGGTACAGCCAGGTCATGGGTTATCTGGGCCTGCAGTGGCCCTCTTGTGCTTTGCAAGCTGCAGTCCTGGGGACAACAGTCCATAGAGGGAAGACAGCAGAGAAGACGCATGGGCAGAAACAAAGCCTCCCTAAGTGAGAGACTATGTGGCCCAGAGATACTCCCAACTTCCTCGTGGCTTTCTCATTGCTTCCATTTCTAGTTCATAAGTATGTTTTTAATCAGCCCTACTTTGCTTGAGGTAAAGTGAGTGCCCCTTTGTTCTTTGAAACAAGAAAAACCGTTGCCAAAGCATTTTCCACATGGAATTATTAATTCCAACCTGTGCAATCTCGCTGTACCTACTACATAGTTCTGTGATGATACCTGCCACCCTCCCTGCTCCCTACAAGATTGTAAAGCTTCTTGAGAACTAGTGTATTCTTGGTTCCTATCTTTTGGTGTGACAAGTCTTTACAGTATGAATTTGTTACTACATAAAATGTTATCAGGTTGTAAATTCTAGGTGGTTCTGATTTTCTGCTTGAGGTACACACTAAACATTTGTTGAGTGCTGGGTATTTCTGTATTCCTGTAAAGATACGGAGCTTTGTTCTGGGAGGCAGTTAAAGTACTTGGAGAGAGTTTGATACTCTTGGGTCTTACATTTAAGATTCATTAGGTGGGACCAGAGCAGTGCTTAGATAAGGGCTAATTATTCCCCACTATTGAAGCAAAACCATTCTGAGCACTCTACATTTGCCTATAAATTGAGGTTTTTCCAGTCTGACTGTAGTGACAGGTACTATTTTAGCCCTGTGTGGGTACCAGTCACTGTTTCTTCCTTCGAATCCTTTCAGGTGGTTCTCGTCCTGGTTTCAAGTGGTTTCCTCATATGTGTATGTGCCAGTAGTTCTCTACTGAATAACTGAGGAGAACTCTGCAGATCTCTGGAGTTGTGTTTATGCCACTCTCTCCTGTTAGGTATCCGGCAAACTTGAGCTGCCTTGATCTCCTCTGAGTCTCAGCCCTGTCTCCTCAGCAGGGACTGCTCCGGGCTCTACTTGGGTTCCCTTTCCCTGCTCAATGGCCTGGAAATGGGCTCAAGGCAGTGCTGGAACAATCTTCTGGTTCATCTTGTTTGTTTTCCATCTCTCGGGGCTCACTGTCCTTCATTTTCTCATGTCCAGTGTCTTAAAAACTTTTTAATACGTATTTTGTCTTGTTGAAGTGGGAGGGTAAACCACGTCACTGTTATTTTATCTTGGAAGTGGGAGTTATATAACTTGTTGAGATAGTTCTTTAGGAAAGTTTGATAAATACATATTGTAGTCAGTGGGCTTGACTACATTTTGTTCAGTTGGAAGATTTTCTTTGATTCCTGATGAGGACCTTAATCAGAGTGACGTATGTCATTCTCATAATTTAAACCAGACCCATTGTGCTGTAAGTATCTTTGACATGAGTATAACATGTGTTAAATCTTTGATTTCATTGCTGCTTAAAATCAAGGCTGAAGTTAAAGGCAATGAGTTAATAATGGATTGAGATGTTATCACATTTCCTTCAGAGGAAATCCATTCCAGCGAACCATTTGGGTAAAAATAGTTTCTCAAGAGGAACTTAATTCTGGAAAGATAATGATCTGTTTTAGATGCCTGTGATTTACAATTATGTGTGGTTAGCTTCTGAATTGTCAGTGTGGGAAGTGTTGCAAGTCTTAGAAAGTTGGTTGATATGTAATTCATGCAATTCATTTCTAAAGCTCTGGGGAACCAAACATTTGGGAAGAGAGCCTGGGCCTGCATTCAAGAAAGCCATTCAAAGCATGCGTGGTTCTACGTGGGAAAGTACTAATATTGTTATCAGTAATAGTAACATACTTTTTCCTTAAAAAAAAAAAAGTGGCAGAATGACTTTTATCTTGACCTAGAAGAGCATTTACATATCTGTGAAATCCTAAAGGAAAAGAATTCTTTCTCTTGCCAAGTATTCATCCAAGGAGAATGGACTCCAAAGTTTTAGTTCCTAAAATGGGGATCCCTCTGTAACCAAGTAGAGCAGAGAAGGGCAGATCACAGTTAAGCCCTTCCACTTAAGAACAGCACCTAGGGTCTCTTCTGTGCAGAAAGCCCCCACTACTCAACAGGCTCAGAATAAGCTTCCCTCTCCTGTTATATCCTGGACTGAAGGAATGCTGGTACTGTAGGCAGTTAGGCATGAAGCCCATGGTTTCTTCAAGCTTTCTTAGAGAGGACTGATCTCAGGCCATTCAGTGAGAGAAGAGCCCACTGACTGGCAAATGATAAAATATTTCTAGGAGAAAAAGCAGAGCTTTTCATCACAAATAACCAAATGGCTCCCTGACGATAAGTGTGTAGGATGATTCTTTGAGTTGTCAACCTCTGCCTCATCTCACTTTCCTATATCCTAGCCTAGATCTTTGCTCTGCGAATCACAGATGCTATGACTTTCCCTCTAGGGATCGGATTAACAAAATATATATTGGATATATGATTTATCTCTCTTCTTAGTTCTAAAGCTAAAAACCAGTTATTGCCTCTAAAATGCAAAATTAAATGCCCTTCATTCTTGGGGCTCAGAAATGAAAATCCAGGTCATTTAATAAGTTACAGTAGAGGGAAAGGTCAAAGCCTCCAGCATAGCCTACAGGTGCTAATGTGTGTATTTATGGTCTGGGAGCCATACCAGCCATACATGGGCCTGTTCTCTGTGGACTCTGAGGCCTGATGAGTGGCAGAAGCTAGCAAGTGATTTACTTATGGGGAGCGGGATCCACAGGGGTAGCCAAGGGTATTTGCTGACCACAGTGTCTACCTTGGTCCTAAAGAAATCTGACCCTGGACAGTGAAGTAAGGTATAAGGGTTACAAATTGAGGGTGAAGTGGTGGGTGAACCGTTTCCTCCATAAATTAGTGACTTTCAAGACCAGAAATGTGTTTTGTGAATTTTGAGTTTTCCTGAAGGCAGTGTTGGCCACTACAATCAGGCTGGAAGCTCTGGGTAGTAAAGAACTCATGTCCACAGTGGTCCAGAGGGGAAAGTCCATATCTTCAGTCTTTGCCCTGAAGTGCATGACATGAGTGTTGATGGGTAATGGTCATCATTTAATTGACTGGCGTTTCTGGCCAGCACCTTGCTCCTGAGGCCCTGTTCTCACTGCTCCGTCTCCAGGCATGGATTCCTAAATCTGCCTGTAAAGACCATCCTTCTGAACTTGAATACTATTACCTATAAAAAACCATGAAATCTGCTTTATCCTGCCAGTGTTTCTCAATGGGAGCCCTGCTGTTACACTGGGTCAGAAAGTTCTTCAGTGAGCGGACTCTCACTCATGACTTGACTTGTAGCAACCACGGTCTCAGCACTAAATGCCAGTAGCACCCTGTCATTATGAGAAGGTGACATAAAATATGACATAAGGGCTTCCCTGGTGGCGCAGTGGTTGAGAGTCCGCCTGCCGATGCAGGGGACACGGGTTCGTGCCCCGGTCCTGGAAGATCCCACATGCCACGGAGCGGCTGGGCCCGTGAGCCATGGCCGCTGAGCCTGCGCGTCCGGAGCCTGTGCTCTGCAACGGGAGAGGCCACAACAGTGAGAGGCCCGTGTACTGCAAAAACAAAAAACAAAAAAACCCCATAAAAATATGTCATTATTTTATACTTTCCCATTTTTCGATGTTCAGCCCTCATCAAGTGCAGTGCCCTGTTGTATTTACACCTCAACCCCTTACCTCTGGCCTGCTCTGACTTCCAGCCTTCTGGTGCCCACTCCAAGTCACTCATTTAGTTCCAAATCTCAAGACTGTCCTTGTTCCGTAAGGTAAGTTTATATTATCTTTATCCGTTAGGCTACTTCAGAGGGAAAGTTAGCAAAGCATTCTGAAGTGTTCTGTTTTGTTTTTTTTTCTTGCTAAGGAATAAATGCATCAACATAGACCCTATGTTCCCATAAGATGAGAACTCTTATTTAATCTAATCAAATCATTTTCCTCTTGCAAAGAAAAGAATAAAATGAATAAAATCAACAAAAACAATCATGACATTTTATCTGTAAACAAGTATGTTCAAACAGCAAAGCTTTCAGTTATAACTGTTTTTAAACCACCTGATCATCTCATTGTGGTGAAATTCTTCTGCGTCAAATACAAGTCTTGAATTATCTCAGCTCTTTTCCAGTCTTATCAGTGGGTAACTTTTAGCAAATGGTTGTTCTGATTCCAATTCCTCATAATGATATTTCCTTACAAAATGACATTTTTTGTCTACCTGTCTTATCAAGACAAAATGAACAATAAACATCCCATGTTGGGCTTTGACCCATAACAGCAGAATTATTTGCTTAGGGCATAAACTAACTGATATGATTTGAGTTATAAAGTATGCACATTTTATTTACTTTATTACCAATGATCTAACATTGGGAATAAGAGCTGTTAATACTTTTATGTGGGCTAGTAAATTTTCCATTGTTATTAATAAAAATGATTTGTTTTTGAAACCAAAAAGATTACAGAAGAAATATTTTATGACTTGGGAATATGTGACTGTAATTAAATGAATGCTAAAGTGAAATGTTATTTAATTGGAATATGCCACTAGAAACTTTAAATTTTATTGGAACAACTTTCAGAAACAGTCTCAGATATTATTGCATAAGTGTTGAAGGTTGTTTTGCTACTTCCAAGTACGCCTCTGTGCTATTGCTGTCCCACAGGCAGGAAGTGATTTAATTGCCTTATTTCTGCCAGTTTTATTATTTTACTTCCAATTTTATTGAGATACACAGTGCTGTATATCAATTATAAGTTTAAGGTGTACAGCATAATGATCTACAGAATCATGAAAGAATTATCACAATAAATAGAGTGAACATCCGTTATCTTGTATAGATACAAAATTAAAGAAATAGAAAAAGATTTTTTTCCTTGTGATGAGAACTCTTCAGATTTCCTCTCTTAACAAGTTGCATAGATAATGTACAGCAGTGTTCATTATATTTATCAGGCTGTATGTTACATCCTAGTACTTATTTATCTTACAACTAGAAGTTTGTACCTTGTGACTGCCTTCATCCAATTCCCACTCCCCCACCACCCCTGCCTCTGGTAACCACAAATTTGATCATCTTATTATGAGTTTGTTTTTGAAGTATAATTGACTTACAACACTGTTAGTTCCTGTTACACAACACAGTGATTTTGATCTTTATATATTTCAAAATGATCACCACAATAAGTCTACTTATAATCTGTCACATACATATTACATAGTTATTGACTATTTCCCACACTGTACATTTCATACCCATGACTCATTTATTTTTGCAGCTGGAAGTTTGTACCTCTTAATATCTCTCACCTATTTTTCTCCTCCCCTCTGTAATCTACCAGTTGTCCTCTGTTACCTATAACTCTGTTTCTGTTTTGTTATGTTTGTTCGTTTTGTTTTGTTTTTCTGATTCCACATATAAGTGAAATCATGCAGTATTTCTTTCTCTGACTTATTTTACTTAGCATAATACTCTCTAGTTTCATCCATGTTTTCACAAATAGCAAGATTTCATTTTTAATGGCTGAATAATATTCTTGTGTGTGTGTATGTATGTATGTATATACCACATCTTTACCCATTCTTCTTTTGATGGGCACTAAGATTGCTTCTGTATCTTGGCTATTATAAATAATGCTGCAGTGAACATAGGGGTGCATATATCTTTTTCAAATTAGTGTTTTGTTTTTTTCAGATAAATAGCCAGGATTGGAATAGCTGGATCATATGGTAGTTCTATTTTTAATTTTTTGAGGAACTTCAGTACTGTTTTCCATAGTGTCTGCATAAATTACATTCCCACCGACAGTGTGTAAGGGCTCCATTTTCTCCACACTTTTGCCAACACTTGTTATTTGTTGTCTTTTTGATAATAGCCATTCTGACAGATGTTAGGTGGTGTCTCATTGCGGTTTTGATCTGCATGTTTCTGATGATTAATGATGAGCATCTTTTCATGTGCCTATTGGCAATCTGTATGTCTCCTTTGAAAAAATGTCTATTCAAGACCCTCTGCTCATTTTTCAATCAGATTATTTTTCTTTTTTGATGTCAAGTTGTATTACTTTTTTATATATTTTGGATATTAATCCCTTATTGGATATATCATTTGCACATATATTCTCCCATTCAGTAGGTAGACTTTTCATTATGTTGATAGTTTCCTTTGATATACAAAAGCTTTAGTTTGATGTAGTTCCATTTGTTTATTTTTGCTTTTGTTTCCCTTGCCTGAGGAGACATATCAAAAAACAAAACAAAACAAAAAACCTTACTAAGACCAATGTCAATGACTCACTGCCTATGTTTTCTTCTAGAAGTTTTATGGTTTCAGGTCTTACACTTAAGTCTTTAATCCATTTTGAATTTGTGCATGGTGTGAGAGAATAGAGTAGTCCAATTTGATTCTTTTGCATATAGTGATCCAGTTTTCCAACACCATTTATTGAAGGAGGCTGTCTTTTCCCCAATGTATATTCTTGTCTCCTTTGTCATAGGTTAATTGCCCATATTGGTGTGGGCTCATTTCTAGGCTCTCTATTCTGTTCCATTGATCTATGTGTCTATCTTTGTGACGGTACCATAATGTTTTGATTATTGTAGCTTTGTAGTATAGTTTGAAACCAGGGCACATGATATCTCCAGCTTTGCTGTTCTTTCTCAAGCTTGTTTTGGCTGTTTGGGATCTTTTGTATTTCCATACAAATTTTAGAATGCTAGTTCTGTGAAAAATTCCATTGGTATTTTGATTGCATTGAATCTGATTGCCTTGGGTAGTATGGTCATTTTAACAATATTCTTCCAATCCAAGAGCACATTATATCTTTCCATCTGTTTGTCTTCAATTTTTTCATCAGTGTCTTACGGTTTTCCGAGTACAGAGCTTTTACCTCCTTAGTTAGATTTATTTCTAGGTATTTTATTCTTTTTGATGCTCTCTTCCCTTGTGATTTGATTACTGTCTTTAGTGTAATATTTGGATTCCTTTCTCTTATATATGTATCTATTATAGATTTTTGGTTTGTGGTTACCATGAGGTTTATATATAGGTATCTATCTATCACTTATATGTGTGTGTACATATGTGTATATATATATATATGTGTGTGTATATATATATATATATATACACATACATATATGTGATTATTTTAGGTTGCTGATCTCTTAAGTTCAGAAGCATTTTAACAACCCTGCATTTTTTACTACCCTCCTCCGTATTTACTGTTTTCGACATTTTATCTCTTTGTCTCGTTTATTCCTTAACCACTTAATATGGATATAGATGATTTTACTTTTGTCTTTTAACCTTCCTACTAGCTTTATAAGTAGTTGATTTACTACCTTTACTGTATATTTGCCTTTACCGTGAGATATTTTCCTTTCATAATTTTCATATTTCTCATTGTAGCCTTTTCCACTTAGAGAAGTCCCTGTAACATTTCTTGTAAAGTTGGTTGGTGGAGCTGAACTCTTTTAACTTTTGCTTGTCTATAAAACGTTTGTACTCTTCCATCAAATCTGAATGAAAGTCTTGCCAGGTAGATTATTCTTGGTTGTAGGTTTTTCTTTTTCATCACTTTAAATATATCATGCCACTCCCTTTCTGGTCTGCAGTTTCTGCAGAAATGTCAGCTGAGAGCCTTATGGGAGTTCCCTTGTATGTAACTGGTTGCTTTTCCCTTGATGCTTTTAATGTTATCTCTTTATCTTTCATTTTTACCATTTTAATTACAGTGTGCCCCAGTGTGGGGCACAGTCCTCTTACTCCTTGGGGAGAACCTCTGTAATCTTAATTATCCTCCTGTTTGTGGGTCACTCACCTTGGGCTATGGGTCTTGCCATATCTCCACCCCTCCTACACATCTCGTTGTGGTTCCTTTTATATCTTTAGTTGTAGAAGATCTTTCCTACTAGTCTTTGTCTTTCTCATCAATAATTGCTCTGTAAATAGTTGTAATTTTGGTGTGCCCATGGAAGGAGATGAGCTCAGGGTCTTCCTACTCTGCCATCTTGGCCACTTTTTCTCTGCTCATTTGAATTACTAATAAAGATCAAAAGTTGGACATTTGGAAGCAAACTGAAATATCTATTTTTGTGCAACTGAAAGTTGGAATATACTATCTTTGAACTTTAATTTTCTCAGTATTAACTCAGTAACTAAATATCTTATATTTTGTTCATATATACACTTAGGCTTAACTTTTTACATCACCTAACAACTATTAATGAGTTATTTGGTAGGTTTTGATTGTACAAAGTGTGCTGCCTTATTTTTCTGAATTCAGAACCTACCATAAGATCTTTTTGTCAAAGCAATAATTTTTCATCTTGTAATGGCTAATGTTGTATAAAATTAGGTGAGATTGCTTTTTTTTTTTTTTAGCAGTACGCGGGCCTCTCACTGTTGTGGCCTCTCTCGTTGTGGAGCACAGGCTCCGGATGCACAGGCTCAGCGGCCATGGCTCACGGGCCTAGCCGCTCCGCGGCATGTGCGATCTTCCTGGACCAGGGCACAAACCCACGTCCCCTGCATCGGCAGGCGGGCTCTCAACCACTGCGCCACCAGGGAGGCCCGTGAGATTGCTTTTGACAAGAAGTTTTCTATTAGAAGCTTGATGCTTGCTATGGGTGTCATTGAACTCTGTGTCTATGAAATTGGACAGCAGGTTTTATTTTAATGACTCTGCTGTTTGACATTCATTTTAACATAGCCACATTTCTGAACTTGACTATAGAAAAATTGGCAAACTGCCTCTCCATTGACTGAATATGTAGCATTAGAGTATTCCTTTTTGACTTTAGATGCAGGAAAGATCACAGTAAGTGGAATATTTGATTTAACTTGGAAAGCCTAGTACAAGGTCACAGATGCAGTGTACGTATATAAATCATATGGGCACATTAGGATAGGGACATTAGGAAAGGGATGTGTGGTGCAACAGGGATACATGCAACTAAAAAATTACTTTGTATCTTTTGGAATACAGTGTGAACAGCTATTCATCACTTTCTTCTTTAGCTTTTGGTGTGTATATCAGATAGGAATGTGTTTGTTGCAGGTGAGAGAGATAGCAACATACTGTCTAAAGTTCAGGGCATTACCAGCATTGGACCAACTCAATACATGGGATAGCATGGCTGTCAGAATCTCTGTCGTGGCTTACCTCTGTTCTGTGTGTTTAGTACTGGCTTCCTTTTGTTTAGTACTGGCTTCCTTTCCAGACAAGCTCTCTCATCGTGCTTCTGAGATAATTATAGTTGTAGGTCTTAAGTTCTTTTAACTTTAGATCCAAAATGGAAGACAGGGCATCTGCATCTGAGGGTAGGGTCTGTCTTACCTAAACTGCTTGAGTCTTAATGGATAGAAGGGAATGATAGTACAATTGACCCTTGAAAATGGGGTTTTTGGGACTCTGACCTTTGGTGCAGTCCAAAATCCCTGTATAACACAGAGTTGGCCCTCCCTATCTGGGGTCCCTCCACAGCCATGGTTCTGCTGCATTCATGGATTCAACTCTAGTATTTACTATTTTTAAAAAATCTGCATAAAAGTGGACCTGTGTAATTTAAACCCTTTTTAGTCAAGGGTCAACTGTACTTAGTTGGCTAGAAGAAAGTTGAATGGTTTTTGAGGACAAAAATAACATATGGTCATTTCTAGATGATTCTATCCTATCCCACTAAAAAAGATAAGGCCATGGACAGCAGGAATCATATCTTATACTTCATGTTATTTTCCTTGGTCCTTCATAATGCTTTGTGCTCAACAGACATACAGTGCACAATTTGTGTTAATGTTAAATGAACATTTACCAAATGTTAAAAAGAGCTTGGAAATCATATGTCTTATTCTTATAAAGAGATCAAAGCATTTTTAATGTTTAAAACATATAATTCTGAGTTTCCATGGAATAAGAGTAATAGGGGAAAAGCATGCTATCCCATTTTATTTATTTATTTATTTATTTTTGCGGTACGTGGGCCTCTCACTGTTGTGGCCTCTCCTGTTGTGGAGCACAGGCTCTGACATGCAGGCTCAGCGGCCATGGCTCATGGGCCCAGCCGCTCTGCGGCATGTGGGATCTTCCTGGACCAGGGCACGAACCCGTGTCCCCTGCATCAGCAGGCAGACTCTCAACCACTGCGCCACCAGGGAAGCCCATGCTATCCTATTTTAAAGTAATAATCATTCAAATGACTTAACTGAGGTGATAGTTATATAATAAATTTTCCACTTACTACCTAATGCGTTTCAGAGAGAAGGTAGATCAAAAAGTAGTTTCTAAGTAAGGGAAGAGGAGAATGCAAATATATATCATTATTACTAAGGAGTTCTTTCTGTAAGAAAGTTGTTTTCCTATATAATATAAAACCATAAAGGGGGGCTTTATGAATCTCTGGATTCAAAGATATCAAACACAAGGATCTAGATATCGACAATCAGACTAAATAAAAATAAAGCTTATTTACATCATGTTTGCTTAGGGATTTATTTGTGTAAGAAAATTAGACTGCACATTTCCTAAGCTTAACTTCATATTCAATTAGGTATTTGGAAGCTACCACTTATGAAAAAGAAAGATACCACTTATGAAAAAGAAAACCAAACAAAAATCCAAAAACACTTAATGCATCATCAACAAGTCCTGGTTTTGATCAATACCAAGCTTCATTCACCCCAAAGACTGACAGCATGGTGCCCCCATTGTGCTTTCTAATGACACATCTCTGTATAAGAGAAATGCAGTTGTTGTTCCACAAAACACAAAGCACATTATGTTAGTTGAGGTCTTGTATTTCCACATTTTGGCAAAAGCAAGAGCATTCTCATTTGCACAACTAATGTGTTTAGTTTTAAAAACACAATTATTTCTTCTAGTGTAATGAAGATGATATTTAAAGTAATACTGAAAGCTCTAAGTTTTTTATTTATGGAAAAGCAACATAATTCTAAATTACTTATGTAAATATGTTCAGATGCACTCTATACACATTTCTAAATGCGATTCATTGAAAACAATACACTTAATTTGTTGCCAACTCAAATAACAATAAATCTGATCTTGTAATATTTCAAAAAGATTCCTTTTTCAGGTTGGAGATGATTACATGTTTATAACTTAGAAGGGAAGATACCAATTTACATAGATAATTTAAAGAATAAAAATCTATTACAAATGTTAATAGGAAGAATTGTAGAAGCACCTTTGGTATATTTTAAATAAGTTTGATTTTGTTATTGTTGTTGAATAAGGATATTCAAATCTGCTCTTTTGCCGTAGTTTTTAATTATCTGGGAAAACTTTATTTACCGAGATGATTGCTGTGCTGAGTTTAGGTTTATACAGTTTGAGTGATGTTGGTAACCAATAAAAGAAATCATAAATGCCATGACATTTACTTTCTGGACAGAGCTGGTGAACCTGGGGTGTTTAGTGCATGGGGGAATGTTCTGCTGGCAGTTAGCCAGGTATTTGTAAATTTTAAGTATCTCCCTTGTGTGCTTTTCTTAAAAACAAGGCTGAATAAAGGAGAGGTTATTGTTTGAGGTTTCTGCTACTTAGGAAAGTTGCAAGGTATTTGGCTTCTTCTAATCCTTGATTCCCTAATCTATAAAATCAGTGATAGCTATTTATAGAACTGTTTGGGGGATCATATGAGAAAAGGGATGTGAAAGAGTTGAGCACAGGGCCTAGGACCCTGCAGGCTCAATGGATGTTTGTCCCATCTTCTTAGGTGACTTCCAGCTTCTGGTTCTCTCTTGCTCCTCTCAGCCTGAACCTGCAGCTACTCAAAATGACCTCTTCCTGGAGATGTCTCTGCTTCTACCTTAGACCAAAGATTTCAATGACTGGAGTTAAATTTTCTGAGTAGGACCATAGGCATCATTATATTCCCAAACCAACTCGGGGTGGGGGGGGTGGGAATCCTGTTATTATACAATATACCTAAAGTAGGAGAACAGATATCCTCAGAGTGTGACCGTCCATAAACTTATCTACACTTTTCTTACCACCTTACCTTCTCTACTGGCTTTCTAGGACAGAATGTTTTTAACTTAAATTCAGTAGAGGATGTAAAGATGAATTTGCGTGGGGAGTGTATCAGTGATATGTCAGTTTAGGCATTTTCTTGAAAGAAAGCAACTCTAGTTGAATCACTCAGTTCCCCCAAAGAAGGAGGGTGTGGGCAAAGATCCACAAGTATAGGGTACACACTTTGACAATGGTTGTGAATTTCTACAAATCCTAATGTTCTGTGTGACTAGTTTATAAGCATATTCCTGTCCTTCTCTGATGTAATTATAGCAATATCCAGAAATTTGCCTAATTCAAAGTTGTCCATTAATGGAAGACAAGGGAAAAAACTGCTAGTACTTACCATTTGAAAATAATCAACATGGAAAGTATAAATGAAATAGTTATAGCTACTAGGTAATAGTATAGTTATAGTTATATAGTAATATATAACTATATAGTAGTATATAACTATATACTATAGTTATATAGTAATAGTTATAGCTAATAGGTGATTCATCATAGACTTTAGCAAAAGGTAGACTAAATTAGTGACATTGAATTTTCAGTTGTCACAGAAATTTAGAATAAAGTAGTATTCATTGCTTAATGACAAATGATTTAATATAGTAAAATACTATGCTTATTTTTAAGGGTTTCTAAATGTAAAATAAAGGAAATATGTGAAAGTATTTGAAAAAGTATTTCTTAGATACTAAAAGCTATTGTTTTCAGTGAATTTAATAACAAATCTGATTTTTCTAATTACTAAATATATTAATAATTATTTATATGTAATGCTATTAACAATTCTATATATGTTTTATGGATAAACTCCGTAAAATCAGAAATCTTACATACCAACTGACAGAAGAATTCTCTATGCGTAGTGAGTCCATAAAAGACAGAGCTAAAAAGAATGCTAAAAAGGTCTTCCTCTTCACTTCCCTCATGTCTGGGACCCTATGAGGCATCAGCAGGAAAGGATTCATATTTTCCCAGTTAAATGTGAGCCCAGAGGCCCAAACAGAGTTTTACTTGTGGACAGTTTTTGCATGTCTAATCTTCCATGAAGAGAGAACGGAACTTCTAATAAGTTAAAGTAAACACAGAGAACATTCTGAAAATCTGAGAGTGTTGCATGTAATTATTTGACAGGATGAACTGCCGAATTAAAATATATGTACATATATAAACTATATATGTTATAAATCTCAAAGAAACAAAAGATATAAAGTAGAGCACGGGGAAAACGCTAATAAGAAGAAATAAAGCCACCAGAGAGACTAATATTAAAACACTAAATTTTCAAATAGTAAAAAGGCAGTAACATCTCCTGGGACTTCATAAAATGGGATTCAGACCCACTATTTGTTGACAATGTAGGTAAAAACAGAAGAGAAGGCGCAAATAAGTGTTCCAGGTTTGCTCTGATAGAAAGTATTCTCTCAAAAGGATTAAAAAAAAAAAAAAAAAACAGCTGGAGAAGAAAGTTTCGCTGCAGGTTCTCCAAGAGATTATTTCTAGTCTCATAGGAAAATAAGTGAGCATGGTGGATGTAAGGTTGAACGTCTTCAGGTTCTTGAAAAATTATACTAGGAAGAATAGCTAAATCCTTTTCTCCCTAGTTTTTCCATCTGCTGACAGAATGCTCAGGCTGGCCATTTATGGACTAGAGGTGGGGCAAGGTAGAAGGCAAGAATATCAGGTAAGAAGCTGTTAAGACAGTTCAGACAAGAGATAATGAGCACCTTGGCTATAGTCACGTGGATGAACTGAAGGGAGGTGAGGGCGTGGATTACATGCCTATTTAGAAAGTTAAGTCATACGGATTTACTGAGTAAATGGGGAGGAAACCAAAAACAAAACCCAAAAACAAACAAAACAAAAGAGAAAGAGTCCAGCATGGCACTCAGGTTTCTGGTTTGAACAGGAGTGGGTTCTAGCCTATGAGAACTGACTTGCAAATACCTCAGCATCGTGTAGTGTGCAGTTGGTGTGTGATGTTGACCCACTACCTTTGTACAGTGAGCACTAGGGATGTCTGGTGATGTTTTCTGACTTGATCTCTTTGGCATGTGTCATATGTCTTCAGTGATTAGGACCTTCCCTAGGGCTCACTAACATCCAAATTATTTCAATCAAGAGACAGAGACCTCCAGGGGTTGGGAGGGGTAGATAGGTGGAACACAGGATTTTTAGGCAGTGTAACTACTCTGATATTATAATGGTGGATACAAGTTACATATTTGTTCAAATACAGCGCATGCACAATAGTAAAAGTGGACCCTAATGTAAACTATGAACTTTGGGTAATGATGATGTGTCAATATAGGTTCATCAGCTGTCACAAATGTACCACTTTGAGGGGAATGTTAATAATGGGGGAAGCTTTGTATGTGTTGTGGGTACAGGGCATATGGGAAATCTCTGTACCTTCTACTCATTTTTGCTATGAACCTAAAACTGCTCTAAAAGTAAAATCAAACTGAAAAAAGACAACTGCAAAGTAAATATACACAAATCTAATGTCTTAGACCCAAGTTAAGGGGCGAGATGGAAGGGAATTGTATAAAGTCAGAAATAAGTTGTGATATATGTTGGGATACTATAATGATTGAAGCTACACAATTCTGTTTAGGGATCAGAAAAATAAAGATGTTT
The DNA here is from genome assembly GCF_964270905.1 of Leucopleurus acutus. Lineage (NCBI taxonomy): Eukaryota > Metazoa > Chordata > Mammalia > Artiodactyla > Delphinidae > Leucopleurus > Leucopleurus acutus. Next base: position 111,525,521 of record NC_139147.1, read on the forward strand.
TAGGAAAAGAATCCCAGTGAGAAAACTGAATAATATAAAAAAAATTTTTATCAGTATAAATACAAGATCTGCAACTACTCCATGGAGGCACTCTAATTCCTATGTTCCAGAAAAATTTTAGCACATATACACTAAGTGCTCTCTTCTGGGATTTTTAGGGGGTTTTAAAATGATTTATTTAGTAAGATTCACTCTTGGTCCCTATAATGTGTTACATATTAGCTGGAACATATATCTGAGGAGCACGTTTTCTACTTTGAATACTTTTGGAATAATCTCTAGGAATTGAAAAATAATGCATTCAACACACTTTTCATTGAATACCTGTTATGTTCCAGACACTATTCTAGGTGGTGGGGGATATACTAGTAAACAAAACAAATAAAAATTTCTAGTTTCTTAGAGTTTGCCTTCAGGTTAAGAGAGAATATAAATGTATTGCTAGCTAAGATTATAGTACATACAAGCTAAGAATAATAAGGAAGCAGGAGAAGAAGCTAGAGAGGGATCAGGGAGGGAGATGATTGCTCTTTTCCACAGAGTGGTGAGGAGACTTAGTGAATGAAGGAATTAGGTGCATACTGGGAAGAAAAGGACTTCAGGCAGAGAGAAGAGCAGGAAATGTTTGGTAGGTTGAGAAATATCAAGGAGGCCAGAATGGCTAAAATAGAGAGGAGGGGAAGTACCCTGTGGTCAGTACCTCATAGGTACATCCAGTACCTCATAGAGCTGTATTACCTTCTGCTACATAGCACATCACAATAAAACCTAGTGGCTTAACACAGTAATCATTATTTCTCACACTTCTGTGGGTTCACTGGGTGATTCTTCTGCTTGTCTTGCCTGGGTTACCTCAAGAGCTGAAGCCATCTGGCAGCTCTGTTGGAGCTTATGGTCCAGGATGTCCGTAGGTGACATAGTTTTCTATGATGGCCTTCGTCACATAGTGACAGAAGTGTTCCAAGAGGATGAGAGTGGTGGGAGCTTTAGGCCTCAAGATCTGGGTTCAGAGCCTGCTCAAGGGCCCCTCTGATACATTCTAGGAATCAAAGGAAGTCCCAAGGCCCGCCCAGATTCAGGGAGTGGGAGAGGAGACTCAGCCCCTTCATGGGATGAGCAGGAAAGCGTTTGTGGCTATCTAAAAACCACCTCACAGGCTGTAGTAAAGGCTTAGAACTATTTTGCAAGAGTCATGAGAAGTGATGGGAGGATTTTGAGTAGAGAAGTCATATGAACAGGCTTGTTTTTCAAAGAGCACACTAGCTTCTGTACGAAGAGCAAACAAGAAACCACTTAGGAGGCTAACACTGAATAGCATTCCCTCTGTCATCCATTAAACCTACAGAAAGAAGCCGACAGCTTTTAATAGACAGAGCTGTTATGGTCATATTCCATGGGTTCCCTCATGGTTCACCTTGCTGCAATGTAGTAAAAATCAGTTAAGACATAAAATTAAAGCTTTCTTTTCTAGAAAAAGACAATGACCTTTATGTGCTATATTTCTCCTTTCATTTATGTTTAGTTAAATTTAGTTGTCAGCATTCAAAAACCATGAGCTTTCACAGAAAGTCTATATTTCTGGCTTCTCTTAAAAAAACAAGTGTAGACATTACATTAAATTCTCCATGCTGCACAGGGACTTTGTCATTTAAAATAAGAATATCATGATTATCTCAAGGCATTTATGTCTTTTTCCAAAGAGCTCTAAGCACTGTAACAATACCCTGGAGGGGAAACAGCCATTTACATAATCAACTGTAGGAATTCTTGCAGTCCTGTGCACATTTCATAGATGTGCATATGTTATGCATGCCATAACTATGTATAGATTCTAAGTTAAAACTTGCTGTCATTTCCTGATTTTGTCTTCATCTTTGCTGTTCTTCTCATCACAGTAGTCTTCCATACTGTAAGTACAGGTGAGAAGGCTATATATTGAGTGAATTTAAATAAAAGACTGAACAGAAGAAGGCCGGAAAGGATGTTGGTTAAGATAGAAGAGCGAACAGAGTTTGAGACTTTCCACTGCCCAGGAGGGAAATGTTAGCGCTTGAAGTAACTTAGTGGTCATCTACTTCAGTTTCTCCTGTAATAGTCAAGAAAATGAGTCTTGCAAATGCCCCATTCTGGAGGCCTGTAGGCAGAATGCAGCCTGTAAATAAGTTTTATTTTACCTTCAATGCATTTTATTATTAGTTAAATTTAGTTTTCAACATTCAAAAATCAAGAGCTTTCACATCAATCTCTATTTCTGGCTTCTGTTGGAGATTCACGTTATCTTAGAATACTGGATTTTTCACAGCCTTTCCTACTAAGCCTGCCTCGTCATTTCCAATCCTACCTGAACTTTGGTGACATTTTATTGCAGCCTCTGGGTCACACAAGACTTAATGGCAGAGATGAGGCCAGAAGCTCTAAACCCATGTTCTTTCCAGTTCATTCTTCTTGCCTTTCTTTGTGATTCTAGTTTTACTGGTTGTTTTTTCCAGACAATAATAGCCATTACAATCCTATTTTCTTCTCGAAATTGGATAAAGATATTTGTGGATCTTAGTAAAGCTGATTCCACCCCTTTAATTAAAAAAAAAAAGTTCTATAACTCACTGAACAAAAGGCAGATAGGCCATTTCAGACTCAGGATCTTGAGGGATCATCAGCTGACAATGAAAGGGCAGAGTGATTCCTTCCTCAGTGAGGTACATGGTAAGAGTGACTCCAGCTGAAGAAGTCATTAAGAAACTCCTAATAGTCATGTACCACAATGTTCATTGCAGCGCTATTTACAACAGCCAGGACATGGAAGCAACCTGAGTGTCCATCGACAGATGAATGGATAAAGAAGATGTGGCACATATATACAATGGAATATTACTCAGCCATATAAAGAAACGAAATTGAGTTATTTGTAGTGAGGTGGATGGACCTAAAGTCTGTCATACAGAGTGAATTAAGTCAGGAAGAGAAAAACAAATACTGTATGCTAACACATATATATATGGAATCTAAAAAAAAAAAAAAAGATTCTTGAAAGAACCTAGGGGCAGGACAGGAATAAAGATGCAGACGTAGAGAATGGACTTCAGGACACGAGGAAGGGTAAGGGTAAGCTGGACGAGGTTGAGAAAGAGTGGCATTGACATATATACACTACCAAATGTAAAATAGATCGCTAGTGGGAAGCAGCCGCATAGCACAGGAAGATCAGCTGGGTGCTTTGTGACCACCTAGAGGGGTGGGATAGGGAGGGTGGGAGGGAGGCTCAAGAGGGAGGGGATATGGGGACATATGTATGCATATGGCTGATTCACTTTGTTATACAGCAGAAACTAACACACCATTGTAAAGCAATTATACTCCAATAAAGATGTTAAAAAAAACCAAACTCATAATAATCATGTACCTTCTCACTTCAAAGTCTACTCATTAGAAAACATCACATCTTTTAGCCTTTTATTAATATGCTATAAAAAAACCATTGCCTTCTGTATGCACAGATGAGTTAGGCATACAACGGAATAAGATTCCCACTGCCAGGCAACAAATTAAAACAAAAGCTGTCAATATAGAATCTTGCCCAGCTTCTAGAATATGCATTAGATGCATTCAATTTGATAAATTCAGCTAAAGCAGTGTATTCATAAAAGAGTTCATTGTTAACTTTGAAGTGTCTTTTCTGAAAAACAGACAAAATCCTATAATATGGTTTCACGTATTATCTTTAGATATATTTATGTAGAATACTTGCTGATTTTTTAAAACTTTTTTTGAATTAAATGTTTACTTATCCTCACCATGGCCACTCTGCGTGTCACAGGATGGTATGTAATTAGCAGTTTCATGTCTTTGAGGCTAGTTAAAGAAAACAACTCAAAGAGCTACTTCAAATATCGTGGAGAAGGAATGTGCAAAATATCACATCCTATATAGTGTACCTGAGGTAATGAATTGCCTATTTCTGTACATTTCACATATGTATGACGTGATCAGCACACCTACATAGTCTCAGCAGAATGACTACCTCCAGATCTTTCCAGAAAAATCACTAGGTGTAGTACTTACAAACTATTAAAGCCATATTATTGACCAAAGAGAATAGTAAGTTCTGTAATAAAAGTAAGAATTCTAGCAAAAATGTTTGTCACTTCACTGAAATTTATATCCCTCTATGTGATAGAATTAAAATATTCATCTTTGATTGTCTTGCTATAACTGAAGGGACTCATAGTTTATAAGCATCATTCTCAGAGGAGGTCTAAGATGCCTTTAGACCAGTGATCCCCAACCTTTTTGGCACCAGGGACCTGTTTTGTGGAAGACAATTTTTCCACGGGCGGGAGGGTGGGGGGAATGGGGGTGAGGGGGGCGATATGGTGGTTCAGGCGGTAATGCGAGCGCTGGGGAGCGGCAGATGAAGCTTCGCTCGCTCGCTCGCCCGCCGCTCACCTCCTGCTGTGCGGCCTGGTTCCTAAGAGGCCGTGACCAGTACTGATCCACGGCCCAGGGGTTGGGGACTCCTGCTTTAGACAATTACTTTTTGTTGACATCTTACTTGGCATGTAATCAAACTATGTTGCCCTGCAGACCTGATCCTAAACTTTCCATGCTTATACTTACTGTCCTGCTAAATATGAAGCTTATATTCTTCTGTACTCTGACTCTTCCTCTAAGTAACTGGTTATTAAATTGATTCATATGGGATTAGTAAGATCATGTCCTTAGTATGTCTTCCAATAAGTTCTAGATTATCTCTGAGTGTATAGAAAGTGTCAAGAAGTATAAAGAAGTGAATGAGATCAAATTCCTTCAAAAGGGGATGCCTGTATTCCTCTGTGTATTAAAATCCTCCTAAATCAGGCTGCATCCGCCTTTAAATCTGGCCTCCATTAAACTCTGCTCCAGCCAGCCTGGTCTACCAGCAGGGTCTGAGCATGCCTTCAGCTTTTCTGCTTTCTTACTCTACCTGAATCCCCAATCAGATCTTCCCCATCAACTTTTTTTCATTTTATTTTATTTTTGGGCGGTACGCAGGCCTCTCACTGTCGTGGCCTCTCCTGTGGCGGAGCACAGGCTCCGGACGCGCAGGCTCAGCGGCCATGGCTCACGGGCCCAGCCGCTCTGCGACACGTGGGATCTTCCCGGACCGGGGCACGAACCCGTGTCCCCTGCATCGGCAGGCGGACTCTCAACCACTGCGCCACCAGGGAAGCCCCCCCCCCCCATCAACTTTTATACATCTTTTAGGACTTGGCTTATATCCTTCACACCTTGATTATAAGATCTGCTTTTGGAAAATTGAGCTAATCTCTCAAGAGTCAGTTCCATTCCCTGAGCCAAGCACTGGGGCTCTGAAGATTGCAGCACCTGATTCCTGTTCTCAGGGTGCTTGCTGTCCAGTGGGAGAGACCGTGGCCACACTGTGCATCCAGTGCTTTGACAGAGGATTCCCAGAGGGCCTGTGTGCTCAAAGAGGAACACTGACCCCAAAGATGGGGCAAATGGAAGTAAAGCTGGATCATCAGAGGTCACCTGAGGAAGGGGCAAATAGAGAGAGATGATTATGGCAGACAGTGAGGAGGGGGCAGAGGCTCAGAGAAATGAGGATGGGATACTCCTGGGCTAGTACAGATCCTGAAGTGGGAGGGAAAAGTGGTGGGAGATGCAGCCAGAGAGGTGAGCAGCAGGAATCTCCTATCTCCTGTAAAGGAGTTTGAGTTTTATACTGAGTTACGAGGAAGCATGGAAGTGACGAGAGATCATCTCTAAGGTATCTTATAGCTTTGAAGTCTGTAATTCTCTGACCCCAGTTCTCTTCTACTTAACACGCTCGCCCAAAACTAACTTGAATGGCATAGCGTTCTTACTTGCATTTGTATCGTATCCTTTACAGTGGGCTTTGTATACAGTAGGTGATTAAAAATGCCTATCAGATTTCTCTATTTTACTGTTATATTCTGAGAGGCAGAAACCATATCTTATCTTCTGTTTTATCCACATAGTACCCAGTATTATAAATATTAAATGAGTGAATAAAAGACATGGGTGGGACTCCCGCCTGAATCTATGGCATCTTCCTTTTAGTGGGCCCAAGGTTTAAGAGCCTGAATGCAAACATGTTTCCTTTACTTTTTTGCTGCACAAATACTGGCTAAAAGCCTATGAGGTGCCAGGAGTGAGACATACAACATTGCAGTTACAGTCAGTTATGCCCTCCTGGATTTTATATTCTCCCTTTTGTCTTGCTTCTCTGCCCCTACCCATGTGGTTACAAAGGTTCAGCAAAATTAGACACCCCTCCCACATAAATCATGGGAAATAATTTAAAAGAATCTGGAGCCCTGCTTGAAATTAAATTGTTCTTTATATTTCTGTTTTATCGTTGCTGCCAAAATTTTTGATGTAGTGGAAAGAGCATGGAATGCCATATCAGACAGACTGGGTTTGAATCTTCATTCTGCCATTAATAGGTGTATAATTCTTGCACAGTCTACCTTCTCTAAATCTGTTTATCCAACAGAAAAACTGAGCTCACTAGGACAACACATGGTGTTTGTTGGATGCATAGTAGATGCCAGTTTCCCATTCTTCCGCTTGTTTTTTTATAAGGATGTTAATTTCATCATGGAAGCAGAGTGAAAAGAACTTGCAGTAAAGCCATTTGAGGTTCTCCCAGCGTCAGATGTCAGAGTAGCACAAAATCATTTTAGGTCTGTGACACAGGGCACAACAGTGAGAAAATGCCAGAACTGTCAAAGCAAATGGGTAATAAGAATAGAAGTTTTATGTCTTGTTTTATCAGATGTGCATATTAAATATTTTATAATAACCCCAAGAGGCAGATTATATTCATCTCCATTTCACAGATGAGAAAAAAGAGGCTCAGAGAAGCAAACTTGCCCAAAAGTCATGTGTAAGCTGAGATTTGACTCCAAGTACATTCACCATCAAGCCTTTTCTTCCCAAGCCACAGCATGGGACAAGCCACACTGCCAGCTGTGAAAAAAGTAAAGTACTGTTGTCCATCTTCTGGTCTACTACTGATTGTAAGAGCTAAAAGGCAGAGACCTGTTTTTAAAAGTCTAAGAAAAAGTATCAGAAAAAAAGTGCGCCATAGCAGCTCTATTCAGAAGCGCAAATCATTAATTTTTTGTGTGTCTGTTAAGTTCTGGCCATGAAAACTTATTGAACAGTTGGGCTAAAGGGCATTGAGCAGAGCAGTAACTGTCAAAATGTTAGCTTGGACACTTGATATACTTCTTTAGAAAAGTGATACTGTATGTTCCAAATATTTTCCATTCTCTTGTGTTTAAGTGTAATACATGACATGTAATATATGTAGGTTCAAACTGTTAGCTTTCGTAATTGTCTCTCCTGATCTCACCTGCTGATGATATCAAGCTGAGATGGACCCCGTTCTTTGCCAAATTATAGAGTAAATGAAATGAGAACTTAGGGTGCCATTAATTTTTTAAGACTCCTGCTCATCTCCTGGTGATGCCTCCACTTTCCTTGTCCAGACCCCTACCTGTTCCCTGGATTTCAGGTTCTACCATGTTTCTCTGTGTAAATTCATCACCTCAAACCCCAGTTAGGTGTCCCCTCTGTCCACAGTGTCAGCTTGTGCTCTAACCTGGTCTGGAATTGCCCTGACTGCTCAGTAAGAAGTAAAATTAATTCAGTCTATGGTATTAATAACAAACAGAACCCAGTGTGTTTCTTCCAAGCATATTTGCAGTCAAAGGAGAAAAATCGTGGAGGAGTGAGAGCTGGTGCATCAGGCATAAAATGAGGTACTGGTGTCATTAGAAGTAAAGGCATGTTTGGACGGGTAGTGGGACATCCCATGAGGAAATGCTCTATTACAAAGGAAGAGATGAGGCAGAAACTACTGATGGAGTTGTCTGACTGTGTGTGTGAAGGAGGAGGGGTGAAGAAATTAGATTTGTAAAGATGCATAAAGTGTGGATCTGAGTTTTTTCAAATCCTAAGGAAAAAAATGCACATTTTTAACAGCTACTCGGTATAAACATACATTTTGCAATAGCAGTGTTTGTATCTTTTTTTTTTTTTTTTTTTTTTTTTTTTTTTTTTTTTTTTGCGGTTCGCGGGCCTCTCGCTGTTGTGGCCTCTCCCGTTGCGGAGCACAGGCTCCGGACGCGCAGGCTCAGCGGCCATGGCTCACGGGCCCAGCCGCTCTGCGGCATGTGGGATCTTACCGGACCGGGGCACGAACCCGTGTCCCCTGCATCGGCAGGCGGACTCTCAACCACTGCGCCACCAGGGAAGCCCTGTATCTTTTTTAAAACTACAAAATGTTAAAAAAAAACAACAACTTCATATGTGTTCCAGGTAACTTTTGTCTACACAAAAAGCATGGGGAGTTAGGAAAGGATTCCTACATCAGACAAACTTGCTGCACCTCAGCCTACTACCCACTTTCTCCTTATCCCGGTACCTCTGGCAGATGTGTTCTTGTGTGTTTGGTAGCTGGATATAGCCAGAGTTCCAATGTCAGTTTTTCTGAATAGCTGCCCTCCCTACATCACCTGGTTAGTTGGGGCCCGTGACAGGAACTCTTTCCTCAGTGACTACAAAGCGTTCAGTAAGTCCCCAAACCTAAGAGGCATAATTTTGAAGTCAGTGAGAATCAGAACTCCAGGGCAGTTTTATTGAGGTGGCAGCGACTTTAAATGATTCTGGAAAATGCTTCTTCACAGCTATGCTGGAAGCCAGCAAATAACTAATTGAGCCATTACTCTGGTAACAGGTGAAAGGCATCAATTTTCATTTACTCGTCCCTGCTCTGCCTCTCATTTAGAATCTCCCTGCAAACTCACATATTTAAGAGGGTAGGAAGAATAAAAACCAAAAAAGCCAGATAGCTAAACACATTGCTAGTCTTCTAGGGTCTTCTAAACTACGTGGCTTACAATACATGCTGTTGCCAGTGCACCATTATGTTCTCTGCCACCTCCTACTCTTCTCAGTGCCAAATAGACTATGTGGGGAAGCCCCGCTCTCTGCAAACTTTGACAGGCAGCCATTCACAGGGCCTCCCATGACAACTCCAGCTTCTAGATTCAGAAAAGAGTTTTCTGTCAGCAGGATTCATTTACATTCCACTGACAAGGTTTTGGTCTCAGAGTCTTTGTTTTATGCTATGGTGTCTGTTCAAATTAACAGTAAGCTCAGTTGTGCTCTTCTGACCAAGGGTCACATTCTCATCTGGTGACTTGCTTTGTGCGGGTACAAACTGCATTATAACAAAGGCCATGGCTGTTAACGTGCTTTTACAAGAGAATATCAGAATCTCCTTTATGCATAAGCTCATTGATTTGTGTACATTAATTTTACTCCGTTGGCAGCCATATCTACTTTTTTTTTTTTTTTCTTATTGTGGAGTGAAAAAGTCTATACAAGAACGTGAGGCTCTTAGGAGCTGAATATCTTATGTGAGTTCTTTAAAAGATAGTTCTCTGCAAGTTGTGTGGTGATCTATTTTTCCCTATCCAGTGTGACTGGGGAATTACTGTGGCTTTAATTAAGGTGGCTTTGATTCTGTCTTGTGAGCTAATGACTCTGTATGATTCCATACTAGTATCATAGTTTGTGCTGGCATATTAGGGGTGACTCTGGGCATTCAGGGCGGGTGTGTGTCAGGAAAGAAGGCTGGGAAATTCCTGGGGCCCTTGTGGTGGGGAAGTGGGGTGGATAGCCCTGTGAATAAATCAACGGCCTCTGCGATTACTGATATCTGTGAAACTTTAAAAATTCTTCCAATGCTGAAACCTCTTCTGAGCCTCAGCTGTATAAGCTGACCAATTTTAAAGAGGCCAGATTATCTGCAAATTAGCAAATGAAAATTCTCGAGTTTAAAAAATTGATTTGTAATTAAAAAATCTTAAGCCTAGAAACTTTTAGAATTTTAAAACTTAAAAAAAATTCATTTGCTAAATGATATTTATTGAGATTTTAATTTTTTTAATTCAATACAATCCTATGCTGAGATATGTTGTCATATATTTCCTGTCAGACTTCATTGATGTGTTGTCCAAAATCATCTGTTGTTGGCAACAATGAGATGCTATGAGAATTGATCTGCAACAACATTTGAAGCATGTATTACTAAAAGAAAAAGTGGTCTAATATTACATTAGTGGTAAATAAGATTTATAAATGCATTTTAGATAATTTTCAGTTTTATCTTAATCGTTAGTCTCAAATAAGTTTGGCTACTTTGCCCTTGATATTTTAACAAGTCATTAATTAAGCTGTCAGGCTATTTTTCCTTCTCTTTTATCGGCTAAATGGTGAAACTAGGTGCGGATGTGTAGTTATCAGAATGATTTCCAATCTATTTTCACTCTCACCTCTGCTGCTCTATAAGTCTGATGGCTGTGGCAGGTTCATGGTGTAAGACATTAGTTATTAAAACCTGAAGTCTGAGTTATTATTTATGAAATCTTATTATTCAGACATTGAATTAATAATGTTTCTCCAAAAGTAATATTCTCAAAATTGGACTGTCTAGAATGGAAAGGAAGAAAAATTCATAATTAATGAAGATTTTTTAAAGAATTTGCCGAATTAATCACAGCCTTAGTGATAAGTTTCATTGAAGGGTGTAATAGAGGATGTTAGCATTGATTTCTCTGTCAACTGAAAAAAAAAAAGCACAATCTAAAAGTTGAGAATTATGTTTTATTAAGTGGACATACCGAGGACTTAAGCCTAGGAGACAACCTCTCAGAGAGCTCTGAGGGACTGCTCCAAAGAGGTAAGGGAGGAACCAGAGTATGTAGGAATTCTGCATGTGCACCCCGCCCAGATAGCTGAACATCAAAGATTGCTGTGAATTAGAAGAAAAAATGGACATCTCCAGTTAATGAATTTAGGGCTTTTCTATTTATGGGAAGATGCAAATGAAATCATTCCTTCAATACGCACCTTAACTATCTAGGCCAGAATCGTGTTTTTCTCCATCCTGAATCTCCTCATGGTGCACGGTTGGGGGCTGCTGCAGTGGCTGAGGGCTTGTTGGCCACAACATCGTTTGTTTACTGATGTGGCAGGTGACATTCTTTGTCCACGTCTGCATTTATATGCCTAGTAGAAGAAAATTTGTGGACATTATTAAATGACTTTCATTGATGAGTTTATTCAACACACAAGAAGGAAAAAAGAAATGAAGATGACGTGTTTGACCAGTACTAGGAATCAGAGGACCTGGATTTTAGTTATTTTGCAGACATTTACTGCCTCCCTTCTCCCTTTCAAGGTTCACAGTTGCCACCAAAAAGCCTGTTGATGTTTGTGAATGTGTCAGTTCCAGTGGCCCTGAACTCTCATGCCAAATACCTTTGCTCCATATAGCTATGCAGCATTCTTGCTTCTAAACTATAGCTTGTTCCAACCAACCACAGTTATGTTGACATGAGTTAGAACAGTCAAAATGAAGGCCACTTCAAGGTTTCAGCCACCTAGTGCAGTTCAGATGTTCAGAGTAAAATCTTATCTAGAACAGTGGAACAAAGTCTAAGATCTTGGGCTCCAGAAACAGTGATTCAGATCTCAGCGCCTTCCTTCAAACTAAGTGAACTTGGGGTCTCAGAGCCTCAGTTTTCTTTTTGAGAAGGATGTATGGTGATGTTAAAAATAAAAATAATAGAATTGATTAACAGTGACTGGTGGTTATTATGTGCCAGGCTCTATGCTAAATTCTTCCTCTATAAAGAACTTAGCCCAGAGGACTTTTGGGAAGAGTTAAATGAGATCGTGAACGCAGAGCACAGAGGGAAACACTTTGTAAATAGTCGTTACTTTTTCCTACTACTATTACTATCGTAGCTGGTGGTGTTCCTCCCCAGCCCCCATCCCGCTCCTTCTCTTTCTCTACATAATAGCTCTAACCTGAAATGGCCTTTTCAATAGGGTTGCCAGATAAAACACAGAGTACCCAGTAAATACAAACTTCAGATGAACAACAACACACTGTTAAGTGTAAGTATTGTATGGGATATGGTTGCATCAAATATTACTTGTCCTAAAAAACTTTCTGAAATTCAATTTTAACTGAGTAATTGGTACTTTTCATTACTAATCTGTCAATACTACTTCTCAAATATGTGTATAATTTGTCCTAGTGGTGGAAGATTGGGGATTTTCATGTAATTTAGTCATTTGTTTTAGTCAAAAAAACAAAAAAAGTATTTCAGAGCATTCTCTAAGTTTGGGAGGGGCAGTGGCTGTCTTTGTGTCTCCAGAGGAGAATTCAGCTGTGTATCTCATTTAGTTTTGACTATTCCATTCACAGTGTGTTTCATAGGTTAATAGAATATCTTTTTCAAGAATATGTACTCTGTTCCTGGTTGTCTGGGTTATTACTGTTTTAATGCAGTGGTTTCATTTGGATCACTATGCATAGATAAGTAACAATAAAAAAAATAATAAAGATACACATAAGGATTTTAAATAACTGTTCTGAATTCATCAAGCATTTCAGAGGAATTTTCAACTGTTTGGAAACCTCAAATATTTTGCCAAATATAAAATTCTTGATTATAAAATTTATCTATTTTAAGGAAACTTAGGTCTTCTGCCCATTGCTAACCTATTTATCTTTATAAGAATGATATTTATATAAAAGTTATTTTTAATGTTCTTAAGAGCTTTTGAGTCTTTGTCCATGCTCAACGTCTTATTATTTCTAAATTATACTATAATTTATATATTGCAAAAAAGTGTTTTATTCTCACAGTATGGCATAACACTACACACAAGGAAAGGATTCTGATTTTCACACTTGAGTAACATTTCTGCCCCTCCTTCCATATCACACATTAATCTAAAGATAAGACATGCCTGGGCTTCCCTGGTGGCGCAGTGGTTGGGAGTCCGCCTGCCGATGCAGGGGATGCGGGTTCGTGCCCCGGTCCGGGAAGATCCCACATGCCGCGGAGCGGCTGGGCCCGTGAGCCATGGCCGCTGAGCCTGCGCATCCGGAGCCTGTGCTCCGCAACGGGAGAGGCCACAACAGTGAGAGGCCCGCATACCGCAAAAAAAAAAAAAAAAAAAAAGACATGCCTCACACACCATTTGGAAGTTATTCTCCAAAATGTCAGGGTTGAGCATTAACATCATGTGTTTTTTTGTTTGTTTGTTTGCGGTACGCGGGCCTCTCACTGTTGTGGCCTCTCCCGTTGCGGAGCATAGGCTCCGGACGCGCAGGCTCAGCGGCCATGGCTCACGGGCCCAGCCGCTCCGCGGCATGTGGGATCCTCCCGGACCGGGGCACGAACCCGTGTCCCCTGCATCGGCAGGCGGACTCTCAACCACTGCGCCACCAGGGAAGCCCCATGATGTGTTTTTATATACAAAGTTACCCCTTTGAACATGAATATCAGTCTAGTTATGCACTTTTCAATGTTATTTATTATGAGGTTGCTGTTTTAATACTGCATTAATTTGCCAACTAGTTATAAATCAAATGAAAATACTTTCTCCTCTAAATAATGGCAAACTTTATATTCTGCTCGACTCTTGACAATATAACATTTACCATTATCATCCCACGCTTCTCTTTTGGAAATTAGTAACATTTGCAGCATTCTCAAATCAATTCCATCTTTATTCATTTGCATGAGTAAGGGCAGAATCATGAAGTGAGTTAAGTTGGTCTCTCGTGACACCCTGCCACATGTCCATGACTGAGTGTCTCCTCCTTGACACCTTCCCAAACATTTGTGGGAGGAATGCACAAATGAATATTGAAGCAATCAGATGGCCACTGTAGAGTGTGTAAATTTCAAAGTGACTGACAATACACAGTATTTACTCCTTTGCTAAGATAACTGTCCAGGATGGACTGGGGGAAAGTGTCAAATAGTCATCACTACAACATCTGTCACCTCTAAAAACTGATAGGAGGGAACAGTTCTCTAAACACTGTACGTTCTGTAAGGTTTTTTAAAAAATTTCTTTCCTGCTATGCGAAGAAATCTCATAGCAGCAATGATTATTATCCTGACATTTGTTTGGTATTTTATGGTTCATAAGAACTTTTACAAATCATTTTGGGGAAATTATTAGCTAAAGATCAAGAAAAACTCCACTCTCGCTGTGAGAGTCTGAAACAATCAAACTTTTTATTTGCTTTGCTTTTATATTTCTTTTACGTAAGACAGAAAATGAGAGATTCAGAACCCCAAGGGACATGAAGCAGTGAAAAGTATGGGGTTTTTTTTGGTCAAGATATTTATTTTCTCCCTAGATAATATTAAGAATCAGACATTATCCTCCACCCTCTCCTGGGGTGGTGTTGCTTTTGTTTCAAAAGAAAGCACAGTGAAAAGTCCCTCTTCTCCCTTTGCTTTATGGGGAAGAGTGAAGTGACAGAACAAGAAGATTCAGCCATAGGTAGAATCTCTTTCTATGACACCTGGTTACCATTTCCAAGGGCCAAGGTGACAAAACTTCATTTCTTGTATCCTAGGTAACTGGTAGTGATAATATTCAATCATGATTTTTCTCATTTGGGAGGTGCTTACTGATGTCTCCTTTTATTCTTTGGCAGGAAAGTGACAAAGCAGTGCCATGCTCAATTTCTCAAAATAGATAGGAAGTTAAAATGTTTGCAGAGCACCTCAAACTTCCATTCTTTTTGTTTTTGTAGTGTACAAAATATTTTTGGGTAGTGGAATGGCGCAGCCTGTGTAGAACTCTGTTCTAGTACACTAATGATATTTATCAGTCCCCATTTGCCAAAATAAGGAGCACTTGTCACATAGCAAATAGCCAAGGGGCACTCACACTAAAAGTGGAGAATTCTCCAGGAGATTCCTAGCACCTTGCCACTCAAAGTGTGGTCCCTGGGCCAGGGACATCAGCATCACCTGGAAACTTACTTTTAACAAATTTCTTCATTTCTAATATCCTACCCCAGACCTACTGAATTGAAAACTGCTTTTTAACAAGATCCCAGGTGACTGGTGTGCACATTAAACTTTGAGAAGTGTTGTCTTCACACATAAAGAGAATAAACTAGTGGTTACCATCCGGGGGAGCGTGGGGACAGGCAAGATAGGGATAGGGGTTAAGAGGTACAAACCACTATGCATAAAATAAGCTATAAAGATATATTGTACAAGACAGGAAATATAGCCAATATTTTATAATAATTATAAATGGGGTATAATCTTTTAAAATTGTGAATCACTGTGTTGTACATCTGAAACTTAATGTTGTAAATCAGCTGGATATATGTATATGCATAAATGTATATGTATAACTAATTCACTTTGCTGTATACCTGAAACTAACACAATATTGTAAATCAACTATACCCCAATAAAAATTAAAACAAAAAAACATACCTCAGTAAAAAATAATAATAATAACGTGGTGGTTGCTGGAAAAAAGAGAAGTATTATCTTAGCACAAACATAGTATTTTATTAAAGCCTTGCGATAAACCCATGAGGCAGATTGTTGCTATTATCCTTAGCATGGTTATGAGGAAGCTGAGGCATTCAAATAGTCTTAAAATAAATTCCTCAAGTATATAGCCTTTAGTAGTAATATTAACAATGTAACAACAATTAAGAAAAAACAGCAGCAGTACAGCACATAAGTAGCTAACTGTCCTGCCTCTGGAGTCAGACTGCCTGGGTTCAAATCCTGACTCTACTACTCACCAACTGTAAAATATTCAACAAGGTGCTCAATATCTGTTTCCTTTTTCAACAGTAAAATAGGGGGTTTTGAAAGGGGGGAGGATTAAATGAATAAATTCAAATAAAATGCTTAGAATAGTGCCTAGCACGTAGTACAAATTCCATATATATTAGACAGTAGTAATAGTAGGAGTAAGAGTAATTGTAGTAGTAACATTTTTTCCAATGCCAACTACATATTTCATTCAGTCCTTGAAATTACTCTACTGTACCTTCTACCTTGCGGTAGACGGACTAATGTTACCCAACTGAACTTGGGTTGACTTCCCTAACATGCAACAAAGCCAATCTGCTGATGCTAGGTTGCACTAAAAAAGTACAGCATTCTTCGCAGGGTGCCAAGCAAGGAGAATGGGCAGCTAGTTCTCAAAAGACTCCATCCCCGTCAGTGGCATTCAGGGGACGATTTTTAAAGGCGACATTAGGAATGAGGATTACACGCTGTGGACATTTTTTCTGATTGGCTGCTGATGAGGTAACAGGGTGATGTTTCAGGAACCTTAATTATCAGCCTGGTTCCAACCAGTCTGGGGTCTGTGTGCTTGTGGTCAGCATGTAGTCACCATCCTCCCCTTTTTTTTTGGTGGGGTGGGGGAAGGTCTTAGTTTCTGAGGAACAAATCAAAGATATGCATCAGATCTTTATCTGTTTCCCTTCAGGAGGAAGCAGGGGTCCTGTGACTGTTTTTTGTTTGTTTGTTTTTTAACATCTTTATTGGAGTATAACTGCTTTACAATGGTGTGTTAGTTTATGCTTTATAACAAAGTGAATCAGCTATACATATACATATCCCCATATCTCTTCCCTCTTGCTTCTCCCTCCCACCCCTCTGGTGGTCACAGAGCAACAGCTGATCTCCCTGTACTATGCATCCGCTTCCCACTAGCTAGCTATTTTACATTTGGTAGTGTATATATGTCAATGCCACTCTCTCACTTTGTCCCGGCTTACCCTTTCCCCTTCCCATGAGCTGAAGTCCATTCTCTACGTCTGCATCTTTATTCCTGTCCTGCCCATAGGTTTGTCAGAACCATTTTTTTTTTTTTTAGATTCCATATATATATGTGTTAGCATATGGTATTCGTTTTTCTTTCCTTATTTTTTTTTCCACGGTATCCCAGCGCTTGAGGATAGAACCTGCAGACAGGAAGCCACTGGTACCAAAGACATGACGCCAAGGGGGCCCGAGCCCTTTCCCTCTACCTCTGTACATTACGTGGACTGGGACCACAAGCCCGATCCTCGCCAAGAAAAAGAGGGTTTTTTTCTCTTTCTGACTTACTTCACCCTGTATGACAGACTCTAGGTCCATCCACCTCACTACAAATATCTCAGTGTCATTTCTTTTTATGGCTGAGTAATATTCCATTGTATATATGTGCCACATCTTCTTTATCCATTCATCTGTTGATGGACACTTAGGTTGCTTCCATGTCCTGGCTGTTGTAAATAGAGCTGCACTGAACATTGTGGTACATGACTCTTTTTGAATTATGGTTTTCTCAGGGTATATGCCCAGTAGTGGGATTGCTGGGTCATATGGTAGTTCTATTTTTAGTTTTGTAAGGAACCTCCATGCAGTTCTCCATAGTGGCTGTATCAAATTACATTCCCACCAACAGTACAAGAGGGTTCCCTTTTCTCCACACCCTCTCCAGAATTTATTGTTTGTAGATTTTTTAATGATGGCCATTCTGACTGGTGTGAGGTGATACCTCATTGTAGATTTGATTTGCATTTCTCCAGTGATTAGTGATGTTGAGCATCCTTTCATGTGTTAGTTGGCAATCTGTATATCTTCTTTGGAGAAATGTCTATTTATGTCTTTTGCCCATTTTTGGATTTGGTTTCGTTTGCCATTAAGCTGCGTGAGCTGCTTGTATATTTTGGAGATGAATCCTTTGTCAGTTGCTTTGTTTGAAAATATTTTCTCCCATTCTGAGGGTTGTCTTTTCATCTTGTTTATGGTTTCCTTTGCTGTGCAGAAGGTTTTAAGTTACATTAGGTCCCATTTATTTATTTATTTATTTATTTTGCGGTACACGGGCCTCTCACTGTTGTGGCCTCTCCCGTTGCAGAGCACAGGCTCCAGACGCGCAGGCTCAGCAGCCATGGCTCACGGGCCCAGCCGCTCCGCGGCATGTGGGATCTTCCCGGACCGGGGCACGAACCCGTGTCCCCTGCATCGGCAGGCGGACTCTCAGCCACTGCACCACCAGGGAAGCCCCCATTTGTTTATTTTTGTTTTTATTTCCATTTCTCTAGGAGGTCTTACTGTGATTTATGTCATAGAGTGTTCTGCCTGTGTTTTCCTCTAAGAGTTTTATAGTGTCTGGCCTTACATTTAGGTTGTTAATCCATTTTGAGTGTACTTTTGTGTATGGTGTTAGAGAGTGTTCTGATTTCATTGTTTTACATGTAGCTGTTCAGTTTTCCCAGCACCATTTATTGAAGAGGCTGTCTTTTCTCCATTGTATATTCTTGCCTCCTTTATCAAAGATAAGGTGACCGTATGTGCATGGGTTTATCTCTGGGTTTCTCTCTTGTTCCATTGATATATATTTCTCTTTTTGTGCCAGTCCCATACTGTCTTGATTACTGTAGCTTTATAGTATAGTGTGAATTCAGGAAGCCTGATTCCTCCAGCTCCGTATTTCTTTCTCAAAATTGCTTTGGCTATTTGGGGTCTCTTGTTTCCATACAAATTATGAAATTTCTTGTTCTAGTTCTGTGAAAAATGCCAGTGGTAGTTTGATAGGGATTGCATTGAATCTGTAGATTGCTTTGGGTGGTAAAATCATTTTCACAATGTTGATTCTTCCAATCCAAGAACATGGTATATCGCTCCATCTGTTGGTATCATCTTTAATTTCTTTCATCAGTGCCTTATAGTTTTCTGCATACAGATTGTTTGTCTCCTTAGGTAGGTTTATTCCTAGGTGTTTTATTCTTATTGCTGCAATGGTAAATGGGAGTTTTTCCTTAATTTCTGTTCAGATTTTTCATCATTAGTGTATAGGAATGCCAGAGATTTCTGTGCCTTAATTTTGTATCCTGCTACTTTACCAAATTCATTGATTAGCTCTAGTAGTTTTCTGGTAGCATCTTTAGGATTCTCCATGTATAATATCATGTGATCTGCAAACAGTGACAGTTTTACTTCTTTTCCAATTTGAATTCCTTTTATTTCTTTTTCTTCTCTGATTGCTGTGGCTTAAACTATGTTGAATAAGAGTGGTGAGAGTGGGCAACCTTGTCTTGTTCCTGATCTTAGTGGAAATGGTTTCAGTTTTTCACCATTGAGAACGATGTTGGCTGTGGGTTTGTCATATATGGACTTTATTATGTTGAGGTAAGCTTGTTATTTAAAGCTTGTTTCCTTATTTATTTTTATTTTGGATGATCTGTCCATTGGTGAAAGTTGGGTGTTAAAAGTCCCCTACTATGATTGTGTTACTGTTGATTTCCTCTTTTATGGCTATTAGCGCTTGCCTTTATATTGAGGTGCTCCTATGTTGCATGCATAAATATTTACAATTGTTATATCTTCTTCTTGGATTGATCCCTTGATCATTATGTAGTGTCCTTCTTTGTCTCTTGTAGTAGTCTTTATTTTAAATTCTATTTTGTCGGTTATGAAAATTGCTACTCCAGCTTTCTTTTGATTTCCATTTGCATGGAATATCTTTTTCCATCCCCTCACTTTCAGTCTGTATGTGTCCCATATCTGAAGTGGGTCTCTTGTAGACAGCATATATATGGGTCTTGTTTTTGTATTCATTCAACCAGTCTGTGTCTTTTGGTGGGAGCATTTAATCCATTTACATTTAAGGTAATTATTTATATGTGTGTTCCTGTTACCATTTCCTTAATTGTTTTGGGTTTGTTATTGTAGGTCTTTTCCTACTCTTGTGTTTCCTGCCTAGAGAATTTCCTTTAGCATTTGTTCTGAAGCTGGTTTGGTGGTGCTGAATTCTCTCAGCTTTTGCTTGTCTGTAAAGCTTTTAATTTCTCCGTTGAATCTGAATGAGATCCTTGCTGGGTAGAGTAGTCTTGGTTGTAGGTTTTTCCCTTTCATCACTTTAAATATGTCCTGCCACTCCCTTCTGGCTTGCAGAGTTTTGCTGAAAGATCAGCTGTTAACCATATGGGCATTCCCTTGTTTTTTATTCATTGCTTTTCCCTTGCTGCTTTTAATATTGTTTTAGTATTTAATTTTTGATAGTTTGATTAATATGTTTCTCAGTGTGTTTCTCCTTAGATTTATCCTGTATGGGACTCTCTGTGCTTCCTGGACTTGATTGACTATTTCCTTTCCTTTGTTAGGGAAGTTTTCAACTATAATCTCTTCAAATATTTTCTCAGACCCTCTCTTTCTCTGTTCTTCTCCTGGGACCTGTATAATTCAAATGTTGGTGTTCTTGTTTTTGGTTTTTTTTTGCAGTACGCAGGCCTCTCACTGTTGTGGCCTCTCCCGTTGCGGAGCACAGGCTCCGGATGCGCAGGCTCATCAGCCATGGCTTACAGGGCTAGCCGCTCCATGGCATGTGGGATCTTCCCAGACCAGGGCACGAACCCGTGTCCCATGCATCGGCAGGTGGACTCTCAACCACTGCGCCACCAGGGAAGCCCAAATGTTGGTGTGTTTAATGTTGTCCCAGAGGTCTGTGAGTCTGTCCTCAGTTCTTTTCATTCTTTTTTCTTTATTCTGCTCTACAGTAGTTATTTCCACTATTTTATCTTCCAGGTCTCTTATCTGTTCTTCTGCCTCAGTTATTCTGCTATGGATTCCTTCTAGAGAATTTGTAATCTCATTTGTGTTGTTCATCATTGTTTGCTTGCTCTTTAGTTCTTCTATATCCTTGTTAAATGTTTCTTGTATTTTCTCCATTCTATTTCTAAGATTTTGGATCATCTTTACTATCATTACTCTGAATTCTTTTTCAGGTAGACTGCCTACTTCCTCTTCCTTTGTTTGTTCTGGTGGGGTTTACCTTGCTTCTTCATCTGCTGCATATTTCTCTGTCTTCTCATTTTGCTTAACTTACTGTGTTTGGGGTCTCCTTTTCGCAGGCTGCAGGTTCGTAGTTCCCGTTGTTTTTGGTGCCTGCCCCCAGTGGCTAAGGTTGCTTTGGTGAGTTGTGTAGGCTTCCTGGTGGAGGGGACTGATGCCTGTGTTCTGGTGGATGAGGCTGGATTTTGTCTTTCTGGTGGGCAGGACCACATCCGGTGGTGTGTTTTGGGGTGTCTGTGAACTTATGATTTTAGGTAGCCTCTCTGCAAATGGATGGGGTTGTGTTCCTGTCTTGCTAGTTGTTTGGCATGGGGTGTCCAGCACTGGATCTTGCTGGTTGTTGAGTGGAGCTGGGTCTTAGCGTCGAGACGGAGATAACTGGGAGAACTCTCGCCGATTGATATTATGTGGGGCCGTGAGGTCTCTGGTGGTTTAATGTGCTTCATTCGGCTCTCCCACTCAGAGGCTCAGGCCTGACACCTGGCCAGAGAACCAAGACCCTTTCAGACACACGGCTGCTAGTGTTGGAGGGTCTCCTGCAGATGCAAGTGGTGGCTGTGACTCACTGGGGTCAAGATCACTGGCAACAGAAGCTCTGGGAAGTACTCCTCCCTCACATTCCTTTGCTGCTTTGTCTTTGTCTAGGGAAGCTTCAGGTGATCAGGGGAGGTACAGCCCAAACTCAAGGTGTTCCTGACAGTGCTCAGAAACCTGAAGAAGCATCAGTCTTGAGCAGGAAGCCAGTTCCATTCAAGATCGACCTATGGACCTGGCCACTCCCTGGGGACTTGGTGTGGCTCTGTTTTATGAACTGTTGTTTAAGCTATCATTTCTTTTCTTGCTTGACGCTTTTCCTTTGTTTCTGCGTTCCCTCACTTCTCTAATTAGTAACTGCTTGAATCTGCTCTTTGGAACTTGGGCAAGGCCAAACAAGAAGCAGGGGCTGTGGAGGGCCTTGTACTTGGGAAGACCCCACAGGATCCTGCTTGGATTCACTAAGTAGTTTTGCCTGAAGTCACATAGCTGTGAATGTGATACTGGCTTAAAACCTCAAGATTTGTCTCCACCTTATATTGCACTGCTCTTTCAGTGAGTGCCTTAAGTTCAGGTCTTTTGAATTCAAGCCGTCTATTTTTCCACCAAACTGCACTCTTTCCAACCATGAACGAGAAGAACATTTTCAGATGGCAGATGACTCATTAATGCTGTTTGACTCAGAACATAATTATCAGCCTTTAGATCTGCCTCTCTGTTTTGCTCTGGGCCCTATTCCTTTCCTCTTTGCCCTGGCCCTAGAGAACACTCTTGTCATTCTTTGCTTGCCTACGGTTTCAAATCAGTATCAAAATATTCTTAGAAAGTAATAGAATCCTGAGCTGAGAGTTCCAGCTTCCCGAGGATTCTTCCTAATAAATAGCCTCTTAGCACGTCTGTTTCATAGACCTTTGTGGGAAATTTGCATTTTGATAGAGAACTTCTGAAGATGAAAAGCCTTAACCTACAGACTAACTAGCTAATGATAGTATATCAGGTACAAGAGGGCAGTGCCCTCTAGGGTAAAACACAATTAAAGAGGAATAAAAAAGTTTTTCCAGAGATCCTCTGATCTCAGCCTGTAGGCAAATGGTGTCCCAGATAATAGCACACCTGCAGAAGTCTCTACTATGCAGTGAAATAGAATGTAATAACCTTCATGTTTTAGAAGGTGGCAGCTCTGATTCTTAATTTAACCTCACTAGTGATTTTCATAACTAAAGTTTATAAATTGTCTGCAATGGTCTATTAAATGAAAAAATGCTTCCACACCAGTGTGGGCTTCAGCATAGGTGGACTTGAGCATGATGTGAGTGTATGGATGGAGGACATAATAGATACTTTTACAATTGACCCTTGAACAACACTAGTTTGAACCTAGGGGGTCCACTTATGCATCGGTTTTTTCAAGAATAAATACTACAGTTTTACACAAACCCAGAATCACATTGATTGAATCCACAGATACAGAAGACCGCCTATAAGTTTTACACAGATTTTCAACTCTGTGGACGATCAGTGCCCCTAACCCCCACGTTGTTCCAAGAGTCAACTCTTCTCTTGTCTCTCTCAAGGGAAAGGCAGTGCTCCGGGAGCCTAATACTGTCTTAGAGAATGGATGTGCCACTGTAGGAAATCTGGAATTATTGGCATAATTGAAACATACACACATGAAAGGTGTCTTTTCTAATGTTTCATCATATGAAGGACTTAGAGGTCTGGGGAAATACTTTGGTTGCATTTAATGAGTACATGTGTAAAAGAAGCTTGGGTATGTTGAAACATACCCAACTTAAGAACTTATGGAGTATTATTCTGAAAAAGAATGGATGTATGTATATATATAACTGTATCACTTTGTCCACCTGAAACTAACACATTATAAATAAACTATACTCCAATATAAGACAAAAATTAAATTAAAAATTAAAAAAAGAACTTACGGAGTATTGTTGAAGTACAAGCCTTTTGTTATATTAAACTATTGAAGTCTTTGACGAGACTAAAACTCTGTCCTTTAACAAGATGGAAAAATATCAGTTGAATCTTGAAAAAGACAGAAAAGCCATCTTCTCTCTGGATGCTTCATTTGAAATGATGAAAAACGGAATTAGGCTAGAAGCTTAAGTTTTATAACTATCCCTCTTTAGAGCAATAGAGGTTTTTTTTTCTTTTCTTTCTCTTAGATAAGGCAAAAGAGATAATAGAGGGTGGCTCAGGAGACATGTTAGCTTAAGATCAAAGTAGCAGGAGTATGTGTATGCTTAGAGGTCAGTGCTCTAAAAAGGAATAGAGCCTAGAATGTTTCCAAAAATAGATGGCAACAAAGGGGAAAAAAAAGGAAAAGGGAAGAAACCTACAACAAATCTGATTAAAAAGAAAATGGGATAATGGATTCAAGAGTATATGTAGTTGATCATTCACTTCTCCACATAGCTCAAAATTTGGAACAATGGAATATCATGACTGTTTTTTCTTTCGCTTTTGGACACATTTTGTCATTTCTTTTGCAGGTGTGAGTGGGATGTGACATAGAGGTTGCTATAGTTACTCATTTTTAATGAGTTTCAAGACTTATCCAACCAAATACCTTTCTCACCCTCAAAATTTTTAGAGTACAGGGGAAATTTGTGACTGAAAAATGACTCATCATAACACAAATTTAAAAAATAATTAAAAACTACTTCAGGGATAAAATTTTAATTTATTGAACCATGATTTATTCTTTGATTTATTTTTGTCAAGTATATGATTTGAGGACATTTAAATAACACTTATTTGAGTAAAAGATATTTAATCCCTTAAAAATGATTTTTTTTATTGTGAGTTTGTAACACTTAGCATATCTATTAATAATCAAGAATATGTGATGGTAAAAAATTCAAATACAATTTACAAAAATCAAAATATACTATCACTTTAGAAAGAAAACTAGTTTTAGAATATTTAGCTCCCCCAAATTTTAAATTACCTTTCACAGTGGGGAAAAAAAATCTATACTATACTTATGAAAGGAGACTATAAACTTTCTAGTGCAGAAGCAAATGAAGGATGTTCAGAGGAAGTGGCGAAATCTCATTATTTAGGAAACCAAAATAAGAGAGGTTAATGATTAAGACTAATAAGGATGATTTCACATATCTTTCATGCTAATGATAAGGACATTCAGTATGTTGGAAACCTACAGAAAAATTAGAGGAAAAACAAAATGAGAATAATTTGGCCAAGATAGGCTTGAAATATTCATGACAGTAGACATTAGCTCCTTAAGCGGGATTCCCAGTACAACTTGGCAAAATTCTGTTTGATTATTCCTCCTTCAAAATGAGCCCAACCGTAAACAGCCACTATAATCATGGCTTAAGTTAACGTTTCCAGGTCTTTATTAGTGTAACGTAAAATATTTACATAAATATTTTATTGCTTAAAATAGTTCCAGAGCTACAGAAATACTAAAAATGATGTTTAGGCCCACTGCTCAGTAAGAAACATTTCTAAACCAAATTTAGGTATATGTCCATCTATCTACCTTAGAATTAAAGAGTTACAGAAAAAAGAGCACTTTTTTTAGCAACTTCACACTTGAACCCCAACCTAATATGATATATATATATATATATATATATATATATATAAAGTCCTCCTACACTTTAGTTCTATGAAAGAGGAATAGACAGAAAAGTATAGCCTTTTATAAGAGTTTACTTGGGTGAATAAATGTTATTTCAGTTTTTAATTATTTTTTACGTCTCAGGAATATCAACTTAATTCTGAAGTGAGAACTCTGATGTTGATACAATAGCCACTAGCTATAATGCTTTACTAGTCTGAAATGAGAGGTGCTACAAGTGTAAAGTACACGCCAAATCAAAAGGCTTAATCTAAAAAAAAAGTAGAATATTGTATTCATTTTTATATTCATTACATTTTAACTTGGTGGTATTTTGGATGTATTGGATTAAATAACTCATCAGTTTCTCTTTACCTTTTTAACATAGCTGCTAGAAAATTTAAGATTACACATGTGGCTCACATGATATTTCTCCTGGATAATGCTAATTTAGACCAAGAGGTCCTTAAGTACGGAATTGTTAGCAAGGTTAGCTATTTCAACATTTTTTTCCTTTGAGAAATGATGTTATATAAGTTGATGGGGTTTCTAAGGAAGTCGGCAGAGCCTGCTTAGCTCATTATTGCAAACAGAGTGATCACTACCACAAGACTAGTTATGATCCATCACCATACAGCTGACCTCCTTCATCCACTTTGCCCAGTCTCTCTCCCCGCTGATAACCACTAATCTGGTCTCTGTATCAATGAGTTGGCTTTTGTTTTATTTTGGTTTTTGAGATTCCACATATGAATGAAATCATACGGTATTTGTCTTTCTCTGACTTACTTCACTTAGCATAACACCTTCAGGGTCCATCCATGTTGTTGCAAATAGCAGGATTTCATTCTTTTTTACTGGTAGGTAGTATTTTATTGCATATATATATATTACAACTTCTTTATCCATTCATCCATCAGTGGATACTTAAGTTGTTTCCATAACTTACATTCATCTATGAGTGGATACTTAAGTTGTTTCTTGGCTATTATAAATAATGCTGCAATCAACATAGGAGTGCATATATCTTTTTAAACTAGTGTTTTTATGTAAATACCCAGAAGTGCAATAGCTGTGTCATATGGTAGTTCTATTCCTAATTTTTGGATAATCTTCATACTGTTTTCCATGCTGGCTGCAACAATTTACAGTCCCATCAACAGTGTATGAGGATTCCCTTTTCTCCATAACCTCTCCAACGTTTGTTATTTTTGTATTTTTGATATTAGCCATTCAGCTGGTGTGAGGTGATACTTCACTGTGGTTTTGATTTGAATGTCCCTGATGGTTAGTGATGTTGAACATTTTTTCATGTGTATGTTGGCCATTCTGTATGTAATCTTTGGAAAAATGTCAATGCAGGTCCTCTGCCCATTTTGTAATTTTTTTTTTTTAGCCATTGAGTTGCATTAGTTCTTTATGTTGAATGTTAACCCTTTATTGGATAAATGATTTATAAATATCTTATCCCATTCAGTAGGTTACCTTTTAGTTTTGATGATGGTTTTCTTTGTTGTGCAGAAGCTTTTTAATATGATGTAGTCCCGCTTGTTTATTTTTCATTTTTTTCCCTTAACTTTTGGTGTCATATCCACAAAAATGTTACTAAGACTGATGTCAGTGAGGTTACTGCCTATGTTTTCTTCTAGGAATTTTATGGTTTCAAGTCTTATGTTCAAGTCTTTAATCCATTTTCAATTAATTTTTATGTATACTCTTAGTTGTTTAATTTCATTCTTTTGCTTGTGGCTGTCCAGTTTTCTGACATCATTTATTGAAGAACCCATTGTGTGTCACCTACTCCTTTGTCATATAGTAATTGTATGTGTGGTTTTATTTCTAGGCTGTCTGTTCTGTTCCACTGATCTGTGTCTGTTTTTGTGCCACTACCATCCTGTTTTGATTACTACAGCTTTGTAATATAGTTTGAAATTGGCGAGTGTGATACCTCTAGCTGTGTTCTTTCTCAAAGTGGTTTTGGTTATTCGGGATCCTTTGTGGTTCCATACAAATTTTAGAATTCTTTTGTTCTAGTTCTTTGAAGTATGACATTGGCATTTTGATAGGGGTTTGCATTGAACTTTACCTAGTATGGATGTTTTAACAATATTAATTCTTCCAGTCCATGAACATAGAATATCTTTCCAACTGTCTTCTTTAATTTCTTTCATCAGTGTCATAGTTTTCAGTGTACAGGTCTTTTACCTCCTTGGTTTAATTTATTTCTAGGTATTTTATTCTTCCTCGATGCAATTATAAATGCGGTTGTTTTCTTAATTTCTTTCATAGTTTTCTAGTATTATATAGAAACACCACAGATTTCTATATATTGATTTTGTAACATGTGTCTTTACTGAATTTATTTATTAGTTCTAACAGTTTTTTGGTGGAGTCTTTAAGTTTCTCTAAATACAGTATCATGTCATCTGCAAACAGTAACAATTTTACTTCTGCCTATCTGATTTGGATACCTTTTATTTTTTACCTAATTGTTGTGGCTAGGACTTCCAATAATATGTTGAATAAAAGTGAAAGTGACCATCTTTGTTCCTGATCTTAGAGGAAAAGCTGAAAGCTTTTCACCACTGAGTATGATGTTAGCTGTGGGTTTGTCGCATATGGCCTTTATTATGTTTAAGGTATACTCCTTTCATACCACTTGAGTTTTTATCATAACTCGATATTGAATTTTGTCAAATGCTTTTTCTGCATCTATTAAGATGATCATATGATTTTTATCCTTCATTTTGTTAATGTGGTGTATCCTGTAAATGTTGAATCATCCTTGTGTCTCTAGAAAAAGTAAATCCCACTTGATCATGATGTATGGTCCTTTTAATGTATTGTTGAATTCAGTTTGCTAGTATTTTGTTGAGGAATTCTGCATCTATAGTCATCAAGGATATTGTCGTATAATTTTCCTTTTTTCTGGTGTCCTTCTCTGGTTTTGGTGTCAGGATAGTGCTGGCTTTGTAAAATGTATTTGGAAGATTTTCTTCCTCTTCAATTTTTTGGAAGAGTTTTGAGAAGGATAGGTACTAAATCTTTGAATGTTTTGTAGAATTTGCCAGTAAAGCTGTCTGGTCCTGGGGCTTTTGTTTGTAGGGAGATTTTGATTACTATTTTAATCTTCTTGCTAGTAATCAAGTCTGTTTAGATTTTATATTTCTTCATGATTCAGTCTTGGAAGAGTGTATGTCTAGGACTTTATCCATTTCTTCTAGGTTGTCCAATTTGTTGGCATATAATTCCCATAGTGGTCTCTCATAATCCTTTGTCTTTCTTTGGTATGAGTTGTAACTTCTCTTTTATTTCTGATTTTGAGTCCTCTTTTTTCTTAGTCTAGCTAAAGGTTTGTTGATTTTGTTCCTTTTCAAAGAACCAGCTCTTAGTTTTACTGATCTTTTTAAATGTTTTTTAGTCCTTATTTCATTTATTTCTACTCTAATTTTTATTATTTCCTTCCTTCTACTCTGAGCATCATTTTTTTCCTCTAGTTTCTTTAGATGTGAAGTTAGATTGTTTATTTGGGGTTTTTTCTTGTTTCTTGAAGAACTCTGTATTGCTATGATCTTCTCTCTTATGACACTTTTGCTGCATCCCATAGTTTTTGGTATGTTGTATTTCTGTTTTCATATAGCTCTAGGTATTAATTTCTTCTTTGATTTCTTTGACCCATTGTGGTTCAGTAGCTTGTTGTTTGTTCACATTTTCGTGGTTTTTCCCTCTTTTTTCTTGTGATTGACTTCTAGTTTCATTCCATTGTGGTTGGAGAAGATGCTTGATATAATTTCAGTCTTCTTAAATTTATTGAGGCTTGTTTTGTGACCTAATATGTGATTTATCCTGAAGAATGTTCCCTGTGCACTTGAGAAGCACTTGAGAAGAATGTGTATCCTGCAGGTTTTGGATGGAATGTTACATATATATGTAATGTTTTATATATATATATATATATATATATATATATGTAATGTTATATATGCAATGTTATATATATATGTAGTATACATATATATGTATATATAAAATATGGTATGGAGAGAGAGAGAGAGAGAGTGTGTGTGTGTGTGTCAATCTAGTCTAATGTGGCTGATGTTTTGTAACTGATTTTCTGCCTGGATGATCTATCCATTTTTTAATTTATTTATTTTTGGCTGTGTTGGGTGTTTGTTGCTGCACACGGGGTTTCTCTAGTTGCAGCAAGCAGGGGCTACTCTTCGTTGTGGTATGTGGGCTTCTCATTCCAGTGGCTTCTCTTGTCACGGAGCACAGGCTCTAGGTGCGCAGGCTTCAGTAGTTGTGGCACATGGGCTCAGTAGTTGTGGCTCAGGGGCTCTAGAGTGCAGGCTCAGTAGTTGTGGTGCACGGGCTTAGTTGCTCTGCGGGATGTGGGATCTTCCTGGACCAGGGATCAAACCCTTGTCCCCTGCATTGGCAGGCAGATTCCCAACCACTGTGCCACCAGGGAAGTCCCTCTATCCATGATGTAAGTGGGGTGTTAAAGTCCCCAAATATTGTATTGCTTTCAATTTCTCCCTTTTTGTCTGTAATATTTGCTTTATATATCGTGGTGCTCCTTTGAATACATATACATTTACAAATGTTATATTTCCTTAATGGATTGACCCCTTTATCACTATGTAATTTTCTTCATTGTCTTTTTTTACAGTCTTTGTTTTAAAGTCTATTTTGTCTGATATGAATATAGCTACTCCAGCTTTTTCTTTTCATTTCCATTTGCATGAAATATCTTTTTCCAACTCTTAGCTTTCAGTCTGTGTGTGCCCTTTCTTTTGAAGTGAGTCTCTTGTAAGCAGCATATAGACGGGTCTTGTGATTTTAGTCTCTTCAGCCATTTTACGTCATTTGGTGAATTTAGTCCATTTACATTTAAACTAGTTATTGACAGGATGTGCTTATTGCCATTTTAATTGTTTTCTGTCTGTTTTGGTAGCTTCTCTGTTTCTTCTTTTTCTCTTCCCTTGTGTTTTGTTGTCTTTCTTTAGCGTTATATTTATAATTTTTTCTCCTTTTATTTTGTGGGTTTACTATAAGTATTTTCTTTGGGGTTATCATGAGGTGCACATGTAACACTCTATGTAAATAGTTGCCTGTTTAAGTTGGTAGCAACTTAAATTTGAACACATTCCATACCTTTATTTTTTAAACCCCACCCCCACCCCATGCTTTATACTTTCAGTGACACTTTTTACATCTTTGTTTTATGCATCCCTTGACTAATTACAGTAATTTTAGTTAACTTTACTACTTTTTTGTTTTAACCTTCATGCTTGCTGTATAAGTGATTGATCCACTACTTGTATATATTTACATTTTACAGTGAGGTTTTTACTTTCATAAGTTTTCTTGTTCTTAATTAGTGCCATTTCTTTTCTTAAAGAAGTCCCTTTAACATTTCTTGTAAGGTTGACTTAGTGGTGATGAACTTCTTTAGCTTTTGTTTTCTGGGAAACTCTTGATCTCATTTTTAATTCTGAATGATAACCTTGTTGTGGGAGGTTTTTTTTCCTTTCATCACGTTGAATATGTTATGGCACTCCCTTCTAGCCTGGAAAGTTTCTGCTGAAAAATCTTAGAGCCTCATAGAATTTCCCTTGTACAGAATAAGTTATTTTTCTCTTGCTGCTTTTAGTATTCTCACTTTATCCTTAACTTTTACCATTTTAATTGTAATGTGTCTTGGTGTATGTCTTGGGTTCATCATATTTGGAACTCTCTGGGATTCCTGGACTTGAATGTCTGTTTCTTCCACAGGTTAGGAAAGTTTTCAGCTACTGTTTTTTCAAGTAGTTTTTCTGGCCCTTTCTTGCTCTTCTCCTTCTGTGACCCCTATAATGCAAATGCTTTTCCACTTGATGTTGTCCTGAAGGTTCCTTAAGGTATTTCCACTTTTTAAAAATTCATTTTCTTTTTCATTTTGCTGCTCTGTCTGAGTGATTTCCTTTGTTTTATATTCTAGCTCACTGATTTGTCCTTCTCCCTCATCCAGTCTCCTGTTGAACCCCTCTAGTGCATTTTTTAGTTCAGTTATCACTTCTGTTTTTTCCTATATTTTCTGTCTCTTTGTTGAAATTCTCATGTTTGTCCATTCTTCTCCTGATGTCTCGGTGAGCAAGTTTTTGACCATAATTTTGAACTCTTTACCAGGTAGATTGCTTATGTCCATGTTCTTCTTTTCCTGAGGTTTTGCCTTGTCATTTTGATTGGAATATTGTTTCCACATTTTGCCTAATTCTCTGTGTTTGTTTATATGTATTAGGTAAATCAGCTCTCTCTCCCAGTCTTGAAAGAGTGGGCTTATTTAGGAGATATCTTGTGGGGCTCAGAAGTTAACTCCCAACTGGCCACTAGAGCCAGGCATTCAAGGGCTGTCCCCTATGTGGGCTATGTGTGCCCTCCTACAATGGGAGGGCTGCAGGGTGCTAGTGGAAGGGACTGGACCCAGCCTGGCCACAGAGTCTGGCCAAGGCTACTGTGGAGTGCTGGTAGGTGGGGTTATTTCTTGGCCAGTTGTGAGGCCTGACTGAGCCACAGCATGGGTGGATCTCTCAGTGGGACATGCACACGAGCACTAACAGGTTATAGGGAGAATTCCAAAATGCCTCCTACCAGTGCTGGTATTAGTAAGGTAGCCTGAGGTCACAAAAATGGCTCCTACCAGTGTGTCTGTCCCCAGGGAATGTCCCCACTGGTTCCTGCCTCCAGATGTCTCAAGATTCGTAAGTGGGCCACCTTCACCTATGGTCCATGAGCTTTTCAGTCTAGTGTTTTTGCTCTCTTTTCATGTTGTGGGAATTGTGTGGGGGTCCTTTGTGAGCAAGATTTCTGTTCCCTGGAGTTCTGTGGTTTTCCTGCATGCATTCTCTGTTGGTTTTCAGAGCCAAGTGTTTTGGGGGCTTGTCTCTGTTGTGCAGCATCTAAGGGTTGGGGTGCCTGTTGTGGAGCTTGAACCCCTTCCCCCTCAGGAAAAAGATCCATACCTTTGTGGTCCCTCCCAGCTGGGGTGTGGTTTTTACCTTGGTGAGACTGTCTCTCGGCCTTTCCCACCCATCTTGATTCTGTCCTTCTACTCTTTGTTTTGGAGGCTCCGTTCATCTAATTTTCAGGTCGCTTTATAAGGGAATTACTTCATATGCAGTTGCAGATTTGTTGTGTCTGTGGGAAGCGGTACGTTCAGGAACTTCTACGCTGATATCTTGAACCCTCCAGAAAAATAACGTTTGACATAGGAAATTTACATTCCTTTTTATTAATTACACATAACCATAATTAAAGTTCAGTGGAAATCTCTAATCCAGTGAGAAATAGTTTAAATCGGTTGTTCTCAAGCTTTCGTGTACATCAGAAACATCTGGAGGGTTTGTTAAAACACTGGCAGTTGGTCCCCATATCCAGTTTCTGATTCAGATATCTGGGGTGGGACCTGAGAATTTGCATTTCTAAAATTCCCCGTGACACCGCTGCTGCTGTTGGTAGGGGAACCACATTTTGAGAACTACCAGGCTAAGTTTTTCCTCAGTGCTCAAAAAGCATATCAGTAAAAACAGTTTTTCTTTAGGTTTACCAATTTTTGTAGTCTCACATAAAAGAATAATAGACAAAAAATTATATAAACAAGCATCTATTCTAAAACTAAGCATTATGCCCCTAAGAAAATTGTTGTGTGAGAAATTCATCTCTCAAAGTAACATATACGTAGTTTATATTCTCAACAGTCAACTTTTTTTCTTTGAAAGCTTCTTTTTATTTCTAACTTGAAAAGGATACCAGATTAATTCTTTGTGCTTTACATGGGAGAAAATTAGTTTTAAACATCCTATGCTGAGGCAATATATGGTTATATCATCATGTGAAGGCATGAAACTTCCTAAAGGATCAATGTATTTCAGTGCCATTTTCTCAGTTCGTAACCAAAACGAATAACACTTTTTTCTTCAGGATTTCATCACCTTTTTATCACTTGGGATTGAGGTTTTGTGTTAGCTAAGTATTTCTGTGGTAAAGTCATTTAAATCTCTGAAACAGATTAACAAAATAAACATGTCATCTTCAAAAATCAAATTCATGAAAGTTACAATGTTATGCAGTTTCAAATGTATTTCCACTCAGTAAAACTTAATTTTATTCTTAGAAGATTCTATTGGGAAGCAATTTTGCATCCTATATGTTTTAGCCTACAAATAGTATCATTTTGACAATTATTCCATTGAAATCTAGTTCCAGTGTTCAATATTTAGTATTTATCTTTTTATATTTCACAGTTGTTAGTATCTGAGCCATTATTGCATAACATCTAGTTTAAACTCAGACTCCTTTGTTATTCCAGGTTCTCTACAATCTGAAGTTAATCCATTTGCTCATAATTATTTCCTCAACATAAACCTTTGTGAAATTTTAGTTTACAGACCTTCAGATTTGCCTTGTGATTTCTTGCTTCTGAGCCACAACCTGAAATATCCTGCTGTCCCCTGTCTTGGCCTGTAAATCCTACCCACCTACCTCCATAAAGTCTTTCCTTACTAGATCAGATCTCACTGGACACTTAATATTGGACATGTGCTATTAGCTAACTTCGCCTGTGTTCAAAATAAATAACTACCATTTGCATGATTGCTCTTTACCAGGACCTGAAATAGGTCATTTACCTACCATAATCATCAAAAGGATTAGGTACTATTATCATTCCCATGTTAATGTTGAAAGCTCAAGCTCAGGGAGGTGAAGTAACTTGTCCAGTGAAGTAGCTATTAAGTTGCAGAGCTGAAATTCCATTCCAGGTCTCTGTATCTTGCAGAGTCAAGTACATATAACCAACTACTATGTTGTATTGCGTGGCAGCCTCCAAATTATGACTGGGGTATATATTTTGTGTAAAAAAAAAAAGCATCCTAGTATACAAAAGGAATACTTAGAATTACTTATGCTTTGATTGGAATTCAGCTCATTAAAGTTGTATATTTAAAAAGGAACCTGATTTTTTAAACCTAAAGGCCCAAATCATTAAGCCTCTTATTTGCTTTATGAATCTAGTAATTTGGTGTTAAAATTTAAAAATCACTTTCACTTTGATAAATACATAGCTAATAGATTTGGCAGATTAAATGCCTTGAGATACTTAAAAGCATTTACAATAAAGTTTAATTAAATTTCTTTAGATATTTCAGACTATAGTCCCAGATTTATCTGATTTTTCTCAAGCCCTTCAAACAACTGACAGGGAAGTTTGTCAATCTATATACCTGCATTTTTCTAAGCATGTAAGCAATGCTTGTAAATTTAATAAAGGAAACTTTAAAATTTAGTAACTCGTATTCTCCCGAGTATGTCTAACATATTTAAAAGCATAAACAGAGCATTACTGAAGATGCACTATTATTTCAAATACATTACTACATGTACTTAACCCTCCTAAAATTTATTCTTAAGTAATTATGAAAAAAATAACTTATTTTCACACTTTGTGGAGGTAACAAGACTTTTTATGGAGGTAACAATGTATTAAAAGAAGCTGGGGTGGGGAGGCAGAATTACGTCTTGGTAGGACTGAAGCCACTTGGTTGAAGATTGAGGATCATGGTGGAATCAATTATCCTTTAAAATTAGTGCTAGAACAGGGAGTGCTGAGGAAATCTTTCAAGGCTGTTTGACCTTAGCTGGCATTTATTGAGCTAGATCTCTTCTTTTAGAAATGGGAATCTTCAAATCCCCTGCCTTCCGTTTTTGCCATCTGGTGTCATATTCACTACCCTCATCTATTCAGTGAACCAGGGTATCTTTCATAGATTTTATTATATAATTTGAGTTGAGATTCTTCACTGCCTAACCACATTGCAATTAATTTAATCAATGAATTAAATTGTGAGATTTTGTCCTTAAGGGATTTGCAGCCTGGCATTTCTTTACATATGTTTAGAAACTCATTTTTGTCCTTTCTTTAGCACATCTTACATCTCATAGTATTTGCCATGATGCTGCAAAAAATTACTGCTACATCTTATAAATATTGCCTGGGTATGTAAGTAGAATCATATCTAAGAAGATTTGATTAATTTCTTCTATTTAACCAATTCATATAAACATTCCAAGTACACATATAAATGTTATATAGTATATTTATTTTTAAGTACTTTTACTGTTTAATTTGACAATAAAAAACATGCTTAGTACTTAATTCTTATAAATCTAAGAAACATAATGACTTATTTTATTTGCTTCAATGATATATTTACTCATTTCAAATTAAAATCATAAGTCTAAATCAATTCCTCATTAACACAATTGTATTAGAATCACAATGTTGGCCTGCTACTCTGATAGACAAGATTTTTTGACCATTACAAATAGATAAAACAAAATATATAAAGAGTTCTTCATATAAACATATTAATATTATGGTTTTGATTTACTTAAAATTTATTAATTGTGAATCATTCAGGGATTAAAAGGTGCTTACACCCTGGGGGAAGTGGTTGAGGCTATACCTTAATCAGTGATAAAGATTATGTTCTTTTCTCATATTTTCCATGTCTATTTTTTGTATCAATATTATGTTTACCTTGTAAAAGCAGATAGGAAGTAAATATCTTTGAATTCCTTGCAATATTTTATGTAATATTAAAATGACCAGGGTTTTTTGAGTATTTGTAGAAGTCACCTGTAAAACTGCCCAGATTTGATACTTCTTTCTAGGAAGATACTAAATTACTGAGGCATTTCCTTTAATGATCTTTAAAACATTCAGTTTGGATCTGCTGCATCTATAAATATGCCTCTCTTTACATTTCTAATACTGACAACTGTTTCTTCTCTTTTCCTTAGTAAATATTTCCAGTTGATAATAACTATCAAACTACCAACTTTTAAATTTGCTGCCCTCTGATTTTGGTTTTCTATTCCAGTGTCTTCTGCTCTGATACTGCTTTTATATTTTCTTTGGGATTATTTGTTCTTCGTCTAGACTTTGAAAGTTGGAACCTCCTGATCATTACATTTTGGTCTTTCTCTTCTGTAAATTCATGGCTATAAGGTTATACATTTCTGTCTGAATATCTCTTTAGCTATATCTCACAGATTCTGACATTATCTATTTATCATTAAGAAATTTCACTATAGTCTCTTTGCATGGATTATCTGGAAGTATTTCTAAATATCTGTCCTTCCTTGTTTTCTTTTTGTCTCCGATTTTAACTGAACTCCACTGTGGTTACAGATCATGTTCTGTATTTTTCTGTAATTCTTTAAAATGTATCAACAGTTATTTTATAGCATAGTACCTGGTTATTTTTTATAGGCATTTCATACCTGATTGCAAATAATTTCATTGTGCAGTTATTGGAAACAGAATTCTTCATATGTCTGTTAGAATAGAACTACAGCAGAAGATTAGTTCCTTTGTTTGAGCAGAGGGAGAGTGATAACTTTTTATTTCTATATTTGTTTTATCCTGACGGTAAGCATGAAATTTCTGGATTAGATGCAGCCTGATTATTTACATAGCAATCTTAGTGCTGATTCCCATGACTCATTTTTCTTTTGGGACAATATGATGAGGGCATATATTACCCTATATGTAAAGAGTAGGGGCTCTTTAGGAGAGGAGAGGACTTGAGAATTATGAATCTTGGCGCTTGTCTAGGGACTCTTACATAAATGTCTTTCATCCCCTGCAGAAAAGGGAGAGAAAATTTTGCTCTCTACTGCAAACAAATCCTCTCTGGGAAGGGAGCAGGGAGGTCCCTTGGTTGTTACAACCCTTTCCAATTGAAACAAATGGCTCCAGGAAAGAGAAATTTGTATATCTCCTCTGGATATTTTGCTATTTGTAATGTCTAGGGCTTGTTTTCTATTCACTCATGTTGAACTCAGGTTGCCTATAATGTTTGCTCAGAAACCCTCACTATACAGAGATATGGAAATATTAGTTTCCCAGTGGAGAGACCCCACCTATCCTTAAACCTGCCTCGGCAGCCTGAGTCATGTGGGAAAGTAGCCCCAATTCCAAGTTGCTGGTTATTATTCAGTAGCGGGTATTACTTTGGGATTTCAACCGCAATCAATTTGGAGGTTTAGAATTCATCTTTCTTACACCCAGCTACTCCACAGCATGTCATTCTTTCAGCCTCTACTCTGTTCATGATGGTAGTGAGCTATGAGATGGAGTGGGAGTAAGGGACTCCCTGTAGATTTTGGAAGTAATAAGTTAGTTCTCTCCTCACGCTACTTCCACTTAGACTATTTCCTACTAAAATATATCAAAATTTTAGGTAGTGATTAGAACCATGAAAACAGAAAACAAAATTCAGTGATTCAACTGACTTTATGCAAAGCTAAATTAAATTAACTGCATAAATATTCGAATTGATAAAGCTGGATTTTACGTTTAGCATTTCTCTTAATGCCATCTTTTTAATGTTTTTTCTCAGTGGACTATAAGACAATAAGTGCAAACTCAATAGAAACTGAACTCAAAGGCATAAATTTAAACAATACAGGGAATATTCATAGTGAATAATGATCAAGACAATGAAGTTACAACTTAGTGAATAAAAGCAAAATGAGTTCTCTATAAAAACAATAATAAGCAACCAAACACAATCGTATTACATTAAGAAAAAGTGGCATTTCTTTCCTAATCTTCATTTCATAACTGCAACAAAAATATGAAAATATCCAATTTCAGAGCATTCCAAGCAATACTGATAAAACTAAGTGATCTACCCAGTTGTAATTTTTTTAAAGCATGTTTTTATGCTATTTTTTAAAAAATTTAAAGATAATTTGGGTATTTTTAAAGTTTTAATTTTTCCATTATATATTCATGGAATAAATATTTAAAATAAATAATTTGGTCAAGATTTTTAATGTCCATTTTTCTTAACTAAAGAAAAAATATTCGATTATACTTTAAAACTATAGCAGCTAAACTAAATTTGTCTTTCTCCTCATATCTTGGGAATTATGAACTTGAACAATTCTTGTTTGTTTTTGCTTTTGAAAGGTTTGGTTGGCTGTTAGCAATATATAAACAGTCCATTCACTTTAGTGATAAGTGAGGTATGCCTGATGCTGTTTAGTTTGATTTACATATTTAGACCTAATACTAGATTTTGGTACAAGGCATGGCTGCTTTCTCATTGTTTTATCTGAAACCACATTTTTCTCGAATTGTTATTACTGTTTTTATATGTATTAAATCAAATTTCAGCCTAGGCTCAACAGATCTCTAATTAAGAAGATACATGTAATGAGATCGAGGCATTAGGCAATAGTTCTTCCCGTCTATGTGTATTTGAGAATGACATCAATAGGAACTTCATGATGCCTTGATTATGCTTTGTGAAAATTCTGTAAAATTTGATGAGGAATATGCTTCCTGTTTTCTTTTCCAGCCAGTACAAAATTCTCTTAGACTTCCCCTTTTTATTTCTGCTATTAAGTTAAAGTAGTTGATCACTGTGGGTTATACTTCAAAGGAAAACCAGTGACTAATGGGCAATAGAATAGATATTACTACATCCCAATTTTCTTCACCTGATGAAATAGGATATTAATAATGTATATAATTATGTCCTTCATACACATTCAGAATACCTGTAAATATTTAAGCTGTTAATACATGTTTGGCAATACACTCTTTCCAGTCATTGGACTAAAGCAGTGGTCCTCAAACTTTTAGCCTGCATGAGAGTCATTTGGAGGGCTTACGAAGATTCCTTACAGAATATTATTTTAGCCAAATTTTATGTGTGTGAAAGGGAGGGCAGATATACCTATGTAAAATGTTAGAATCATCTACATAAAATTATAGAAATTAGATGTTAATCAAAATCCATAATTATATATGCCAGGGAGCAGTATTTACTTTCTAAGATGTACTAATAGTTTATACAAATCTAGCAGTAGCCGGTTTGTTTTCCCATCGACATGTATGGTTTTACTTGAGAAGCATGCACCTGTCACCGTCGTTAAACTCTGATGAATCTTGATATATGTTTCCTTCTGTTCTATTTTGACTGACTTGGTACCCATAAGAACATGTAGGAATGATGGATGTTGATTTTAAATTGATGAACTCTGATTGCTGTGTCAGTGAACTGCTTCTTAATTGGCCTCATTCTTTCAAATCCTTTCCTATACAGTTGTTTTTAGTGGTGATGTATCTTTTGAGTGTGTGTGGAAGTAATCTGATAGTGTTCTTTTTTTCATCTTATTCTTTTGAGAGGAAAGTATGACAGATTAAGTACATTCGTGAGTTTTCAAAATATTTACTAAGACAATTTTAAAATTATACCAGTATCAACTGTCATTTTTTAAATGAGCTTTATAAAAATGTGCTGTCCTTTGCTTGTAAAAGATCAAGTACAACATGGTAGAAAGAGTTGAACAAGAATAATAATGAGAGGATTGCAAAACAATGAATTGCAAAAAAATTCTTGCATTAATGTGCACATTTAATCGGTTGTCTTAATACTTCAGCTTAAAGTTACCCTAGTAACCTGATGATTAAAAACATTTCTGGAAGAAGCAATTGAGAAAACCTGTCAATTATTAGGAACTTTAGTCTAAGAGCAATGATCCAGGGGGAAAAGCATGCCTGCCCTTCCTTTGGATAAAGTGATAGCCTCAGAAATAGGATGGGCATAAGATAAAAGGAATTGGGATAGATAGGAGGAAACGTTTCCTGGAGAGAGGTTTGTTGGACTTTGCAGTGCTGGGGCTGTGAAAATTGTACCTCTGAGATTATCTTTGGCAGACCTTTGCTGAATTTAGATAATTTAATGTTCATTCATTCTGATGGCAAAATGCCAGAGCTTCCCAGTTTGTGTTCCTTGGCACACTGCAGGGCCTCAGATGGTTACGGATGTGCCAACATAGTGATCCCTTCAGCCTTAGCAGTTCTTGTATAAGCCTGGGACAACTGAAGTCAAAAGTCATGTCCTTCAGTCTTGAGCTGGCCCTGCCATTTTACTTCAAGTTGCCTGAATTATTATCATTTTCTATGTCTGATATATATATATATTTTCAAAGGTAGACAAGATGGCTCCTTGAGGTTCTATCTCTTAAAACAAGCCAGTCTACTTGCTGTCCTCCACCATGCTAATTAATTTCTAGTTTTGTGGCTTCCATGTCTAGAATGCCCTCCTCCTTCCAAACTACTATGTGCAAAGTATTTCTTAAATAAAGCACAAGAAATATGATCCATAATGAAAACACTGTTAACTGAATGATATTATAACTTACAACTTCTGTTCAAAGAATGACCCTAAAAACAAAGTGAAAAGATATGCCTTAGGCTGGGAAAAATCTGTAAGAAATAAAGACAAACTAATAAAATATAGACCTAGGAAAGGAACAGACAGTTCACCAAACAAGAAACCTAGAAGGTCAACAAGCATCTGTAAGGTGCTTAACTTTACTAAGCAAATTAAAACAACAGTGAGATTCCAACTCATGGTATAATACTGGAAAAATCGATGACCGTAAAAGTAGATGAGGATGTGAAG
Source organism: Leucopleurus acutus (assembly GCF_964270905.1). NCBI lineage: Eukaryota > Metazoa > Chordata > Mammalia > Artiodactyla > Delphinidae > Leucopleurus > Leucopleurus acutus. Next base: position 111,565,933 of record NC_139147.1, read on the forward strand.
AAACAGAAAGTTCTGTATTGGTGAGAGCAGATTAGAGAGCATTTGACAGTAGCTGGTAAAGTTGAAGATGTAGGCACAGCAATTTCACTTCTAGGTATCTATTCTAGAGAACACTTTAAATGAACATGCAAAAGGATGTTCATTTGGCAAAATTATAAAAACTGGTATAACTATTCTTTATGCATAGTAACCGATTAACAGAATAACCCTTAAAATGAATGAATTAGATTGAAGTGTATCAACATATATAAATACAAAAACGATGAAAAATGAGAAGACAATCAGAAAATTATAGGTACTGCATGATACTATTTATTCAAAGTTTCAAGACTTACAAAATGTATTTTTTTTTTTAATGGATAACATATGCAGTTCAATGCATGGGAATGATACATACCAACTTTGTAGCAGTGTTTACCTTTGGGGAGGGAGAGGATAGAATGGGGGATGGGTATTAGCTGGAATTAAAACATTTCATTAAAAAAAGGAAATGTAAAGAAAATGTCAAAGTTAATATCAGTTTAACCTTCTCGTTGAGTATCTTACTGATATCTTCTACAATTGTCTGTATGTTTAAAATGTTTCAATTAAACATGCTTTAGATGAATGAGAGAAATCTAAAACCAGTCTTAATAAACTTAGTTGATTATACATACACACAGATATCTATCTATCTACCTAGATATGTATCCATGTGGGTAGATATCTGTATATTATATCTGTGAGACTCTACTTGACAAAGTGTTTAATTTTCCCATCAAATTATATATCCTTTAAGAGATGACGGTGTGATTTCTGTTTCTCTTCTGCCCTTTTCAGTGACTAGAACTGCACTAGGTATCTGATTTCTGTTTCTCTTCTGTCCTTTTCAGTGTCTAGAACTGCACTAGGTATCTTCTATATACGTTAACAAATAATTTTGTTAACTGATTGCACAAAACGTATTCACTGAACTGGAAATCCTTGCATGTTAAATTAGTAATGCAGCATTTGCAAACTTGCCAGGCACCAAAGAAGTAAATATGTTTCTGTAAAGCAAAGTTTCTTTCTAACTTTGCCCTTTTATGCTGTCCTTGCTTCTTTCTCCCCTTCCCTCAACTATTTCTCCTCCTGTTCCCCACAGCATTCTTCTAAAACCATCAAAATCAAGCAAAGTGGGGTTTCATTACAAATAAAATGAGTTATTACAGCCCTCCGAACCTCTGTGTTCTATCCTCTAGCTAAATGGGTCAGTGCTCTTGGGATGAGAATAACGGGAACTCATACATGGTGGTTTTGACCCAGAGGCATGTCAGATCCTAGATCAGATGTCTTTGCCAGAGGCAAACAGTGGTTAGAAAAACACACCCTAAATTCTGCATCTCTCATTATCTCACTGTAGAAGCTAAACAACTTTATCTAGGAGAAACAACAATTATTTCTAGGAGAAATAATTTTTGATTAAAATGACTACAGAAGATCAGAGGTGTCTGCATAGAGGTAATACATTGCTGATATATTTTCAAGCCTTCCAATTTATAGTCCATCAATGTTCTGAGATCTACATTTTATTTTAAAGAGTTGATAAGTTAGTTTCTGTAAAGCAGGCCAAAAACTTTTAAGAAAATGAGAATCAGTTTGGGAATCCTCTTGTGTTTCTGGACCCTATCCCCAGAAAAACTCACTGGGACACAAATACACAAGTTTTCATGTAATTTTAGGGAGGCTTTTGGAGCTGCTGAAGCTTATCCATGGACCCTCCTTATTCTGTAGACCCCAGGTCAACATACTTGTCCTAAACATTTCCTAATGCTTCTAGTACCTGCCTAGAAAAATCCCCAAATTATGATTTGTTATTACTAGATATGAACTTGTGGGATTTAAACAAATTATTGATTATTAACTGTAAAAGATTAAATAACACTATCATTTTTTTCAAATTGACCTGTAGTTTTAAAATATAGAAGTTCCTGCAAACAAAATTCTACCGATAATTCTGAAAACTACATAAAGAAGAGGAATTGTGGATTCTTTCAAATACATTTCTAATCTTTAAAACTTCATTTCTGTTTACTATTAAGGCAATTTTGCCAAAATAGAAACATACTGTATTGAATTCTTTTAGGCTTATTGCCTGATTTTACTTAGACTTGGGGTGCACAATAATTAGCAATATTGAATTTGAATGAAGCCAACATAGAGGAAAATAACTGGCTTTTAATGGTAATAGCACTGTTTCTTTGATTGAGGTCACTAATTTAATGCAGCTAATGTGGCTATATTACTTATTCCTTTACTGAAAACAAACAACCCTTCCCAGGTCCTACCTCAGCATCGTCAGTAGCCTCTTCTGGCTCTTCATCTTCTGAAGAACACCTCTCTTCACCTCTGGCTCCTTCCATCTTCCCTGTCTACAAAGGAGTTCCCCCTGAACTCTTTTTCTCTTTTCTACATGGCTTTCTGATTTCCCATTCACTTGAATGCAGATCTTTGACTCTCTGGTCACTTATTTGTTCCTTCTAATAAAGATCCCTTGACCAGCAAATGACTAATGTATGTGTGTAACCTTGGGCTTACATGTAGTATAAACCGTTTAAAAGCCAATATCATCTTATATTACAATAACTAAAGTCAAAGTCAGAGATCAAAGTCAAAGAGATCGAAAAATTAAACATGGGGAGAGATATGGCTGGTATCTGTAAGTAACTGAGGTCTATATAAAAGAAACATGAAAGGAGGGGCAGAGAAAAATGAGGCGCAGTGATGGGAGTAAAAACTTGAACTGTCTACCACTCCCTTTTGTCCTCTGAAGATCATTAGCACATATATTATCAAGCATCTTTCCTTAGGAGTTGTCACCTATCAATGATGAGAGTGATGATGCCAATAAGGGTTAACCTTTATTGAGTAATTATATGTTAAGTCCTTTGTGATTAGATTCTTGTTTTATCTTCACAATAATTCTATGAGGTAAGTAACCGTAAAACTACTGTTTACCTATGCTCCATGATTAAAGAATCCATCCATGATTAATCAGTCAATCCACACTCAGAAGAACAGAGTTTATGCTCTTATTTGCTAAGCTCTATTGTCTCCCTCATGGGAAAGCGAATCCAATAGTTCTGCTTTCACTCCCTTTCTTCTCCCATTCTCCATGCAGTTTGGCTTCTGATGGAATCTTATCCAGTCTTATGGATTTCAATTCCATTTACACTTTGACAATCCCAAGATCACTTCTCCAGTCTGGATCCCTCCCCTTGAGCTCTAGACTGCTGTATTGACAATTCCAATTGGATTTCTAATAGGCATTTCAAATTGATTGTATTAAAAAAACAAACTCTGAGTTTCTTCCCTCAAACCAACTTCTGCAGATTTTATCTGATGAAATACCAACTCTATCCATGTAATTGTTCAAGCCAAAAATGTTAAAATCATCCTTGACCAAGCCTCTTTTTATATTCATTTTTGTTTTTTTATTGAAGTATAGTTGATTTACAGTGTTGTGTTAGTTTCAGGTGTACAGCTTAAGTGATTTAGCTTATTCTTTTCCAGATTCTTTTCCCTCATAGGTTATTACCAAATATTGAGGACAGTTCCCTGTGCTATACAGTAGGTCCTTCTTGGTCATCTATTTTATATATAGCAGTGTGTATATGTTAATCCCAAACTCCTGATTTATCCCTCCCTCCCACCTTTCCCCTTTGGTAACCATAAGTTCGTTTTCTATGTCTGTGGGCCTATTTCTGTTTTGTATAATATGTAAGTTCACGTCTATCATTTTTTTTTTAGATTCTACATATAAGCAATATCATACATTTGTCTTTCTCTGTCTGGCTTACTTCACTTAGTATGATAATCTCTAGGTCCATCCATGTTTCCAAACCTATTTTATATACCCCAAAATAGTATTTCTCAGTATGTCTAGAATTCGAGCACTTGCCCACCTCCATTGCTACCTCATCGGTCCCAGCCATTATTGCCCTTGCTTAGATGTCTATAATGTCCTCCTACCCCATTTCTATGCAACAGTCTTGCCCAAATAGGCTGTACAGAAGCCAGAGGGAATGTTTTAAAACAAGTCATGTCACTCCTACTTAAAAAACCCTTTAAAACAAAAAACAAGGCCTAACCATCTCATTCAGACCTGGACCCTGGCATCATACCAAACCCCTTCCTCAAAGTCTGACACTCTCTATTCCCCTTAACCTGCTTTATTTTTCTCCATAGCATAAAATACCTTTTTTTTAAACTATATATGTACTTATATCTCCCCAATTAAAATGTAAATTCCATGATGGCTGTCATACCTCCAGCACCTGGAACCCTGCTTGGCACATAACATTTGTTGAGTGAATTAATGAATTTACACTTCCACTAGCAGCATATGAGAAGGCCCATGTTACCAACTCCTCCCCAGGAACACGTAGTTTCTATTACTTTTTTTAACTGTGAAAAGTAATTCATTGTAGAAAGCAATTCTCTATATGAAAACAATAAAGTCAGACAAACACATGTAATGACTTATTTTTGACCAAACAACTAATAGAGTATACACACAAAGCTCATAATTAATATAATTAAGTGTGGAGAGATTGAAAAACCCAGTATTTTTTCAGAGTTCAGCAGTGTTCTTATCCGTTGCTGGTGATTTTACCTGCTGCCATTTTCACGTCTCTGCTCTAGGTTGCCCAGGCTTCTCATTATCCCGCCATTCCAACAGCAGAATAGATGTTTCAGGTGACTGGAATCTGCTTTATACTGATCTGCAAAGAAGTCTCTATTTTGATTCCTCCAGCAGTCTGCTTTCCTATCTAATAAAAGAGAGTCCTTTATCAGAATATTAAAGGGAATAGAGAACAACAAGCACAAACGATATATACTCTTTAATGTTCATAAGTAGCTTTCCCCATCACCAACATTTTGGCATGGGAACATCAATTTTTCTTGTTTTCTTTTTAAGGTGCCCAACCTTCACACTTGTGAAGAAGGAGGGAAGTTTGTTATATCAAGAGTAGAAAGAATTTAATACCTGAAAAATTAGGCCCTGTTGAAAAAGTAATGATGATAGATTATACTGCTAATAGTCATCTTAGAAACTACTTTTAGGTAATTCTTTTGTAAAAATATTGACTTTTCACCATATGTGGAGGTGCTAGGCACTAGTTTCACTTCCTGCCTTATGGAGCTGACAATCTAGTGGGGGACACAGAGCAAAACACAAAGTTGTACTAATAATTGATTTAAATTAAAATAAATCACATTGACATACAGAGGTAAATATTGGCTTCACTGATAAATTATGTTTTGAAATTTGTATAATATGTAATTCTGAATGAAAAGACTTAAGATAATGAAATCTGTAACTTAAAACTGACAAGTTGATAAACATATTCAAATAAAATATATATGAAAAGTGTTATTAAATTACTCCCCACATCAGTAATAGACGTATGAAACATCAACACAAGGAAAATGGTGAAAACTATATACATGGTGCTATTAGAAAAGAACATCATGATTATAAACATTGCTTCCTTAGAGAGGTCTTTTCTAGGCAAGTTGCTAAAGCAATTTCCTTCCATTATTCTCTATCACAGCAGTCTATTTCATTCCAGATATTAATCACAGTATCACTTTTATATACATATGTCTGTGTATGTGCATATATACCCACACATATATAGCAAATTATATATTTTTTGCATTGCTTATTTGTTGATTATCTTCCCTGTATTAGAGTATCCACTTCTCAAAGGCAGGCACGTTGGCTATCTCAATCTCCTTTGTGTTTCCGTAATGGAGAACAGGATTTGGCATGTGGCTAACGTTTAATCAGTACTTTTTTCAGTAGATGAATTGTAATAAAAACATATGGCAAGCTTGTTACGTCAGATTCCTACTGTGTATCTTTTGCTGAATATGTGTCAAATATTAAGTGCTCAGTGCCTTCAAGTTATTTTTTTCTTATAAAACATAGCATACAAAAAGAATTCCTACGCATTTACTCAAGTAAATACCTATCTCCCACACTTAATCCTACAGATCAGTCAGTACCTTTGTAGGATCTAATTACTTGGTTTTAAATAGTGCATAAGACAAATGAAAGGTCTCTTTTAAAAATTTTATCCACAGTTTTAAAATAACTTGTTTATCAAATCATTGTTTTCATTGCAAATTAGCTTGAAGCTATATATTTTACCAGTGTAACTTAGTATAAATAAAGATCACAAAAATAAGAATGAGTTATAACTGTTTTGCTTCTTATAGAGAACATACATTTTGGATGTGAAATACACAATTGGAAAAAACATAATAGATGAAGAAGGAGCCACTTGAAAATGCTTGAATAATGGTCAGTGACACTGGATCGTTACTCTGGGTGTTACATTACACAAGGCCATGGGTGCTCCTGACCTTCTGAGCCTGAGTAAAGGCAGGCTCAGGAGGCTGAGCCCTCACAGGTGTGCCCTTGATAAAGCATTGTCAAGCTGCCTGCATCCACACAGCTGTTAGAGAGCCCAGGATCCAAAAGAAATGCCAGGCACACACGGCTCAGGGGTATTGTGACATTGCCTTGATAAATTAAGGGAAGGTGTAAGGGTGTAGAGATTACTGTCATTTGACAAGAAAATAGCAATCTGATCTAAGTACCTTTAAAATAGCAAATATAGCTTATAAACTCAACTTGGATTATTTATAAAGAATTATCTTTCCAGAAAAATTTATATAAGGATTCCCTTATTAGGATTGTTTGCTCGTTTATAGTTAAAGAAATAAACACTCACATTATAAAATAAGATTATATTCATTATATTCAAGTTTCCAAGAATCTTCCTACTATGTAATATTGTTCACAACAATAAAGTATAGCCGTACTATTTCTTAATGTCATAGACTTAATCATGTTCCAAAGCATTTGTACCACTTTACGCCTGTTTTTCTGAAAGCAAAGCTTTATGTTCTAAAAGAGAACTTTTAAACAGGTAGAAAATATTTATGTGGCGATTGTAACAGCTTGTTTATGATAGCCAAAAAATACCCGAAAACAAGTATCAAATATTTATCTGTAGAATATATATATTCTATATATATACACTACATATTCTTTATCCATTCATCTGTTGAGGGACACTTAGGTTGCTTCCATATCTTGGCAACTGTAAATAATGCTGCTATGAACAGTGGGATATGTGTATCTTTTCGAATTAGTGTTTTGGTTATTTTTTGGATATTTACCCAGGAGTGGAATTGCTGGGTCACATGGTAATTATATTTTTAGTTTTTTGAGAAACCTCCATACTAGTCTTCATAGTGGCTGCACCAATTTACATTCCCACCAGTGGTGCACAAGAGTTCCCTTTTCTCCACATCCTTGCCAACGTTTGTTATTTGTGTTCTTTTTTTTTTTTTTTTTTTTTTGCTGTACGCGGGCCTCTCACTGTTGTGGCCTCTCCCGTTGCGGAGCACAGGCTCCGGACGCGCAGGCTCAGCGGCCATGGCTCACGGGCCCAGCCGCTCTGCGGCATGTGGGATCTTCCCAGACCGGGGCACGAACCCGTGTCCCCTGCATCGGCACACGGACTCTAAACCACTGCACCACCAGGGAAGCCCTATTTGTGTTCCTTTTGATGATAGCCATTGTGACAGGTGAGGTGATATCTCATTGTGGTTTTGATTTGTATTTCCCTGATGATTAGTAATGTTGAGCATCTTTTCATGTGCCTGTTGGCCATGTGCATTTCCTCTTTGGAAAAACGTCTATTTGGTTCTTCCAATTTTTGAAACGGTTGTTTGTTTTTATGATGTTGTATGTAGCTCGTTTATTTTTATATAACTTCTATATTAATCAAGGTTCTCCAGAGAAACAGACTACATACACACGCACATATATATACGTATTTATTTATACTATATATATATATATTTTTACAGAATATGTGTGTGTTTAGGAATTGGCTCAAAAAAAAAGAAAAAAAGAAAGAATAGGCTCACACAATTATGGAGGATAAGTCCCATGAGACATTCCAAGATATGTAGTTGGCAAGCTGGAGACTCAGGAGAGCTGATGATGTAGTTCTGGTCTGAGTCTGAAGGCCTGAGAACCAGGAAAGCCAATGGTGTAAGTTCCAGTCCAAAAGCCAGCAAGCTCAGAAAAGAGCCAATGTTCAGTTCAAGTTCAAAGGCAGGAAAAGGCTGATGCCCCAGCTTAAACAGGCAGGGAGAGTTCCCTTTCACTTAGTCTTTTTGTTGTATCAGGACTTCATCTGATTGGATGAGATCCACCCACATTAAGAAGGACAATCTGCCTTACTCAGTCTACCAAATCAAATGTTGTGTGGGGTTTTTTTTTGTACAATTCATATTCATTTTTTAAAACTTGAGATATAATTGACATGTAGCATTGTGTTTGTTTTAGGTGCACAACATAATGATCTGATAGATATATATAGCTAAGTGATTACCACAATAAGTTTAGTTAACATTCATCATCACATATAGTTACAATTTTTTTCTTGTGATGAGAACTTTGAAAATCTACTCTTAGCAACTTTCAAATACACATTATTGTTTACTATACTCATTATGTTGTACATTACATCCCCAGAACTTATTTATCTTGTAATTGGAAATTATAATAAGCGAACTCAAATATTAATCTCATCCAGAAACACCCATCCAGACACACCTAGAATAATGTTCAATCAAATGTTTGGGCACCTGATGGTCCAGTCAAGTTGACACATAAATTTAACCATCAAAACTCCTCAGCTCAAATACTTCCTCAGTGAAGCTCTTCCTGCTTCTCTAGTCTAATACAGTCCATCACCCTCCCTTGAGTTGGTTAGATCATTATCCTGCTTTGTATTCTTTAGAGCTTTTACCGTTATCCGAAATTAGTCTGTTTTAAAATAAATTTTATTGATGTAGTAAATGCAAATGATACAATTCTAAGTATGAAAAGCAAGATACAAAATGTACATAATTATTCCAATTAATGGTAATCATTTTATGTACTTATAAAAGCATAGAGAAAAGACTGAAAATATATTAAAATGAGTGTTCTATCTTCATGGTGGTATTCTGGGCAATTTTTGTTTTTATTATATGTTTTTCTATATTTTCCGTTTATATTTCTATATTTTCCATTTATATTATATAATATATTTATATTATTTCCATATTCTATTATAGTAATGGTTTGCAATTTTTGTTTTTATTATATGTTTTTCTATATTTTCCATTTATATTATAGCAAACCATTATTAAAAGAAAAAATAAGTTATTTTTAAAAAGATGTTCATGTTTCATTTGTGTCTCTAAAATGACCTTTCTTATACACATATTTATATAGAGTAATACTTAGCAAGCACATAAGAGGTTACATCGTTAGTTGAAAAAAAAAAATGAAAATATGGGAAATAAAGACCTGATTTTGGCAACTCTTTTTAAAATAAGAGGTTTATGAAAGGTACAATTATAGTACCATATTTAATATTCCATAAGCAGTTTTGAATATATTATAGGGAATTAAAGTTGTAATTATATGAATCATTGCAACATTTACAAAGATATATTTTATCTACTGATTCTTTTACTCTCTTGTTAATCATATGTTTTACTGAAGTACAGCTGTCTATTTTATAATCAAAGAAATATAGTTGTACTTTAAAATACTAATCAACTGTTAATGTATTTTATAATAACTGAATGAATAAAAAATAAATTTAGAACAGAAAAACCTACAACTTAAAAACACAATAAAATTCTATAAAGAGGTTCATCAAGATAAGGATGAGTCAAGTCCTCCAAAATAAGAATTTTCAAAATAATGATTCCCAAATCAGTTGAAAATTTACAACATCCTCATACCTAAATAATGCATGGTGTAGTAGTGTACTCCAGAAAACTGTTCCTTTGATTTTCAAGACAGTTATTCAGGAATACAAGTGAGTACGTATTTCAGTTCTGGTTAACAAACAGCAAGATCTTGGTTACTTTTCCATACTGTTCCTCAAAATGACCTGTTGATATTTCTAGTTTAAATTTTAGTTAAGCTGATGTCCAGCTCTTTTAGATCTCTTTTCTCTGGCTTGTGGTCCATATAATAAATGTCAGAGGGGCAACACGTGGCTTTGCTGTTATGACGGCTGCCCAGTCTGGTCTCCACTGTGCCGAGTGGGTAATGGACAGAGAGGAGAAATGAAAGATACCCAGAGCAGCATCTTGATCTGCCTTTACCAAAGAGGCCAAGAGTATCTTGAGACAGAGAGAGAGAAAAACTGCCAAGAGGACCGGAAGAGAGGGAGATGAGTTGGTTCTGGCTGAGCCGGTTGAGGGAGAATTGAGAGAGAGAATAGAGAGAATGGGGGGGGGGGAGGCATCTGTTGAGCCACGTAAGAAGCAGAGGAAAAGAAGGTGGTGAAAGGGAATTTTAAGAGCGTTGGTTGTATGAGATGAATAATCCCTTAGTACTTTCCAAGAGAATTCAATAAAAGTTTGAATTTCTTACAGTGCGTTTTTTAGAATGTTGTATTTTGTTTCTTTGAGTGTGATACCATGTAGGAAGTGGACCAAACAGAGCACCTTTATGTGGGGGGATAAAAACTATGACCTCCATTTTACAAAACTTGTATTAAGAGTTGTATAACTTTAAGTACTAAACTGATAATTTGGCATCCAAGTACCATCACGAAATACTATCATCTCTACTTCTAAACAGAGCTCAAACCCGACCACTTCTCATCTCTTCTAGACTGTTGCAGAGCCTTGACCACTCTCTTTGATATCCATCTTGCTCTACTATATAATAGTCAAAGTGCTTCTTTTAAAATTTAAATCATATTACCTCATTCCTCTATGACCCTCCAAAAGCTTCTCATCAAACTCAGCATAAAATCCTGACCAAGACTTCTAAGGCCTTCCATAAGTTGCTTTCTTTTGACTTCTGCAATCTGATATCCCTGTAGTTTGTTTTCACACACCAACTCTGTCTAAAACAGGCCCCTGCCCCATAATCCCCCCATCATTCTTTCCATTTTTTTATTCATAACGTTCATCAGTACCTGAAATCATATCTTATAATTATCTCTTTAATAGTTCCTTGTCTGTATCCCCTTCTAGAGTTTAAGCTCCATTAGGGTAAGAACTTTGTGTGCAGCTGTAGATCTACTCCTAGACTAATGTCTTTCATTCTGAGGTTGAATGGATGAATGAGTGATTAATGCATATTTAAGAAATCTTTCTGTCCACAGAAGTTTACAGTGCTTACCATGTGTAGGCACTGTGGTGGTTGCCAAGGATATAAAAATTTCTACCTATAAAAATTCTAAATAGAATCTATCTATCAAGGCAGATTCTACCTTGTCATGGGGTCACTGTGCTAGAAAAGCCAGAAATTAAATGAAAAATTAAAAAGTAATCACAAATAATCAATTACGTGTATAAAGAGTGCTAAAAAGAAAAATAAGTAAACAATTTAAGTTGAACCTAAATTAAGCTCTTCCTTTAAATTTCAAGGATATATTTAAACAAAGCAGATGGATTTTTCTGTAACATTTGCCATTCTTTCTCTTTAGTGTTCTCTTTTAGAAAGGAAAGGAATAAATATACAGTGATGATATCAATGGAAAATAAGGGTTAGAATCATGCAGCATGAAGAGAAAATGAGGTGGGAGGCCTATGAAAACAGGGAGGCAGAAAATGAGAAGCCAATACATCACTGTGTGTGGGTGAGATGGTCTTCAATTTATCATTCTCCACATGCTTCATGAAAACACAGTTCAAGGACCTTAGTTTGTGAAGTTCCCTACTGTTTGTCCCCAAAATGATTGTGGTCTTAAATGACTAACTAATGACCCCAAAATAATGACTTAATAACATATTCCATTTCATCATTTATCAAATGACTTGGTAGATTTAACATAATCATGATGAAGATAAATGGTTCTCAAGTAATTTTTAAAATATCAAAAATTTCATATACAAACATTTCAATATATTTACGTAACTACCATTGCTATTCATTATTTCAATTCTGAACATCCCTCCCTGTGAAATTTTATTCTAAATTAGTTGAGAAATGAAAGATTAACCTCATCAGATATACTTTTCTCCGACTTTGTCTGTTATCAGATGGTTTATAAAAATATAATCAATTCTCAGAATTTTTAACTGAAACTTGAATTAGAAAAATAAATGTGTGCTTAAGAATAACTGTGGGGCTTCCCTGGTGGCGCAGTGGTTGAGAATCTGCCTGCTAATGCAGGGACATGCGTTCGGGCCCTGGTCTGGGAGGATCCCACATGCCGCAGAGCAACTAGGCCCGTAAGCCACAACTACTGAGCCTGCGCATCTGGAGCCTGTGCTCCGCAACAAGAGAGGCCGCAATAGTGAGAGGCCCGCGCACCGCGATGAAGAGTGGCCCCCGCTTGTCACAGCTAGAGAGAGCCCTCACACAGAAACGAAGACCCAACACAGCAAAAATAAATAAATTTATAAACTCCTACCCCCAACATCTTAAAAAAAGAAAAAGAATAACCGTGTATTATAATTATACGATATGCATTAATGTTTAAAAGAAAGTGCTGTATCTAATTTAATTTTGACAACTAAGTCTCAGTGAATTCTAGCAGTTCACTGTTTCCTTGTCAGTGTCTGGGTACTGTTCTTGATCTGCCTCTGGTTCTGTAGGAGGAAGAGCTCAGCTAGAAACTTGTCTTTTCTTTAAGGAAGCTCCATACTGTTCTCCATAGTGGCTGTATCAATTTACATTCCCACCAACAGTGCAAGAGGGTTCCCTTTTCTCCACACCCTCCCCAGCATGTGACCCAGCAATCCCACTACTGGGCATATACCCAGAGAAAACCATAATTCAAAAGGACACATGCACCCCAATGTTCATTGCAGCACTGTTTACAATAGCCAGAACATGGAAACAATCTAAATGTCCATCGAAAGGTGAATCAATAAAGAAGATGTGGTAAATATATACAGTGGAATATTACTCAGCCATAAAAAGGAATGAAATTGGGTCATTTGTAGAGATGTGAATGGACCTAGAGACTGTCATACAGAGTGAAGTAAGTCAGAAAAACAAATATCGTATATTAATGCATATATGTGCAATCTGAAAAAATTGGTATAGACGATCTTATTTACAAAGCAGAAATAGAGACACAGACATAGAGAACACACATATGAATACCAATGGGGAAAGGGGGGGTGGGATGAACTGGGAGATTGGGATTGATGTATAAACACTATTGAGACTATATATAAAATGGATAACTAATGAGAACCTACTGTATAGCACAGGGACCTCTACTCAGTGCTCTGTGGTGACCTAAATGGGAAGGAAATCCAAAAAAGAGGGGAGATATATATACGTATAATTGATTCACTTTGCTGTACAGTAGAAACTAACACAACATTGTAAGGCAACTATACTCCAATAAAATTTTTTTTAAAAATCAAGTTGAGGAAAAACGAAAAAAAAAGAAAAGAAACTTGTCTTTTACTCAGTATCTGACTATCTTATTACCTAGGGCTTTGCCGCCCTTCCTGTAGTTTTCTCGAAGTTTACTTTCCCTTTTTCCTTCTTTCTATGGTAGATTATCTTGTTTCTGTGTCTCTACCTTTTGGAAGTTGCCCATGCTTTGCATGCCCGGGCTGCTCCCTGGCAGCCAAAGGCCTTCTATACACTGTGCACTTCCTCATCCTGTTAGATTCTCAGCACCCTGAACGACCTCCCCTCCCCATTAAAGCCACATACTCTGTGATCCCTGCCAGCAAGCACCCCAGGACATCAGCAGTCAAGAATGTCTCACTTTCTATGCAGTATCAGGGACAGTTCTGTCTTTCTCTGATGGTTTCCTACCAGAAACATATTTATTATGCATTCATCAAGAATTTATCATGTGTCAGGCTCTGCTCGATCTCAGTTAATCCTCAAAATAATCCTCTGAAGGAAGTACTATAATCAGCATTTACAAATAATTTGTTTTTCAATAATCACAGCCAAAAGTGATAAGAGTAAAATTACACTAAGTGTCTTGGGTAACTGATTGCAGAAATGATTTAGCACTTCTTAAACTCTTTGTTCAGGTTTTTGTTTTTTTTTTCTATTTGAAGTTATTAAAGTTTGAGATATGTTTTTTTTAGAAAAATCTAAAAATTTAAAATAAACTTAATGACCCATTAAAAAATATTATTGGCTTCTCTTCATTTTACATTCTATTCTACAGCATAGTAAAATTGAGTTCTCATTAATTTAAAAGTCACACATTTCAAAACTAATGATGGAACTAGATTTAACTTGTTGGAGCAAATGAGTAAAAAAATGTAATTTAAATGCATATATAAAGTTAGATAGCTATACAACCTGATTTATTGGTATGCTAATTACAAATGATTACTAGGCAAAAAATATTTTTAAGGAAGATTGAACCACATGTAGGAAGTCTATTCAAAGTACAGTGTGAGTCCTCAAGTGGGATTGGAGGAAATGCTTAATGTTGTAAAATTTGTCCTTTCAATGTTTCACTGTTACTAAAAACATTAGCCTTAATTAACAGAATTGAGTTTTCACTGTAGTAATGATTAAATAAGATTAAAATTAAAATAAAAAACTGGAACGTATATAGTGCAAAAATATTTTGGTGTAGTAATCCTATTTTTTTCTCTATACTTTTATACCTTTCCTTTTTCAAGCAGTAATAAGAAGTAAGAATATTTGGTACTTACTGTCCTCTGGGCAGGAATGACCCAGCAGAAACAGCTGGTGAGGCAAATTCTTGAATTTTGAAACTCAGAAGCTAAGGACCAAGCATAAGACAAAATAATCTAGAAGGACATATGATCAGTCCAGCCCTGTTTTAATGTCTCTAAGGCTAAATAAAGTTTGCTATATGAAAAGTAGAGAAGAGAGTGACAGAAAAAACATGGGAGTTAGTTAGTTGTTGGTCAGCAAACATACTTTCCCTTGTCCCCTGTCTTTGAGCAGGCTGCAGGACTAGTGATGTAGGTGGTGATAGAAGCCTTGGATGGATTGGCCCTTGGTCTTATCTCCCAAGTACATGCCAGGGCAAGGGCAAGCCTTGCAGTATTCCCTTAAGCTCAGCCAAACAGGAGAGGCAGCCTGTGCAAACCAGGGTGGTGGGAAGAATAGCAGAATGTTTTCCCACATGGTCAGAAGTAGCACAGATATGCTATCGGCAACCACTGAGGACAAGGAGGATGCAAGTATGCTATGTATGGACCAGTTCTAAATTATTATGAAGGAAGAAGAGTCATACTGTGATCCTTTTCTAGTAGAATTGGGCTACCCATTGGTAAAAGCTCTGGTTGACAAAAGTAGGACAATAAGACTCTATTATAATTGTCCACATCAGGGACTCTTGTAGAGGTGGTGGAGGGAAGAGGGTAGGTGTGAAAATGAAACAGGAAGTAGCAATGACTGAACCTGATAAATGATTTAACTTGAAATGGAGAAGTAATCCAAGAAAAATACCCAGGATTTTGGCATGGGCCCACGGGAAGTGTGGGGGAAGATGGTAAGGTTTCTTTTAGAGGTGTTGAATAGTAGAAGTCTGCAGGATATCCAGGTGGAGCTGTCTGGGAGGAAGTAATGTATCGGTCTGGAATTCAGCTATACATTTTGGCTAATGGGTACCAGTCATTTGGTGTACTTTGTAATTCAGAGTTGGAATGTGAATTTAATTAACTTATATTCTGGGGACTAAATATAAAATAAGTATAGCCCAGGGATTAAGAACTTGGGTATGGTAGCTAGAGCACTTGGGTTCTAAACCCAGCTCTAAGACATACTATCTGTATGATTGAAAGGATATTCTGAACCCCTCTGTGGATTTTTTTTGGTCATCTGTAAAATGGAAATGACTATAATACCTACCACACTGCATGGCTATGAAGATTAAGTGATTGAATACATATAAAATCCTTAGTGCTTAGTGAATATTAGCTATTCTGGGTTGAACAACATGAAATTGGCATTTTGAAAGTCAAGAGTCAAATATTGATATTAGCAATTGCATATGATCTAATTTTATATCTGTCAAAGCAGTAATCTAGTGGCACTTTTCTGTTTCCATAATTCAGCTTCACTTGTAGTAAATCCATCTGCTCTACTTTGATGGTATAAACAGGTACCACAAGACATTTGGGAATATGATTGACTTGATGTAATTCTTGGAATAAAACTTATATCTGATTTTCCCTGTAACCTCTGAAATATTTCCAACAGTGGAAACAGAATGTCTTATTTCTACTAAGAAATAACTACCAAAAACCCCTGATAATTATTCCTGAAATATGTGCTCTGTTTAAACACAGTTGTACAGTGAAGATGATCATTAGTATTGACACCTTTGGAAAAATTCAGATATACTGTCTCTGGCGGGGAAAAAGGCCACTTGACCAACTAATCTCTGGGACTTAGCTAGTTTTGGAATCACAATTCAGGTCTTTACTCACCCACTTACCATCTGCTTCCTTGAGGCTATGTTCTAAGTAATTGAATCAAGAGATGAAAGAAACATGAACTCAACATAAAAAAGATCAAGCTGATTTGAAACAGTATGCATTGCAATATTATTATATTCAAGGGCAAAAGAAAATTTGTGTACTGTAGTATTTCCATAAACTTGAACATTTTGATGGTGGTATTACTGCAAATCCTTTGTGTAATAAAATACTGAGGTTTGAGGTGCTATTCAGAGCAGAGATCACATAAATTTCAAAATCTAAATTGGGTTGCTAAACCAAATCCAGTCTGTGTCATCAGATGAACATGGCAGTTGGAGTTACAGTACATATGGCCAACAAATTCAGATGTGTGTTTAAAATACCACAGAAGACCTGTGTGGGCAGGCACTTTTCAGGATTTTAAAGAGGTGAAGAGTGCAAAGTATTTGTACACAACACGAAAAGTAAATGTTATAGTACGTTTATAATACTTAACAGGTATTTCACTTCTGAAAAAGAATCAAAGATGTTACTTGGCAGTGAATATAAAAAGAGAACATTTTGGAAAAATCGAATAATTTATTTTCCCATTGATCCTTCTTTTGAGAATTTGATATTCTGATTCCCGTTATTCTTCATTTCTTCTGACCAGCGTTTAATGACTGCTTCTTTTCCTTTAAAATAAAGGCAGAGGGTTCTTTATATTTGCCATGTGACTTGGAATTTGTTTTTTGTGATTTGTTTGTGTTAAATTATCCAGACTTTTTTTTTTTTTTTTTTTTTTTTTGCGGTACGCGGGCCTCTCACTGTTGCGGCCTCTCCCGTTGCGGAGCACAGGCTCCGGACGCGCAGGCTCAGCGGCCATGGCTCACGGGCCCAGCCGCTCCGCGGCATGTGGGATCTTCCCGGACCGGGGCACGAACCCGTGTCCCCTGCATCGGCAGGCGGACTCTCAACCACTGTGCCACCAGGGAAGCCCCAAGCCATTTTTAAAAAATTGAAATCTTATGAAGTTTTGTTTTTTTTTATCTGAAATATAGTTGATTTACAATGTTGTGTTAGTTTCAGTTGTATGGCAAAGTGATTCAGTTATACGTATATATGTATTCTTTTTAAGATTCTTTTCCATTATAGGTTATTACAAGATATTGAACATAGTTCCCTGTGCTATACAGTAGGTCCTTGTTGTTTATTTTATATATAGTAGCATGTATCTGTTAATCCCACACTCCTAATTTATCCCTACTCTCCTTTACCCTTTGGTAGCCATAAGTTTGTTTTCAATGTCTGTGAGTCAATTTCTGTTTTGTTAATAAGTTCATCTGTATCATTTTTTTTAACATACCACATGTAAGTGATAGCCCATGATATTTGTCTTTCTCTGTCTGTCTGTCTTCACTTACATATGATAATCTCTAGGTCCGTCCATGTTGCTGCAAGTGGCATTATTTCATTCTTTTTTATGGCTGAGTAATGTTCCATTTTATGTATATATATCACATCTTCCTTATCCATTCATCTGTTGATAGACATTTAGGTTGCTTCCATGTCCTGGCTATTGTAAGTAGTGCTGCTATGAACATTGGGGTGCATGTATCTTTTTGAATTAGAGGTTTCATCTTTTCTGGATATATGCCCAGCACTGGGATTGGTGAATCATATGGTGGTAACTCTATTTTTAGTTTTTTAAGGAATCTCTATACTGTTCTCCATAGTGGCTGCACCAATCTACATCCCCACCAACAGTGTAGGAGTGTTCCCTTTTCTCCATACCCTCTCCAGCATTTATTATTTATAGACTTTTTTGATGATGGCCATTTTGACCAATGTGAAGTGATACCTCATTGTAGTTTTGATTTGCATTTCTATGATTAGCAATGTTGAGCATCTTTTCATGTGCCTGTTGGTCATCTCTGTGTCTTCTGTGGAGAAATGTCTATTTAGGTCTTCTGTCCATTTTTTGATCAGGGTGTTCTCTTGTGAAGCCATCTGGTCCTGGGCTTTTGTTTGTTGGAAGATTTTTAATCACAATTTCAATTTCAGTGCTTGTGATTGGTGTGTTCATATTTTCTATTTCTTCCTGGTTCAATCTCAGAAATTTGTGCTTTTCTAAGAATTTGTCCACTTCTTCCAGGTTGTCCATTTTATTGGCATAGAGTTGCTTGTAGTAATCTCTCATGATCCTTTGTATTTCTGCAGTGTCAATTGTTACTTCTCCTTTTTCATTTCTAATTCTATTGATTTGAATCTTCTCCCTTTTTTTCTTGGTGAGTCTGGTTAATGGTTTATCAATTTTGTTATCTTCTCAAAGAATCAGCATTTAGTTTTAATGATCTTTGCTATTTGTTCCTTAATTTCATTTTAGTTTATTTCTGATCTGATCTTTATGATTTCTTTTCTTCTGCTAACTTTGGGGTTTTCTTGTTCTTTTTTCTCTAATTGCTTTAGGCGTAAGATTACATTTCTTTGAGATGTTTCTTGTTTCTTGAGATAGGATTGTATTGCTATAAACTACCCTGTTAGAACTGCTTTTGCTGCATCCCCTAGATTTTGGGTCATCGTGTTTTCATTTTCATTTGTTTCTAGGTCTTTTTTGATTTCCACTTTGCTTTATTCAGTGATCTCTTGGTTATTTAGTAGTGTATTGTTTAGCCTCCATGTGTTTGTATATTTTACAGATTTTTTCCTGGAATTATGATACCTAGTCTCATAGTGTTGTGGTCTGAAAAGATACTGAGACGATTTCAATTTTCTTAAATTTACCAATGCTTGATTTGTGACCCAAGATATGATCTATCCTGGAGAATGTTCCATGAGCACTTGAGAAGAAAGTGTATTGTGTTGTTTTTGGATGGAATGTCCTATAAATATCAATTACATCCATCTAGTTTAATGTATTATTTAAAGCTTGTGTTTCCTTATTTATTTTCATTTTGGATGATCTGTCCATTGGTGACAGTAGGGTTTAAAGTCCCCTACTATGATTGTGTAACTGTCGATTTCCCCTTTTATGGCTGTTAGCATTTGCCTTATGTACTGAGGTGCTCCAGTGTTGTGTGCATAAATATTTACAATTGTTATAACTTCTTCTTGGATTGATCCCTTGATCATTATGTAGTGTCCTTCTTTGTCTCTTGTAATAGTCTCTATTTTAAAGTCTATTTTGTCTGATATGAGAATTGCTACTCCAGCTTTCTTTGGATTTCCATTTGCATGGGATATCTTTTTCCATCCCCTCACTTTCAGTCTGTATGTGTCCCTAGTTCTGAAGTGGCCCTCTTATAGATAGCATATATACAAGTCTTGTTTTCCTATCCATTCAGCCAGTCTGTGTCTTTTGGTTGGGACATTTAATCCTTTTACATTTAAGGTAATTATTGATATGTATGTTCCTATTATGATTTTCTTAATTGTTTTGGATTTGTTATTGTAAGCCTTTTCCTTCTCTGTGTTTCCTGCCTAGAGACGTTCCTTTACTATTTGTTGTAATGCTGGTTTGGTGGTGCTGAATTCTCTTAGCTTTTACTTGTCTGTAAAACTTTTAATTTCTCTGTTGAATCTGAGTGAGATCTTTGCTGGATAGAGTAATCTTGGTTGTAGTTTATTCCCTTTCATCACTTTAAATATGTTCTGCCACTCTCTTCTGTCTTGCAGAGTTTCTGCTGAAATATCAGGTGTTAACCTTATGGGGATTCCCTTGTATATTATTTGTTGCTTTTACCTTGCTGCTTTTAATATTTTTTCTTTGAATTTAATTTTTGATAGTTCGACAAATATGTGTCTTGGCATGTTTCTCTTTGGATTTATCCTGTATGGGACTCTCTGCGCTTCCTGGACTTGATTATTTTCTTTCCCATGTTAGGGAAGTTTTCAACTATAATCTCTTCAAATATTTTCTCAGTCCCTTTCTTTTTCTCTTCTTCTTCTGGGACCCCTATAATTCGAATGTTGGTGCATTTAATGTTGTCCCAGAGATTACTGTCCCAGGACAGTAAGACTGTCCTCAATTCTTTTCATTCTTTTTTCTTTATTCTGCTCTGCAGTAGTTATTTCCACTACTTTATTTTCCAGGTCACTTATCCATCCTTCTGCCTCAGTAATTCTGCTATTGATTCCTTCTAGAGAATATTTAATTTCATTTATTGTGTTGTTCATCATTGGTTGTTTGCTCTTTAGTTCTTCTAGGTCCTTTTTAAACCTTTCTTGTATTTTCTCCATTCTATTTTCAAGATTTTGGATCATCTTTACTGTCATTATTCTGAACTCTTTTTCAGGTAGACTGCCTATTTCCTCTTCTTTTTTTTGGTCTGGTGGGTTTTTATCTTGCTCCTTCATCTGCTGTGTATTCCTCTTTCTTCTCATTTTGCTTAACTTACTGTGTCGGGTCTCCTTTTCGCAGGCTGCAGGTTCATAGTTCCCGTTTTTTATTTGCTGTCTTCCCCTAGTGGGTAAGTTTGGTTCAGTGGGTTGTGTAGACTTCCTGGTGGAGGGGACTAGTGCCTGTGTTCTGGTGGATGAGGCTGGATCTTGTCTTTCTGGTGGGCAGGACTGTGAGTGGTAGTGTGTTTTGGGGTGTCTGTGGACTTATTATGTTTTTAGGCAGCCTCTCTGCTTATGGTTGCGGTGTGTTCTGTGTTGCTAGTTGTTTGCCATAGGGTGTCAAGCACTGTAGCTTGCTGATCGTTGAGTACAGCTGGGTCTTAGTGTTGAGATGGAGATCTGTGGGAGAGCTTTCACCATTGATGTTATGTGGTGCCGGGACGTCTCTGGTGGACCAAGGTCCTTCACTCAGCTCTCCCACCTCTGAGGCTCAGACCTGATACCTGGCCAGAGCAACAAGACCCTGTCAGCCACATGGCTCTGAAGAAAAGGGAGAAAAAAAGGAAAGAAAGAAAGGAAAATAAATAAAATATGGTTATTAAAATAAAAAATAAAAAAATTATGAAAAATAAAATTGTGTTAAGAAAAAGAAAGAAGAGAGCAGCCAAACCAAAAAACAAATCCACCAATGATAATAAGCACTAAAAACTATATGACAAAATAATAACAAAACAGACCCTAGTACCAACGGTGACAGCAAAGCTATATAGAGAAAATCACACAAAGAAGCATACACATACACACTCACCAAAAGAGAAAAAGGTTAAAGAAAAAAAATATATGTATAAAAAAGGAGGGCTTCCCTGGTGGCACAGTGGTTGAGAGTCCGCCTGCCGATGCAGGGGACACAGGTTTGTGCCCCGGTCCGGGAGGATCCCACATGCCGTGGAGTGGCTGGGCCCGTGAGCCATGGCCGCTGAACCTGCGCATCCAGAGCCACTGAGCCTGCGCGTCCAGAGCCTGTGCTCCACAACGGGAGAGGCCACAGCAGTGAGAGGCCTGCGTACCGCAAAAAAAAAAAAAAAAATAGGAAGAGAGCAACGAAATCAGTAAACAGATCTACCAATGATAATAAGCTCTAAATACTAAAGTAAGATAAACATAAAACAGAAACAGATTAGGAAATCCCAAGTCTGCAGTTGCTCCCAAAGTCTGCCACTTCAGTTTTGGGATGATTTGTTGTCTTTTCAGGTATTCCAGAGATGCAGGGTACATCAATTTGATTGTGGGGATTTAATCCGCTGCTCCTGAGGCTGCTGGGAGAGATTTCCCTTTCTCCTCATTGTTCGCACAGCTCCTGGGGTTCAGCTTTGGATTTGGCCCCGCCTCTGCATGTAGGTGGCCTGAGGGTGTCTGTTCCCTGCCCAGACAGGATGGGGTTAAAGTAGCAGCTGATTAGGGAGCTCTGGCTCACTTAGGCCGGGGGGTAGGAAGGGGTACGGTTGCGGAGGCGGAGACCTGTGTAACATTGCAACAGCCTGAGGCGTACCATGTGATCTCCCGGGCAAGTTGTCCCTGGATCACAGTACCCTGGCAGTGGCGGGCTGCACAGGCTCCCAGGAGGGGGGATGTGGATTGTGACCTGTGCTCGCACACAGGCTTCTTGGTGGCTGCAGCAACAGCATTAGCATTTCATGCCCGTCTCTGGTTTCCACACTGATAGCTGTGGCTCATGCCTGTCTCTGGAGCTTGTTTAGGTGGTGCTGAATCCCCTCTCCTCATGCTCCCTGAAATAATGGTTTCTTGCCTCTTAGGCAGTTCCAGACTTTTTCCCGGACTCCTTCCCGGCTAGCTGTGGCACACTAGCCCCCTTCAGGCTGTTTTCACACAGCCCACCCCAGTCTTCTCCCTGGGATCTGAACTCTGAAGCCGGAGCCTCAGCTCCCAGCCCCCACTCACCCCAGTGGGTGAGCAGACAAACCTCTCAGGCTGATGAGTGCTGGTCTGCTCCAATCCTCTGTGCATGAATCTCTCTGCTTTGCCCTCTGCACCCCTTTCACTGCACTCTCCTCCATGGCTTTGAAGCTTGCCCCCCACCCTCCACCCACCCTGTCTCCACCAGTGAAAGGGCTTGCTAGTGTGTGGAAAGTTTTCCTCCTTCACAGCTCCCTCCCTGAGGTGCAGGTCCTGTTCCTATTCTTTTGTCTCTGTTTTTCCTTTTTTCTTTTGCCCTACCTAGGTACATGGGGAGTTTCTTGCCTTTTGGGAAGTCTGAGGTCTTCTGCCAGCATTCAGTAGGTGTTTTGTAGGAGTTGGTCCACATGTAGATGTATTTTTGATGTATTTGTGGGGAGGAAGGTTATCTCCATGTCTTAACTCCTTTGCCATCTTGAAGGTTCCCCTATTTGTAGACTTCTTGATGATGGCCATTCTGACCGGGGTGAGGTGATACTTCATTGTAGTCTTGATTTACATTTCTCTGGTAATTAGTGATGTTGAGTGTCTTTTCATGTGCCTGTTGGCCATTCATATGTTTTCTTTGGAGAAATGCCTGTTTAGGTCTTCTGCCAATTTTTTGATTGTTTTTTTTTTTTGATATTGTATGAGCTATTTGTATATTTTAGAACTTAATCCCTTGTCAGTTGCATCATTTGTAAATATTTTCTCCCATTCTGTAGGTTGTCTTTTTTGTTTATAGTTTCCTTCACCGTGCAAAATCTTTTAGGTTTGATTAGGTCCCATTTGTTTATTTTTGCTTTTGTTTCCATTGCTCTAGGAGAAGGATCCAAAAAAATATTGCTGTGATCTGTGTCAAAGAGTGGTTTGCCTATGTTTTCCTCTAGGAGCTTTGTGGTAACCAGTCCTTTGCCCATATTTAGGTCCTTTGCCCATTTTTTAAACTGAATTATGGTTTTCTGCTATTGAGTTGTATGAATTCTTTATATATTTTGAATATTAACCCCTAATTATATATATGATTTGCAGATATTTTCTCTCATTCTGTGAAGTGCCTTGATATTTTGTTGATCACTTGTTTTGATGTGTAGAAGTTTTTAGTTTGAGGTAGTCCCACTTGTTTATTTTTGATTTTGTTGCTTGCCCTTTAGGTGTCATCTCCAAAAAATCATTGCCAAGACCTGTATCGAGGAATTTTTTTCCTTTTTTTTTTCTAGTAGTTTTATGGCTTTAACACTTACATTTAAGTCTTTCATCCATTTCAAGTTAATTTTTGTCAGTGCTGTAAGACAGAATTCATGTGAAGATCCAATTTTCCTAGCACCATTTATGAAGAAACTGTCTTTTCTTCATCTGAGTATTCATTGCTCTCTTGTCAAGTAGTAGTTGACTGTGTATGCATAGGTTTATTTCTAGGTTCTCAATTTTGTTCCTTTGGTTTATGTGTCTATTTAATTCCAGTACCATACTGTTTTGGTTAGTATAGCTTTATAATACAGCTTGAAGTTAGGAATGTGATGCCTCTACTTTGTTATTCTTTCTCAGGATTCCTTTGGCTATTTGGATCTTTTGTGGTTTCATATCTATTTCAGGCTTGTTTTTTCTACCTCTGTAAAAAAAAAAAAAAGCCATTGTAATCTTTTTTGTGTGTGTGTTACACGGGCCTCTCACTGTTGTGGCCTATCCTGTTGCAGAGCACAGGCTCCAGACATGCAGGCTCAGCGGCCATGGCTCATGGGCCCAGCCGCTCCGTGGCATGTGGGACCCTCCCGGACCGGGGCACGAACCCGTGTCCCCTGCATTGGCAGGTGGACTCTCAACCACTGCGCCACCAGGGAAGCCCCATCATTGTAATCTTGATAGCAATTGCATTGAATTTATAGATGGCTTTGGGTAGTATGGACATTTTAACAATTTAAATTATTCCAATCCATAAGCACAGAATATTTTTTTATTTATTTGAATCTTCTTTGCTTTCTTTTATCAGTGTCTTGTAGTTTTCAGAGTAGAGATATTTCATCTCCTTGGTTAAATTATTCCTAAATGTTTTATTATTTTTGATGCTGTCATAAATGGAATCCTTTTTTCTTTATTTCTTTTTCAGGTAACTCACTGTTAGTGTATAGAAACTCTACTGATTTCTGTATGTTAATTTTGTATCCTGCAACCTTACTAAATGAGATTGATTAGATTTGAATATTTAGCGTCTTCTATATATAAATGTATGTCATCTGCAAATAAAGGCAATTTTACTCCTTTTTAAAAATTCTAATGCCTTTTGTTTCTTGCCTGTTTGCTCTGCCTAGGACTTCCAATGCTATGATGAATATGAGTAATGAGAAGAGCAGTATTGTCTTTTCCTGATCTTAGATGGAAGATTTCAACCCTTCACCACTGAGCATGATGTTAGCTGTAGGCTTGTCATATATGGCCTTTATCATCCTAAGATACATTCCTCCTGTATCTAATTTGTTGAGAGTTTTTATCATGAATAGATATTGAATTTTGTCAAATGCTTTTTCTACATCTGTTGGGATGATCATTCCATTTTTTTTCATTCTATTACTGTGATGTATCACATTTATTGATTTGTATGTGTTGAACCATCCTTGCAATCCAGGGATAAATCCCCTTGATTATGGTGAATGATCCTTTTAATATTCTCATGAATTCAGTTTGCTAGTATTTTATTAAGAATTTTTATATCTATATTCTTCATGAATATTGGCCTGTAGTTTTCTTTTCTTGTAGTGTCTTTTATGGATTTGGTATCAAGGTAATGCTAGCCTCACAAAAGGAGTTTAGAAGTGTTCCTCCTCTTCTTTTTGGAAGAGTTTGAGAAAGATTGAGATTAATTCTTCTTTAAATATTTGGTAGAATTAATCAATGAAGCCACCTAGTCCTGGCTTTTCTTCATTGGGAGATTTTTGATTACTGATTCAGTCCCCCTACTCATAATTGGCATATTCAGATTTTTTATTTTTTCCTGATTCAGTCTGGTAAGTTATATGTTTCTAAGAATTTATCCATTTCTTCTAGCTTGTCTAGTTTGTTGGCATATCATTGTTCATAGTAGCCTCTTATGATCCTTTGTATTTCTGTGGTATCAGCTATAATGTTTCCTCTTCCATTTATAATTTTGTTGGCTTGGGTTTTCTCTCTTTTTTCCTTGGTGAGTCTAGATAAAGGTTTGTCAATTTTGTTTATCTTTTCAAAGAACCAACTCTTAGTTTTGTTCACCTTTTCTGTTTTCCTATTCTCTATTTTATTCATTTCCACTGTAATCTTTATTATTTTCTTCCTTCTGCTAACTTTAAGCTTAGCTTGTTTTTCTTTTTACAGTTCCTTGAGATGTAAAATTAGGTTGTTTATTTGCAGTCTTTCCATTTTCTTGAGGAATGTGTTTGTAGCTATAAATTTCCCTCTTAGAACTGCTTTTGCTGTACCCCATAAGTTTTGGTATGTTGTGTTTTTATTTGTCTAAAGATAATTTTTCTCTTAATTTATGCTTTGATACATTGGTGGTTCAGGAGATGACTATTTTTTAATAGTTAATAACTGTGAGAAATTGGCATGGTAGTTTAAACAGTTTATAGTCAGGTGGGGTGTATTCCTCTTAAGTGAATATGAGCTGAATGTGAATACTGATTTGAACAAGAGATTATGGCAGAAGGAACACTGCCAATTTAGGGCCCACTCTTTAAGGGAATGGAAGCTTCTAGTTTGGTTTCTTGTAGTTTGACCAAGATATTTGACTACTCTGAGACCACTATGAAGTGAGAAATTCCAAACTTGCATGTAGAAAGGCCAGGTAGAGAACTGAGGCCCAAGATGTGTGGCTGTAGCCATTCCCACTTATTTGAGCCAGCCCAGCTGAGGTCCCAGACATGACAAAGCATTCCTAGTTTGTCTTCCCTAAATTGATGACCTATAGAATCATGAGCTTATAAAATGGTGGCTGTTTTACACCACTAAATTTTTGGGTGGTTTGTTGCACAGCAGTACATCTTTAGAACAACTTTCAATATCCATGGATATTTTCTTAGTTCTACTTCTACCTTAGCTGCTGTGATCTCACATTATTTTCCTAGCATCTGAACAGTGAGGGCTCAGACCTCTAACCCATGTCTATCTACACTCATGTGCTGGAGAAATTTCCTTCCGTCTTAAGGCTTTAAATTTCATCCTTACACTGTGACTTCCTAATTTATATCTGTAGCTCTCACAGTATACCCAGCGGCTTCCTTGGACATCTCCATTTTAATGTCTTATAGGCATTTCAAACTTAGCACATTCAGACTTAAGGCTGATAAAGTCTGATCTCCTTTACCAACACAGCAACTCTCATACTGTTTCCCATCTGGGTACATGATACCCAGTGTCAACCAGTGTCTCAAACATCATAGATGTTACCTTTGATTTCTCTTTTTCTCCCACACTTCACTTCGGTCCATCAGTAAGTTCTGTTGACTCCACCTTCAAAATATATTCCAAGCTGAATGATCTTATAAAACATAAGTCAGATTATGTCATTCCCTGCATTTAACCTGAGAATGACTTTTCTTCCCACTTAATGGCAAAATCTGATACCCTTACCATGACCTTGTATCACCTGGCTCCAGGTGACTTCTCCAACCTCACAGCCTTTTCTTTCCCTTCTTTACTCACTTCATTCCAGCACATTTGCCTTCTTGTTGGGCTCAGGCATCCCAAGTGGATCCTACCTAAGGGCTGGAACTCTCCTTTTTTGTGTATTTTCCCACAGCTCACTCCTGAAATTCAATCAGGTCTTGGTGAAGGTGCCACATTCTCAGAAACGTTCTCCTTGTCAGCCACATCTCCAGCAGGAACCCCTCTGTCCCCATCATTCTCCCCTAAAGTTGCTTTATTTTTCAGCATTGCGCTTTTCACCACCTGAAATGACATCTTACCAGTATTTATTTATTTATTTATTTAATTACTTGTTTATTGCCAGCACCATTTTTATGTAAACTCTTTAAAGCCAGGTTATTTATCTTGTTCACTGCTACATCCCCAGTCCTGGAACAGTGCCTGGGGACATTACATATTGATTGACTAAATAAACTCCTTGAGAGCAGAGACTATTTTATTCATCTTTAAATTCCTCCACCCACAGCCTTGAATATTTCTTGGCAAAAATTAGATAGTTAAGGAATATTTGTGAAGGTGTTGAAATTAAGCCTGGAAGTGATTCATAACAACTTCTGAAGCTGTCTCCTTTCGATTAAAGTCTTTAATCAGGCAATTTGTGAGAGCAAATTTCCATAATTTCTGGGTAGCAAAGGTTCTGGTTTCCATCTTCTTAAGTGCCCAGCAATTCTGAATGTTCAACATTCCTATTGCTGAGGGGCTCCTTGAATGAGGTTCACTTTATTTGTCTTGATAAGTGTGCAAAAAATGTGATATCTGACTATCTTTGATTACTTTTCTGTCATCATTTGGGAAGCTACACGGACCATGCATAGAAGTGTTCTGAGTGAATTGTTTTTATCATTTAGATGAAAATCTGAGTTAGAACAATGGAGGAAAGTGTTCTCTTGAGACACTTTCAGGATCTCATTTAATTGGTAAGGCAAGGCACATATATATTCCTGACTACATAGTGTGCTTGTGAAAAGGTGTATATTTAAAAATCAAAAATTTGACATTCTCAAACATTAGCAGGGCCTCTACATGATTCTTGAGCCCTATGTATATTTTTTAACTTGATTTCTAGACAAAGAAATCTTCTTCCTAGGGATTTCTTAATATTGTAGGGACCTGAAGGAGTTCATGACAGCCTTGTGCTATCAAAAACACATAAGCATGTTTGTTCATGACTCTTCACTGTTAAAATTGTCTTTCTTAAGCAACTTCACAACCCCTTTTGTATTGCAATTTTACTACAATACTAAACACTGCAGAAATGACAATACTGATTTTTCACATGCCTCTTTCATGTGCTCCCTTTATTTTACCAAATAAACTATTCAATAAATTTTGCATATGGTTCATTAATCCTCAATCATGTGCCTTTATTTTTTTCCCCTTTAGAGGTAAAAATTTGGTGTGCTGTATTTCTAAATAGAGCCCTTTTTTTTTGGCTGTTCATTGTGCCCTTTTCCTGAGGTGTATAATTGGATTCTTCAGTCATATATCTCAAAATATGCACCACCGAGTTGGAAAAATGTAGCATTACTAAGTTTAAATGCAACAATTCTACGCATTCAAATAAAATATTACACTGAGAAGATGTATTATCTTAGTCTGCCAGAAAGCCATTTTAGTGTTTCAGACAACAAATTGCTCATGGTACATTTTCTACTCCAATATATTTCAGAACTGAATAAATATAAAAGGTACAATTTTGACTATCACTAACAATTTGCTGCTTTTTATGGCACATTTCAGATTTTCTAAATGTGGGTGACTTAATTTCTCAAAGAAAGTATGTTTCATCTTAGTGTCTGTGTGTACCTTACCTATCATGCTTCTGCAGTTATGAAAATGAATGTATGCCAAGCATAAAAACTCCAATTTTTGAATCCATGAATTATAGTGAATTATAACTTACTTCTTTGAAGCAGTGTTGCATAGTGTGAAGAGCAGGTGTCTTGGGACCAGATTGCTCAGTCTCATCTCTTCTCTGCCACCTCCTGGGCTTGGATGAGTTTTACAACCACCTTGTGCCTCAGTTTCCCCATCAGTATGGTAGGTGTCATAATAGTACCAACCTCATAGGGATGAGTTGAGCTTTACATGAAAATTATATGTAAAATACTGAGATTATGTACTAGGTAAGTAATAGCTAGTTTTATTTCTGAAAACTCATTTTTCTATCCAGAATATATTTATTAGATCCTTATTGTACATCAGCTCTTGTGCATGTCTGTGGTTATGACTGACATGGTCTGCATACTTTCTAAAGAGGCTAATTGAATTTAAAAGCTGTATAAAAGGTACAAAGCCATATACATCAGGGGTCCCCAACCCTCAGGATGTGGACCGTTATCGGTCCCTGGCCTGTTAGGAACTGGGCTGCACAGCAGGTGGTAAGCGGCAGGTGAGTGAGAGAAACTTCATCTGCCGCCCCCCATTGCTCGTATTACTGCCTGAACCATCCCCCTGCCCCACCCCCGGTCCATGGAAAAATTGTCTTCCATGAAACCAGTCCCTGGTACCAAAAAGTTTGGGGACCACTGATATACATGATCACTTACCACCATTGCTACCACCCTGTTCCATTATCTCTTGTCTCCAAACTGGTACCCCTGCCCCCCACCTCTTTCTGCCTTTACCCCAACAGTCTATTCTCAATGCAGCAGCCAGAGGAATTTTTTTAAAAGTTAGTCTCGTCATGTTATATTTCTATTCAAAACATAGCATTGGCCTTCATTTCACACAGAGTCAAAGCTGCATTCCTTAAACTGGCTTGCAACGTCCCGCATGACCTGCCAGTTCCTCTCTGAGCTCTTCTGCTTCTGTACACCTCACTGTCCCAGCCACACTAGCATCCTTACTGTGTCTCAAATCCAACCAGGTACACTCCCAACTTTGCACTAGCTATTTTCTCTTCCTGAGACCCTCTTCCTCTAGAAAGCTATGTCCTTACGTCCTTCAAATTTTACAAAAATACCACCTTCTTACTGAGGCCTACCGTGACTGCTCTATAGACATTTGCAGTCTGCCCCCTACTCCACTATTTTCAAACCCTCTTAACCTGCTCTATTTTTTTCTCTTTTCCCATAGCACTTAGCACCTTCTAAAATAATGTATTGTTTATATGTTATATTTATTTTCTGTTTCTGTCACCCTCTCACCAGAATGTAAGCTCCACCAGGGCAGGATTTGTTTTGTTTACTCATACATCCCAAGAACTCAGAACAATGCCTGACAGTAGGTACTCAATAAATATTTGTTGAAATAGATCAAAATTTTCAACAAATATACTCGGTCAGAGTGTTTAAATTCAATGGTATGTTCTTTTAAAAATAGTGCTAGGGAAGAAAGGGAGGGAGGAAGGAAGGAAGGAATGAACAAACTTTGCATCTATTCTGAAATGTGTCGTTTTACAAAATAATATTAGGGTCTATTCATATAGATATGCTTTTAGTATATTTATGTTCTTTTGAATATCTTTAAAGTTGGCAAGTATTGATCTTTATGGGATAATTTCATTCTTGGAAACAACCAAAGTGAATATGGTAAATTAAAAAACTGGTTGAAACAGTATTTTGAGGAAGGGATGAAGGAAGGAAGGGACTCAGATAGTGAGACAAATTGACTTGAGTCACTAGTGAGTTGGCAGTTTCATAATACTCTGGTCAGATGGAAGGAGAACACTGGTCCACACCCCAAAGATTACTTTGAAAACTAAAATTTATTTTGATACAGAAGACACATAAGTTTTCCAAAATCTCAGTAAATTTTAGTTTTCATGCATAAAAAACCAATGATATGATTTTACTATGTAGATTTACGAACTCGAAGTTCCCCCGTGAGCTCAAACGTTTTAAGGCTCACACATTTGGATCAGGGCACAAGAAGACACAGTGTAATGCAGCAGAAAAAGCACATGCTTAAAGCCATGGAGACCTGAGGTAATTTCCTACCTTAACCATCTTGCATTGTGTGATGTTGGAAAACAACCTTAAGTTCTGATTCTGGTTTTTTTTCACTTGTAAAATAAGCATAAATATCCACATCCCACAATAAATATCATACAGTTACACATGGCAGAATGAAAAGAGATAAAATGCATTTAGTAACAAGCATCGTGGTCAGCTTAGGAAACCCATAAGTAAGCCATTAATGCCTACCAGGTAGCGGGTAGAGGGCTTTATTCACATTATCACAAGTCCATGAGGTAGGTAGCAGTATTATTATTATTATTTTTTTTTTTTTTGCGGTACGCGGGCCTCCCACTGTTGTGGCCTCTCCCGTTGCGGAGCACAGGCTCCAGACGCGCAGGCTCAGCGGCCATGGCTCACGGGCCCAGCGGCTCCGCGGCCTGTGGGATCTTCCCGGACTGGGGCACGAACCCGTGTCCCCCGCATCGGCAGGTGGACTCTCAACCACTGCGCCACCAGGGAAGCCCAGCAGTATTATTTTTATCTTGTAGATAAGGAAACTGGAGCTTAAGGAAGTTAAGAAAAACAAGGATTCATTCACTTCTCCCTTTCCCCCAATTTTTGAAACATTCATTAGATTTTATTAGCTTTAAGAGGACTATAAAAATAAACTATTCATGCATCTATGCTTTTCTCCAACAAAAAATAAAATTGAAGAAAGCTGCTAAGTAGATTTAATAGAAGTCCAGTCCACAAAATGTTCTGTTTTATTTAGGTCAGTGTGCATTTTGTGTGTATAATGTCTATTACTTTAGCTTTTCAATTTATATCTTCAACATACATAGGTAGGTTACCTTGCATTTTGGTGCTTACCTCTCCGGATCTGAAAATTTGGAAATCACTCATCACTCTACTTGACATCTTATGGACTGAGAGCAATTGTGAAACTCACAAAATTATTTTGGAAGTAGGTGTGATAGTGTTTTATCCATCCTGAAAAAGATTCAGAAGTTAAGAGAAATACAATGTGGAGAAAAGAATAGAATGGTTGAAAGTTTGTTTATACGAGGAAAAGATGCACATTTGTTTAGACTTAATTCATGTAATTATTTTTAAAAGCAGTATTTTTAGTTCTCTGCCTGTTGATACGATACCAGCAGGTATGGTATGAAGCGGGAGCAGGTTCTCTGATTTTAAGCTTCTCAAGATAATGTTTGAATGTTTGTCCCTAAAGTTACCTTTGAAATGATCTGGTGCACACTCAGAGATGAGAACAGAGTCTCAGAATGGAAGTGTCATTCCAAGACCACCAATCAGTAAGGGATGGAACAGAGATAGAGCCAGGGCTCTGGCCGCTCACCCGAGCCTTCTTGTTCACTTTCCTATCCTCTACAGCATTTCTTAATAAAACTTAAACCTATGACTCTTGGGCTCGAGGCAGGCTTGTAATTAGCCAGGATAATAGTAGAAAAGTGTGACGAACAACGTCAAACTTCTGAAATACCAAATAAGGCCTTTCTTCATTTTAGGGGGGAAAAAAACAGGAAAATTTATACTAAAGGCTTCCAAATGCCCTGAGAAGCACCTCTTGACTCTGACATGCACTGATAAGATAGACATTGTTTATAAGACACCGAAAATTCAACGCTTGGTTTTTCAGAATTTCCCTGGAGGTAAACTACCTCTAGATTTGGCTTACAAAATAGTGAGGTAACTCAGATCAGAAGGTTAATGTCTTGCTATTTAAAGGTTGTCCAAGTAGAATCAAATGCTTGATTGTGCCCCTTTAGCCTATGAATCCTTGAGGAAAGAGACTCTGAGCTTTATTGTTTTCTAACATTCAAGGCCTAGCACAGTGTTTTCTCCAACCTGATAATTATGGATTAAAAAAATGATCAGATTTTTAGGTGGCCTGTGTTGGAAATTGTCCCAACAAATGATAATATCACAGCTGTTTTTTAGGAGGCTGCATTACACTTTCAACCATCACAATATTCACCCTTTTGGCCATTTCCATAGAAAAAGCTCTGTCCCAGAGGCCACAGGTGTAACGCCTCACTGAGGTGCTTCCAAGCTGTCCTCCTTTTCCAGCCAATTTCCCCCTGTGAGATGTCGGAAAGAATTCCAGGCTGCTGCCAAGTTCACCAGTCTGTGAATAGTCTATTTCAAGAAACTCCAATATATCAAATTCTAAATTTTAAATTAATAAATTGTGGGTGTGTGTGGAAAATAATTATTTTCCAGATGATTCATTTAAAAATGACTCTGTCTAATGTGATGGTGTGTGAATATGAATAACAAGTCTTCAGAGGCAGGCCTGGGAAGAACCCTGTATCTACTTTTTTTAATAAGCACCCTGGGACTCTGATGTAGTTTTTCTTAATCCATTTAAAATATATGGTCCAAAACATGCATAATTAAGGAGGTATCAGTTGTATAAAGTGCTTTACTCCTTTCTCTTTGCCATTTTGTAGCATCCATCTTCCTCTCTAATTTATTATTCTTTGACAACAATACAATTAAAACTTTAAGAGCTCAGTGCCAGCTGTTTGATTTTAGAAAATCAAATATACAAATACAAGTTTAATGATACTAAGTAAGAAAAGAATTGTATTAATGTTACTACTTAAATGGTTGTCAGAGACAGTTGACCTCAAAAGTCAGGATATTACAAATGAAACCTGACAAACAGCCCCTTGAGAAAAAGCAAGAGCAACAGAGGGAGAGACATTGGGCTTATGTGGTAACAAAGTCAAAGTGAGATTTCCTGGATGTCAAAGCAATGAAGTAGGCAGTAACATTTTTACTGCGAAAAGATAATCAGGGATCAGCCTGTATATTGGCCGGAATGACATAATTTCCTTTGACCATTGAGTTCTTTTGGCCAAACGTGTGTCAGAGTAACAGCTATATGCGAGTACCAGGGGGAATATTATTATTAAAAGGATTTTAAAATATATTACCTGTTTTGAGGTAGAAATACACTCCTGTCAAAGGCAATCGTTGTGTGATATTGTTGCTGATACTGTTCTTTACATTTATCCTGGGCATTTAAAATAAGTTAGGGAATTTTTATAACCCTAGACTATAAATGACAGTTGCCATCATTCGTAGTTTGTGTTTTGTGAATATAAAAGTCACCCTCCAGGAATGTGAAAACAGGTGAAATAAAACATCAGAGTTTTGAGTTCTCAGGGGAAAAAAGATGTAAGAATTAATGGCAAGCTTTGTTGTTATTAAGTAGCAATCATAACATATACTAAAATTCCATGAAAAATAGGACAGTGTAGTTGACATTAATCTTAAGCAAAATACCACAGCAGATTTTTCAAAATATGATTTTTCACTCATTACGTAAAAAATGTTCCCAGTAGAAGGCAGCAGAGAGCTCACAGAGAGGACTGTCATCTTTTGTTTTTGTAGCTGGTATTATTAATTAGCCTTGTAATAAGGGTATCTTGATTTCAACTTAAACATTTGTCACTCATTTATCTGAGCCTGTCAGATGATTGTGAACTAGTAATAGCAGAATTGGGTGGATTCATAACTGGTTGAACAATGAAAATTTTTAAATGCTAACTAATTAGTCAATGTCAATTTAGAAGAAAGTCTCTAGAAATGACCTGCTGGACTCTGCCTTTGTCTTTTTCTAGAATTATCAAATTATCGGATTGATAAATCACAGAAAATGGAACTGGATATCTTATTCATTCATTGATAGATCTGAGGCTAGGAATTCTGCAACAACAGGCAAGATTTAATAACTTGAAACTTATAGGATATGTACAAAAACTTCTACTTAAAGCCAAAGTTCACCTGAAGAAAAGCAGGATGGAGGTGTCTCTCTTAGGTGCAGAACAGTCCTACGATGCAGTTTCATAAAAGTTATTCCTGTCCTAGGCTGCATATGCAGACAGAAAAGGGAAGTGATTGCCTTGTTCTACCTAAATGTTTTGGAACTTAACCTGTTGTACTTTATCAGTGCTGGGCATCAGACCTCAGGAGGCAAGTATCAAACCTGAGTATATGCA
This sequence comes from Leucopleurus acutus, assembly GCF_964270905.1. Classification (NCBI taxonomy): domain Eukaryota; kingdom Metazoa; phylum Chordata; class Mammalia; order Artiodactyla; family Delphinidae; genus Leucopleurus; species Leucopleurus acutus. Next base: position 111,601,271 of record NC_139147.1, read on the forward strand.
AATGAGAATGGCTATGGTGGTAGGTAAAACCCAAGCTGTTTCACACTATAAATGTCTGAAGGAAATGGGGATGCTTAAGTGGGAATGAGGGAGCATGATACCATAGATGTGGAATTGGACTTCCTTCATTATGCTCTAGTAGTGGACAAAACTAGGGCTCAAAGGTGGATGCTAATGGGTGGATTCCAGTTCAACAGAAGGTAAAACTTTTAAATGATTTGATATAACTGAATAGGGCAACTCAAGGAGATCAAGCAAATATTAGAGTCAAAATGGTGGAGACGATGGTACTGAAGCGTCACATCAAATAAGGTTATGGATTAGATCACTAGGTTTGAAACTGGGCTCTCTGGAGTATTCAGGTTCAGGGTGTACCTTTGGAGGTGGTAGAGGGTGGGAGATGTTGGCTAGGTAGATGCCTCGGGCTCATATTCCACTTTATTTGGATTTTGACTCCTCATAAGATTATTTTTTCTAAGCTAAAGTTTCCATGGGTGAAAAAAGAAAGAAAGAAAGGAGAAGAAAATGATTAGATGATGGTTTATGTCTTTCTAACTTAGGGCTCCACATTGTTGCAACAAAGGAGATACGTTAGAAGTGTGAAAAATATACCTCTTTAGAGAGTTTGAGGAAATTACATCTTCAAGTTTGTGCACCCAACATACACACAACACCTTTCTCTCTCTCTCTCTCTCTCTCTCTCTCTGTCTCACACACACACACACACACACACACCCCTACACGTGAAAGTATGCATTTTAAGAGCCCTCATCACTCAGTGCTGAGCTATTTTCTTTGCTGATTTATCACATATATCCAACACTTCTGACTATGATCCTCCTGCTTGTTTTAAAAAAATAGTAAAAAATTTCCTCTTGTAGTACAAACATCTAAATGAACTATATATAAAATTAAGCTAAATATCAAACACCCAGTTATCCCTCCAGGATAGTCAAGAGAGCTGGTTTCCTCCAATCATCAGTCTAGTTCCAGGTCACCAGATGTTGAGTTAACCCAAGGAGGGACTTAGATGAATCCGAAGCTCAGAGTAAATTCTTTTAGGTCAAGACAGTATATGGATATGTGTTTCTGCCTTTAAAGCTAAATACCACATTAAATTATATCTGTTGTAACATTGTCTGTAATTCAATAACAAAAGAAATAAATGCTTATTCAGCAGGATTATCAAAAATACAATCAATCACATGGAAAGTATATCAGTACCTAAATGCACATGCTTTCAGCAAATACTTATTGAACGCCTTCCATGTGCCAGGCACGGTTCTAGGCCTGAGGGACAAAACAGCAAACCCTGACCTTGTGAAGGTTCTATTCTAGTAGACAGTTTACAAATAAACATGTCAGGTGGTGACAAGTGGTGTTAAGAAAGATGAAGCAGGGTCACTGGGTACAGAACAGTGGGGGCTGCTATTTTCTATAGATGTAGGAAAATGTAAGGTCAACGTGTGACTGCAAAAGAGTGCCTGAATCAGGATGCTTGTATAGAAACAATAGGCGGCCTGTTTTCCTAATGCTCATGCTTCAAAGGCTTTGTGTAGAGCAAGTCAACTGCCTGCTTTAGCAGCTCTCTTCCTTCGCTGTGCATCTTTTCCTTTGTGGTTTGTGTGGTTTACTTTTGACTTCCTCAAGATGTCCAGGTTCTGCAGGATTGTGTTACCTGCAACTCCCGCCCCCCCCCCCCAATGATTGAGCTTTTGCTAAAAATAGTTCTAAAATGGTTTCACTGCTATTCTTTTTAGCCCACAAACATGCTTTTTCTTCAAAATTATTTTCCAGTTTATATACATGTTTCTACTTAAGAACATTCACTCCCATATTTTCATTTTTTTATAAACATATTAACTGTGTCACTGACATATATGACCTTATTTATCTTTTCTTTCTCTGCATGATAACATAGTAATGAAAAGATAAAAACAGCATATGCCTCCTCAAGAAAGGACTGGAGATAAAATTTGTTTTTTTCTCATATTTTAACTAATTTTTTAAAAGGATAAATTCCAGAAATGCTCTGCTTACCATAGGAAAAAATGCATTAGTTTAGATGTTTCAATTAATCTCTTCAAACAAACATTACATTGTGTTGATTACAAAATTATCTACAGAATGATTATGTCATTGGGTAAAATTGCATAAGTATAAAAACAAGCTGTATAAAAACATCACTTAAATTATAAAATAGATTGTATTAGATTTGTATTAGACTGTGGGATGGATACCAAAGTTCATATATAACTTTTCCACTTTTTGAGTAAGCCTGTAATAACCTCTCCCCTTACCCCATCTTGTTAAATGCTTTTGACTATGGTGTCTCTACCCTGCAAGCAAACATCTGTTATTTTCATTTTTAAACATCTGGAAAAGGTGAAGGGACAAAGTGATGACATGGGAGCCTTTTCTTAGGAGTTAGAGGAAATTTGAAAATATTTTAAAGCATGATCCAGGAATTTTTACACAGAGTGGATTTAAAGATCCCATTCAGTTATATAATTTATGTCTTATAAAAAGTTTTTTGTTGTTAGCTTATTACTGATACTTAAACATTTCATGATTCCAGATTCATTCTTCTGCATTATTATGAAAATATCTTTTGAAGGTTAACATATCAAACTCTCTATATATCTGTAATAAATAATTATAATTTGTACTGTGCACTCACAAATAACCCTTTAATATCTCTAATTTTGAATCAGTTGACTTTGACCTTTATTATAACAACTGAATTTGGCGGCAGGAAGCAGGTTGGCATAGAAAAAAGAATTATTAGGTTAAAAGCCACTTGAGGAGGTAACATATTGCAATGAAAGAGCTCTGAAAAAAATAGATAAAATAAGACCTTCGGATTAGGCCTGGCAGTGTCATTAAGGTGATTCACTGTCATTTCAGGCAATTCAGCAAAGGCCTCTGGAGCACAGTATCTCATGGGTGTCAATCCATGATGACAGCTGTGAATGCCTCAGAGACCAAGCAAGCGGGTTACACAAAAGTGGTGGGGACTCTGGTGAACTTGGAGACACGGGGCCTTCCTAAAGGCATTAATTTCAAAATTTTGAAACCTGGTGATACCTGTAGTATCCCTTTTAACTCTAATACTCTGTGCTTTTGTATTGGGTTCACAAATAAAATCAACATGTGTTTGTTAGACATCTAATGTGTAAAACCTTGTTACGGCTTGAGAGGGACAGCATAAATCTATGAGTAATGGTTTCTGCCTTTGAAGTGAGGCTAGTTATTCAAGGGACAGGGACAACACACTAATTATTTAACAAGAAATAGCTGTGTCTCCTTTCAAAAACCATGGGTGTGTGTTACCAAGTGCTGGAGGCATTTTAGGAATGGAAATACCCTCTAGCAGGAGGGGCTGAAGAAAGACTTCCCTGAAGAGATGAAGTCCAAGTCCAAGATTCAGGTGTAGGATCTACACTAGGACAGGATGGGGCGACTTCACAAGCCAGGAGTTTAACTTCCGGGAGACCTGCTGTAAGCAGTATTAAGGAGTCTGGCTTTTTTGTTTCTTGGTTTTTGATAGTGGTGGATTCTTGTGTGGAAAATTAGTAGTAAAATTGTCACTGAGACTCTTCAGAGTGTTTTTGATATATTCTGATATCAGCCAAACATTTGGTTGTGGTATATACATTTCAATGTTGAAGCTGAGAGCTTTTGCACAGATTTACTTAGTGAATAAATACATTCATTTGGTCACAACAAAAAAAAATTTATCACCATTGTATTTACATTTTTATCCCACTAAGCATCTGTTTTCTCTACATTGTTGGCTCTAGTTATAATCTTTCTTTCTTCAGCAAAACATCTTTCACTATTGTCTCTAAATGCCTAGAAATGTAGGATGATCAAAGTAAGATGTGTCCAGATAGATGATCTAATAATGACTAACACTGGTATTCTGCTTTTAAATTTACAAGTGTTTTCACATGCGTTTTAAACATTTATTTCTTTAAAGAATTCCATAGTGTATATTGTATTTTTCTTTGTATTACAATAAAAGAAGATTCAAAAAAGTTATGATTAATACAGTCATAGCACACAGTAGGACTGCTATAGAAACCATTACAGTTAGACCTGGAAGATGGCATGGTCCGTACCTCTCATGTCATTCATTTATTCACTTAGTACTTATTGAGTACCTCCAACTTTCCAGACAGTGTTCTAAGTTACAAGCACACAGTAGTAAACAAGACAGACAAGGTTACTATTGCTTTCTGCATTCTATAAAGGAAATTTGCCCATAGTTTACCCATCTAGGACCCAGATCTTTGGATTTCCAAGTTGTGTTTTTTCCACGGTCCTGACTGTAACCACACATTCGGTTGAATATTTGTAATGCTAGCTCAGGAATCCATCCTGATCCAGGGCAGATAAAATAAATGTTCTGAGAGTAAGGTGAGATCTCCAAAATATGTGTTGAATATAAGTAAAATTGCCAAGATGTTTATGACAGGGATATATGCTCAGGGCAACTCTAGCCACCAAGAATGGATCTTATTTTGCTTTCATGTTTGTTGTGTGGCCAGAGATATACTCAGATGCATTTTGCTCTTCGCTGGCCTCCCATCATGTTATACCTCTCTCTAATTTGGGAGCCCTGTGTTGTTGAAAGATATAATGCCAGAAGAAAGAGGACTGTGAATTACGGTTAAGATGTAAGAAATAAAGGGGCCTTTTGTTTATATATATATATGTGTGTGTATGTGTGTGTACATATATATATGTGTGTGTACATATATATATATATATGTGTGTGTACATATATATATATATATATGTATGTATAAAACTATCTTTCACAACAGTGATTCTGGATACATCCTTGTCATCATTTCATTGCAATAATATAATGGGAAGCAAATATTATTCAAATGTAAATGACAAAATCATCTTAAATATAACTAAGACTCACGTAGGGATTATTTCTACTGAATAAGCATGTAGAAGAGACACTTTATTACTTCAGTTACTCTAGCAAGATCACACCCGGTGCTAGATGCATGGTTCAAGAACCACGGTGCATTAGTATAGCAGTTAGGTTATTAATCATGGATGTCAAGTCCTTTCTGCTAATTAACCTTAATTGAGCTCTCTGTTACGGAAGCACCGTTTCCCATGAAGCAACTAACCAATGATAGCAAAACAACAGAACATGGTAAAACCCAGGATTAACACTACTTCCTGTACTTGAATACCAATGCCTAGTGCATTTTGCTGTAATACAAAATCTTAAGTCTTCTATCAAAGTTTAAAAATTACATTGAGTAAAAATTGGTAGAATATACATAAAATTTGCATAAGGAAATGATTTAGGAAAGCATTTTTGACACAACTTATATGTCTGCATTTTATATTTTAAAGCAATTAGAATGTACCATTTATAATAAAAATAAGAATTTTTAGAGATGCAAAGATTAAAATCTCAAATTATCCATTAGTTAATGTGACTGTGAACTTAGTCATGCTTGAAACTAAATCTTTATTTCATTTGTGTTCAGTACTGTTTTCAATAGTACCACAAAATGTCCATTAGAATCGAATTCTGCTGCAATAGGCAGCTTTATTAATCTGCCTGGAGAAATGCAGTGCAATTAATTCTAAATTTGATAACCAGCAAGCACTTCAGATGTTCAATAGGTTATTTATTAAAAATAAAATCAAAAAGAAATAAGCTTTACTGCCAATGAACAGAATGCTTAGATTTAAAAATGGCCAGAAGGCTACTGGTATTAATAAGCTTTGTCAAATTCATTTTCAGACATGCATGGAGGAGTCTGTACTATTTTTTGTTCATGTCACAGTGTCTGTCAAGAGAAGAGCTCAGATACCTTGGGGAAAGCTTTCTGATGTGCAAGTATTTGAAAGTAAAAAGGCAAAGACAGACATTTAGCTGATTCATGAGGGAATGGAAAACCATGAAGAATCTTGAGAAAAATTAAAGCAGTAACAACGGAAGTGTTAGGAAAAGGGTTTAGCCACTGATATAAATTTGGGCAAGAACAACAAATACAAACATTGGTGATAAAAGTACTAGAAACTCAACCTAAAATCAGCATGAATAAGAATTTACATAGCATGAATGAAGCAACCCAGGTCATGAGTGAACGTGTCTCACGAACCATTTATTTATGCTATATTTGGAGATAAAATTTAAACATCAGACAAGTGGCCCAATTTCATTACATAGTAATGCATATTGTCAGCAACATTTGACCATAGGGACTTAATGGAATATAATAGAATACTCCACTAGGCACCTAAAACTTGGGTTCAAATAATAGTTCTGCCAGGTAACAAGTGTGTAACTATGGACTAATTACTTGAGAGCCTGTTCTTCACTGGCACTATCCAGTAGATCTTTCTGAGATGATATAAGTGTTCTACATCTGTGCTGTTCAGTAAGATAACCACTAGCTACATGTGTCTATTGAGCCCTTGATATCTGGCTAGTACAACTGAGGAACTGGATTTTTAAGTTTAGTTATTGTAATTAATTTAAATAGCCATATGTGGCTAGTGTCTACTAAATTGGACAGTACAGTACAGCCTCATGTGATTTCTTCTTCTATGAAACAGCAGTAGTAATAGATCTGATTCAGTTATGATGCTTTCAGTTGCAAGGGAGATAAAACTCAGCCCAAAAATTAAACAATAAAGGAAATGTATTGGCTTATTTTAACTGAAAAGTCCAGAAGTGGGAAGTGTTGGGCAGAGTTCAATCAGGGCCTCTCACTCTATTTTTTCCCCAACACTCTTGCTTCCCATTTGTTTTGGTGTTTATGCTCTGCCCTTATGCTGGTTTCCCTGATGGTCACAGTCTGCCTGCTGGAAGTAACAGGAGTTATGTACTTCTCATTCATATCTAGTAGGAGAGTGAGAGAAAGAGTGTTGCCTCCCACATCCACTTAAAAGGGCTAAGCTTTGCTCTGAGAAAATCAACCTGAAACAAATGAGTATAGCCAGGAGAAGGCTGTGTATTGCTTGGCTTGTACCTGGTTTCCTGCCCATCCCCTAACTAATTACTTTGGCAAGTGAAAGGAGATTTTTTGATGAATGTTGAAACTAGGGTTGAATTGGGGGAAATGGTGTTTTCTCAAAGAAAATCTGGAAGCTATTCAGAAGAGAAAAATGCAGAGTGAATGCTGGGTAGGTAACTGATCATTTTCATACCATTTTAATGTAGTCGCTGACATACATTGATAAAGCACTTAACTGTCTGATATATTATATCCCTTCTTGTTCACATACCCCACCCTTTCCATCCATATACCCTGGGCAACTATCTTAACCCTCTGGCATCTTAGTTTTCTCATGTGGGGATACATGACTGTTAAGGTTTTTTCTACCACTCAAAGTCTGTTAATGATGCCTACTACTGACATTATGTAACCTCAGAGCATTGGAATAGGTGTGTCAAAGGAGAGTTAATTGCATTGGAGGGCAGCGGATGACTACAGCTAACAAAATACCATTGGGTCCTCTGTAACCACTTTGTGGAAGTGGCCCAGGCATCAGTCTTTCAGCAAATAGAGGAAAGATGATACACTGTGCCTGTTTCTCAGTTCCAGCTTCCCCTGGACCCAGTTCTATTACTACTACTCTCAAGCAGGTGAACAAATAATAAGAACCAATGATATCTAGCCTTTGGCTCAGTGACATGAAAGACTGATTTGAGGCCTACCCCTGAAAATTGAAATTTAATTTTGCTAGGCTGGGATTCAGGCATCTCTATTTTCTTAAAAAGTGATTTTAATGTGTAGCTATGGTTGAGAAGCACTATTCAAGTGATTTTCAGATAAACAGGAAGTGGAATCAGGAGCCTATACCACACTGTTTGGTGTCAAGTAGCAGGCCAATTAAATGATGTGAAGATAAGATAGCAAAATAACCAATGTTAGAACTATGCAAAATTTCTTCAGCAAAAAGACGAAGAGCACAAAAATAAATACATATTTTTAAAATCTGGAGACAAAACACTTATAACTTTCTCACTCTCAAGAAAAATTTAAAATACCATGAATTCTATAAACCATACAGATTAGATGATATTTCGTTAGCAGAGCTAAAGTAAGAAATTATAGAGGAAAACAAAGCCATAACGGACCTTAAAACCAAATTAGAAGTAAAAGAGAGCAGATCTGGCAGAAAATCAAGTCAGTAACATGCAAGAAGTGTTTAAAAAGAACAGCGGTGGAGAAAACAGAGGAAAAGCACCACAACATTATTAGAAAAAAAGCAGCACCAAAAGTTATTAGAAGAGACGAGATTAGAAGAACAAACAATGCAAATCCATGTACATGGAGGGAACAGAACACATTGAAGGAACAAATTACATTAGTTACTATAGAAGGTGTGTTTCATGAAATGAAAGAAAGCATGAATCTTCAGGTTTAATGGGCCCAAAATGTGCCAGAAAAAAATGATTTAAAAATTGTGAATAATGAGTCATATACTTGTGAATTTATTGTATTTTGAGGATAACCAAAAAAGGTACATGTACCTGTTCTATTTCCATTTGCCTAGGCTGATATCTTGTAACAAATAGATATTTGATGAATATTTGTTGAATAAACAAGAAAACATTTTCTATTAATAAAATCACTTAGGCTGAACTATTAGATTACTAAAGAATTGTGAATTTTCTACTTTTGTAGAGGTCATCTGTAAAATGATCTAGAAATTTTACTCCCACGTTTATAGTAAGAGCTACATTTTCAAATAGTATATGTTCATATGCACTTAGTATGCTAGCTTCATGTATATGCACTTTTTTTAAACATTAAAGATATAATTGTCTAAAGAAAGAAAACAAAAAATACATAATTATGATTTAAATAAGTCCTATAATCAAGAAAGAAGAAATAAAGAGGATATTCTGCACAATTATTTCCTGATTATGCTAACAAGTATCTCCACTTTATTAACAATATAAAGGAATTGCAATTATATTTATCACTTAATTTTTAGAAATTTTTTCCAATTCACCACATTGACTACTCTGCCATCCTTATGTATGTATATCTTGTGTGCTTTTTCAAACATCCTGAATAATTCATTTTATTTTCACCATTTCTTGTTTCTTCTGTATAGACTTTAGTCTGATCTCATAGGTTTTGATGTGGAATATTTTTACGAGACATTATTTGCAAAAGCAAAATTTGACTCAATAATTGTTTAGGGGAGAGTTTTAAAAAATTCCAAATGGTTGTTTTTATCCCCTTTACTTTCTTTATTCTCACATGTTTTGCTTTATGGTCTGAGAATAAGGTCTCTATTTATGTCAACTGCAAGTAATAGAAGAGCTGATAGAAAGTAGCTTAATAACAATTTTTAATCTCACTTAAGAAGTTCAGAAGTAGAGATTGCCAAGTTGGTTCTGCAGTTCAGTGATATCATCAAGTACAAAGACTCTTCTCTTTATGTTTTGTCCAAATCCTTGTATTGGCAGTGTTTATCCTCATGGACCCAAGACAACTGGATTACATCAATGCCAAGTATCATTTTATCTCAAGACAATGTCTGAAAGAAATAAGGGAGAAAAAAGGGTTCTTCCCAAAAGTCTCACATCAGGGATAAAATTATTTCCTAGAAGCCCTGAATGTATCTTCCCTCTGACCTCACACACCTAATAATTACTAGCAATTAGAAATCAAATTGTTGTCTTTAACTTAGACCCATCATGGTTCATACTACTTTGTTAAAGATGCTCAAATTGACTTTCTGTTAGCCAGAAAAAAGAGTGGATTATTGCTGGGTGGGTGGACAACAAACAATATCTGCCTTACAAATATTAAATATGATGGGCACCTTCAAGATGGTGGAGGAGTAAGATGTGGAGATCACCTTCCTGCCCACAAATACATCAAAAGTACATCTACATGCGGAACAACTCCTACAGAACACGTATTGAATGCTGGCAGAAGACCTCAGACTTCCCAAAAGGGTCTTGATGCTCTGGCCAGGTGTCAGGACTGAGCCTCTGAGGTGGGAGAGCCAAGTTCAGGACATTGGTCCACCAGAAGCCTCCCAGCCCCACGTAATATCAAATGGCAAAAGCTCTCACAGAGAGCTCCATCTCAATGCTAAGAGCCAGTTCCACTCAATGGCCAGCAAGCTACAGTGCTGGACACCCTATGCCAAACAACTAGCAAGACAGGAACACAACCCCACCCATTAGCAGAGAGGCTGCCTAAAATCATAATAAGTTAACAGACACCCCAAAACATACTGCTGGAGGTGGTCCTGCAAACCAAAAAGAATAAATCCAGCCTCATCCACCAAAACACAGGCACTAGTCCCCTCTACCAGGAAGCCTACACAACCCACTGAACCAACCTTAGCCACTGGGAGCAGACACCAAAAACAATGGAAACTATGAACCTGTAGCCTGCAAAACGGAGAGCCCAAAGACAGTAAGATAAGCAAAATGAGAAGACAGAGTAATAAGCAGCAGATGAAGAGGCAAGGTAAAAACCCATCAGAACAAACAAAGGAAGAGGAAATAGGCAGTCTACCTGAAAAAGAATTCAGAGTAATGACAGTAAACATGATCCAAAATCTTGGAAATAGAATGGAGAAAATACAAGAAAGGTTTAACAAGGACCTAGAAGAATTAAAGAGAAAACAAACAATGATGAACAACACAATAAATGAAATTAACAATTCTCTAGAAGGAATCAATAGCAAAATAACTGAGGCAGAAGAAAAGATAAGTGACTTGGAAGATAAAACATTGGAAATAACTACCGTAGAGCAGAATAAAGAAAAAAGAATGAAAAGAATTGAGGACAGTCTCAGAGACATCTGGTACAACATTAAACGCACCAACATTTGGATTGTAGGAGTCCCAGAAGAATACGAGAAAAAAAAAAGGGATTGAGAAAATATTTGAAGAAATTATAGTTGAAAACTTCCCGAATATGGGAAAGGAAATAATCAAATCCAGCAAGTGCAGAGAGTCCCATACAGGATAAATCCAAGGAGAAACACACTGAGATACATAGTAATCAAACTATCAAAAACTAAATACAAAGAAAAAATATTAAAAGCAGCAAGGGAAAAGCAACAAATAACAAACAAAAGAATCTCCATAAGGTTAACAGCTGATCTTTCACCAGAAACTCTGCAGGCCAGAAGGGAGTGGCAGGACATATTTAAAGTGATGAAAGGGAAAAACCTACAACCAAGATTACTCTACCCAGCAAGGATCTCATTCAGATTTGACAGAGAAATTAAAACCATTACAGTAAACAAACCTAAGAGAATTCAGCACCACCAAACCAGCGCTACAACAAATGCTAAAGGAACTTCTCGAGGCACGAAACACTAAGCGAAGGAAAAGACTCACAATAACCAACCCAAAACAATTTAAAAATATAGTAATAGGAATATACGTATTGATAACTACATTAAATGTAAATGGATTAAGTGCTCCAACCAAAGACATAGATTGGCTGAATGGATACAAAAACAAGACCCATCTATATGCTATCTACAAGAGACCCACATCAGACCTAGCTAGAGACACATGAAGACTGAAAGTGAGGGGATGGAAAAAGATATTCCATGCAAATGGAAATCAAAAGAAAACTGGAGTAACAATTCTTATATCAGACAAAATAGACTTTAAAATAAAGACTATTCCAAGAGACAAAGAAGGACACTACATAATGATCAAGGGATCAATCCGAGAAGGAGATATAACAACTGTAAATATTTATGCACCCAACATAGGAGCACCTCAATACATAAGGAAAATGCTAACAGCCATAAAAGGAGAAATTGACAGTAACACAATCATAGTAGGGGACTTTAACACCCCACTTTCACCAATGAACAGATCATCCAAAATGAAAAAAAATAAGGAAACACAAGCTTTATTTTATTTTTTTTAACATCTTCATTGGAGTATAATTGCTTTACAATGGTGTGTTAGTTTCTGCTTTATAACAAAGTGGATCAGCTATACATTTGCATATATCCCCATATCTCCTCTCTCTTGTGTCTCCCTCCCACCCTCCCTATCCCACCCCTCTAGGTGGTCACAAAGCACTGAGCTGATCTCCCTGTGCTATGCGGCTGCTTCCCACTAGCTTTCTGTTTTCCATTTGGTAGTATATATAAGTCCATGCCACTCTCTAACTTCATCCCAGCTTACCCTTCCCCCTCTCCGTGTCCTGAAGTCCATTCTATACGTCTGTGTCTTTATTCCTGTCCTGTCCCTAGGTTCTTCATAACCATTTTTTAATTTTTTTAGATTCCATATATATGTGTTAGCATACGGTATTTGTTTTTCTCTTTCGGACTTACTTGCCTCTGTATGACAGATTCTAGGTCCATCCACCCCACTAAAAATAACTCAATTTCATTTCTTTTATGGCTGAGTAATATTCCATTGTATATACATGTCACATCTTCTTTATCCATTCATCTGTCAATGCACACTTAGGTTGCTTCCATGTCCTGGCTATTGTAAATAGAGCTGCGATGAACATTGCGCTACATGACTCTTTTTGAATTATGGTTTTCTCAGGGTATATGCCCAGTAGTGGGATTTCTGGGTCGTATGATAGTTCTATTTTCAGATTTTTAAGGAACCTCCATACTGTTCTCCATAGTGGCTGTATCAATTTACATTCCCACCAACAGTGCAAGAGGGTTCCCTTTTCTCCACACCCACTCCAGAATTTATTGCTTGTAGATTTTTTTTTTGCAGTACACGGGCCTCTCACTGCTGTGGCCTCTCCCGCTGCGGAGCACAGGCTCCGGACGTGCAGGCTCAGTGGCCATGGCTCACGGGCCCAGCCGCTCTGTGGCATGTGGGATCTTCCCGGACCGGGCCACGAACCCGTGTCCCCTGCATCGGCAGGCGGACTCTCAACCACTGCGCCACCAGGGAAGCCCCACTTGTAGATTTTTTGATGATGGCCATTCCGACTGCTGTGAGGTGACACCTCATTGTAGTTTTGATTTGCATTTCTCTAATGATTAGTGATGTTGAGCATCCTTTCATGTGTTTGTTGGCCATCTGTATATCTTCTTTGGAGAAATGTCTATTTTGGGCTTCTGCCCATTTTTGGGCTGGGTTGTTTGTTTTTGTGATATTGAGCTGCATGAGCTGCTTGTAAAGTGTGGGGCTTATTCCTTTGTTAGTTGCTTCATTTGCAAATATTTTCTCCCATTCTGAGGGTTGTCTTTTCATCTTGTTTATGGTTTCCTTTGCTCTGCAAAAGCTTTTAAGTTTCATTAGGTCCCATTTGTATATTTCTGTTTTTATTTCCATTTCTCTAGGAGGTGGGTCAAAAAGGATCTTGCTGGGCATCCCTGGTGGCCCAGTGGTTGAGAGTCCGCCTGCCGATGCAGGGGACACGGGTTCGTGCCTCGGTCTGGGAGGATCCCACATGCCGCGGAGTGGCTGGGCCCGTGAGCCATGGCCGCTGGGCCTGCGTGTCCGGAGCCTGTGCTCTGCAACGATAGGGGCCACAGCAGTGAGAGGCCGGCATACTGCCAAAAAAAAAAAAAAAAAAAAAAAAAAGGATCTTGCTGTGATTTATGTCATAGAGTGTTCTGCCTGTGTTTTCCTCTAAGAGTTTTACAGTGTCTGGGCTTACATTCAGGACTTTAATCCATTTTGAGTTTGTGTGTATGGTGTTAGGGAGTATTCTAATTTCATTCTTCTACATGTAGTTGTCCAGTTTTCCCTGCAAAACTTAAGAGACTGTCTTTTCTCCATTGCATATTCTTGCCTCCTTTATCAAAGATAAGGTGACCATGTGTGTGTGGGTTTATCTTTGGGTTTCTATCGTATTCCATTGGTCTATATTTCTGTTTTTGTGCCAGTACCGTACTCTTTTCATTACTGTAGCTTTGTAGTAGAGTAGCTTTGTAGTAGAGTCTAAACTCAGGGAGCCTGATTCCTCCAGCTCCGTTTTTCTTCCTCAAGATTGTTTTGGCTATTTGGGGTCTTTTATATTTCCATACAAACTGTGAAATTTTTATGTTCTAGTTCTGTGAAAAATGCCATTTGTAGTTTGATAGGGATTGCACTGAATCTATAGATTGCTTTGGGTAGTATAGTCATTTTCACAATGTTGATTCTTCCAATCCAAGAACATGGTATACCTCTCCATCTGTTTGTATCATCTTTAATTTCTTTCATCAGTGTCCTATAGTTTTCTGCATACAGGTCTTTTGTCTCCTTAGGTAGATTTATTCCTAGATATTTTATTCTTTTTGTTGCAATGGTAAATGTGAGTATTTCCTTAATTTCTCTTTCAGATTTTTCATCATTAGTGTATAAGAATGCAAGAGATTTCTGTGCATTAATTTTGTATCCTGCTACTTTACCAAATTCATTGATTAGCTATTGTAGTTTTCTGGTAGTGTCTTTAGGATTCTCTATGTATAGTATCATCTGCAAACACTGACAGCTTTACTTCTTTTCCAATTTGAATTACTTTTATTTCTTTTTCTTCTCTGATTACTGATTACAAAACTATGTTGAATAATAGTGGTGAGAGTGGGCAACCTTGTCTTATTTCTGAACTGGGTGGAAATGGTTTCAGGTTTTACAATTGAGCATGATGTTGTCTGTGGGTTTGTCATATATGGCCTTTATTATGTTGAGGTAAGACCCCTCTATGCCTACTTTCTCGAGGGTTTTTATCATAAATCGGTGTTGAATTTTGTCGAAAGCTTTTTCTGCATCTGTTGAGATGATCATATGGTTTTTCTCCTTCAGTTGGTTAATATGTTTTATCACATTGATTGATTTGTGTATATTGAAGAATGCTTGCTTTACGTGACTAATACCCACTTGATCATAGTGTATGATCCTTTTAATGTGCTGTTGGCTTCCGTTTGCTAGTATTTTGTTGAGGATTTTTGCATCTATGTTCATCAGTGATATTGGCCTGTACTTTTCTTTCTTTGTGACATCCTTGTCTGGTTTTGGTATCAGAGTGATGGTGGCCTTGTAGAATGAGTATGGGAGTGATCCTCCCTCTGCTATATTTTGGAAGAGTTTGAGAAGGATAGGTGTCAGCTCTTCTCTAAATGTTTGATAGAATTCGCCTGTGAAGCCATCTGGTCCTGGGCTTTTGTTTGTTGGAAGATTTTTAATCACAGTTTCAATTTCAGTGCTTGTCATTGGTCTGTTCCTATTTTTATTTCTTCCTGGTTCAGTCTCTGAAGATTGTGCTTTTTTAAGAATTTGTCCATTTCTTCCAGGTTGTCCATTTTATTGGCATATAGTTGCTTGCAGTAATCTCTCATTATCCTTTGTATTTCTCCAGTGTCAGTTGTTACTTCTTCTTTTTCATTTCTAATTCTATTGATTTGAGTCTTCTTCCTTTTTTTCTTGATAAGTCTGGCTAATGGTTTATCAATTTTGTTTATCTTCTCAAAAAACCAGCTTTTAGTTTTATTGATCTTTGCTATTGTTTCTTTTATTTCTTTTTCATTTATTTCTGATCTGATCTTTTTGATTTCTTTCCTTCTGCTAACTTTGGGGTTTTTTGGTTCTTCTTTCTCTAATTGCTTTAGGTGTAAGGTTATGTTGTTTATTTGAGATGTTTCTTGTTTCTTAAGGTAGGCTTGTATAGCTATAAACTTCCCTCTTAGAACTGCTTTTTCTGCATCCCATAGGGTTTGGGTAGTCGTGTTTTCATTTTCCTTTGTTTCTAGGTATTTTTTGATATCCTCTTTGATTTCTTCAGTGATCTCTTGATTATTTAGTAGTGTATTGTTTAGCCGCCATGTGATTGTATTTTTACAGATTTTTTCCCATAATTGATACATAGTCTGATAGTATTGTGGTCAGAAAAGAAATTTGATGCGATTTTAATTTTCTAAAATTTACCAAGGCTTGATATGTGACCCAAGGTTTGATCTCTTCTGGAGAATGTTCCATGAGCACTTGAGAAGAAAGTGTATTCTGTTGTTTTTGGATGGAATGCCCTATAAATATCAATTAAGTCCATCTTGTTTAATGTATCATTTAAAACTTGTGTTTCCTTATTTTATTTCATTTTGGATGATCTGTCCATTGGTGAAAGTGGGGTGTTAAAGTTCCCTACTATGGTTGTGTTACTGTCGATTTCCCCTTTTATGGCTGTTAGCATTTGCCTTATGTATTGTGGTGCTCCTATGTTGGGTGCATAAATATGTACAATTGCTATATCTTCTTCTTGAATGAATCCCTTGATCATTATGTAGTGTCTGTCTCTTTTTATAGTCTTTATTTTAAAGTTTATTTTGTCTGAGAATTGCTACTCCAGCTTTCTTGTGATTTCCATTTGCATGGGATATCTTTTTCCATCCCCTCACTTTCAGTCTGTATGTGTCCCTAGGTCTGAAGTGGGTCTTTTCTAGACAGTGTATTTACGGGTCTTGTTTTTGTATCCACTCAGCCAGTGTATGTCTTTTGGTGGGAGCATTTAATCCATTTACATTTAAGGTAGTTATCAGTATGTATGTTCCTATTACCATTTTCTTAATTGTTTGGGGTTTGTTATTGTAGGTCTTTTCCTTCTCTTGTGTTTCCTGCCTAGAGAAGTTCCTTTAGCATTTGTTGTAAAACTGGTTTGGTGCTACTGAATTCTCTTAGCTTTGGCTTGTCTGTAAAGCTTTTAATTTCTGTGTCGAATTTTAATTTCTGTGTCCTTGATGGGTAGAGTAATCTTCATTGTAGGTTTTTCCCTTTCATCACTTTAAATATGTCCTGCCAGTCCCTTCTGGCTTGTAGAGTTTCTGCTGAAAGATCAGCTGTTAACCTTATGGGGATTCCCTTGTATGTAATTTGCTGTTTTCCCTTGCTGCTTTTAATATTTTTTCTTTGTATTTAATTTTTGATAGTTTGATTAATATGTGTCTTGTCATGTTTCTCCTTGGATTTATCCTGTATGGGGCTGTCTGTGTTTCCTGGACTTGATTAACTGTTTTCTTTCCCATATTAGGGAACTTTTCAACTATAATCTCTTCAAATATTTTCTCAATCCATTTCTTTTTCTCTTCTTCTTTTGGGACCAACCTCGAATGTTGGTGTGTTTAATGTTGTCCCAGAGGTCTGTGAGACTGTCCTCAATTCTTTTCATCCTTTTTCCTTTAGTCTGCGGTAGTTATTTCCACTATTTTATCTTCCAGGTCACTTATCCGTTCTTCTGCCTCAGTTATTCTGCTATTGATTCCTTCTAGAGAATTGTTAATTTCATTTATTGTGTTTTTCATCATTGTTTATTTGCTCTTTAGTTCTTTTAGGTCCTTGTTAGACGTTTCTTGTATTTTCTCCATTCTGTTTCCAAGATTTTGGATCATCTGTACTATCATTACTCTGAATTCTTTTCCAGGTAGACTGCCTATTTCCTTTTCCTTTGTTTGGTCTGGTGAGTTTTTACGTTGCTTCTTTTTTGCTGTGTGTTTCTCTGTCTTCTCATTTTGCTTAGCTTACTGTTTTTGGGGTGTCCTTTTGCAGGCTGCAGGTTCATAGTTCCAGTTTTTTTTGGTGTCTGCCCCCAGTGAGTAAGGTTGGTTCAGTGGGTTGTGTAGTCTTCCTGGTGACGGGGACTAGTGCCTGTGTTCTGGTGGATGAAGCTGGATCTTGTCTTTCTGGTAGGCAGGACCATGTCCAGTGGTGTGATTTGGTGTCTCTGTGGCCTTATTATGGTTTTAGGCAGCCTCTCTGCTAATGGGTGGAGATGTGTTCCTGTTTTGCTAGTTGTTTGGCATAAGGTGTCCTGCACTGTTGCTTGCTGGTCATTGAATGGAGCTGGGTCTTAGCGTTGAGATGGAGATCTCCGGGAGAGCTTTCGGCGTTTTATATTTTGTGGAGCCAGGAGGTCTCTGGTGTACCAGTGTCCTGAACTCAGGTCTGCTACCTCAGAAACACAGGCCTGACACCCGGCTAGAGAACCAAGACCCTGTCAGCTACACAGCTCAGAAGAAAAAGGAGAAAAAAATAAAGAAATAAAGAAAAAAACAAAATAAAATAAAGTTACTAAAATAAAAAATAATTATTAAAAATTTAAAAATTAATAGGTAATTAAACAAAAAAGAACGAAAGGAAGAACAGAGAAACCAAACCAAAAAACAAATCCACCAGTGATAACAAGTGCTATAAACTATACTAAAAAACAAACAAACAAACAAAAAATGAACAGGCAGAACCCTAGGACAAATGGTAAAATTAAATCTGTACAGACAAAATCACACAAATAAGCGTACACATACACACTCACAAAAAGAGAAAAAGGAAAAATATATAGCTTTGCTCCCAAAGTCCACCTCCTCAATTTGGGATGATTCCTCCTCTATTCAGGTATTCCAGAGATGCAGGGTAGATTTTGGTGATTATGGTGATTTAATCTCCTGCTCCTGAGGCTGCTGGGAGAGATTTCCCTTTCTCTTCTTTGTTCGCACAACTCCTGGGGTTCAGCTTTGGATTTGGACTTGCCTCTGCATTTAGGTTGCCTGAGGGCATCTGTTCTTCACTCACACAGGACAGGGTTAAAGTGGCAGCAGATTAGGGGGCTCTTGCTCAGTCAGGCCAGGGGGAGGGAGAGGTATGGAATGCCAGGTGAGCCTTTGGTGGTAGAGGCCGGCATGACGTTGCAACAGCCTGAGGTGCGCTGTGTTCTCCTGGGGAAGTTGGACCTGGATCCCGGGGCCCGGGCAGCGGTGGGCTGCACAGGCTCCCGGGAGGGGAGGTGTGGTTAGTGACCTGTATTGCACACAGGCCTCCTGGTGGCTGCAGTAGCAGCCTTAGAGTTTCATGCCCGTCTCTTTTGTCTATGCTGATAGCTGCGGCTTTCGCCCATCTCTGCAGCTCATTAAGGCAGTGCTCTGAATCCCCTCTCCTTGCACACCCCGAAATAATGGTCTCTGGCCTCTTAGGCAGTTCCAGACGTTTTTCCGGACTCCTTCCCGGCTAGGTGTGGCCCATTAGCCCCTTTCAGGCTGTGTTCAGCTGCATAGAACAGGGAGATCAGGTTGGTGCTTTCTGTCCACCTAGAGTGGTGGGATAGGGAGGGTGGCAGGGAGACTCAAGAGGGAGGAGATATGGGGATATATGTATATATATGTAACTGATTCACTTTGTTATACAGCAGAAACTAACACACTATTGTAAAGCAATTATACTCCAATAAAGGTGTTAAAAATAAATAAATAAATAAATATGAGATATCTGGATGGATAGATTCTGAATGTCATATATAAAATCATATATATAATCTAATTATGTATTATATATAATTATGTATAATACATTATGTATTACATGTATTATACATCATAAATATATGTAAAATCTCATGAATGTTTTCAGACCCTCTTCAAATTAATTTTGATCTTTTGATCTCAATATGTGAAGAATTCAGAAAAAAGTATTTGTCTCTCTTTACGATTTTCTACTTGTATTGCCAGTTATTTTTATTTCATACGTTTCAGTGCTTTATGTGTTGCATAAGGCTTTATACATTGTGCAACATACATTTTATTTTAATGAAGAGACCTTTAGTTCATTTCACTCTTAATTCCGTTTTGATTTTTTTTGGTGTGATATAGCCATATAGCTTTGCTATTCCTTTAACTTTTCTGAGTTACTAAGTGTATGAATTTTGTTTCAGTTTTTTTTCTTTTTTCTTTTTTAACCTAATAAGTAGGTATCCCATTCACACTGACTCTGATGAGAAAATATTTGGTCTTAGTTTCATTACTGAGTTTTTGCTGTTTTCTTTTTATGGTACAGAAGTATTTCCTTTATACTCTCTTATATGAGCCATGTTTGCTAAGGTACACCTCACTGCTAGTAATTTGGAGTGTACTAATTCTATTAGTTGTTTTTGTACATCTTAATGACATGCTTCAATCTAATTTTCTCTGTTTATTGGCTTCAGAAGCAACAGTTAGTCTATTGATTCTCTCTATGGAAATTCAAAGTAGAAGCCATATTTTAGCAAATGATTCTCAAAAACTGGTGAGTGAATGAACAGCCACTCCCATGTACTTTTTCTGGGAGTGTAAATGTTCAAAGTCTTTTCGGAAGGCAGTTTGGCAGTTTATCAGCTGTTCATATGCCATGGCTCAATAATTCCACTTTTAAGAATCTAAAAGATTATAAAAGTGCAAAAAGATGTTTGTACAATGGTGATTCCATTATGAAGAACCTTGTGTGTCATGGAAAACAATATAGAAACATATAAATGCACACCCACTTGATGATAAATGTGTATATATATGTGTGTGTATACATCTGTTTGTGTAGTGCATGTACCTTGATAAAATATATATCTTAAGTAGAAAAAACATTTTGTGTTGAGATAGTTCTCTTTGAAATACAGTTTAAAAAATTGGAAAACATTAATAATCGTATGATTTCATTTGTTAAAATGCATACAAAAGCATGAACAGATCTTCCTCAAATTACAGTGGGGTTACATTCCAATAAACCCATCATAAGTTGAAAATATCATTAAGTGAAAAATGTATTTAATACACCTAACCTACCAAACATCATAGCTTAGTGTCACCTAATTTAAACAGGCTCAGAACACTTACATTAGCCCACAGTGAGGCAAAAATCATCTAACACAAAGCCTATTTTATAATAAAGTGTTGATCATCTTATTCAACTTATTTTTTTAATTTTTATTGGAGCATAGTTGATTTACAATGTTGTGTTAGTTTCTGCTATACCGCAAAGTAAAAGTTATACATATATCCACTGTTTTTTAGATTCTTTTCCATATAGATCATTGCAGAGTATTGAGTAGAGTTCCCTGTGCAGGTTCTTATTAGTTATCTATTTTATATATAGTAGTGTGTATATGTCAGTACCAATCTCCCAATTTATCCCTCCCCGCCCCCTTCCCCCTTGGTAACCGTTTGTTTTCTACATATGTGACTCTACTTCTATTTTGTAAATAAGTTCAGTTGTACCATTTTTGTTTAAATTCCACACATAAGCGATATCATATTTGTCTTTCTCTGTCTTCACACAGTATGACAATCTCTAGGTCCATCCATGTTGCTGCAAATGGCATTATTTCATTCTTTTTTATGGCTGAGTAATATTCCATTGTATATATGTACCACATCATCTTTATCCATTCACCTGTTGATGGACATTTAGGTTGCTTCCATGTCCTGGCTGTTGTAAATGGTGCTGCAATGAACACTGGTTTGCATGTATCTTTTCTAATTGGGAGTTTTCATTTTTTCCAGATATATACCCAGGAGTAGGGTTGCTCTATTTTTGGTTTTTTGAGAAATCTCTTTACCGTTTTCCATAGTGGCTGTATCAATTTACATTCCCACCAACAGTGTAGGAGGGTTCCCTTTTCTCCACACCCTCTCCAGCATTATTTGTAGACTTTTTGATGACAGCCATTCTGACGCCTGACAGCCATTCTGACAGGTGTGAGGTGATACCTCATTGTGGTTTCGATTTGCATTTCTCTAATAATTAGTGATGTTGAGCATGTTTTCATGTGCTTGTTGGCCATCTGTATGTCTTCTTTGGAGAAATGTCTATTTTGATCTTCCACCCATTTTTTGATTTGTTGTTTGTTTTTTTATATTGAGCTGTATGAGCTGTTTGTATATTTTGTAGGTTAATCCCTTGTCAGTTGCTTCCTTTGCAAATATTTTCTCCTCATGTAACTTATTGAATACTGTACTGAAAGTGAAAAACACAATGGTTATATGGGTACAGAATGGTTGTAAGTGTATCGGTTGTTCACCTTCCTGATGGCGTGGCTGGCTGGGAGATGTGGCTCAGCTCACTGCTCCTGCTCAGAATGAGAGAGGGTCGTACTGCATATAACATTCAAAATGTGAAGTACAGTTTCTCTTGAATATGTATTGCTTTCACACCATGGTAAAGTCGAAACATTGTTAAGTTGAACCATTGTAAGTTGGGGACTGTCTGTACAGTTATGTAAATGAATAGAGAACATTCTAGACACATACACTCAAAAGTTTTAGCCACCATTATTTTGGGGAAGAAGAGTAGATGTAAGAAGTAATAAGATGAAATCATCATATTTTATTCCATATTCTGTTTTAAATGTTTACAATGAGAATTGTAAGTGATTTAAAAAACCCATCTGGGGACTTCCCTGGTGACACAGGGGTTAAAACTCTTGAGCTCCCAATGCAGGGGGCCCAGGTTCGATCCCCGGTCAGGGAACTAGATCCCACATGCATGCCACAATTAACAGTTTGCATGCCACAACTAAGGAGCCCACCAGCTGCAGCTAAGGAGCCCGTCTGCCTAACTAAGACCCAGTGCAACCAGATAGATAGATAGATAGATAGATAGATAGATAGATAGATAGATAGATAGATGATAGATAGATAAAGACCAAGACAGAAACTCATTTTAAAAAAAAAACCCATCTGGAAAAAATAAACATTAAAAAATAGCCAAGAGAATTCTGAAAATGAAGAGCAATGGGATGGAGAAGATTTGCCCTAATAAATATTAAAGTAGTATGCTTGACAAAGAGGTCATTTTGAAAAAGATTTGATTACTCACACCGTATACCAAAGTAAATTTTAGATTCATCAAATAATTATAATAACAAAACCATAAAATCAGTAGAAGGAAATATTACTTGTTACTTTAATTTTTGAGTTTGGAATGGTCTTTCTCAACATGAAACTCCAGCCAGAAACTGGAGCAACAGCAACAACAATTAACATAGTTTGACTACATAAAAATTAAAATATTCTGTGTAGACAAGAAACATATCATATATAGATTTTAAAGGACACAAAACAAATTTGTTAAAAAGCATTTACAACATCAGTAGTAAAGAATTAATAGCATAATATACAAAGAGTCCTTACTAATTAATGAGAAAAAGAGAAATGTACCCAAAGAAAACGGCACAAATGGCATGTGTGTGACATCAGGCTACCTTTCCTATCTTTGCACATTCCAAGATTTGCCATCAGTGATCCCAAAGAGCTTATGACACACAAACAACAAATGATGTTGTCTAGAATTCCACCCATAGTAGATTTTCATACATTTTTCAAGAGGAAATTAAACTTTAGAAGACTTCTGCTTAATGGATTTGTCCTTCCTTCACAAAGCTTACCTTAGCAACAGAATTTTTTCCAGGAGGAGAGAAAAGTAAAACCTCTTGGCATTCATTTAAAGCAGTATCACCACCTGCTATTTTCACATTTCCTCTGGTCACTCTAAATATCAGTAGTTTATATTGGAAAGTTGAAGGCAAGTGTCTTTTCCTCACTGATGTCTTCCTGTATTTGGCAAACACAGGTGCTGCTCTGAGATTCTGAGGATCAAATAAAATTTCATTTTATTCATTCTTATTTGGATAGATATTTCACAGAAAGAACAATTCTACTTCTGTTTAAAACATTCATTTCTTTGTTGTTTCAGCAAAATAGCTAATTAAACTTGCTTTTGTTAACTGATGAATTTGGTTAAATGTTTTTAGCAAGTCCGGATATTAATGGAAGTATAGAACTCAAACCCCTGCTTTGGAATGTTTGCTGGAAGTAGTTAGGGATTACCACTCAAACATTTACCGTAGTGGGAAATACTTTAATCGGTACAAAAGATAAGCACTGGCAGAAAGAAATTATGATTCAACAAACATTTAGTGAGTTTATACTGTGTGTCAAGTTCTCTTCCAAATAGATAGGACAAAACTCCTAGCAGACCATATAGTGGTAAACATATGAACAAGGAAGATATCAGATGGTACTAAGCACTCTGTAATTGTACTGATGCTAAAGATAAAAATGTCAGTTCTTAGTCAATAGCATTTATTGTGTTTATACTTCACAATAATATATATATGCAAATATTTTAGAGGATTTACTGTGTGCCAAGAACTTTGTCAACCCTTTATATGTATTGCTTCATTTGATCCTCATACTAATCCTAAATTGATGGTTACAGATCTAAATATAGATAGATGCTGCATTTGTATTTTTATAACTTGTTTTATTGTCTGTTCTAGATTATAGTCTTGTTGAAAGAAGAAATCATGTCTTATTATTTACACTTTCTCTATCCGTTTTCTGTTTTTTTTTTTTTTTTTACTTTAATCCCTACCCCTCCCACCCACGTTAAATAGCCATTCTCTCCACACTCCTTCTACAATTGCCAGCAATAAATAGTGTCACGTTTGGGGAGACAGACACCCAGTTAACTTTCTGTGCATTTATATAATATATATGTAAATATACATGTATATATCAGTCTATATAGGAGCATGTCATTCTTTTGTGAGAGTTGCATTATTTTTATAGAGTGGATGAAAGATACTTTATTAAATCCCTTCCATGGGATGGACACTTAGGACTTTTACAATATTTCTCTGTAATAAACAACGTTATAGAAAATACCTTTGTATATACATCTTTTCTCTCATGTGGGCACATTCCTATGATATATATTTCTACAGGTGGAATTTTTAGAAATAACAGAAGGCCATCTACCTTTAACAGATGCTGTCTAGTCGCCTTTTATATGTTTCATAAATTTATAGTCCTACTAACATTCCTCCATATTTTTGGCAATACTTGATAAAATAAATCATTTTTATTGCCATTTTGAAAACTTTTAAATTTCATTTCTTGTATTTCTAGTGTGTGTGTATGGTTATATACCTTTTTCTTCTGTGTACTGTTGATATTTTTTTAACCTATATTTCAGTTAGTAGTTTCTGTCAATGACTTGTTGGAGTTCTTTATATATTCTTGAATTGGATCCTGTATGGACTCAATATATTGCAAATATGTTTTTCTCAACTTGACTTTTTAATAGTAGCAAACACCTAGGTAGTATGTACTATGAGCCAAGCCCTTTGGTGTTTTACACATTAACTCATTTACTGTTCATGACAGTCCTGTGAGGAAGGGGCTATTATTACATTCATTTTACAGATTAAAAAAAAAAATGGAGCGTGCAACAATTACATAACTTATCCATGGCCATACAACCAAGTGGCAGAACTCTTGGAGTTCTGACTCCAAAGTCTACATTTTTTTTTTCCAAAGTCTACTTTTAACTACTAAGTTATCCTCATAATATCTGTTAGAGAATTCAAAAGCTGTGTATAGAATCAATCAATTTCTTTTTCTTCCTTTATAGTATCTGGGTTTTGTATCTTTAATGAGAAGGCCTTTACCACCCAAGAGTTATAAACATATCTTTCACAAATGCTTTTTATAATTTGGGGTTATTTTATGCTTAGCTACTTAAATTATCTAGAATTTCTTTTCGTGAATGATATGAAATCTGGAAATGACTTTTTCCCCCAGGTGGTTAGCTAATTGTTCTAAACAATTTATTGAGTAGGTGTTTTTCTATTAATTTGAAATTGTCTTTATTATAAACTAAAAATTTATCTTCACATGGATCTACTTCAATACCTTGTACCTTTGGTTTCTTTGTCTATTCCTGCACTAAAACTTTACTCTTTTTATTACTGTAGTTGATAGTATGCTAGATAGTGTGTAACAGAAGACATCCGTACTGTAATTATTTCTTTACAATTTTCTTGGCCATCCTTATGCATTTTTTCTTTCAAATGAACTTTCAATGCAGCCTATGAATTCCTTTATGAAATATCCTATTTTTGGACGAATGCACTAATTTGGAGAGAACTGTTATATTAGGTCTTTCTATTGAAGAACATGGTTAAATTTCTTCTTTGGGATCTGTTATATACTTCAGTAAAATTTAATAAATTATGTTAATGTAGGTTTTTCACATTTGACGTGAGTTTTCTCTAGCATCTTTAGTTTTGTCATTGTAATTTTTTGTGATGGTAAATTTTCATTTTTTCCAGTATGGTTTCATATTGGCTATTGCTGGTACTTGAAAAACTGTTGATTTTATATGTTTACCTTTCTTATTAGTACTAGGAGCTTTTGACTTAACTTTCTTGGGTTTTCTAGATAATTTATTGTATGAAAATAATGACAGTTTTGTCTCCTCCTTTCAAAACTTTATATATACATTACTGTTTACCTTAGCTTCATTGCATTAACTAGAATCTAGAAGGGTATCGGTGATGCTAAATGTCCTTGTCACATTCCTGACTTTAATGGAAATGGCCCTAGTGTATCAAATTATTAGAAACTAAGTTTTAATGTACACCTTTTAATATATATGTCAAAATTAAGCATGCTGTTTCCTATAGATTTCTAGAAAATACCCTTTATCAAATGAAGTTTTGTATAAGTGAAACTTTATTAGATAGAGTGATGACTGAAACAGATATTTAAAGTGTTTATTTTCCCTATTCAGCATCAAATTTTACTACCCTATAGTTTTCTTTAATCTGTTAATGTAGTAAATTATAGTATATTTATTAATGTTGAATTGCATCCATTCTTAGGATTATAAACGATTCTTTACTATGTAATCCATTATTTTTTTCATATCTAGAGTGAATTTTCTCATTTTTGTTTAGAATTTTTGTGCATTTATGTTTATAAGTGAGGTTGTAAAATTGACTTCTATTTGCACTTATTATATTGGAGTATTTTGGACCTCAGTTATATAGAATAGAATTTAAATACTCCTCAGTTCATGGAATGGTATTGTCAAGGGTCTTTGCACAACCCGTATTTCATTTCTCAAATTTCATATAACATTTCTTTCTTTTGCTCTCCTTCTCTGGCATAATCAAGAAACATTTGTATATCTGTGGTTATTTATAAAATAAATAGTAGAGTGAGTGTTTAAAACTTAAATAAGTTTTTTAAAGTATTTTTGATACCTCTCATTAAATATTATGATGTTATGAATGATAATTATTTATGTAACATTTTTGCACAACTTACTGTTTTTGGAGGAACTGTCCAGTCTAGTTCATTTCTTCTAGTGTTTCCTAGTGTTACATTATTTGCATTTACCATATTTTACTTATTTCATTCTAATACTGATGAAAATCTTTCAATGAATATGCTTACATACCTGTTCAAGATTGTCCCTGGGAGTTGGTTTCCTGGGTGAATTACTTATATACTGCTGGTCTGTAACAAATGTTACACACTAAGTCACCCCAAATTTAATAGTTCAAAACAACAAACGTTTTTTTAAATCTCAGAATTCCTGTGAGCCCTGAATCTGGTAGTGGATTAACTGGGAGGTTTTGGCTCGGGATCTCTATGAAGTGCAGTCCAGCTCTAAGCTAGGGCAGCAGTTGTCTTAAAGCTCACCTGAAGAAAGACTCATTTCCAAGCTCACTCACATGTCCAGCGGTTTCGGTTTCTTGCCACATGGGCCTCTCCACAGGGCCTATTACAATGGCAGCTGTGTTCCCCCGGATTGAGTAGTGCTCTGAGAGAGAGTGAGCTGTGAAACAGTGTCCAGAATGGAAGCCACAGTCTTTGTAAGCTAATCTCAGAAGTAATAGGCCGTCACTACTGCCGCATTCTATTGGTCATAGAGACGAGCCATGATATAAGGGTAACCACTGTCCTGGTTTGCCTTGGATGAAGGATTTCTCAGATTTTAAAATGTGGCTTTCTGGCTTTAAAAGTGGGTAAGTCCCAAGCACACATGGATGGTCGGTTACCTTACCTGGTACTGTATGGGTGGGGATTATACAAGGGTGTAAATACCAGGAGGAAGGAATCACTTAGAGTCATCTTGGAAGCTCACAACCACACTAGGTCATTAATCGTGCCTAAATGCAGTTTCAAAAATGATTTCTAGGTTATGTTTCAGATTGGCTACTGTAGTAGTTTCATGCACAACTGGCTACCCACCAGTTGCGCATGAGAGTACAGGACACAGATCACCTGAAAGAATGGAACACTGGATTCTTATCAGTTAAATTTCATCTCATATTGTTCATATCTTCATTCATTATTAATTCTTTTTTGGGAGAAGTTCTCTTGATATTCCAGTTTAATAATTCACTCTTCATTTGTGTATTTTCTGCTGTTCAGACATTCTTTTGCATAAAGAACTAGCAAAGCTTACAATTTTGCCTATTTTGATGCATAATATATAAAATATTTAATAATAATCTAGAATTATAAGCCAGTCACTCTCAATATAAACAATTTTGTGAGCTTTGAAAACTTATTTAAGAAAACAAATATTGAAAACAAATAAGCTGAATTTTCATCTCAAGAAGTTAGAAAAAGTAAGAGAATAAGCCCAAATTACCAGGAAATGAAAACCAGTAAAGACAATTGCAGAATTCAGTGATATTAAGCTCTAAGACAGAGAGGGAATGAAGAGAGATTTACAAAAATTAAAGGTTTGTTTTTGTTTAATGCTTCTCTTTTGCTCACTCCCAGATCCCTTTGCCCCAACAACTATGGTAACATTGTATTCTGTTTAATGTGTATTCCTATCAATATGTGCCCACCACATTTTATCAATTTATTCCCCAACTTTTGTCTAACTCTCCTCCTTCACAAATATCAGTGTAATAGAGATCTTCATACATGTCCCTTATGGATTCTCTCCTTCTCTCTCTCTTCTTTCTCCTCTTTTTCTCCTGTCTCCTCTCTCTCTTCTCTATGTCACCTATTTATCTATAAAATGGGAAGAGAGGGATTCATGTACCCCAGAAGTAGAGTTGCTGGATCACAGGTGCAGGTGTGCTTAGTTTGCACAATTAGGGCCACATTGGTCTCCAGAAGGGCCACCCTAATCTGTACTCCCATCATCAGTGAATGAGGTTTCCTGTCTCTCTTCATTCTTGCCAGCACTTGGCACTGCCCACCTTTTGCCAGTCTAATAGCTGTATAATACCTCATTATTAAATCAGTATGCATTTCTATGATTATTAATGATGTTGCATGTATCTTTATATGTTTTTATTGGCTTTTTGGATATTCTAAGCTTTCTCTTTTTAAAAAAAAATTTATTGGGGCATAGTTGATTTACAATGTTGTGTTAGTTTCAGGTATTCAGCAAAGTGAATCATTTATACATATATCTACTGTTCTTTAGATTCTTTTCCCATACAGTTCATTGCAGAGTATTCAGTAGAGTTCCCTGCGCTCTACAGTAGGTCCTTATTAGTTATCTATTTTATATATAGTAGTGTGTATGTGTCAATCCCAGTCTCCCAGTTTATCATCTCCCACTTTCCCCCCAGTAACCATAAGTTTGTTTTCTACATCTGTGACTGTTTTGTAAGTTCATTTGTACGCTTTTTTAAGATCTTACTATATAAACGATACCCTATGACGTTTGTCTTCCTCTGACTCCTTCACTCAGTATGACAATCTCTAGGTACATCCATGTCATTGCACATGGTATTATTTCATTCTTTTTTATAGCTGAGTAATATTCCATTGTATATATGTTCCACATCTTCTTTATCCATTCATCTGTTGATGGACATTTAGGTTGCTTCCATGTCTTGGCTATTGTAAATAGTGCTGAAATGAATATTGGGGTGCATGTATCTTTTTGAATTATGGTTTTCTCCAAATATATGCCCAGGAGTGGGATTGGTAATTCAATATTTAGTAATATAGAATTACTAATTCTATATCTGGTAATTCTATATTTAGTTTTTTAAGGAGCCTCCATACTGTTCTCCATAGTGACTGTACCAATTTACATTCCCACCAACAGTGCAAGAGGGTTCCCTTTTCTCCACACCCTCTCCAGCATTTTTTGTTTCTAGATTTTTTGATGATGACCATTCTGACCAGTGTGAGGTGATACCTCACTGTATATAGTTTTGATCTTCATTTCTCTAATAATTAGTGATGTTTAGCATCTTTTCATGTGCTTTTTTGGCCATCTATATGTCTTCTTTGGAGAAATGTCTATTTAGATCTTCTGCCCATTTTTTGATTGTTTTTTTTTTTTTATATTGAGCTGCATGAACTATCTGTATATTTTGGAGATTAATCCCTTGTTGGTTGCTTCATTTGCAAATATTTTCTCCCATTCTGTGGGTTGTCTTTTCATTTTGTTTATGTTTTCCTTTGCTGTGCAAAAGCTTTTTCACAGAATTAGAACAAAAAATCTTACAATTTGTATGGAAACACAAAAGATCCCGAATAGCCAAAGCAATCTTGAGAAAGAAAGAAAACAGAGCAGGAGGAATCAGGCTCCCTGACTTCAGACTATACTACAAAGCTACAGTAATCAAAACAGTTTGGTACTAGCACAAAACCAGAAATATAGATCAATGGAACAGGATAGAAAGTCCAGAAATAAACCCACGCACCTATGGTCAACTAATCTATGATAAAGGAAGCAAGCATATACAATAGAGAAAAGACAGTCTTTTCAGTAAGTGGTGCTGGGAAAACTGGACGGCTACATGTAAGAGAATGAAATTAGAACAGTAACACCATACACAAAAGTTAACTCAAAATGTATTAAAGACATAAATGTAGGACTGGACACTGTAAAACTCTTAGAGGAAAACATAGGCAGAACACTCTCTGACATAAATTACAACAGTATCTTTTTGATGCAACTCCTAGAGTAATGAAAATAAAAACAAAAATAAACAAATGGGACCTAACTAAACTTAAGAGCTTTTACTTTTAAGATAATGAAACAAAACCCTGGCAAAATTAATCAAGGTAAAAGAGAGAAAATGAAAACAAACAGTATACAGAGTAAAAAAAAAAAAATATATATATATATAAAAGCACAGGTGGGGGGAAAAAACCCCAGAAAATTCTAAAAGTTTTAGAGAGAATAACAATTATCAAAAAAAAAAAAAAAGAGTTTCAGATTTCTCATCTCAACACCATATGCTAGAAGACAAAGTGGCAACATATTCAGTGTTTGTTGGAAAATTACTTTGAATGTAGAATTCTATCCTCAGTCTAATTATCCTTCAGTTGTGAAGGTGAAATAGACATTTTCGGATATGGAAAACCTGAAAAGTTTACTATTCAGACTTCCCCTGAAAGAATTACTTATGAGTAACTAGCTCATAGCTCCCTATATGTTTGACTGTACTACTGCCCCTTAGGGCAGTTCCCATCCCCTCCATCACACTTGTCTTGAGTCCTTCCTGGACAGGAAAGAACAGAGGTGAAAGAGGGAGTTTCTGTAGCTTCAGAGCCAACACAGCAATGTCCTCTACCAGTTTAATTTTATTTCAAATAGCTTGGTCTCTCAGCAGCAGAGTTAGGACATATTTACAAGATTTTTCTGCTCTTCTGCTAGCTCTTCCAGAATCTGACATCTGCTTGTTGGTCCTTATTACATCTTTGACCTGCTGAATTAGTATTTCTGAATAGGCCCCTTTCTGAGTTGATATCTTCCTTAGGCTGTTCCAGGATGTAACTAGGTTTAAAAAAAATGTTTTGCGGGGCTGACAAAGCTAAAAGGTCTTCCCTGTGGAATTTCTCAGGCTTTACTACATTTGTGTGCACTGTGAATTTCCCTCTAAGAAGGGACTGTAAAATGCATTGTAGTGTTAGCCAAATGAGTTCCACTACAAAGCCCTTCAGGGCATGGAGGACATCCTGCAGGATTAGTGCTTTAAAGAAACAGTTTGGAAAACTCTGATCTGGAATTTTGTGGCCTTTTCTTTGACTCTATGATCTCTTGATGTTCAATATCAAAACATAAAAACTACGTGCCCCACCCAATGTCTAGTGAACAGCGTACTTACAATAAATGTTCAATAAAAGAATAAGTGAATGAAGGAATTCATTATTATGAAAATGCTTTAGAAGTTGGATGTGAAACTTGTGGTAAGCTATTGCTTGTATTTATTCTGGAATGTGATTTCACTCAGAAACTGGCAGTTTCCAAAGAAAACAAAAATATTAGGCTATGAAGTATAGTTGATGTACCATATTATATAACTTACAGGTGTACAATATAGTGATTCACAGTTTTTAAAGGTTATACTCCATTTATAGATATTATAAAATATTGGCTGTATTCCCTGTGTTGTACAATATATCCTTGTAGCTTCTTTTATACATAATTTCGTACATAATAGATTGTACCTCTTAATCCCTTATCCATATAATGCCCTTACCCCTTTCCCTGTCCCCACTGGTAACCACTAGTTTGTTCTTCATATCTGTGAGTCCACATTTTCTGTCATATTCACTAGTTTATTGTATTTTTTAGATTCCACATGTAAGTGATATCATACAGTATTTGTCTTTCTCTGTCTGACATATTTCATTTAACATAATGCTCTCCAAGTCCATCCACATTGCTGCAAAAGTCAAAAGTTCATTCTTTTTTATGGCTGAGTGGTATCCCATTTTGTATATATACCACATCTTCTTTATCCATTCATCTGTTGATGGACACTTAGGTTGCTTCCATATCTTGGCAATTGTGCATAATGCTGCTATGAACATTGGGGTGCATGTATCTTTTCAAGTTAGTGTTTTTGTTTTTATCAGATATATAACCAGGAGTGGAATCCTGGGTCATATGATAGTTCTAGTTTTAGTTTTTTGGGAAACCACCATACTGTTTTCCACAGTGACTGCAACAATTTTCATTCCCACCAACAGTGCAAGAGGGTTCCCTTTTTTCCACACCCTCCACAACATTTGTTATTTGTGTTCTTTTTGATGATAGCCATTCTGAGGTGTGAGGTGACATCTCATTGTGATTTTGATTTGCATTTCCCTGATGATTAGCAATGTTGAGCATCTTTTAATGTGTCTGTTGGCCATCTGCATTTCCTCTTTGGAAAAATGTCTATTCAATTCTTCTGCCCATTTTTTAATCGGATTGCTTGGTTTTTTTTATGTTGAGTTGTACAAGCTATTTATATATGTTAGATATTAATCCCTTATTGCTTATATCATTCACAAATATTTTCTCCCATTCAGTAGATTGTTGTCTTGTTTTGTTGATGGTTTCCTTTGCTGTGCAAAAGCTTTTCAGTTTAATTAGGTCCCATTTGTTTATTTTTGCTTTTATTTCCTCTGCTTCTGGAGACGGGCCCAAAAAGATATTGCTACAGTGGATGTCAGAGTGTTCTGCCTATGTTTTCCTCTAGAAGTTTTTATGGTTTCTGGTCTTACATTTAGGTATTTAATCCATTTTGAGTTTATTTTTGTATATGGTATTATTAGAGAGTGTTCTAAGCTTATTCGTTTACATGTAGCTCTTCAGTTTTCCCAGCACCACTTACTGAGGAGACTGTATTTCTCCATTGTATCTTCTTGCCTCCTTTGTTGTAGATTAATCAACCATAACTGCGTGGGTTTATTTCTGGACTTTATGTCCTGTTCCATTGATCTGTGTGTCTGTTTTTGTGCCAGTACCATACTGTTTTGATGACTATAGCTTTGTAGTATAGTGTGAAGTCAGGCAGCCTGATTCCTCCAGCTCCATTCTTCTTTCTCAAAGATGGTTTTGGCTCTTCAGGATCTTTTGTGTTTCCATACAAACTTTAAAATTATTTGTTCTAATTCTGTGAAAAATGCCATTGGTAATTTGATAAGAATTGCGTTGAATCTGTGGATTGCCTTGAGTAGTATGGTCATTTTAACAATATTAATTTTTTCAACCCAGAAAATGATATATCTTTCCATTTGTTTGTGTTATCTTCAATTTCTTTCATCAGTGTCTTATAGTTTCTGAGTACAGGTCTTTTACCTCCTTAGGTAGGTTTATTCCTAGGTATTTTATTCTTTTCAATATGATGGTAAATGGGATTGTTTCCTTAATTTCTCTTTCTGATAGTTTGTTGTTAGCATATAGAAATGCAAGAGATTTCTGTATATTAATTTTGTGTCCTGCAACTTTACTGAATTCATTGATGAGCTCTAGTAGTTTTCTGGTGGCATCTTTAGGATTTTGTATGTGTAGTATTATGTCATCTCAAACAGTGACAGTTTTACTTCTTCCTTTCCAATTTGGATTCCTTTCATTTTTTTTTTTCTTCTCTGATTGTTTTGGCTAGGACTTCTAATACTATGTTGAATAACAATGGCAAGAGTGGGTATCCTTGTCATGTTTCTAATCTTAGAAGAAATGCTTTCAGCTTTTCACTGTTGAGTATGATGTTGTCTGTGCGTTTGTCATAAATGGACTTTTTTATGTTGAGGTATGTCCCCTTTATGCCCACTTTCTGGAGAGTTTTTATCATAAATGGATGTTGAATTTTATCAAAAGCTTTCCTGCATCTATTGAGATTATCATAGGTTTTTATTCTTCAATTTGTTAATGTGCTGTATAACATTGATTTGTGGATATTGAAAAATCCTTCCATCCCTGAGATAAATCCCACTTGATCATGGTATATGATCCTTTTAATGTATTGCTGGATTCGGCTTGCTAGTATTTTGTTGAGGATTTTTGCATCTGTGTTCATCAGTGACTTTGTCCTGTAATTTTCTTTCTTTTTTTTTTGTGCTGTCTTGGTCTGTTTGGGGTATCAGAGTGATTCTGGCCTCATAGAATGAGTTTGGAAATGTTCCTTCCTCTGTAGTTTTTTGAAATAGTTAGGGCATCATGCAACTAGAACTAGCCTATCTGTGAAACAAAGTTCACTAAAAGCTCTTAACCCTGTAAATATAGTCAAAATCCTCTGCTCTATGAGCAGCTTGCTGTTGCAGAATCCAGTAGTCATTGTCTTCAGCCTCAGGCATATCATCAGTCTGGATCCTTGGGCCTTATCTGCAAAACAATCTATATTGATTTATGTTTGCATTGTGCTTCATTGTATGAGTCTTAAATGTTTATATACCCCCGAGTTTTACCAGGCTCAACATTTAAATTTTATATATTTAAGAGTCATTGTCCATACCTTCCATTTCCTCTCTACCCTAATGTACAGTCTTCTTCTCAAGTTTGACGCAATCTTTAAAATGCTCAGATTTGTGATGGATTTCTGTGCATTAGGATACAAATATATGTGACTGTAAAATGAAAAATTACAGTCAATAGACTGTAATGAAATGGACGGGATGTTTTGAGATTTGGAGGGTGATTGTAACAAATACTTCTAACATCCAACTGAAAAAATAAAAGTCCCTGGTTATGTGACCATCAAAATATCTGTTTTGTTTTGTAAAAAATTCAACTACCCAGACAAAATTCATGAATGTGCTCTCTCTGCAATGTGTTTTCAACTGTCTCCCTTTCCAAATTACTAGAAACTTTTGTTTCCCTTATCAGCAAGAAGTGGACAATAACGTATGGGGTCCTGTAGAACTGACATATTCTAGAAGCTTGAGAAAATGACTTGTAATTTATAAACATGTGTGCTTTGCTACTCACTTCCTTAGGTTGATATACTCAGGATTACATGAAATAAAGTATGTAAAGCAAAGCGCATAGTACAGCTTGGGTGCTCTACAATTATTAATTCTTCCACTTTGCCACACACCCATCTTGATAGTGCCTATTCTGAAAACATTTCTTGGCAAAATGTCTGCTATTTACGTTAACGGTTAACTTCTCTTCCTCTAAAGAAACTCTTACATGCATTCAACTTGCTTTTTCCACTTTTTTCTATTATTTGAGCCACATTTAGAAGAAAAATTATTATATAACATACCTTTGTATTCTCAATCAGCAGACTTCAATGTAAGTCACTTCAACCTTTCCTTCTACTTTATTTGCTGTCTAACAATAGCAGAGTTCATGAAGGGCTTGGCATCCTAACAATGGGATGAAAGGTTGGAAATTTGCAATTTTCAGATAATCTCACTTCTCTTCAGCCTAGGTTTTTAAAGATTATTTTTCTAGCCTTTCTTTGTTGAAACAATTGAATGCTCACCAGAGTGCCTTTCATCATAGTGAATGAGACTTAGATAAGTAGGAAAAAAAATTGCAATCAAGAAAGCTTTCCCTTGATCATTATGTAGTGTCCTTCCTTGTCTCTTGTAATAGTCCTTGTTTTAAAGTCTATTTTGTCTGATATGAGAATTGCTACTCCAGCTTTCTTTTGATTTCCATTTGCATGGAATATCTTTTTCCATCCCCTCACTTTCAGTCTGTATGTGTCCCTAGGTCTGAAGTGGGTCTCTTGTAGACAGCGTATATACAGGTCTTGTTTTTGTATCCATTCAGCCAGTGTGTGTCTTTTGGTTGGAGCATTTAATCCATTTACATTTAAGGTAATTATCGATATGTATGTTCCTGTTACCATTTTCTTAATTGTTTTGGGTTTGTTATTGTAGATCTTTTCCTTCTCTTGTGTTTCCTGCCTAGAGAAGTTCCTTTAGCATTTGTTGTAAAGCTGGTTTGGTGGTGCTGAGTTCTCTTAACTTTTGCTTGTCTGTAAAGGTTTTAATTTCTGCGTCAAATCTGAATGAGATCCTTGCTGGGTTGAGTAATCTTGGTTGTAGGTTTTTCTCCTTCATTACTTTAAATATACCCTGCCACTCCCTTCTGGCTTTCAGAGTTTCTGCTGAAAGACCAGCTGTTAACCTTACGGTCACCGTATCTTTGATAAAGGAGGCAAGAATATACAGTGGAGAGAAGGCAGCCTCTTCAATAAGTGATGCTGGGAGAACTGGAGAGCTACATGTAAAAGAATGAAATTAGAACACTCCCTAACACCATACACACAAATAAACTCAAAATGGATTAAAGACCTAAATGTAAGGCCAGACACTCTCAAACTCTTAGAGGAAAGCATAGGCAGAACACTCTGTGACATAAATCACAGCAAGATCCTTCTTGACCCACCTCCTAGAAAAATGGAAATAAAAACAAAAATAAACAAATGGGACCTAATGAAACTTAAAAGCTTTTGCACAGCAGAGGAAACCATAAACAAGACGAAAAGACAACCCTCAGAATGGGAGAAAATATTTGCAAATGAAGCAACTGACAAAGGATTAATCTCCAAAATTTACAAGCAGCTCATGCAGCTCAATATCAGAAAGGCAAACAACCCAATCCAAAAATGGGCAGAAGACCTAAATAGACATTTCTCCAAAGAAGATATACAGATGGCCAACAAACACACGAAAGAATGCTCAACATCATTAATCATTAGAGAAATGCAAATCAAAACTACAATGAGATATCATCTCACACTGGTCAGAATTGCCATCATCAAAAAATCTACAAACAATAAATGCTGGAGAGGGTGTGTAGAAAAGGGAACACTCTTGCACTGCTGGTGGGAATGTGAATTGATACAGCCACTATGGAGAACAGTATGGAGGTTCCATAAAAAACTAAAAATAGAACTACCACATGACCCAGCAATCCCACTACTGGGCATATACCCTGAGAAAACCATAATTCAATGAGTCATGTACCAAAATGTTCATTGCAGCTCTATTTACAATAGCCAGGACATGGAAGCAACCTAAGTGTCCATCAACAGATGAATGGATAAAGAAGATGTGGCACATATATACAATGGAATATTACTCAGCCATAAAAAGAAACGAAATTGAGTTATTTGTAGTGAGGTGGATGGACCTAGAGTCTGTCATACAGAGTGAAGTAAGTCAGAAAGAGTAAAACAAATACTGTAAGCTAACACATATATATGGAATCTAAAAAAAAAAAAAAATGGTCATGAAGAACCTAGGGGCAAGACGGGAATAAAGACGCAGACCTACTAGAGAATGGACTTGCAGATACGTTGAGGGGGAAGGGTAAGCTGTGACAAAGTGAGAGAGTGGCATGGACATATATACACTACCAAACGTTAAATAGATAGCTAGTGGGAAGCAGCCGCATAGCACAGGGAGATAAGCTCGGTGCTTTGTGACCACCTAGAGGGGTGGGATAGGGAGGGTGGGAGGGAGGGAGACACAAGACGGAAGAGATATGGGAACATATGTATATGTATAGCTGATTCAGTTTGTTATAAAGCAGAAACTAACACACCATTGTAAAGCAATTATACGCCAATGAAGATGTTAAAAAAAAAAAGCTTTCCATTTGCTTCTACTTTTATGGAAGATTGTAAAGTTGATGTGAGCTCTTACAGAATGTTCATCTGTAGTAGTTTGAATTACACTACTCAATTTCAGTTGACTGTCTCCTAACAGCTAAAAAATCCATGGGGCAAGGACTTTCCACCCCACTCTTGGACCTTAGCTGCTCCTCTCTCGCACCCAGTAAGAATCCCTGACACATTTTGCTTTTCTGAAATATATGTGCAAGCAAAGAGAGGTTGAGGTGTGGGAGGGGGCAGGTTGAGGAAGGGAAGAGGCAGGGACAGAAGGAATGGCAGGAAAGACTTTTCTGGTCAGAAACAAATTACTAAAAACACGTTCCCCTTTGTACTTGTGAAATGAAGGCTCTTTTGTGTGTTCCACACCCAAGTTTGGACAGCATCACTAAATGAAGACATTTTCCTTTAGAAATGCCACAAATCACGTTTTCAAAGCTTGAGTTAATAAAGCCCTTTGCAACAGTGTTTCTCTGTGACTGTTCAGTTTTCAAAATGGAAATCTGTAGAATGTCAGTTTCTTTTTAGCTAGAATAAAAAGTATGACCACATGAAGCCCCTTTTAAAACATTCCCTCAGTGCAAGCATTTTAAATAATTTCTCAAAGTAAAGTACTATATTTTGAGTGAATAGCATGACATTATGAACTACATGTAATATAAGATTTTGCTTCGACAGGCCTGTCAATGCTCCTTAGTTCCACTGTAATGAAATGAAAATCATGAGAGCTTGGAAGAAATATCTTCCTCACCCTGATACTCTCTAGTAACTGTGGAATTGTACTATTTTCTTCACCATGGCAACAAAAGCAAATAATAGAGTTCGCTCTCACCTTCTCTGCACGAGGTGATGGGAAAAAACAGTAACAAAGAGACGTGAAGCAAACACGCATTTCAGGAAACAAGGAGTTAAGGAAGCCATGAACCCCCGGCAGTGTGAGCTCAATGATCAGCATTAAGGGCCCTATTTCAAACAGAGTTTTCTAAACTAGGTAATGCGACCTAGGGAAAAGAGTTTCAGTTTATACTTGATTAAATCTCAGAATGGGTGACAGTGTCAACCAGTCAACTGAAAGACCAATGATCTCATTTTACAGCAAGTTTAATGTCAGTGAAAGGCATAGATTGACCAGTAATCTTGAAATAAGGCTCTGAATTACTCATATGCAGTGTCATTTAAAAGCAAAGAATTTGTTCTCATCAGCACATACAGTTCTTTTAGTGATTTTTAGAGAATCAAAGCTGATGTGCACTATGAAACATTTTAGCCATAACTTTTTTTCAGAAAACAGTTTGGCTTAAAATGTCAGATATTCTCTAGTCTGTTCAATATACACTGTTCAAAATATTCAAAGCCATTCATCTTTTTCTGACATTCTGAGATCCATAAATGTGCTGTCTTTCACTAGGACATACTGGTATAGGCCAGACTACCAGAAATGGGCCAATTGATTATTCCCTGTTCAGGGAAAAGGGGGGAAAATCACATCAGAGTTTCATTTAGTCACTTAAGAAGCAATGCAAGAATTAACAAACAAGTACTAGGTAACTAGAAATTAAATCAGTACCTTGCACCTAGGAAGACCAAATGTTTGAATCATGAGATTTGACTGATGTAGAACTTTAAAGATTAAAAAAAAAATCAATTTGGACATTTATTAAGTAAACAAGGTGACAAATCCTCTGTTGTGTTCTTGCAGCCAGATAGTTTTTAGTATCATGTTTTACTAAAAACAAAGTTGGCACCTATATTCAGAGGAAAGGTTCAAAATAGTGTTTTAAAAATAGAAAATTCATTTGGGAGGACTTTAGGAAAGATGAAGAAGAGAATGCCTATATAAATAATTGCCCCTTTGAAGCCCAAAAATAGGAAAAAGAATTTCACTTATATTAAAACTAAACAGCGGTACCAAAGTGATACTACAAATGTCAAAATTGAACTGACACTTACAACATGGTTTGAAGCAGATTGAGCGCATTGAGTGTCAGCACACAGGGCCCATACATGAGCATCCAGTCAGCATTTGGAAAGTCAGTGAAGGAAAGCAAGGCTCAGAGTTACGAGTTGAGCCCTTACTACATATTGGGCCTAATACTAAGGGTGTTACCTGAACCATTTCAGTGACTCTTCTTAGTAAATTGGTGCAATTATCATCATTTTATAGATGGTAAAACTAAGATTTTTGCCCAACATCACATAGATGCATTGCTAGTATTTGGGTGAGCTTAGATTGTAACACAGGTTTCTTTGACTTTAAAAGTTTCCCCAAATGACTAAGTGATGCAGTCTTCCAGGGAGTAAGTTCTGGAGTGCCCTACTTGTAACCTTGAACTTGGAAGAAAAGTTGGAAGTGATGTGGTATACTGTGGAAGAAAGAATTCCCCAGTAGCAAATGGTACAGGAGCAGAAGGAAATACAACAACCTGGGCAAATGAAGCAAGGCAGAGGAGAAAAAGGCAGTGTGAGAGTGATGTTTTTGTTTCATTAGGATAATTGTCTAACCAGGAGAGAGCAGACCTAGAAACAAGTCTGGGTTGGAGAGAGATGCAGAATAATAGGTCAAGGCCCACTTGTTAAGCCATAGACTGAAATGATTTATGCAAAGAAGATATGAACTGAGCAAACGAGTAAAAGACTGTTGATCCATGGGACATCAAATAAACATGGTCACGCCCAAACATAGCTGGCCTGCCCAGAAAAGGCAGAAGAAAGGTCAAATCTAAGGGGATTCCCACAGGTTAGGTTGTATGCTCCTGGTGGAGCTGGCTGGCCTTCAAGGCAGAGTTTGCAACAGATATAGAAAGAAAGCACACAAAGAAATCTTTAGATTTTAGTTGTTATATTAATTCAGATTCCAAGTTGGGTGGCTCCAGGAGTCTCAGAATCTTTTGCAGTGGGTACTGTGATGCCTGAGGTAGGTCCTTATTTAGGAGAAACACGTGAATAGTTTCATGTCCAAAGTCATGGTGCCAATAGTTCACATCATGGCTGAGCTCACACTATTGATCCAGTTGTAATATAAGCAAGTCACTTGTAAGCTCTAAACCTCTTTCTAATCAAAAGTTCTACTATCCTTTAGGACTACTGAGTTTATCTAGTCTGCCTGTGGGTTCTGATGCTCTCCCCTTCACAAGAGACTAAAGATTTGGTGGGCTAGGCCTAGGCTGGAGAAGATATACCAGCTTTAAGTTAGCAATGTGACTTATACATTATACAATGCCAATTCTGGGGACTAAGAGACAGCTTTCAATTTGAGGTGGTGTTGGATGTGCTCAGTGGCTTAATTATAGCTTGTTGTTAACTTGCACCAATTAGGCAACATAAGGATAAATTACAAAATGTTCCTACTTAAAACAGTTATACAGATTCACTGTACAATATTTAAATATCACTTGAAAAAATCTAAATTGCTCAGCAGTATTCCCTGATAACCTAATATGGTTATGGTTTTGATTTGTTTCTGTACAGTTTTGGGACTTTCTGATCTCCTCATTACAGGAACTTTGTCTCTTTTATCTTGATAACCCTGAACTTGGCATAAATGCTTTATAAGTATAGCCTTTCCTCATGTAGCAACAGTAAATCTTGTTTTTTGAAAAGTTCTACA
Source organism: Leucopleurus acutus (assembly GCF_964270905.1). Classification (NCBI taxonomy): domain Eukaryota; kingdom Metazoa; phylum Chordata; class Mammalia; order Artiodactyla; family Delphinidae; genus Leucopleurus; species Leucopleurus acutus. Next base: position 111,642,749 of record NC_139147.1, read on the forward strand.
GCTTTTCTGACAACTCCCTTTTATCTGGTATAGCTGTTTTTACCTAAAACCGTACTAAATAAATACAGGAAGTGATATTTGATCTCATGGCTCAGATTTGATTACATACCATATTTTGGATAGAACTGTGCTGATTGAATGCTCCTACCAGAGGTGGCAGGAAACCCACTAAAATCATTATACCATTGATGTGTACAGTTATGTGGAAAAAATGCATCTAAATTGGAGTCAAGTGTGCTCTTTACAAGAGCGTTAAACATTGTCCCTATAATGTTATCTGCCCTTTTCAGTGACTTCTTCATATATCCAAATTCTACATCCACTGCAGGTCCATCTCCCCGTGTATTGTCAATGAATGGAGTCTGAATTCATTAATATGTATGACATAAAGAAGGATGCAAGTATCATGCACTCTTCATTTCTAGAGTGCTAAAGGTAGCCAGTTGCATTAGAATGCATCATATTTTTCCACTAAATTGAATATTTTTTTTAATATAATAGCTTTTCATTTAGTGGCAGATTTTTTTCAGATTTTTTCATGACTTAAAGTGGATTGGTAAATTCTTAAATTAACGAATTGTATCAGGAGGCCACTGGCCTGAGCTAAGATTTACACGTGTTGGTACTGAGGGGTTGACTGTCCCCAGGCACCTATGTGCATGAGCTAATTTTTATAAGGGAAAGAGAGCCTACCAGGAGGATGTTTTATATAGGACTGTCCACTGCAGAGATGAAATATAGTGAATGGAAAAGAGAGTATGATGAATGGGCCCAGCCCAGGCCTATGAACTACATCAGAGCTTTTGACTAAGAGTAGCAAAAGTAGAAGCTGAAGGACTGTTCTCACGGGGACTTTGAAACATGTGCTTTCTGAAGCGTGATGTAGAGCGAGTTGATGCCTGTACCTCACCCACCCCTTTCATTTGGTCTCCAGCATCATTCCTGCACTGTGAGAGTTCTAGGGCATTGATGGTGGTACTTGAAAGGGCAGCATCAGTGTCTAGACAAATAGCTTGTAGAGTAGGCTGAATAATGGGTGCCCCAAAATATCCACATTATAATTCCCACTGCCTTCAGTATATTACTGCCATGGAATGAATGTTTGTGCCTTCCTCAAATTCATGTTAAAGCCTTAATCCCCAAGGGGATGACATTTGGAGGTGAGGCATTTCAGAGGTAGTTTAATTTAGATTAGGTCATGTGGACTGAGTCCGCAGGATGTGATTAATGCCCTAATAAAAAGGGAAAGGCACAGGAGAGCAGTTGGAGTCCTCACTCTGAACTTGGACTTCTCAGTCTACAGAACTGTGAAAAATAAATGTTTGTTGTTTAAGCTACCCAGTCCGCAGTATTTTGTTATAGTATCTCAAAGTGACTAAGACAATTACCATTCATGGGTAAAGGGACTTTGCAGATGTGATTTAGCTGAAGATCCTGAGGTGGGGAGGTTATCCTGGATTTTTCAGGTGGGCTTAATGTTATTGTAAGCGTCCTCATAAGGAGGAAGTAGGAAGATCAGAATCAGAAAAGGATGTGACAAAGGAAGCAGAGATTGTAGTAATGTACTCTGTAGGTGGAACAGGGGCCCATGAGACAAGAAACACAGGGAGCTTCTAGAAGCTGCAAAAGAGAAGGTAATTGATTATCCCTCAAGCCCTCATAAGGAACTCAGCTCTGCCGACATTTTGATTTTAGCCCCATAAAACCCATTTTACGGTGCTGCTGACCTCCAGAATTATAATAAGTTTGCATTTTGTTAAACCACTAAGTTTGTGATAATTTGTTACAGCAGCAATGGGAAACGAGTATAGCTTGTAAGGACCGACACACATGGGTGGTGGTCAGCACGCTCAGAAGAACCCACTGGAGACACAATGGAGAAACAGTAGTGCCCTGTCAGAGGACACATGTGAGACATACTCTAGGACCTCCCAGAAAGTATTGGGGTGGGGGGGCTTGGCGGGGGTCTGAGACTGTGTTGCAGCTGGGGGCAGTGAGCCATCAAGATTTGAACTAATAACTACGCAGCAATAAAAGGAGTGAACTACTAATACACACAACATCATGCGTGAATCTCAAAAAACAGTATGTTAAGCAATAGAAGCCAGAAGCAAAAACTCTAAACCATAAGAATAACAGTATGGAATCTGTATACAGAAAGCCAGTCTGTGGCGATGGAAATCGGAGGTAGTGGCTGCAGTCAGTGGGAGGAGAGAAGTTGACTAACATGGAACCAAAGCGTTTCTGAGGTGATGGAAATCTTTGTTGTTTTGAGTGTTGGTTACACTGGTGTATACAATTGTCAAAACTGATAGAACTGAGCACTCTAGATGGGTGCAGTTTTTTGTGTTAATTACATCACAATGAATAAAAGAACGTCCTTTACTCCAAAATTTTTTAAAAAAAGCGTTGAAATTAATAATCTGGTTTTGTTTGTACACATAGACCAGTGAAGCATGGGGACATTCCAATTACAGGATGATTCAAACAGACCTGACTTGCAAATAAGCTCACTTAAGTCTTTCACTCACTTGAGCTTGAACAGCTTACTTGTCACTGATGGAAACAGTGTGTCCTCATTGCAGCCTTCCACTCTTTCCTCTCCACCCTGTGATCTGCCACCCAGAGTTAATTCACTTTCCTAGAGGGCAAAGGAGTCCTGAAAAGCTCAAGTATAGTCAAAAGCAATGCCTCATTCTAGGGAAAGCCAATTGGTTTTCTGACACAGTTGCTGGTTTGAGGAGATATCGTATGACCAAAGCAATACCATCTGACGTCTGAATCTATGGGACACTCATTCTGGATGAGAACTACGTATCTGGCAACTGCACTTGGTTACATGTACTTCAGGTCAATGGAGGTGGAGGAGGGTCATGGCCCTGGGTGGTGATTGATAGCTTATATAGTTGCAATCACTTGACATTAACAGTTCTGTAAAAAGTATTAAGGAGATTTAGAAAAAATTACATACGAATCATGTGGACTGTTTCACGTACAATTATGATAAAAGTCACTTATGTACGCTTTATGCAGTTCATTTTAATAACACATCAAAACAGGGTTTGTTTTATTGTGCTATAAATTCTTTCCACTTGGCCTATGAGTTCCTAAAAAAAAATTTCAAGATTAAAATGAATTTTATTTCCAAGTTTCTAATAGTTATAATTAAAAGACTAAATTTTGAAACAGATTTTTCTATAAAGGTGTGTGGATAGGCATCAGTGCAGGTACCAATATAATGTCAGGTGAGGGCCAATTAAGGTTAAGGGGTTTTCTGATTGAATCGTGGTCCAGTTCCTATCTTTCTTGTGACAGCACAAGTACTTGCTACATCAGAGGACACTTGACATTATAGCAACACAAATATACTAACACCCTTGTAACTACTTGTAGGGTCATGTGAAGGTATGAAGACTGTGCTGGGAGCGATAGTTAAGCTCATCCAGACATCGTCACCGCCAGGCATATCTGTAAAGTATGAATAGTGTTTCTCTTCTTTTTTCCCCCTTTGTGACTTCCCCTTTAGCACCTTTTCACTGTACCCCACAGAGACAGTAATACCCCTCTCTGCTCCTGACCCTCCTGGGGCCCTCCCTGGGTTTTCACATAAGCCCATCTATGTGGTTCCTACCATGACAGGAGGGAGCACATCAGTTCAGAGGCACATTGGCTAACACATTCATGGCTCAAAATACATGTGTTAAGTGAATGAATAAATGATTGAGTACATATATATGTATGCATGAAGGAATTATAAAACGAATAGCCTTCTTTCACAAGCATCATCTCATGCTGGGGGTCCTTCTCTTTATTGGCTTTCCTTTCTTGCATTAATAACTCTGCAAAATAACTCTGCACACCCATCCCCAGTTATACTGTAGGTGGAGAAATATATATATATATATAATATATATATGTCTATACATACACACATAATATAAAATATATATTTAATAAACTGTGATATATATGACATACATAGTGTCATATATATGTATATGACCAAAAAATAGTGCTGCCACTTCCTTTGGTGGGTGGTAGGGCAGCAAGGATGCCCTGAAGTATAATGGAACACACAAGTTTTAAGGTCAGACAGCCCTGGGTTTGAATCTCAGCTATGTCCCTAATTAAATCTGTAACATGGGCATATTACTTAACATCTCAGTGTCTCAACTTCCTCATCTGTAAAATGGGAATATTAATATGTACCTTCAAGAAAGCGTAATCAAGACCTTATTTATATATCAATCCTAAACCTAGCAGTTAGTCCTCCTATTGTAGGAGGAGGCTTATAAGCCATTCCTGTAGTTACAGGGGGAACAAAAATGCAGAACATAGATAATTCTAGAGGAATGACTTGCTGAGAGCAGGCATTTAGCAGAGCGTATTGAAGGAAAGCTCTTCTCAGTATTGCAGTTGCTAAACAACCATAGGCAGAGGCTGGAGATCTTGTCCTATTAGCAGTGAAAGTTTTGATATAATGAACAGCTTCATGGGCAGAACCAAAACGGGGCACTGTAAGTTCAGCAGAGCCTTACAACACAAGCAATAAAATTCTGACAGAAATAGAAGGTTTCTTAATCCTATTTGGTATAGTTTTTTTTTTTTTATCAATTTCTAATGAGTAGATGTCAAAAAAATGTCAGAACACTAGATACTGTTTTTACTTCCATAACTGCTACTCTACAGGAAGTCATAAAAATTCCTCTGGATTAATTATTTCAAGCAAGTTTTGTTTTCCACTCAAAGCTGCAGAAATAAGATGTTCCTTCCAAGAGTCTCCCACCTGATTATAGTTCTGGTATCTCCAGATGTGTTTGTTGGCCATTCCTAAGGGACAGAAATGGATTTTTGTGTCCTACACAGAGAATTTCTTTGTCTTGCCAAGATTGGTTTTCACTCTATAAGTCAGAGAAAGAGACTTAACTCCATGTTCAAATAAGATCTGGAAACCTCACTCTAACCTTGTCCTCCCAGACGCTAGAGTCAATAGTCATGGAGGAAATGGTGATGAACCTCCCGTTTTCCACAATTTCACTCACTTGGGCGGTAAGTCAAAATACATTACAGTGACGGTTTTCAACAAGAATCAATTTTATCCCCTGGAGGGGGGGGGTGCATTTGGCAATATCTGTAGACATTTTTATTTGTCATAACTGGGGAGATGCCACTGGCATTTAGTGGGTAGAGGCCAGGAGTGCTACTAAAATTCCTGCAGTGCTTACTAATTCCCATAAAATAATTATCTGGTCCAAAATGCCGACAGTGCTAAGTCAGGAAACCCTGTGTTACAGTAATATATGCTGTATTTAATCTATACTAATCCATCGAGGCTGAACACCGTGTCATAATACGGTGCTCGAGTTGAGTCTGGGTTCCCTACGCCCCTAACAGAGGTGTCACATCTATCACAGGGAGTCTACAGGAAGATGATGCTTAGGATTCTTCATAGTTAGAAACTTGCCTGAAATGACTTAGTTTGAGGCTCAGTAATTTTATTTAATTTTTTAAAATTTTTATTGGAGTGTAGTTGATTTACAATGTTGGGTTAGTTTCAGGGAGGCTCGGTCATCTTAAATATGTTTCAGAATATTTTTTCACAAATATTGCATTGGAATGCTTTTATAATTTTCTGAAAGCTGGATTTAAAAGCTCAAGATCTGGTATACAGTCCCACCTTGCAAACTATCTGCTGTGTAACTCATATCTACCTCATGGGAAGTTTTAAGGGAAAAACTTAAATGGCATATGTAAAATCACTTTCACAAGTGTAAGATAAACGTAAGGTATTACAGTGGCTTTTTTTTTTTTTTTGTGATACGCGGGCCTCTCACTGTTGTGACCTCTCCCGTTGCAGAGCACAGGCTCCGGATGCGTAGGCTCAGCAGCCATGGCTCACGGGCCCAGCCGCTCCGCAGCATGTGGGATCTTCCCGGACCGGGGCATGAACCCGTGTCCCCTGCATCGGCAGGCGGACTCTCAACCACGGCACCACCAGGGAAGCCCTACAGTGGCTTTTTGAAATATAAATTCCTTTTGAATAATCAAGCAACTGGTTTTCATGACCTTTTCTTTTTTTAAAGAGTAAATATATCAATTTTTCAAATAATTTAAAGACCCTACACATTTCTAAAATTTGTACTTAGGATTCTAGTCCACACCACCAATTTTGCTTTAATGGAAAGGGATAAAAAATTTAAACTAAATTTGATGGAGTAGACTCTATGAAGCACAATCTTAATTTAAATAACTGGCACCTTAGCTTTTATACTTACTTACACACACACACACAAACACACGCACACACGCTTGGCTCCCAAAATCATGACAATTTTAATTTGCCAAAGAAGATGGCTGTTTTTTGAGACTTTAAGCTAAGAACCTGCTCTTACTATATAATCACAAATATTGCTTAGAGGATTAAATCTGTAATCACAATGTACAGTAAAAAGGAATAATGACAAGTATATATTATACACTGAGAAGAGGTGAGTTGATGTACTAAATAAGAAGTCATACACTCAGATGCCTGTAGAGGACCAGGCAGGTTTCTATCTCTTTGGTATGATAAAAAAAAACCTTAATACTGTATTGTATGATTGAAATTCGCTAAGAGATTAGAACTTAAATGTTGTTGCCAAAAAAACAGAAATAAAAAAACAAAAAAGATAAATATGTAAGGTGATAGATGTGTTAATTACCCAGGTGGGAGGAATCCTTTCAAAACGTATACATATTCATTTATGACAATGTACACTTTATTTTTTAAAATAATTTTATTTTTTATTTTTGGCTGCTTTGGGTCTTCGTTGCTGCACGTGGGCTTTCTCTAGTTGTGGTGAGCAGGGGCTACTCTTCGTTGCAGTTCATGTTGCAGTGGCTTCTCTTGTTGCGGAGCACGGGCTCTAGGCATTCAGGCTTCAGTAGTTGCGGCATGTGGGCTCACTAATTGTGGCTCATGGGCTCTAGAGCACAGGCTCAGTAGTTGTGGCACACAGGCTTAGTTGCTCCGTGGCATGTGGGATCTTCCCAGACCAGGGCTCGAACTCACGTTCCCTGCATTGGCAGGCTAATTCTTAACCACTGCACCACCAGGGAAGCCCACAATGTACACTTTAAATATCTTAAAATTTTATGTCAGTTATACTTCAATAAAGCTAAAAAAATTAAATCAATCTGGATTGTCTGAAAACGAAAAGAATAATTTAAATGATTAGAGCATCTAGGTAGAATCTGTGAACCTTCTCTCAAGACATTTGTAAAAAATCATGACCTAATCATACTCTAGGTTCATTTCTTAATCCTGGAGTGTCATCATGATCTTTTCTTGAGAATGAGTGGCTATACTTTTGCTCCGGTAATATTTTAGTTTTTTTGAGACACATTCTAGCTGTCAAAAAGGACCTCAGGCACGTCAAGTTCTATCAGCAGCTCCCCATGGAAGAAATCCCAGTTCTTCCTCAGTCCTTTTGGGAAGTGTGCCTCCCTTGCAAAGTTTTACCCTGTGAGAACCTGCCAGTGATGCTCTTCTAGGTGGTCTTGCTTCCTACAGAAACCCCTTCTCAGACCCTAGCCCCAGTTTTTTTCAGCGAAGGCTAATTAATTCCATAATTTGTTTTGTTAGTTTGTCTTAAGGTAAGCTCTAGCTGCAACTATTCCGTTACCCTCAATTTTCCAGAATTTAAGGCACTCGTGAATTATTTATGTGTCTATGTATTGAAACCCTCCCTGAAGCTCTGACTGTCCCCTGTCGCTACTTCAAGCTACTTCAGGTCTCAGGTAGACCTTTGATTTCACAATGGAGTTTTGCCTCTCTCTCACTCCAAAATATTTTAAAACACATTTAAATTGGAGACCAGAATACATTGTTGGTTTTGCTTTTTACTATTTAAAATAATAGTAGTGGCTGTGAGGCTGGATTTGAAAGAATAAGCTAATATGGGTAGGAATAACACCAAAAGGAGGGAGTGGGTGGTTGAGGAGGAGGAGAAAGGGGAGAGGTAGAGATGGAGAGTAGAGAAAGGAAGATAACCCTTATCTTCTTCCTTATCTTCTCTTTTTTTCTTGGTAGAAGTCCCTGATTCTGTGTCCATTTCTCCATTTGAAATCATCTCAGCTCTACTTTGACCCCAGCCAGCTAGCGTACCTGATATGTGATAAAATTGATTTTTAAAATATCATCTTTATTTTATGTGCCATACCCTGAATATTGGATAGAAATAGAACAGCAAGAATTTATATTAATTAAGTAAACCGCTTTTAAATATTTGCAAATAGGACTTTCAAATTATGATGTAAATTTATGCAAAAATGCAAATCAGAAGGTTCCCCAGTTTTGATGTGATAAAATCTGATACATTTATTATAAACGTCTATGATTTTCCCCCCAGCTCCACTGAAAAATGAAAGTGCCAAGTACTATCTTTTTTCAGCCCTTCCCCTTGGAATTCCTGTCACTTTTATTTAGCATACCTTATTTCTTCATGGAAATAGCACTGTTTAGTTTATTAAAAATTCATGGGACACAATTTTCTCTTGAGTACATAGGGCCTAAGGCTTTCAACCATGTCTGTGTTATTGCCTAAAAACTTACCTATGTTTAAAAGATTCATGAATTTAGAGTTACTGTTGGCCAAGTGTCAGCAAAGACTTTTCTTAGAGTTATAGAACACAGGATTAGAAAAAACTGTAAGAGGTCATTCATTCTGTCTTTACTTCTGGAAATACTTGCCCTACATTAATCAAAACCAATAAATAACTAAGCTTACTTTTAAAAAAAGATGTCACCCCTCACCTTGGTATTTAGATATTTCAGTGAAGGGCCTATTTCTTATGGAATGATGCCTTTTGTTGCAATAATGATTCTATTTTCTCTTACTAGATAGAGTTTTTTCTTTTACATCTTTATTGTAGATAAGAGTTTTTAAGTAGTCTCTATGCTTCAAAATGCCTCTTTTTCAAATTTTCATGATTATGTTTCCTGATCTATTATTAGAAATATTTTTTTTCAAAGTCTCAGGTTTCTAATTTTATTTGTGAATTTTAAAATTCCTATATACAAGTTATCTGGGGATACAGAATTGTTTTTTAAACCACTCTAGATTTCTGTGTTAGATTAATCAAAATTCTTTACATGCTCTTCCATATTTATATAAGTAAAGGGGCCTGTGTTTGACCTATTCCTCTTCTTTTTAAAACATTATTTTTAATTTTCATAAAATATACATAACATAACATTTCCCATCTTAACCATTTTTAAGTGTCCATTTCTGTGGTAGCAGTTACATTCATATTGTTCACATTGGGGGGGGATACAGATTTTAACCACCCAAATACTAACCTAGATGATATTTGACTTCTTTGATCCCACAGCTTTCAGTATGTTTTATGAATTTTTTACTGTTTTGTATTGTTTATTTTATAACCCAAACACCTAGCACAGAGTTTGCGAGTCAATAAATGTTAAAGATCAAGGACTCCAATAAATCTTTGTGAAGATCCACAAAGGGAGTCTGTCAGTGTTGGGAGCCTGAAAGTTTGTGAAATGGAGCTGAAAGCCCAAACTGCTCTCTAAAATCTACATTTTGTGTTACGATTCTCAGCTATTATTAGCGTTGTCTAAGATTCGAGTGCTTCATTTATTGAATGCCTGTTCAATGGGTCTTAAAACTAGATATCATTATTTCCCAGGGGACAAAACCAGTGTGATTCACTCATCTAGATTATTCTATCCACTTCATCCCTTCAGGGCTGCAAGCCTATCTAGAATGTATTAAGATGACAGAGATTTTTACCCAGATCTGAGGTCATGAAAAGAATTTAAAGTCATGTTTTGAGCATCAGCACCTTTACATGTGTACTATTCGTAATTGCAATCACTTATCAAGTCTATACTATGTTCCAAGGACTGTGCTAAAAAAGCATTTTGCGATTTTATGTAATCTTCACAAAAACCCTATCAGGTAATCCTGTCGCCTTCACTGTGCAGGTGAGGAAACTGTCTTAGATTAAATGGCTTACCCAAATTAGCAAAGCTAAGGAGTGGCAGAAATAAGATTGAATCCAGTCTGTCTGATTTCAAAGCCTTGTTATTGTTTTACTATGTCAATATTTTCTACAGATTGATGACTGACCTACAATTCACCTGTTAATATTGATGAGAATTGAAGCTTTGGATAAGCATGAAAGTGAAAGGTGATAAACTTCTTTTTAAAAATAAGACTATGGAAAGTTAAATTGCAATGGATAATTTGATTGATAGAGGCATTTCAACGTTGTGCTCAATCTCAGAAAATAGAGGACCCATAGAAATGTAGGGTACATTTCCTTGCCTTTAAGCAGAACCATGCTTCTATCATCACAGAAAGCTGACTGTGAATTTTTAAAACATATTTTCTATATTTATGTATATTAGTTTGTATACTTTATATATTAATAGATTTACATATTAATATTTTGTATCTATATTACATATAGATGTTTGAAAAAGAAGATTGCATAACCATCTTCTTCTTTATATAATTGTACAGAAAAACACATAACATAAAATTTACCATCTTATCCATTTGAGTATACAGTTCAGTGGTATTAAGTATATTCACATTGTGCAACCAATCTCCAGAACTTTTTCATCTTGCAAAACTAAAACTTCATACCCATTAAAAAAACAATCCCTCATTTACTGCTCCCCCAGAACCCCCTGCCACTCTCAGCAACCACCATTTAACTTTCATTTCTATGAATCTGGCTACTCTAGATATCTTGTATAAGTGGAGTCATACAGTGTGTGTGTGTGTGTGTGTGTGTGTGAGAGAGAGAGAGAGAGAGAGAGAGACTGGCTTATTTTACTTAGCTTAATATCCTCAGCATTCATCCATCTTGCAGCATGTGTCAAAATTCTCTTCCCTTTTTTTTTAAATTGAAGTATAGTTGATATATAATATTGTGTTAGTTTCAAGTGTACTGCAGAGTGATTCAGTTTTATATGTGTATTTCACATTATTTCCCATTATAGGTTATTACAATATATTAAATATAATTCCCTGTGTTATACAGTAAATCCTTGTTGCTTATCTGTTTTACATGTAGTAGTTTTTATCTGTTAATCTCATACTCCTATTTAGCCCTTCTCCATCCTCTGTCCCCTTTGGAAACTGTAAGTTTGTTTTTGACGTCTGTGAGTCTGTTTCTGTTTTGTATATAGATTCATTTGTATCATTTTTTAGATTCCACATATACGTGATATCATATAATATCTGTCTCTCTGACTTATTTCACTAAGTATAATATTCTCTAAGTCTATCCATGTTGCTGCAAATGGCATTATTTCATTCTTTTCTATGGTTGAGTAATATTCCATTGTATTTTTGTGCCACATCTTCTTAAGCCAGTAGTCTGCTGATGGGCACTTGCGTTGTTTCCATGTCTTGGCTATTGTAAAAAGTGCTGTTATGAACACTGGGGTGCATGTATCTTTTCAAATTAGAGTTTTCATTTTTTTTGTACAGCAAAGGAAACCATCAACATCATGTTTTCCAGATATACCCAGGAGTGGGATTGCTGGGTTATATGGTAGTTCTATTTTTGGTTTTTTGAGAAATCTCCATTCTGTTTTTCATAGTGGCTGTACCAATTTACATTCCCACCAATGATGTAGGAGGGTTCCCTTTTATCCACACACTTTCCAGCATTTATTATTTGTAGACTTTGATGATAGCTATTCTGACAGGTGTGAGGTGATACCTCATTGTGATTTTGATTTGCATTTCTCTAATAATTAGCAATATTGGGCATCTTTTCATGTACTTGTTGGCCATCTGTATGTCTTCTTTGGAAAAATGTCTGTTTAGGACTTCTGCCTGTTTTTTGATTGGGTTGCTTGTTTTTTCAACATTGAGTTGTATGAGCTGGTTATATATTTTGGATATTAACACCTTGTTGTTTGCATCATTTGTAAATATTTTCTCCCATTCCACAGGTGGTCTTTTCGTTTTCTTGATGGTTTCATTCACTGTACAAAAGCTTTTAAGTTCAATTAGGTCCCATTTATTTACTTTTGCTTTTATCTCTTTTGCCGTGAGAGACTGATCTAAGATAATATTTCTATGATTTATATCAGAGAATATTTTGCCTATGTTCTCTTCTAGGAGTTTTATGGTATCATGTCTTATATTTAGGTCTTTAAATCATTTTGGATTTATTTTTATATATGGTATGAGAGAGTATTCTAATTTCATTGATTTACATGTAGTTGTCCAGCTTTCCCAACACAACTTGTTGAAGAGACTGTCTTTTCTCCATTGTATATTCGTGCCTCCTTTATCATAGATTAATTGACTGTAGGTGTGTGGGTTTATTTCTGGGCTCTCTCTTCTGTTCCATTGATCTGGATGTCTGTTTTTGTGCCAGTACCATGCTGTTTTAATGACTGTAGCTTTGTGGTATAGTCTGAAGTCTAGAGGGGTTATACCTCCAGCTTTGTTCTTGTTCCCTTCCTTTTTAAGCCTGAATAATATTCCATTGTATTATATATCACATTTTGTTTAACCATTTATCAGTTGATGGACATCTGGGTTGCTTCCACCTTTTGGCTATTGTAAAAAAGGCTGCTATGAACATGGGTATACAGGTATTTCTTCAAGAGTTTGCTTTCAGTTCTTTGGTGTACATACTTAAAAGTGGAATTGCTGGATTATTGGTAATTTTTTTTTATTTGTTCAAGGACCACCATACTTTTTTTTTTTATAGTATGCACCATTTTACATTACCACAAACTGTGCACAAGAGTTTCTACTTCTCCGCATCCTCACCAACACTTTTTATTTTCAGGTATTTTTTGACAATAGCCACCTGATGGGTATGAGGTGATATCTCACTGTAGTTATGATTTTCATTTTCCTAATGATTAGTGCTGTTGATCTTTGCATACGCTTGCTGGCCATTTATGTATCATCTTTGGAGAAATGTCTATTCAAATCCTCTGCCCACTTTGTAAATTGGGTTGGGTGTTTTTGGTGATGAGTTATAGGAGCCAACTTGATTCTTATCACAGTTTCTATTGCAGCATCTGACAACCTTCAGATAAGAAGAGCCATAAGTACTCCAAGATAAAATACCAAAGCATTAAACAAAACTGCAAGTGGATTCGTGTACTCTTCCCTTGTTAAGTATGAACACAAGAGCAGTTTTTAAAATGTAGGCTGATTTAAAGTGCATAAACATTTGGTAAACCTAAGGAAGCATTTAATTTTGATTTCTAATATATTCTTGTCACACGACAGAACATTAGTATGACTAATACTTGAATTAGAATAGAGTTTAGATACCATCTAATCCAGTTCCTTCATTTTGCAGATAAGGAAACATTAAAGAAGAGAGAATATTTGCTATGTAGTTAATTAATGGCACAACTGGGCCTGGAAGCCAGAGCCCAGGTCTCCAGTTAGGGCTGCTTTTCCACCTCTTGCACTGCTGTTCCCTGAGTAGAATAAAGCTGAGCATGTTACTGTTGGAATTTACTGAATTAGGATCCCAAACACCCAGATTCTGTTCTTGCTCTTGCTACTTACTAGTTGTACTATATTTAGCAAGACAGTCAACTACAGTGATGGTCAGCATTTTCCATCAATAGACAAGCATAAACATACTTGTCCTGTCCAACATCATGGTGATTGTGACGTACAAATGAGATAAATTGTGTAAAATCAATCTGAAAATGTATGTGCTGTGTATTGGTTTGAGATGATTTCAAATCCACTTGTTTATGACTTAAGTAAAATTGTTTTATTCTACTTGTTTATGACAAAGACAGCAAAAACAAAGAGTTTTTAAGAAGTAAAGTTGTTGTGATATAAGAATGAAGTAAGTTGTTTCAGGATGTCATCATCTCATCTGTTGTCCTTCATAAGCAGTTAATAGCTCAGCTGCTTAGGGGCCCTGCTGGGAGCTTACTGATAAGAACATGTGGAGAAGCACCTATGGCAAGGGGACATTTAGACTATAAATACTGACAGTTTGTGAGGAATATCTGAGAGAGAGGATTCTGGTCTGGGCAGAAGCTACATTTTTCTGATCTAACTGTCTGAAGATCTTGAGACACTTGTTCCTGCTGTGGCCAGGTTACTCTTGGTGGGCAGTGGTGTTAAGCCATGCAGCAGTTTCAGGAAGAAGAGGAACCTCTGTTCCTTCCTGGGTAAGATACTCCTCGTAGGCAGTGGTGTAAGCTGGGCAATGGTCCCTTGAATGATAACCCTCGAGCAGCCTAGCCTGCCACCAACACCGGTGCCTTCATTCCGTAGCAACGTGCTCTAACAACAGAGGACCTTCATTGTTTGCTTTGGCAGCTGGACTTCAGCTCTTTGTTGGTTAAGCCATCTTTCCTAAGTCCCAATTTGTACAAAGGTACACCTTGAACTAAATTTGGACTTTATTCCTTGTATCTTCTCTTGCCTGGAACAGTAGTGTAACTAATCTATCATTTGTTTGTAGTGTGTTATTTCTTTATCGGCTTATTAAGAGATATTATCCTCTATGCTATTGGTTTGTGAAGTTATTATACGTCCCACAGTGAACCTGTGTTAAATAAGTTGCTGGAAAAGACAGACTCAGTGTCTAAGCATAATTTAGCCCCAAAACAAGACAGCATATATTGTATTTCATGCAAGTATAAGGTAGTATTACTATTAATGTGTACTTTTTCATGAAGCAGTGTATTAGGCTGAAGAAAAGATTTGAGAATCCAAATGCATACTTGTATTTTTTTTTTTTTTTTTTTTTTTTGCGGTACGCGGGCCTCTCACTGTTGTGGCCTCTCCTGTTACGGAGCACAGGCTCCAGACGCGCAGGCTCAGCGGCCATGGCTCACGGGCCCAGCCGCTCCGTGGCACGTGGGATCTTCCCGGACCGGGGCACGAACCCGTGTCCCCTGCATTGGTAGGCGGACTCTCAACCACTGCGCCACCTGGGAAGCCTACATACTTGTATTTTAATCTTACGTTTATCTCTAAGTACTTGTGTCGACACATATCAAATCTTCAACAACTCTTCCCTCTTCTGTTTCTGGATTTCATTCTCTTCATCTGAAAAGTGAGAAAGCCTGGGCTAGATGATAGCTATAGACCAATCCAGCCAAAATACCCATGATGCTATGAAACAGCATGTCCCACTAAGATCCATTGCAACCAAAAAATCTTCTGAGTCTATTAAATGTACACCCTGGGCCATAGTAACCTAGACATTGTCCTTATGCTCCATACTCAGGCAAACAAACAAAACAAACTCTCTATTTTATAAAGCCCTACTTAGGAATACCTTAAATTTCCATGTCTTTCTTCCTCAAAGGTAACCTTTTCCCAAATCTTAAACTAGAATAAAGATTTCTCTCATCTTCTTATTCCCATAACAACAGGAAAAAAAGAAAACCACACACACACACACACACACACACACACACACACACACACACACACGCACACACACCGCCTTTAAAGAGGACATACTTTGTGTTTAACTCCCAGATCACCTGCCTATGGCTGAGTAATTTTGGACAAGACATTACATTCCTTAAGACTTCAGTTCTATAAATATATAAAATGGGAGGACCGTTTTCTACTTTCTAGAGTTATGGTCTGGACTGAGTGAGATATCCTACATATGGTGCCTAGCATAGAGCCAGATAGAGAGCAGATGCTCATTAAATGTTAGTTTTCCTCCTTCCCTTCCCAAATAATCACCATTAGGGAAACTGTCTGGGTCCACAAATAAGACCAGACTCCTTATAACAGGGATGCTGCTCATGAGAATTACTTAAGGAAGAAAAGCATCTAGAAAACTATGAGAGTTGTTTGTTTGTTTGTTTCCCAATTGATGATTTATGGAAACGCTGACTTCTTGGCAGGCCAAGAGCCAAGACACATAGACACCTAGAGTAGGGATGTAACTGAAGAGGTGAGGAAGGAATATAAGTGGAAACTGAGCATTCAAATCTCTTACCAATGGACCAAGAAAAATGATTTGCTTCACAGTGAAGTTACTTTACAGTGAGTGAAGTCCGGAAGTTTAGAACATAAATTTTCAAAAATTGGCTGTGTAGAAATATTTTATTTATTTATTTATTTTTACATCTTTATTGGAGTATAATTGCTTTACAATGGTGTGATAATTTCTGCTTTATAACAAAGTGAATCAGTTATACATATACATATGTTCCCATATCTCTTCCCTCTTGCGTCTCCCTCGCTCCAACCCTCCCTATCCCACCCATCCAGGTGGTCACAAAGCACCGAGCTGATCTCCCTGTGCTATGCGGCTGCTTCCCACAAGCTATCTACCTTACGTTTGGTAGTGTATATATGTCCATGCCTCTCTCTCGCTTTGTCACAGCTTACCCTTCCCCCTCCCCATATCCTCGAGGCTATTCTCTAGTAGGTCTGTATCTTTATTCCTGTCTTACCCCTAGGTTCTTCATGACATTTTTTTTCTTAACTTCCATATGTATGTGTTAGCATATGGTATTTGTCTTTCTCTTTCTGACTTACTTCACTCTGTATGACAGACTCTAGGTCTATCCACATAATTAGAAATAGCTCAATTTCATTTCTTTTTATGGCTGAGTAATATTCCATTGCATATATGTGCCACATCTTTATCCATTCATCCAATGATGGACACTTAAGTTGCTTCCATCTCCAGGCTATTGTAAATAGAGCTGCAATGAACATTTTGGTGCCTGACTCTTTTTGAATTATGGTTTTCTCAGGGTATATGCCCAGTAGTGGGATTGCTGGGTCGTATGGTAGTTCTACTTGTAGCTTCTTAAGGAACCTCCATACTGTTCTCCATAGTGGCTGTATCAATTTACATTCCCACCAACAGTGCAAGAGGGTTCCCTTTTCTCCACACCCTCTCCAGCATTTATTGTTTCTAGATTTTTTGATAATGGCCATTCCAACTGGTGTGAGATGATATCTCATTGTAGTTTTGATTTGCATTTCTCTAATGATTAATGAAGTTGAGCATTCTTTCATGTGTTTGTTGGCAGTCTGTATATCTTCTTTGGAGAAATGTCTATTTAGGTCTTCTGCTCATTTTTGTAATGGGTTGTTTGGTTTTTTGTTATTGAGCTGCATGAGCTGCTTATAAATTTTGGAGATTAATCCTTTGTCGGTTGCTTCATTTGCAAATATTTTCTCCCATTCTGAGGGTTGTCTTTTGGTCTTGTTTATGGTTTCCTTTGCTGTGCAAAAGCTTTAAAGTTTCATTAGGTCCCATTTGTTTATTTTTGTTTTTATTTCCATTTCTCTGGAAGGTGGGTCAGAAAGGATCTTGCTGTGATTTATGTCATAGAGTGTTGTGCCTATGTTTTCCTCTAAGAGTTTGATAGTTTCTGGTCTTACATTTAGGTCTTTAACCCATTTTGAGCTTATTTTTGTGTATGGTGTTAGGGAATGATCTAATCTCATACTTTTACATGTAGCTGTCCAGTTTTCCCAGCACCACTTACTGAAGAGGATGTCTTTTCTCCACTGTACATTCTGCCTCCTTTATCAAAGATAAGGTGACCATATGTGTGTCGGGTTATCTCTGGGCTTTGTATCCTGTTCCATTGATATATCTTTCTGTTTTTGTGCCAGTACCATACTGTCTTGATTACTGTAGCTTTGTAGTATAGTCTGAAGTCAGGGAGCCTCACTCCTCCAGCTCCATTTTTTGTTCTCAAGATTGCTTTGGCTATTCAGGGTCTTTTGTGTTTCCATACAAATTGTGAAATTTTTTGTTCTAGTTCTGTGAAAAATGCCAGTGGCAGTTTGATAGGGATTGCATTGAATCTGGAGATTGCTTTGGTTAGTAGAGTCCTTTTCACAATGTTGATACTTCCAATCCAAGAATATGGTATATCTCTGCATCTATTTGTGTCATCTTAATTTTTTTCATCAGTGTCTTATAATTTTCTGCATACAGGTCTTTTGTCTCCTTAGGTAGGTTTATTGCTAGATATTTTATTCTTTTTGTTGCAATGGTAAATGGGAGTGTTTTCTTAATTTCACTTTCAGATTTTTCATCATTAGTGTATAGGAATGCCAGAGATTTCTGTGCATTAATTTTGTATCCTGCTACTTTACCAAATTCATTGATTAGCTCTAGTAGTTTTCTGGTAGCATCTTTAGGATTCTCTGTGTATAGCATCATGTCGTATGCAAACAGTGACAGCTTTACTTCTTCTTTTCCAATTTGGATTCCTTTTATTTGCTTTTCTTCTCTGATTGCCGTGGCTAAAAATTCCAAAACTATGTTGAATAAGAGTGGTGAGAGTGGGCAAACTTGTCTTCTTCCTGATCTTAGTGGAAATGCTTTCAGTTTTTCACCATTGAGGACGATGTTGGCTGTGGGTTTGTCACATATGGCCTTTATTATGTTGAGGAAAGTTCCATCTATGCCTACTTTCTGGAGGGTTTTTATCATAAATGGGTGTTGAATTTTGTTGAAAGCTTTCTCTGCATCTATTGAGATGATCATATGGTTTTTCTCCTTCAATTGTTAATATGGTTTATCACATTGATTGTTTTGCGTATATTGAAGAATCCTTGCATTCCTGGAATAAACCCCACTTGATCATGGTGTATGATCCTTTTAATGTGCTGTTGGATTCCGTTTGCTAGTATTTTGTTGAGGACTTTTGCATCTATGTTCATCAGTGATATTGGCCTGTAGTTTTCTTTCTTTGTGACATCCTTGTCTGGTTTTGGTATCAAGGTGATGGTGGCCTTGTAGAATGAGTATGGGAGTGTTCCTCCCTCTGCTATATTTTGGAAGAGTTTGAGAAGGATAGGTGTTAGCTCTTCTCTAAATGTTTGATAGAATTCGCCTGTGAAGCCATCTGGTCCTGGGCTTTTGTTTGTTGGAAGATTTTAAATTACAGTTTCAATTTCAGTGCTTGTGATTGGTCTGTTCATATTTTCTATTTCTTCCTGATTCAGTCTTGGCAGGTTGTGCATTTCTAAGACTTTGTCCATTTCTTCCAGGTTGTCCATTTTATTGGCATAGAGTTGCTTGTAGTAATCTCTCATGATCTTTTGTATTTCTGCAGTGTCAGTTGTTACTTCTCCTTTTTCATTTCTAATTCTATTGATTTGAGTCTTCTCCCTTTTTTCTTGATAAGTCTGGCTAGTGGTTTATCTATTTTGTTTATCTTCTCAAAGAACCAGCTTTTAGTTTTATTGATCTTTGCTATCATTTCCTTCATCTCTTTTTCATTTATTTTTGATCTGATTTTTATGATTTCTTTCCTTCTGCTATCTTTGGGGGGTTTTTGTTCTTCTTTCTCTAATTGCTTTAGGTGCAAGGTTAGGTTGTTTATTCGAGATGTTTCCTGTTTCTTAAGGTAGGATTGTATTGCTATAAACTTCCCTCTTAGAACTGCTTTTGTTGCATCCCATAGATTTTGGGTCGTGGTGTCTCCATTGTCATTTGTTTCTAGGTATTGTTTTATTTCCTGTTTGATTTCTTCAGTGATCACTTCGTTATTAATAGTGTATTGTTTAGCCTCCATGTGTTTGTATTTTTTACAGATCTCTTCCTGTAATTGATATCTAGTCTCACGGTGTTGTGGTGGGAAAAGATACTTGAAACAATTTCAATTTTCTTAAATTTACCAGGGCTTGATTTGTGACCCAAGATATGATCTATCCTGGAGAATGTTCCATGAGCAGTTGAGAAAAATGTGTATTCTGTTGTGTTTGGATGAAATGTCCTATAAATATCAATTAAGTCCAACTTGTTTAATGTATCATTTAAAGCTTCTGTTTCCTTATTTATTTTCATTTTGGAAGATCTGTCTATTGGTGAAAGTGGGGTGTTAAAGTCCACCACTATGAATGTGTTACTGTCGATTTCCCTTTTTATGGCTGTTAGTATTTGCCTTATGTATTGAGGTACTCCTATGTTGGGTGCATAAATATTTACAATTGTTATATCTTCTTCTTGGATCGATCCCTTGATCATTATGTAGTGTCCTTCTTTGTCTCTTCTAATAGTCTTTATTTTAAAGTCTATTTTGTCTAATATGAGAATTGCTAGTCCAGCTTTCTTTTGGTTTCCATTTGCATGAAATATCTTTTTCCATCCCCTTACTTTCAGTCTGTATGTGTCTCTTGGTCTGAAATGGGACTCTTGCAGACAGCAAATATATGGGTCTTGTTTTTGTATCCATTCAGCCAATCTGTGTCTTTTGGTGGGAGCATTTAGTCCATTTACATTTAAGGTAATTATCGATATGTATGTTCCTATTCCCATTTTCTTAATTGTTTTGGGTTCGTTATTGTAGGTCTTTTCCTTCTCTTGTGTTTCTTGCCTAGAGAAGTTCCTTTAGCAGTTGTTGTAAAGCTGGTTTGGTGGTGCTGAACTCTCTCAGCTTTTGCTTGTCTGTAAAGGTTTTAATTTCTCCATCAAATCTGAATGAGATCCTTGCTGGGTAGAGTAATCTTGGTTGCAGGTTTTTCTCCTTCATCACTTTAAATGTGACCTGCCAGTCCCTTCTGGCTTGCATAGTTTCTGCTGAAAGATCACCTGTTAACCTTATGGGGATTCCCTTGTGTGTTATTTGTTGTTTTTCCCTTGCTGCTTTTAATATGTGTTCTTTGTATTTAATTTTTGACAGTTTGCTTAATATGTGTCCTGGCGTATTTCTCCTTGGATTTATCCTGTATGGGACTCTCTGTGCTTCCTCAACTTGATTAACTATTTCCTTTCCCGTATTAGGGAAGTTTTCAACTATAATCTCTTCAAATATTTTCTCAGTCCCTTTCTTTTTCTCTTCTTCTTCTGGAACTCCTATATTTCAAATGTTGGTGCGTTTAATGTTGTCCCAGAGGTCTCTGAGACTGTCCTCAGTTCTTTTCATTCTTTTTTCTTTATTCTGCTCTGCAGTAGTTACTTACACTATTTTATCTTCCAGGTCACTTATCTGTTCTTCTGCCTCAGTTATTCTGCTATTGATCCCATCTATAGTTCTTAAAATTACATTTATTGTGTTATTCATCATTGTTTGTTTCATCTTTAGTTCTTGTAGTTCCTTGTTAAATGTTTCTTGCATTTTGTCCATTCTATTTCCAAGATTTTGGATCATCTTTACTATCATTATTCAATTCTTTTTCAGGTAGACTGCCTATTTCTTCTTCATTTGTTAGGTCTGGTGGGTTTTTATCTTGCTCCTTCATCTGCTGTGTGTTTCTCTGTCTTCTCATTTTGCTTAACTTACTGTGTTTGGGGTCTCCTTTCTGCGGGATGCAGGTTCGTAGTTCCCGTTGTTTTGGTGTCTGTCCCCAGTGGCTAAGGTTGGTTCAGTGGATTCTGTAGGCTTCCTGGTGGAGGGGACTAGTGCCTGTGTTCTGGTGGATGAGTCTGGATCTTGTCTCTCTGGTGGGCAGGTCTACGTCTGGTGGTGTGTTTTGGGGTGTCTGTGGACTTATTATGATTTTAGGCAGCCTCTCTGCTAATGTGTGGGTTTGTGTTCCTGTCTTGCTAGTTGTTTGGCATAGGATGTCCAGCACTGTAGCTTGCTGGTCGTTGAGTGAAGCTGGGTGCTAGTGTTGAGATGGAGATTCTCGCCATTTGATATTATGTGGAGCTGGGAGGTCTCTTGTTGACCAGTGTCCTCCCACCTTTTTTTCTTGAGGGACAGGTATTTATGACATGGCTGAGGAAACTCTTTAAGGGAGTTAATCTGAGTCTGAAACAAACTATCAAATTAGATTGCAAATATAAACTTCACAAGAAGGCACACACTTAAAGGAAATCTTTAGAGTAGTTGTACTCATGATTATGGGTTTATATTAAAATGCAAGTGGTGGGCTTCCCTGGTGGTGCAGTGGTTGAGAGTCCGCCTGCCCATGCAGGGGACGCGGGTTTATGCCCCGGTCCAGGAGGATCCCAAGTGCCGCGGAGCGGCTGGGCCTGTGAGCCATGGCTGCTGAGCCTGTGCTCCGCAATGGGAGAGGCCACAACAGTGAGAGGCCCACGTACTGAATAAGAAAAAAAAATGCAAGTTGTATTTGACCAATATCTATAGCCCTTCTCTCTTTTTTCCTCTGTTGGAAATGCATTAGTGGTTATTTCTAATTGGTTTTTATTTAGAAAATAGTCCATATTAAATCCTGTCTGAACTGAATCTTTGATCAAGATACTTGCTTAGTGGTAGATCCATATTGGAACCAGAACCCAGGGTGACAGAATCTCCAGACCCTTTCACTGTCTATTCTGGGTGCTGGTCCTCCAAATCAGTTTTTCTCTCTGGACAATGATATTTTTTACTCTAAATGACGGTCTCTTTACCCCAGCTCTATAATATTTTGCTCTGGCTAATTCTTTGGAGATTGTCCTATCCATTATAGGATGTTTAGCAGCACCACCAGTCTCTACCACCTAGATGCCAGTAGCACCCCACCCTTCCAATCGTGACAATCAAAAGTGTCTCCAGACAGTGTCAAATGTCCCCTGGGGGACAAAAGTCACCCCAGATTGAGAATCACTGTCCTTAACAGGAGGAAAGGTGTGCTTATTTCCAAGCATAAAAGCTGTTTATCTAAGTATCTATTGTCCTACATAAGATGTTCAGTTTTCAAAAAAAAATCACAAGGCATATGTAAAGGAGGTACCACTTTGATGAGAAAAATAAGGCATCACAGGCAGACTCAGGTATGACCCAGATGTTGGAAATTTCAGATAAGTATTTAAAGTAACTATAGGTCAAGATGGTGGCATGGGAGGACATGGAGTTCATGTCTCCCCACAAGTAGGGAAGCTGCCACACACTGGTGGGGGACCTCGATGCCCAAGAAGATGGGAGGAACCCCTGAGCAACTGGGTAGGATGTTGGGGGGAGTGATGGGGGAGGAAAAGTGGAGGCTGGACAGGACTGGTGCCCCTGAGGGGTAGCTGGGAGAGGGGAGGGATTCCCACGCCTGGAGGGACCCTCAGAGGCTCGGAGGTTGGGGGTGTGGGGAGTGTACCTAGTGTTTCCCCTGCCCATTTGGCCCCAGGAAGCCTGTTGGGCATACAGGTTGGGTCCCCTGACTTCCAGGGCCCCCTCTAGCCATGTGGGTCCTAGTGGCATAGGAGGGAGGTGGGGGAAGAAGAAGAGAGGCCAACGGGTAGGGACCCTCAAGGATCGGAGGATTGGTGGGGGGGAGAATGCACCTAGCATTTCCCCTGCCCACTCGGGCCCAGGGAGCCTGCTGGGGTCCCAGACCTGGTTCTCCGCCCTCCAAGGCCAGAGGCACTCCTGGGCCCCTCCTGCTGTGTTGAGCCTAAGCCCAACCCCCCCCCCCCAGGGCCTATTTGAGCCCAGTGGGTCCTCAGCATAGTCCCCGCCCACCACCTAAACCCCGCCCACCACAGCCAAGACCTTTTCCGCCTTTCTTTTTTTCTCCTCTTTTTTGCTGCTGTGGTTCTGTTTTACCTTCCAGTTGCTTCATCTATATTTTTATTTCTTTAAGTTTTTTCTATCATATCTGTTAGTTTTCTAATCTTATTTTTTACTCTTTGTTATTGTTCTGCTCCTTTTTTCTTTTTTTTTTTTTCCCTACACCACGTGGCTTTCAGGATCATGAGCTGGGGGTAGGACTTGAGCTCCTGTGGTGGGAACTCCGAGTCTGAACCTGGAGTAACAGAAAATCTCAGACCCCAAGGAGTATTCATTGGAGTGAAGTCTCCCGGAGGTCCTCATCTTGGCACCAAGACCCGTATCTACCCAACAGCCTACAAACTCCACTGCTGGAAGCCTCAGACCAAAAAACCAGTAAGACAGGAACACAGTCCTACCCATCAACAAAAGAAAAATGAGAAGATAAAAAAATATGTCACAGATGAAGGAGCAAGGTGAAAACTTACAAGACCAAATAAATGAAGAGGAAATAGGCAACCTACCAGAAAAAGAATTTAGAGTAATGATAGTAAAGATGATCCAGAATCTCAGAAATAAAATAGAGGCATGGATCAAGAAAATACAATAAATGTTTAACAAAGATCTAGAAGAACTAAAGAACAAACAAACAGAGATGAACAACATAATAACTGAAATGAAAAATACACTAGAAGGAATCAATAACAGAATAACTGAGGCAGAAGAACAAATAAGTGAGCTGGAAGACAGAATGGTGGAAATAACTGCCAAGGAGCAGAATAAAGAAAAAAGAATGAAAAGAATTGAAGGCAATCCCAGAGACCTCTGGGACAACACTAAATGCACCAACATTCGAATTATAGGGGTCCCAGAAGAAGAATAGAAAAAGAAAGGGTCTGATAAAATATTTGAAGAAATTATAGTAGAAAACTTCCCTAACATGGGAAAGGAAACAGTCATGCAAGTCCAGAGAGTCCCATACAGGATAAACCCTAGGAGAAACACACCAAGACACATATTAATCAAACTAACAAAAATTAAATTCAAAGAAAAAATATTAAAAGCAGCAAGGGAAAAGCAACAAATAACATACAAAGGAATCCCCATAAGGTTATCAGCTGATTTTTCAGCAGAAACTTTGCAGGCCAGAAGGGAGTGGCAGGATATACTTAAACTGACGAAAGAGAAAAACCTACAACCAAGATTACTCTACCCGGCAGGGACTTCATTCATATTTGACAGAGAAATCAAAAGCTTTTCAGATAAGCAGAAGCTAAGAGAATTCACTCCCACCAAACCAGCTTTACAACAAATGCTAAAGGAACTTCTCTAGGCAGGAAACACAAGAGAAGAAAAAGACCCACAAAAGCAAACCCAAAGCAATTAAGAAGATGGCAATAGGAACATACATATTGATAATAACCTTGAATGTAAATGGATTAAATGTCCCAACCAAAAGACACAGACTGACTGAATGGATACAAAAATGAGACCCATGTATATGCTGTCTACAAGAGACCCACTTCAGACCAAGGGACACATGAAGGGCTGGAAAAAGATATTCCATTTAAATGGAAATCAAAAGAAAGCTGGAGTAGCAATACTCATATCAGATAAAATAGACTTTAAAATACAGACTGTTATAAGAGATAAGGAAGGACACTAGGTAATGATCAAGGGATTAATCCAAGAAGATGATATAACAATTATAAATGTTTATACACCCAACATAGTACATAAGGCAAATGCTAACAACCATGAAGGGGGAAATCAACAGTAACACAATAATAGTAGGGGACGTTAACACCCCACTTACACCAATGGACAGATCATCCAAACAGAAAATAAATAAGGAAATGCAAGCTTTAAATGACACAAGGGACCAGATAGATCTAATTGGTATTTATAGAACATTCCACCCGATAGTGGCAGAATACACTTTCTTCTCAAGTGCACACAGAACATTCTCCAGGATAGATCACATCTTGTATCACAAATCAAGCCTCGGATTATTTAAGAAAATTGAAATTATATCAAGCATCTTCTCTAACCACAATGCTGTGAATTGTAAATCAATTACAGGAAAAAAACTGTAAAAAACACAAATATATGAAGGCTAACAGTGTGCTACTAAATAACCAAGAGTTCACTGAAGAAATCAAAGAGGAAGTAAAAAAATACATAGAAACAAATGACGAAAACACAACGACCCAAAACCTATGAACGCAGCAAAAGCAGTTCTAAGAGGGAAGTTTATAGCAATCCAGTCTCACCTCAAAAACAAGAAAATCTCAAACAATCTAACCCTACACCTAAAGCAACTAGAGAAAGAAGAACAAAGAAAACCGAGAGACAGTAGAAGGAAAGAAATCATAAAGATCAGAGCAGAAATAAATGAAACAGAAATGAAGAAAACAATAGCAAAGATCAGTAAAACTAAAAATTGGTTCTTTGAGAAGATAAATAAAATTGATAAACCCTTAGCCAGACTCATCAAGAAAAAAAGGGAGAGGACACAAATCAATGAAATTAGAAATGAAAAAGAAGTCACAGCTGACACCACTGAAATACAAAGGATTATAAGTGACTACTACAAACAACCATATGCAAATAAAATGGACAGCCATGGAGAAATGGACAAATTCTTGCAAAGATACAATTTTCCAAGACTGAACCAGGAAGAATTAGAAAATATAAACAGACCTGTCACAAGTAATGAAATTGAAACTGTGATTAAAAATCTTCCAACCAACAGAAGTCCAGGACCAGATGGCTTCACAGGCGAGCTCTATTAAACATTTAGAGCAGAGCTAACACTGATCTTTCTCAGACTCTTCAGAAAAATTGCGGAGG
This sequence comes from Leucopleurus acutus, assembly GCF_964270905.1. Lineage (NCBI taxonomy): Eukaryota > Metazoa > Chordata > Mammalia > Artiodactyla > Delphinidae > Leucopleurus > Leucopleurus acutus. The sequence goes on from NC_139147.1 coordinate 111,668,997, forward strand.
GAGGAACACTCCCATATTTCTTCTACAAAGCCACCATCACCCTGACCCAAACCAGAAAAAGATATCACAAAAAGAGAAAATTATAGACCAATATCACTGATGAACATAGATGCAAAAATCAACAAAATAATAGCAAACAGTATCCAACAATGTATTAAACGGATCATACACCATGATCAAGTGGGATTTATCCCAGGAATGCAAGGATTCTTCAATATACGCGAATCAATCAATGTGATACACAATATTAAATTAAGGAATAAAAACTATATGGTCATCTCAATAGATGCAGAAAAAGCTTTTGACAAAATTCAACACCCATTTATGATAAAAACTCTCCAGAAAATGGGCATAGAGGGAACATACCTCAACATAATAAAGGCCATATATGACAAACCCTCATCACACATCATTCTCAATGGTGAAAAATGGTGAAAAAGTATATGACAAACCCTCATCACACATCATTCTCAATGGTGAAAAATTTCCACTAAGATCAGGAGCAAGACAAGGATGTCCACTCTTGCCTGTATTATTCAACATAGTTTTGGAAGTCCTAACCATGGCAATCAGAGAAGAAAAAGAAATAAAAAGAATACAAATTTATTTTATTTTATTTTATTTTTTTATTGGAGTACAATTGCTTTACAGTGTTGTTAGTTTCTGCTGTATAATGAAGTGAATCAGCTATATGTATACCTATATCCTCTCCCTCTTGGACCTCCCTCCCATCCCACTCACAGAGCACCAAGGTGAGCTCCCTGTGCTGTACAGTAGGTTCCCACTAGCTATTTTACACATGGTAGTGTATTCATGTGAAACCTAATCTGCCAATTCATCTCACCCTCCCCTCGCCCCCCACCATGTCCACATGTCCATTTTCTATGTCTGTGTCTCTATTCCTGCCCTGCAAATAGGTTCATCTCTACCATTATTGTAGATTGTACATATATGCATTAATATACAATATTTGTTTTTCTCTTTCTGGCTTACTTCTCTCTTTATGACAGACTATAGGTCCATCCACATCTCTACAAATGACCCAATTTCATTCCTTTTTATGGCTGGGTAACATTCCATTGTATATATGTACCACATCTTCTTTGTTCATTCATCTGTAGTTGGACCCTTAGGTTGTTTCCGTGTCCTGGCTATTGTAAATAGTGCTGCAGTGAACATTGGGGTACATGTGTCCTTTTGAATTATGGTTTTCTCAGGGCATATGCCCAGTAGTGGGATTGCTGGGTCATATGGTAGTTTTATTTTTAGTTTTTTAAGGAACCTCCATGCTGTTCTCCATAGTGGCTGGGTTCAAAAATTTGAAGATCTTTATTTACTGTCACTTACGATTTCCAATGTTGCTTACAGGAAAACTAACATCATTCTGATTTTCTTCTTCTGTGGATAAACTGTTAAATTTTTCTGGATACTCTTAGAAATTTCTTGTTTTCCCTAGTGTCCTGATCTCACCAGGAATTGATGAAGTATAAATGGTTTGTGATCAGTTCTACGGTGTCCTTGGTGGGCTCTTTTAATCCAAAGATTTTATGTTTATTAAACATTGGGAGTTGTTCTTTGGGTTTTTTTTAAATCTTTTTAATATTATTATTTTCCTTTCTCTATGCATTCTCCTTCTGGAACTCCACTTAGATAAATTTTCTAACCCTGGGTCTGATCTCTCAGTCTTAATTTTTCCTTAATTTTCAATAACTTTTTGTTTATAGTGTAAATTCTGAGAGATTTCTTTCATTTTCTAGATCACCAACTTGGTCATAAAGCATGTTCAGTTTACTATTTAGTCCGTTAGATTTATTAGTTCAGCCCTCATTTTTTAATTTTCAGGTACTATTTCTTCTGTAATCTTTAGGGAATCACTCTTCTGTATTTTTTTCTTATTCATAGTATTTTCTTACTTGCATTA